>NC_080108.1:41958039-42696715 GCF_950005125.1 Chionomys nivalis | reverse complement strand
CACGGGACGTCCCTGGGCCAGACCATGTCTTTTGGGCTTGTTCCCTGAACCTAGATGAGTGTCTGGTCAAAGTCTGTCTTACACCTGAATGCTGTATGAGAGATGGCTTCCAGCAGACCTGATTGGCACTTCTGATAAGGGCACTTTGGCAGGGATAAGATTAGGGAGTGCTTAGTGCTTGTTCAAGGTCATCCCTTCCTGGCTGGCTGTGAGCCTTCTGCCTTAGACCTAGACTGAAGGCAGAATGTCCTGTGTTTCTAGGTGCCATGGCAATTATCACTTCCTACTTCTCCATCTATCATACCTCAGAGTAGTTTGTAATTGGAGCCTTTTCATAACAGATGTGCTGCAATTACATAGATGTCACATGAGTGAGTTATATAATCAGTGTAGTGAGTTACACCCTGCGTCAGAAAAAGAGAGAATCGGGGCTGGAGAGATGGTTCAGTGGTTAAGAGCATTGCCTGCTCTTCCAAAGGTCCTGAGTTCAATTCCCAGCAACCACATGGTGGCTCACAACCATCTGTAATGAGGTCTGGTGCCCTCTTCTGGCTTGCAGGCATACACACAGACAGAATATTGTATACATAATAAATAAATAAATATTAAAAAAACAAAAAACAGAAAAAGAGAGAATGAAAAGACACACATGTGCATGCACACACACTCACACACACACACACACACACGCCCCATTAATATGAAGATGTTGAACTTTGTTTTGTGTTTATATCATTACTTCCTTCTGCCAGTCATGGTCAGAAATGCTTGGTCTAGCTATAGTGGCACACACCTTAACTCTCAGAACAGAGGGATGGAGCAACAGAGGCAGGTGGATCTCTAGAGTCTGAAGCTAGCTTGGTCCCTGGCTGGCCAGGGCTACATTGTAAGTCACTATTTGAACAAAACCAGCAATGCTTGAAAAACATTAACTTAGAACAGGGGTGGCTTTCATAATTCTCCTTGTCAGTAGAAGAGTCTTCAGGCTGGTCCACCATGTCTACAGGTAATGGACTGGAATGTTGGCTCCTGGGGAGTGTCTCCACCCATACCAGGTCACCTTTGAAAAATCTTCTCCCCTGGGCTGGAGAGATGGCTCAGAGATTAAGAGCATTGCCTCCTCTTCCAAAGGTCCTGAGTTCAGTTTCCAGCAACCACATGGTGGCTCACAACCATCTGTAATGGGATCTGGTGCCCTCTTCTGGCCTGCAGGCATACAACAGACAGATTATTGTATACATACTAAATAAATAAATATTTTAAAAAATTTAAAAAAGAAAGAAAAGAAAAATCTTTTCCCCAAGCCCTAGAATCCCGTGCTGGCCTCTGGATCTATGGCCCTTAAAGCATGGGCTCTTGAATGGGGCCCGAGAAGACGCGCAAGCAATGAGCAGCACAGGAAGGTCTCTACGTGTGCAGGACAGAGCTAGTCTTGCATGCCAGGAGTGTGTGCATCGACAGTGTCTGTGAGCACGTGTGTGTGGGTGTGTGCATCTATGTGAGGCAATGTGAATGCTTATCTTGCCTTTTGATTCAATGGACTTTGGAGATGCTCCAATGATCCGACCCATTCAGATCTGGGTTAGAATTCCATCTTCTCTGTTTCCTAGTCTTGTGTGCATGTGGCCTTTATCCCAAATCTCAAACAATCTTGAAATGCAGGTGGCCAGAGCTTTGCCCCTGTTGCAGTGTTGGAGGGGAGCAGTGGGAAGGGCCTTGGAGGAAAAGTGTTCGGCACACAAGGGTCACAAATCACCCAATATTGGTGGAGTGAAGCTCAGGCTGGCCTGTGACAGTTGCTGCAGACTGCGCCCTGAATACCTGCCCCCCATCAGGTACACAATGACCCACAATGTGGCTCTGCCCACTACACCTGCCTGCGGTCTGTCAGCCTCTTCCTTTCGGGTGAACATGAGATCTGCCTGGCCAACGAGGTCACCCATGGAGGTGTAAGGTAACTATGTCCTTCCACCTCCCTGACGGGCAGAGGATATCTGTCCCTGTCAAGCTGAAGGGAAATTGATAACTTGGGTCAGACATCATTTCCCACTCTAGGGCAGGGGTGCACACCTGGTCAGTGTGTGTCTAGCCTGGGGCACTGGCAAACGGATAAATATCTCCTGGTTCTCAGCAACTGTCAGATGCAGTGGGTTTGCTGACAGATCTTTAGGAAAACAGAAAAGTTTCTAGAAAACCAAGAGCTTCCTACTAGAAATCTTTGTTGAGTTCACATATAGTTCCTCCAAACAGACACTTATACATACTTAGCCTTTTCTGAGGACAGAGGGCCATTTTGAATGAAAGGTATCATGCTGGGCCATCGGGGATTCCTAGGGACCACATGACCCCAAAGTGAGCCCCTGTCTGGATTGTCCTTGTTCTCTTCCTCAATATTCTTTCCTTCTTTGCTGTCTGATGTCCTCGGTTGCTTCCCCAAACTCCCCCACCCCAGGCCTAGAACCTGCCTGTACCCTCTGGACCTAGAAGCCTAGTGCCAAGCTTCCTGGAGCAGAGAGAGAGCCTGTGGCCAGAGGGGTTTTTCTTGCAAATAAAGTGGTGTTCAGACCTACCCCTGGCTGGATGTCAGCTGGGTGGGAGCTTCCAGATTCCAGACATCATGGCTGTGAAACTGGGGGGGGGGGGCGGCAGACACAGTAGGGCTCTTCTCTGTTCTTCCTCTCTCCCCTTCTCTTGACACTCTTCCTGTTCCAGACCAACACAGTAAAATGAAAGCCTTCTTCTCTGGTATCATCTCTCTCCCATCTCTCTCCCTCCCATCTATGAGCAAGGAGCTGGTGGGTTGATTTTCTCAAGATTTATCCCTGCCAACCACATTGTGATTTTGAAAGACCCTATGAGAATGAAAGAACCCTGATGCACTTTGATGCACTTAGGAATTCTGGGAACTTGAAGTGGGGACATAAAGAGCTCATATCACTCAGTAGGGGTGGCTGGTCTTGGGGTGAAGAACAGGGCCCGTGGGAGTTGTGTGGACACCCTGCAGCCCTGGGCTTTGCTCTCAGGCTCCAGCTGCCGCAGGCGGTGGGGGGTGTGCAGCTGCAGCAGCTGGCTGGTTATGTCATCGCGCGGCATCCACTGGCCTTCACGCTGGCCTGGGATGGTGCCTCAGCCGTCTACATCAAGATGAGCCCAGAGTTTCTGGGCTGGACACATGGGCTGTGTGGGAACAACAACGCTGATCCCCAGGATGACCTAGTGACCAGCTATGGTGAGTCTGAGGGAAGGGGCCTTGTGGGATATTTACTGGGGGTGGATACTGGGTCAAGGTGGAAGCAGCTGCTCTGGCCAGACCTCCGATGCATGGCCATTCGTGGTGGGGAAAACCCGGTGGGGGATAGGGCTCGCTTTTAAAGCTGTCGTGTTAGGCATGTTCTCAGCCATGTTCGGGACCTCAGTCTCCTCAACTGTAAAGGGTTTGTGATAAGAACCCTTCTGGGATTGTGTGTAGATCCACTGCACACTTTGCTAGGCAAGTTTGACCTTGCAAAATTTCCAGAGGAAGTGGAATCTGAGGGCCAATGAGAACCAGGAAAACAAAAGTCCAGACTGGAGCTGAAGTCTCTGATGGACAGGTTGGGAAAGGAGCAGGTGAGGCTCAGGGCACAGCAGGGTGGCCCAGGCAGAGGTCAAGTGTGCCCTTTTGAGTACCCGCGTGTGCTAGGGAATTTGCAGTTGTAGTTCCTGGCAACAGTCTTCCTGGGGATTAGGGCTGTGCTCTGCATGTGGGAAAACTGAGGCTAAGATGGGCGTGGGTGCTTGTTTAAGCTTGCACACTGGCCCTTTTGACTAGACCATATTACCTCTGTTGAGTGTGGAGTAACTATGAGACAGTGCAGGTTTTAGGACATCCTCATCTTGTCTGATGAAACAGCCTTCCCGAGAGACTGTCTCAGCTGGGAATCCAGACAGCATGGGAGCACTGGAGGCTGCTCTCTGTCTCTCCTGCTGGGAATCCAGACAGGATGGGAGCACTGGAGGCTGGTCTCTGTCTCTCCTGCTGGGAATCCAGACAGGATGGGAGCACTGGAGGCTGGTCTCCTCTTCTTTTGCTCACATCCCACAGTCCATCCACTCGCCCATTCATCAGAGCACTCATTTCCCTGTAGGGAAGTTGACTGACAATGTGGGGGAGTTTGTGCACAGCTGGCAGGAGCAACCCCCCAGCAGCCCTTCAGGGCCTGTGACTTCTTCCTTTCCTCGACCACCATGCCTATAGCAGAGCCCAGCATCCATGCAGGTCTGTGTGCTGGGGAAGATCTCCCCCCTCCTGCCACCCTCATTAGCAAACTCTTGTTTGCAAGGGCCCAAGTACCCATTTCTCTCTGTCTTCCTGTTGCTTAAGTTGGGATTGATTCCCTGTGGGGATGGTGAAGGAAAGCCATGTTGTCAGCCCAGCCCAGCCCAGCTCCTGCCTCTTCTCCACCCAGGGTGTGTATGAGCGGTGTGAGGCACTGTTGAGACCTCCATTTGACGTCTGCCATCCCTACGTCAGCCCTCTGCCCTTCACAGCCAGCTGTACCAGTGACCTCTACCAGTGAGTGGGCAGAGGGTAGGTGGTATTGGGTTGTGGGGAACACCTCCCGGTATTAGGATGAGGCCTCAGGGTGTGGGCCACTGAGCCTAATAATTCTCGGCCCTAACAAAGCAGCTTACCAAAGCTCTGAAATTCCCATTTACCAAGATGGGATCCATTTAACTAAAACCCAGAGATGGGGCTCAACTCGCTCAGGGTCACACTGCAAGTTGGCAGCAGTGCTGGGACTTGGATCTAGGATGCCTGCTTTGAGTCTGGGGTTTTGTGGAACTGGATGCCTTCCTAGGTGCAGGTGCCCTGAAGTTCTGACTGTAACTATGGTAGCAGATCGCAACCTGTGGATCATGACCCCTTTGGGGGATCGAACAACCCATACACAGGGATCACCTAAGACCATCAGAAAACACAGATATTGACCTTATGATTCATAACAGTAGCAAAATTGTGAAGTAGCAACAAAATAATTTTATGGTTGAGTGTCACCACACCACAAGGCACGCTGGACTATGGGATGGTGGGGCCTGGGACAGGCTGGGCTGTCTAACATTCACTCATTGTACAGATCAGGAGGCAATGATGCCACTTGGTGCCGAGCACTGATGGAATATGCCCGGGCATGTGCACAGGCTGGGCGCCCTCTGCAGGGCTGGAGGACCCAACTCCCACAATGCAGTAGGTGCAGGCTGGAGGTGGGAAGGGAGGGGTTGGGAGGCAGCCACAGGCCTCAGCTCAATGCCCTGTCCTGTTGGCCCACAGCCACAGCTGTCAGAGCCTTAAGCTCTGAGGTTCTGTCCTTGTGACACACGGGAGATCTAAGGTCGAGCATGAAGGCTGGGTCTGGGGCTGCAAAGTAAGATGAAGGTGGTTCTCAGAACACCTGGACTCTCACCTGTCTCTGGGGCACCAAATAGTCTACCTGAAATTGGAGGATCAGGGGCAGGAGCATTCTCCCATTCCCATGCCAGGACCTGGTGAGGGTGGGTGCTGGCAAACACTCAGACCACAGTTTTCTTCCATCTCAAGCTGTGCACTGCAAAGAGAAGGCCTTCGTCTACAACGAGTGCATCCCTGCGAGTTCCATGGGACCCTGCACCCACCTGGCTCTGTGGTGACAGAAGATTGCAGTGCCTGGACTGTGTTCACCACCTGGAGGGAGGGGTCTGGGGGGACCAGGGCTTTCTGTTAGACTACCTCCCTGGGCTTGAGGAGCCCTAAAATATCAAGGGCTCCTCACTCAGCCTCTTTGAGACCCAAGAGGATTTCATTAGATCCACGGGGGGCGGGGGTACTCTCTACCACATACTTCAGAAGTGGGACGCTGTGGACTGAGGCCTAGGATGGCGTCTTGGCACTGAGGAGAGGCAGGTCACCTTCATGATCTCTGTTTCAGTACATGCACCGCAGGGAAGTGGGTGTGCAGCTCTTCCGTCTGCCCAGGTACATCTGACCCTTCCCTTGGACCCTGCCCTCTTCTAGTGGTCTCATAGGTTTGGGACAGGGACACTCTGGGGTTATGCCTACTTGGGGGCGTTTGGTTCAACCAGCTAAAGCTGATTCCCTTCATTTCCTCTGTTGCTTTGCCTGCCTTAAGGGTTTCTTCCGGCCCATGCCCAAAGTGTTACTAGGTCCTGAACTTAGAGGATTGCATTGAGCCTGGGTCCCTTGCCTACGACCTGGTCTCTCCTCAGCAGGGCTGTCTCGAGCCTGCTCCTGAGCAGACTCTCAGAAGTTAGCCTGTTCAATTCCAGAGGGCAGAGGGCAGATCCTGCCTAGGTTTGGATCCACAGGGCTGAGACAGACCCCAGTCAGGAAGAGGAACAGTTGTAGGCTGACAGCCTCCATGAGTAAGCTGTCCTTCTCCCTCTGCTGAATGCTCAGTGACTGGTTGTAGAGAGCCGCATGGAGTCACACCTGATGGCTATGTGTAGAGAGCTGCGTGGAGTCGCACCTAATGGTGCTGGCTCCCGCCCTTCGTGATCCCGAAAGCGAGTGCTCTCTGTGATAATCAACTCCTAATATCAACTAGGTCTGACTTATGCTATTATCATGCAATGATTGTCAGCTGCTTGCATATGCGTGGACCTATGGGCAGTGCCCACCTGGCAATCCAGGATTGGTAGCCCAGGCCTACTTAAGGGCTGGGAGAGGTTTGCCCGGGGAGAGAGGAAAAGAGAGGGAGAGAGATTTCACAATTGTCAAAAGGTCCTGAATAAAACTGCAGCAGGAAGAGCTCCGGTGTTGCACGTCCTCCTTGCGGGACGAGGTAGAGCCACGACAACTGGTGACATCCACTTCACGACCTTTGATGGACGCCAATATACATTCCTTGCCACGTGTCAGTACATCCTCACCAAGAGCCGCTCCTCGGGCACCTTCACAGTGACGTTGCAGAACGCCCCGTGTGGCCTGGTAAGGCTGGGTCTGTGTGTTCACATAAGACTCCCACAGGTCTGGGAGCTTGGAGGACTCCGGGTCTTTCCATGACCCAGCTGCTTGCTGCCCCTGTTCTCTGGGACACAGACCTGGATCCAGAGACAGTTTGAGCTCAGGCCCTCTGCTGGCTGAGAGACCATTCCCCTTCTTGGGCTCCATTTTAAAGCCATCTAGAGTGGGTCTAACTCTACTTAATCTTCTGTGCGTCGTTGACGTTTCCTTTTTTTATGTCTGGAAGACATATTTGTTTGATGAACTCATTCGTCAAACACTGAAAACCTGTTGGGGTCTGAAGCTGTGCTGCGGTCTGAGATTGCTCTGTCTTCTGAGCCCAATAGCTTATCAGGCAGGTGCACGAACTCAAGTCCTGCTGCCACAGCCGCTGGGAGAGTGTGTGGGGGGCAGGGTGGGGTCTAGGGTGTCTTTGTCTTTTACCTGGGCATCGAGTAAAAAGGCAAAGGGGACAGGAAATGCTTCCTGAAGGAGGAGATCCCTGAGCTGTGTCACCTGTGACCATGGCCACAGCAGGTCAGGGCAGGTATGCACTTGTCTGTCTTGTTACTGACTGCATTGTTCCTGAGCTGACAGTGCTGAGCCAACCCCCAGGTCCTGCACCGGGCTATGCTCAAGCTCCTGTCTGCACAGTAGAACCAGGGCTTCATGCCCAGCCAGGATGCCCACTCCCACCTGGCGTGCTTGCTGTTCTTGCTCCAGCCTTAGACCTTGAATGTGAGCACTCCCCCAGCTAGGAGTAGTCTAGGGACACAGTCTGGGTCCCGAGTGACCTCTTTCTTCTCCACCTTTGGCTGTTCTCCATGCAGGAGACTGCTTGTCTTCCAAGGTGGGTCATTTCTGAGCATCTTGAAGGTGGGAAGTAAGGGAGGACAGAAAGATACAGAGCATCCATGCTGCTCAAGAGTCTTAGAGCACTGAGGACTGTGGGGACCCAGGGTGCCTTGCCCAGCCCTCTCTCTGCCATGTCCCTGACAGGCAGCTGGCCAGCCTGCGCCTGTCCAGCTGGCCTCATTGCTGGATGGTGCTTCCCAATTGTGAGGTTTTTTGTTGCCTCCAGACAGGGTCCCTCCTCGTGGTTCTATTCGCACGATGAACCCATGGGCATCCTACTCTGCGCCAGCTCTGTGCTGAGCACAGCGAGGGCTACATAGAGGAAACACACCCAGCCCGCGTCGGGGTGATCACAGCTTTTAAGGCGGGTCACTTTGGTGCAATACACAAGATGATCAGAGGTGTAAAGGCATAGCAGGAGAAATAGTCCTGAATGTGAGCAGAACAGAAAGGAAGGCCATGAGGCAGAGGCGGCTTTAACCTAAAGGTGTCCCTCCAAAGATAAATACAGACGAGGAGGAAGACACCAAGAGCTGATCATACCAGAAAGGCAGAGACCCTGGAATGGCCACAATGGAGTGTGCTGTGCACAGTCACGGAGGTGATGGTGGTACCCATGGCACATTTACCCAGTGCTCTGAACTTTGACTAATATCCTTTTCTTTTTTATTGAGCTCTACATTTTTCTCTGCTCCCCTCCCTGCCTCTCCCCTACCCTTCAACCCTCCCACAAGGTCCCCATGCCCCCAATTAACTCGGGAGATCTTGTCTTTTTTCTACTTCCCATGTAGAATGTTCTTACAGCTACTCCAAGTACACACAGAGGTGCTGAACATTGCTATCCTCCTGTTTCAATTCGATGGGCTGTCTTAGAGGCTTGGGGGATTTCATGACTAACTCTTTACCTGTCTCCAAGTTCGGATATTATCACAGTCATTACACCTACCTCATATGCACTGGGGTGTTTACAGTCTTCGAGGGGTTTTAAAAGTCAGCTTTGTATTTTAGAATGGCTTTAGAATATTACAGCGTTCTTGTAAAGATACGACTTATCCCACACACCCGTTTTCCCTTGTTAACATCTTGTTACCTAATGCATATTTGGTACTTTCTTTCTTTTTTCTGTGATGGAACACCATGGCCAATAGCAGTTTATGAAAGAATTATTTGGGCTTATGGTTCCAAAGGGAGAGTCCATAATGGTGGGGGGAGCATGGCAGCAGGCAGCAGCGTGTGAGTCACGCCTTGTGGGTCACCTGTGGAATGCGCCAAGCAGCGGAGTGTAGGTTGCTAGCAGGGAGCAAGGAGCAGCTGCGTGCAGCCTCTGAGTGCCTGGCTGGAGCTGTGGGCGGGGACAGTCAGCGTCCAAGGCAGGACCACAGGACCACGTGACTGGTGAACTGGGAGTGCCCGGGAGTCCGGAAAAGCGTGGACTGGTCCCACGTTGGGGAGGAGGGGGGGGCGCCAGAGGAAGTTGCACACATAAAAGGGAGTGGGAGGGGGAACGCGAGCCAAATAATCTCAAGCTGACTCTGAAGTGGTGTGTTCTAAGGTCTTTTTTTTATTAAGGGGGAACAGGAAAGGGGTCCAACCTCAAGGCACGGAGCGCTGGAAGGAGGGAAAGCTGGGCAGGCCGGTGACTTTCTCTGGGTACCCAAGAGTCACTTCCCAGCCTGGTCCACCCTCCAAAAAGCCATTGACCGAAGGAACTTCCCACATCAGAGGCATATGGCACTGACCTTTAAATTTTTTCATTTTGAGACAGGGCTTGCACAGTGACTTAGGCTGGCCTTGGGCTCACTCTGAATCGCTGGCAAGGCTTGAACTTGTTACGCTCCTGTGTCAGCTTCCTGAGTAGACTTGTCTTCCCGCTTTGCCTTCCAGTGGTGTACAGGATATGACACATAGCAAAACTCCACGAAGACCTGGCAAAAGGATGAAAGTAGAGCTCTGGGTTGCAGTCATGTGAGGGAGCCATGGTTTCCAAGGCTGAACTGTTCGGGAGCTGCCCCTGTTCTGTGTGGACAGCTGAGAGTCAATCACCTTGTACATTACGCACCTTCTCCACTTCTGCAGCCGACCTTGTCCGTTCTGGGCCTGATGCTTTCCCAGATGAGATTATTTTGTTTGGCAATTTTGACACCCTTTGGGGCTCTACTTCTCTCTGAGGAGCCTGCTCCTCAAGTTGGGCTGGGTCTCTGTCATGGGGGGTTCTCTTTGGGCCACCAGGACAGACAGAACCAACTTGCTCGTTGGTCTTTCTTTTCCTCTAGAACCAGGATGGAGCCTGTGTCCAGTCAGTGTCAGTGATCCTGCACCAGGACCCCCGGAGACAGGTGACCCTGACCCAGTCAGGAGATGTCCTTCTGTTTGACCAGTACAAGATCACCCCGCCCTACTCAGACGGTATGGCTCAAGATGGTCCTGAGGGAGCTTGGGAGCTGATAGATCAGTCCCCTTCCCCAGCTCTTCTACCCAAGGGAACTGTTACGAGAACAATCCCTCACAGGAATCAGGTTAGGGGACATTAGATTCAGGAAAGCAAACCCCTAAAATGTGCCTCTGCTCCCCACTCCACCATGCCAGTGGTCTATCAGTGTGATGGTTCTTCCTGACATTAGCTCATGCGTGGGGTTGATTCCCATATCTAGACCCCGTACTTAGTCTCCCTCCTGACTCTTTAATCCAACAATGAGTTGCAGGAAGCCCATAGGAAACATGTTTAACAGAAAAGACAAAACTACCAAGAAGTAAGATCCAGAACCAGAATGAATTGGGAAGGGAGAGAAGGAACAGAGAAGTGAAGAGAGAAGAGCTGCTCTTGGGCATTGGGAAAAGTAGGGCTGAGTTGGGGATAAAAAAGAAAAAAAACATGGGAATGCAGGCCATCAAAGCTGTGAAGCCTAGGTGCATATAGAGTGGAAACTAGAGGCAGGGAGCTCAGGAATTCAAGATCATCCTTGTGTCTGTGGTAAGTTCAAAGTAGCCTAGGTTACGTGAGACACCGAGTCAAAAAGCAAAAGATGTGTTGCTATTGATTCTAATCCATCGTGATTGTAGTATGGGCTTCCTGAAGACTGCCTTGCAAAAATGAGTCCTTACAGAATTCTTCTTGTGTTAGAGCAAGAAATTGCAGGCCCCAGGGAGACTAGGTTGTTATTGGGACCCACTCTGTGACATTTCTCAGTAGTTTCTCCCAGGGTTTGGCAAGCCAGTCCCGAAGCAGGGGGTTTCCTCAGGATGAAGCCAGGGTTGGGTGTGGACGTGGGAGTCGGCCAACAGGTGACAGAGAGGGCTGGGCTGTACTAAAGATTACTGACATCCCGTTTCCCATTTTGCTGGCAGATGCTTTTGAGATTCGGAGGCTGTCCTCCGTGTTCCTGAGGGTGAGGACCAACGTGGGTGTGCGGGTCCTCTATGACCGGGAAGGGTCGCGGCTCTACCTGCAAGTGGACCAGCGATGGGTGGAGAACACTGTGGGCCTCTGTGGTACCTTCAAGGGCAACACACAGGATGACTTCCTGTATGTGTCCCTGACCCAGAACACGAAGGACAGGGAAACCCCTGGGCCCCTTAGGGTCAGGTACCCTGAGACACTGCCTGGCACACACACTTATTTATTCCTCCACATTTAAATTGAAGTATAATTCTTTAAAATGGTGGCCATAGTCTTCTCTGTGTAGAAAAGTCACTTGGGGAGTTTGCTTAAATACTGACTCCTGGGTCCCACTCTTTAAGAATCTTATTTAAGATATTTAGGGCACGAGACCCTCCTTTTGCACAAGTAAGTCCCACAGCTGTAGCCTCTGAGGTAGGTGGGCTGTGCCCTGAGGAGTGCTGGCTTTGCTTAGTCTCACACTTTGCTGGTTTCACCAGTTGTGAACACCTTTAGGTGAAGATAAGCCCCACTAGCCAGGTATCCCTGCCTTTGGTCCGAGCAGGCCAGAGTACCCTCTTTCTATATGGTGTCGGAGTGCTTTTGAGTTTGTACTATTAAAGCCTCCCAGGATTGAGAAGAAGGCCATTTCCCTAGAGCTGATGACTGAGAGAGTGACTTTCCTGGGCGTGGTCACAGTTTAAGAGTTTGGGAGGAGACAGCAGTCAGGCCTTTCAAAGGAGGACAGGATTTGGAGGCTGGAGAATCTGACCAGTCCTTCAAGATACATGCAATGGTCAATACAGAAAGAAACACGGAGGCATTCTGTAGCCGGAAGAGGGGTTCATCTTCGCAGTGTGTCCACATGTGCAAGTGAAGCTTCCCTGGTCAGTAGGGCTGGTGACTGGGCAGCTGGCCAGAGCGGTGGAGGCAGACACTGGCTTAGTGTGTGGGCTGCTCCACGCCCTCGCGGTGTGTGTGAGTCCTGCCTTGTGCCATTAGATAACTCACAAGCTAGAGCAGTAATGCAGGCATGGTGGCTGTCAGGCAGAACCTTGCCCTCACACAGACTACAGGTTCTTTCGCTGTAACACTCACTGGGTTTTAGTGATTGTCACCCCCGACTGTACTGTGGAAGGATGCTTTGTCTCAGCTTTCCCTCCCCCTCCCTCTCCCATGCACGACCCATTCGCTACCTACCTCCCAGGGGGGACATGGAGAAAGTCCGAGACAGTTGAGGTCTGGTATTTCCATTGCTCTTTCTTACGTGAAGAGCTGGGGGGAGGTGCTGAAGTCTAAGGCCATTGTGAGCCTTTTGAGTCTTGTTAAGTCTGATTATGGCTATATGGAGTACCTTGACCATTGGTGTATTAGCCATGCACTTGTATGCTGTGCGTGTGTGCAGATACATGCATATTTCTGTGTGTCGATGTGTGCAAGTGGTCTATACAGGACCATGTGTGCTCACCTGAGAGTGGCTCAGAGTACATGCTCATCCCTACCCCGTGCCCCTGTGTTTAGATGCAAGCAAGTGGCTGCTCGTGTGGGTAGATATTTAGTGCATCCCTACACCCCAGTTGACCAGTGCACAACTGTAGCTTTGCCATTGCCACAGGTCTCCAGTGGGTGTGCCTGAGAGCACCCCACAACTGTTCGGCAATTCCTGGAAAACCCTGTCTGCCTGCTCCCCACTGGTCCCTGGCTCCCTGCTGGACCCCTGTGACGTGCATCTGCAGGCTGGTGAGGAGTGGGCAGTGGGAGACTTGGGGAGGGGAGCAGAAGCAGAATGGTTTGCGAGAGGTGAGGTGGCAACTTGATGGGCAGATTCATAGGGGTGGCAGAGGGGAGCCACAGGAGGGGCAGAAGGGAGGGGACGGCCAGGCAAATGGGAAGCTTCCTGCTCTATCACCAGCACCTCAGTACTGATACCCACCTCAAGACAAAGGCCACATATTCAGAAGTGTCCCCCAGGTTCCCGCCCATACCTAGACTCCTGCTTTGTCTCGTGCCTGCACTGCCCTGTAGTCTGCTCCAGCTGTCTGCTCCAGCTGGCTTCCATGCTGTTCTGACACCCAGGTCTGCCCTCTTCCCAGGCCTGTATACTCATGTGGCTTCCCCTGCCCCGCCACACTCTTACCTCAGGATGAGATTCACTTCAGCCCTTGTTACCTTCTTATCGAGGCCTTCCTGGCCACTTGAACTAAAATAACAGTCATCCTGTCCGCCCTCCTCATGCTGCCTAGCCTTCCCTAGTTTTCTCGTGCCTCAGCTTTATGCTCTACTGACTAGTAAAGTTGTTTACCGACTGTCTCTTCCAACCAGTCTGGCTACCTGAGGGTCTGGAATTTGGTCAGCGATGTTCACTTCTGTGTTTCCTTTACCAGATAGATCCCTGCCTGGCGTGAGGTTGAATGAATATCTGTTCGTGGAGTAGTCATAGAAGCACACATGTACATGCATACATGTGTGCACACACATGAATGAACATGTGAATGCACATGCACGTGCGTGCACACACACACACACACACACACACACACGTCTCTATACCCTGGGGGAGGGAGGCCAAGTCTTGGCACAGTAGGCAGCCAGGACCTGCTCAGTGACCATATCTTCGCATCCCAGCCTCCTACACACTGCAGTCCTGCAGCGTGCTCACAGGGGAGCTCTTTGCCCCCTGCTCTGCATATCTGAGCCCCATACCCTACTTCGAGCAGTGCCGCAGGGATGCTTGCCGCTGTGGGCAGCCCTGCCTGTGTGCCACGCTGGCCCACTATGCCCACCTGTGTCAGCGCCATGGGCTCCTGATTGACTTCCGTGCCCATCTGCCAGCCTGTGGTGAGTACCCCCCCGTACATCCACAGAAGTCTGGGTTCCAGACACAGGTGTCCCTTACCCCCCTATCAGCACTAACGCAATATTCTGTCTCCTCCAGCCTGACTTCCTTCCATAGTCCACGTCTCTTGCTGCCACCACAGTCTCTAGACTTGACCTCAGAACACCTTGCTCAGTGTTTCTTCTCCAATCCATGCCCAGTCCATGTCCCAAGTTAGCCCACTTCTCACCTCCTCTTCTGCCATCCCCGTAGGCAGAGCCACCTTCTCACTGCAGAAGAATGGGTTCTCTGAACTGGCTCTAAGGCTGGCTTGAGGTCCCATTAGTGTGTGACCCTTCACTGTTCTCTGGGTCTTAGTCCTTACTGCCCTGAGCTCCATAGAGCCTGGCTCCCTGTGAGCTTTTGCAAAGATAGAGAGAAAAATGAATCATGCTGGGAGCCAGGGGCTCTGAATTCTACTTCAGCCCGGCAGGCAACATGTTGTGCAGCCCTGCACAAAGCCCCTCCACTCTGAATCAGTGTCCCCAGAGGTGCTTGGACAGGGCCAGAGATTCCCAACTCCAGTTGTGCATAGAGGCACAAGGATCTTTTAAAAAATGCTGACACCTTGTGCACATCCGTGTCAGTGAGAACATCACTCTGGTGAGGGTTGCAGACATCTGCAGCGTTGAGAAACTCATGTTGAGCGGCTTTGATGAGCAGCCTGGGGTGGGAATAGCTGATCTTGGCCGTTCAGTTCCAGTGGATTGTTGGCCTTGGTGCTGTGGGAGGTTCCCGGGGAGTGGGATGGTGGCCCCATGAGGAGATGGCAGGCCTGAGGCTTGGGACAAAGATCTGAAGAAGCTTCTGGAGAGAGTATATGATTGTCACAGTGAAGGGTGTAAGCTTGTGCGTGTTTACATACCTGTGAGGAGTGTGTGTGTGTGTGTGTGTGTGTGTGTGTGTGTGCCTGCTTTTCCAGGCTGAGCGTAATAGATGCTGTTTGACATTTCAGTACAATGAGAGGCATCTTTGAACCTGAACTCCTGTGTGACCAGGGTGGGGGCAAATATCTTACCCTCTGATTCTCAGTTTTTCTTGTCAAGATGCTAAATCTACCCCATACGGTTGTGGGAAGAAGAAAGATCAAACTTAGTCTCTCTCCCACCAGCACTGTCCTGTGAGGCCACTAAGGAGTACAGCCCGTGTGTGGCCCCGTGTGCACAAACTTGCCAGGACCTGGCCAGCCCTGATGTCTGTAGGGCTAACAGTGGTGGGAACTTCAGCAGGGATGAGTGTGTGGAGGGTTGCACTTGTCCACCAGACACGTATCTGGACATACAAGCTGACCTCTGTGTCCCCAGGTGAGTGGCTAGCCTGGTGCCTGGGTGGCCTGGGGAGTGAGACTGGGGTCTGCTCTGGACAGCTCGGCTGAGCTTCTCCTACCCCTACTTCCTGTCACCCTCCCCTGGGCCCTGTTGGCAGAGGTGAATCGCTGTTCTCAGGCTTCTCTCTCCTTCCTGTAAACCAGATTAAACCAGAGCACAGCACCTCGCTCTCCTCTACTGTCCTCTTCCATGAACATCTGTGTACTCTTATCATGTTCTGGAAATTTCTAGGCTCTGAGTATCCAGTAGTGAACAGGACCTAGCTCCCCAAGTCCACAATGCAAGCTGGAAAGACAGACCCCCCCAAAACAGGCACTTAGGGGTTGGGGTGGTTAAAAGAGCAGTAAAGCCACACGGAGGGAGGGCCAGGAGTCCTGGGCTGTCACACACAGGTGAGATAGAGGTGGGGAGGTCTTTGGTGGAAACAGCATCAAGCGCCCCCTCCACACCCGGTACAGGAAGGCAGGAGGAAGCCTGAGGTGAGAAGCAGCCTGTAGCCTTGCTGGAGGAAGCTAACGCAGTGGGGCTGGAGGCAGAGGGGGAAGAGTGGTTGATGGTGATTCCGCAGGATCCCAGGTTGACTGACAAAGGCTCCTGGAGTCTCGACCTCAGTTTCTCTGTCTGTGGAGTGCTCTATTAATTGCTTGGAGGTTTTCTAGTAATGAGGGGGAAGGAGTCACCCCCTTTAGGTGGCACAGAGGACTCACTCAGACTTATCACACTGCAGAATCCTCCTTAGGTCTCAGCTGAGTGCCCACTAATCCTTAATAAAAGCCTCTGTAAACTACATGAGAAAGACACAGAGCAATTGGAGAGTACTGAGAAAGAATATTCTGGGGTCTCTTCCATGGGTACCCCCAAACCCTGGCCTGTTCTGTTCCAAGACCGGCAGTGTTGGAATCAGCTGTGGGAGTTGTGTGATAAGAACATACACCCTGTGACCTCAAAGACAGGAACATCCTTGTATCCCAGGATCCCAGAGAGGAACCCAGGAGACAGTGCCTGGGAGGGCCTGGCCTGAGTCTCAGGCCAAGCGTTCAAAGAGACACTGAGCAGGCAGGACAGGCGCTGGGCCAGCGGGGCTCTGACGCCACCCAGAACAATGACTGGGGCTGGGAGGTGGAGCTCTGAGAAGATCACCTCTCTGATCTTGGCTCTGCGTTAATTACCTTCGGGAGGGACAGTGATTACATACGCTCATATGGCCCCCAACCTGGCACTGAGTCCTGCCTCTGACCTCAGCACCAGGAGGGCTCCTGGTCCTCTGGAAGTGTGTCTCACGCCAGGAACCGCAGTCATCTCTCTCCTCATCCTCACGCCTGATGCTGCCTGATGGTGGGCCTCTGCCCTGGCTGGCTCCATCCCTGCTCCTGAGCCTGCTCTATTTCTTCCTGATTTCTGTAGGAACCAATGTTCTTGCCACTTTCAAGGAGTGGACTATCCCCCTGGGGACAGCGACATCCCTTCCTTAGGGCACTGGTGAGCTTCCTGGGTATCGGTTGCATGAGAACTGGCACCCTCCCTCTCACTCTGCGTGGGGTGGTGGTGGGGACCAGGGATAGTAAGTAGGGAATGTCTGTCTGAAGCCCATAGGGCCAAGGGCAATAACATGTGCTAGGTGGGCCCTGAATGACTGACAGGGCTGATATAATCCCCCAACTTTCTGCAGCCACTGCAGAGATGGAGTCATGAGCTATGACAGCCAAGTCCCAGGTAAGCAGGGATGAAAGGGGAAGCTTTGGGTGGGTGGGGACTCCAGTTGGTGGGAGGTGGCTGTGGAGAAAAGAGTGAAGAACTGGGGTACTGTCGGGAAGGGGCAGGCTGCTCTAGCTTGGATGTTGGTGTTTCTGCACTCTTGGCAAAGGTCCCACCCAGCTTAGAGAGTATCACCCTGAAGCTCCATCCTGGCCTCAAACTTCTGGAGAGCATGTGGGGATCTGAGTCGCTGCTTGTCTTTGTTGGTTCTGGATTTTCCTGGTCTGAGTTGCTGAGTATCTTCTGAGACTGGTTCTGCCCAAACCACTGGGCACAGGGTCCAGTACTGCCTGGACTTTGAACCTCTCCACAGCACAGAGACAGGACAGGGGTGGAACAGGGGTGGAGCAGTGGCGGGCAGCTGGGGTGCCTGGAGGTCGGCAGAGCATGAAGGTTGGAGCGTTCTCAGCAGAGGAGCCATTGAGAACAGGACAGGGGTTGGCACCAAGGGGAGCAATAGTGAACATTAGGCTGGTGGTTAAGAGCAGGCCTTGAGGTTGGGTCAGCTTGCAGCTGTGCAGCCCTGGGTGACATGCCTCACCTCTCTGAACCTTCATCTCCTCCTTCACAGATAATCCAGAATTCTCCATCCTACCCTCACTTCCTGTACCTTCCTGGGAGTGTCTTTACTTTGGTCCCTTCTGGCTTGGAACTTATGCCTCTTAGAGATCTGGCTCTTGCTTTCTCTGCTCTGCTCTGCTTTATCCTGGCCTTGAAACTTAACTGCCTTTTATTGGATTCCTAAAACAACAACTCACACAAAGTGCGACTGTGCATAGCATACTCCTCTGACAACGAGGATGAGGGGGTTGTGTTGGAGAAGCAAGATGAAGGGAGTTGGCTCTCTTCAAAGACCTCTGGCCACCCTTGTAGACTGTTTGGCTTCCATCTTTGGGTCTTTCTCCTGGTCCTGGGGTCATTCCTTTCAGTTCCCACTGCCTTAAGACAGCAGAATGGTCTTCATAATATCACGTGAGAAGGCAAGTGGGGACACCTGCACAACACTTGCCATAGACGAGTGTGCAGGGAGCGTGTGGCAGCCGCCAGGACAGAGGTCCTGTTTAATAATGGGTTCTGCAGAGGGCTATCCCGCACTGGGGCAGCACCTAAATACCTGGTCCCTGTGATGTGGGAACCCACATTGTGCCCAGAAGCTGCCAACTCCTACAGTCACCCACACGGCACCACCCCCAGCCCAGGCCAATGGTCTGCAGCATCTACTGCTTTCCTTCTAGCGGCTGTCTGTCCAGCAGGCCAGGTCTTCGTGAACTGCAGCGACCTGCACCCAGACCCTGAGCTCAGCAGGGAGAGGACCTCTGAACAGCAGCTGTTGAACCTGATCATGGCAGCACATGGGCCCTGCCTGTCAGGCTGTGCCTGTCCCCAGGGGTATGGATCTACATCACTGCAAACTCTGTCTGTACAGTGACAGATCAAGGACTTCAGGGTGGGGAGAGCAAGGAAGACTTCTCACAGCCTGGGAAGGAGAGGCAGTGTGGCTGTGGTGTCTGTGAGGAGCCCAGGATGGAGACAGTGTGGCTGTGGTTTCTGTGAGGAGCCCAGGATGGAGGAGTCAGTGTGGCTGTGGTGTCTGAGGAGCCCAGGATGGAGACAGTGTGGCTGGTGGTGTCTGAGGAGCCCAGGATGGAGGAGGCAGTATGGCTGTGGTTTCTGTGAGGAGCCCAGGATGGAGGCAGTGTGGTTATGATGTCTGTGAGAAGCCCAGGATGGAGGAGGTACAAGTAAACCCATGTCAGCTCTCAGCCTCCGTCCCCATCAGAGCCTTTGGGTAAAGAAAGGTGCCCCTGGAGTAGCCAGTGTCATTCTCAGGTGTGGGTCATAGCGAGCCCTGTGAACCACTCCATCCCGTGACTTGACAGCACAGGCTTGTCGCTTCAGTCTGTGTTGAGATTAGTGATCCCCTGGGGAGCCTGGCTCTGGTCTGACAACCAAAGGGAATGAAACGAAGGTCAGAGCTTCTGGGTGGATGAGCCATCCCATTGGAGCTTTACAGTGTGCAGGACACTGGTGTTACCCTTCAGTCTCAAAGCAGGGAGGCTCGTACTCTTACTCTGCAGAAGAAAACAGCCCAGGCCAGGGGGTGACTAGGTTGCTGAAGGAGTCGGACTCAGACCAAGTCTCCTTCATTGGAAGCTCTGCTCCTTGTCCAGAGTGGCAGGGGTCACAGTGTAGGGTATGGCCTGCTCCTTCCCTAGAATTCATTTGCCTGCATAGAACCCTTGCCTCACCTACAGCCATCCAGACCTCACCTGGAAGTGTGTCAGAAGGTCTCTCGGAATGCCGTCCTTTGTGCCCAAGCCTGGCTCTCAGTCTGAGGTCAGGAATGGCTAAGTCTCTGCACTCAGGAGCGGAGTGTGGACACAGAGATGCTGGGAAAGAGGCCTGGAGTGGATCCTGGCTCAGGATTATTTGAGGGTATATAGGAGACTATGTGGGGAAGTCATCTGTATCCCACAGCGCTCACCAAGAGAGACAGCTCTACCATCCTGAAAAGTTCTCTTGATGGGCAAGGGCTCCCAAAGATGCTCTGGTTCCACCATAACCAACCATCTCTAGAACTCACTACGCTCCCCAGTCTCCTTGTCTGTCCAAGTCCATCTAAGAATCTACAGTTGGGCATTGCCTCAAAGGACCCTGGGGACATCACAATGGGTAGCGATGTCCATATCTGTCCTAGTTTGCTTCCTGTTGCTGCAAAAAACCACTCTGATCAAAAGTAACTTGGGAGAGGAAAGCCTTTATTTGGACTGTACTTCCAGGTCACAGTCATCACTGAGAGACCCAGGTCACAGTCATCACTGAGAGACCCAGGTCACAGTCATCACTGAGAGACCCAGGTCACAGTCACTGAGACCCAGGTCACAGTCATCACTGAGAGACCCAGGTCACAGTCACTGAGACCCAGGTCACAGTCATCACTGAGAGACCCAGGTCACAGTCACTAAGAGACCCAGGTCACAGTCATCACTGAGAGACCCAGGTCGTAGTCCATCACTGAGAGAAGTCAGGACAAGGACTCAGCGGGGACTGGAGCAGAAGTCATGGAGGAGTGTTGCTTACTGGCTTGCTCTCTGGCTCATGCAGAGCTAGCATTCTTATATGCCTAGCTTTACCCGCCTAGGGATGGCGCTGCCCACAGTGGGCTGGGCCTTCCTAGATCATCGCAGATCTAGAAGGAGTGCTCTTCTGATCACTTGCTTGCTGTGTCCCTCCAGCCTGCTCAGACACGGGGATGCATGCTTCTCCCCGGAGGAGTGTCCGTGTACCTGGAAGGGGAAGGAGTATTTCCCTGGCGACCAGGTAATATCTGCCTGCCACACTTGGTAAGTCCCCAGAACTGGCTTCATTTTTTTCTTTTGCTGGAAAGGGTATGATTTTCCCTTCATCTTGTTCATATTCATGGTGACTTTATACAACAAGTATATATGTGTGAAATAATACTGAGAATATTTGTGACTATTTGATGAATGATCAGACGGGTCTGTGAATATACATACTTGTATGTTTGCAAACATGAGAACATGTTTGCATATTTAGATGAACATATGTATGAATGGGTATGAACAAAGGCGTGTGAGTGAACATATATGGGCATACATAAAAAGACAAGTGTCATAGATCTAAATAAATTCGTTAATATAGCAGTTAGGAATTTATAAATGTATATTGTGTTTATATATATTTACATGCATATGCATCTGTTTAGCACATTTATGTACCAAGTAAGTGACTTGCATTAAATACATATATATTTGCATTTACTTGAATGGATAAGTGTGCAAATATGTGATTTGTGTTTGTCTATGAATGCAGAAATGCTCATATTCAGAATGAATGTGTATGTGGGTGTATTTTCACACTGTTCATTCAGGTAATGTTAACACACATTTACAGAAGTATGCACCAGGATTGGATTGTTTTCAGTGGAGACAGACTGGGCAGGAGCCTAGCAGAGACTCCCAGAGAGTCATCCAGCCAGCGGCAGCTGGCTCCTAGCTTCTGTCTTATGTGTGGTGGAAATGCTGCATTTTCAGCCGCAAGGATGAGTATTACATGTCCCCTGGTGTCAGTAGCATGGCTACAGTCAAGGCCGAGCAGCCAGATTGTTTTCATACACACCAGGGTGTGTGTGTGTGACCACCAGGACCCGGGCTGTCTGACTCAGGAAATCCCAGAGTAGACTGTCAGGGCCCAGAGCCCCATGCAGCTGTGCCCAGGTGTTGGAGTTCATGACTGTTGGCCAGAGCTGATATTGAATCTCATTGGCTTGAACTTGTCAGGGAGTGAAGTCTTCAGATCTTTTGATTCTGCATTTAAAATACACTTCAAATCTGACCCCTCCTCATCTCCCGACCGCTGTGGCTCTGCACTGAGCACCTGTCCTCTTGTCTCTAACCCACTGCCATCGCCTCTCAGGTGGAACCATCCCCACCTCGGTCTTTCTGGGTCTTCCTGTCATTCCTAGGAAAAAGCCACACCCTCACTGGTGTTCTTGGACCTGTACCACTCAACTCCACTGCCCTGCGAACATCTCTACCCTCTTATCCTTGGGATGTCCGCCTCCATTGTTACCTGAATGTTCTTCAAGATCATCGTAGACCGCACCTCTTCCCACAATGCTCTTCTTCTAAATGTTCTGGGCTCCCTGAAGTCTCTGCTTCCACGTCTCTGATAACCTTGATTAAAATGTGACACATTTCTAAACACACCTGTTTCCCTCCCTCCGTGCCCCACCCCCTGTACTGCCCACCTGCTTAAACAGACAGGGTCCATCCTTCCTCTCTGGGAAACAAGTTCCACTAAGCCAGTTTCCCTTCTGCTCTGTTCACCGATGTTTCTCAGACTCTTGGGAGAATGCCTGAGATGCGTCCATCACCAGCCTGTTGAATGGGGGCTGCTATGTTGGCTGAGTTCCTTCTTCAGGAACACATCATGAGCATGCAGCGGGCAAAAGCTTTTGGGGGCATTCCAGCATGGGATAAAGTGTGCTCTATGAGGTGTCTCTGTGTGTGTTTCAGTGTGTGCCAGCGGGGTTCGTTCCAGTGCACCCTGCACCCCTGTGCCTCCACCTGCACGGTGTATGGGGACCGACACTACCGTACATTTGACGGTCTTCCGTTTGACTTCGTAGGAGCATGCAAAGTGCACCTGATCAAGGTGAGTTCCTGGGCGCGCTTACCCAGCTGCCTCCACAGGAACCCAGAATAGCCAGGGAGCAAGACCTGTCAGAGGGGTGCATGATCTGAACACCAGGATGCTGCATAATTGGGTGGGTGGGGCGAGCTAAACCCTGAAGTGCAGCTTCCAGAGACGACTTCCACACACAGGTCAGGGTGCAGGAAACCGCTCCACTCTGCATCACAGCCTTGCGCCGCTAGTCCCAACGGGGTTTTGTTTGTTTGTTTTCGTTTTTGCTCCTGTGGTAGAAGGAGCTCATGCCTTTTGAGTTTCGGTAGCAATGGTGCCCGGTGGTCTACAGATCATCTTTATGGATTCTCTCACTTAATTTTTACAGCAGTGGACGAATTGTGTTAGCTGTCCCCGCGTGACAGGTGTGACACCATGGGCCTGGGGAAGCTAGGGAACTTGCTCGAGGTATCACAGCTAGGCGGCCCAGAACCAGCAAATAGGACTAGAGAAGTGGTAGCCGGCAGGAGTCATGCGTTAAAAGTCTTCGTCCATACAGAGGAAGAGTAACGGGGATGTGGGCGGCACAGTGAAGGCAAGCGTTCCCTAGAGGAAGACGGGTACCAGCGGGATGTGGGGCAGTGCCAGTATTCCCAGGCACATTGATTTTCTTAGCCCATCATCTCACCGACTGAGTATCGGCAATAACCACAATGACAGGGCAGGCAAGCACTGTGTATTTATTGATTTCTGTGGTCAGGGCTTGCATGTGCTGGGTGAAACGGGACCTTCACGGGGTCTTGTCTCTGGACAAGCACTGCGCTGGAGTCTTTCGTGTCATTTCAGGGACTCCACAAGATACAACCACGGCACATGTGCCATTCCATTTCAGGCTCTTATTTGTGGTCTGTTTATTTTGAGATGAAGGTCTTGCCATGTTGTCCAAGATGAATTCAGACCCTCAGGTTTGATTGTCTCTACCACGATCTCTGGAGCAGAGAGAATACAGACGGGAGCCATAGGGGGTGACCATATCTCAAAACTAATAGAGTTGCACCACACACACACACACACACACACACACACACACACACACACTCTGTTTAGTTTACGTGAATGAGAGTAAATAAGACTCCGCAGTTTTTTTTTCATTCCGTAGCATGTGTTGGGTATTATCACACACTGTCAGTGCATGCTAGCTGGCTGGAACATTCTACACAGAGAGTACTGTGCCACACAGGGATAGGTGAGCTTTAGCTGGTTGCAGTGCTTCAATGCCGCAGCAAGCATGTGTGTGACTGTATCTTTTAGTTCCTAGGAGTGGAATTGCTGCCTACAAAATGACGTGTGTTTAAAGCGCTGTTCAATATGGGCAAGCTTCCCGCACGTAATGCTCACGCTGTCTGTAAGCCAGCATCCCTCTCCATCCTGGTCACATCCATTCCCTCACTCATTCATCCCTCAGACCCTTTGGGGATGGTCACATCTGCTAATTACGGCTCTAGGATGCTGTAAATGATTCTGAGTGGCAGAGAACTGAAGGAAGCTGCCCAAAGCCAAACTGCGGACAAGAAGGAGATTCGGGATGGGGAGAATCCTCAGCCAGTAAAGTTCTCGTTTTGCAAGACCGCACATAAGAGCTGGGCTGCACTTGTAGTTCAAGTGCTGAGGAGGCAGAGACAGGCAAAATCCCGGGGTCCCTGGCCCAGCCTAGCCACCTTGGTGAGTTCCAGGCCAGTGAGAGGTCTTGTTTTACTGTAAAGGTGAACAGAGTCCAACAATGACACCCAGGGTTGTCACCCAGTCCCCCACATTGCCTGTGCATAGCTGCCTGTGTTGCCGCCACCTCACACACAAACACATGCTACCTTCACTCCAACGCCCACTAAAGAAATGGTTGGGAAAGCCCCTCAGAGTCCACACCCCTTCTCCTCTGTGTTCTTCACCAGATGTGTCCTTTCCCCGGCTTTTCCTCCCCTCAGAGTACCTCAGAGCTCGGCTTCTCCATGGTGGTGAGAGATGTGAACTGCTACAGCTCTGGCGTCATCTGCAGGAAGTCCATTTCCATCAGTGTGGGCAGCTCACTCGTCATCTTTGACGATGACTCGGGGGATCCTGTAAGGCCCTGTACTGGGGAAGGTTGTAGAGACAGTGCACAGATTGGTGGTGAGGAGTCAGGAGAGGCTTGGGATCCATTGTGCCGCTGAGGCAGAAGCTCTGGCTGGATTCTTTATAAAGGGAAGCAGAGGGCAGGATCGCGGTGGAAGGAGGGAGGCGTGTGGGTGAGGTGCTGGGGTTGGCAATGATTCGAGACTCCGTCTGGTTGAGTTGGTGTTGAGGGACACTCAGGTTCAGGACTGACTTGTTCTGTCTCTCTAGAGTCCCGAGAGCTTCCTGGATGAGAAGCAGGCTGTCCACATCTGGAGAGCAGGCTTCTTCACACTGGTGCATTTCCCACGGGAGCACGTCACCCTCCTCTGGGATCAGAAAACCACCATTCATGTCCAGGCTGGCCCTCAGTGGCAGGTAGTCATGAGACCTGAGCACCATCATCGCCGCCATTGTCCATGGCTGGGGAGACGTCCCTCTCTGAGGGCTGAGAGGATCACAGTGCTGTCCTGTCCACTGCTGTCTTCATCTGTCATCTTTCTCTGACCTTGTCCTGTCCCTCTTTAAGCCATCCTCACCACAGTTGCTTCTGGATCAACAGTCTTGGTACCGCAGTTCAGCCTTGTTATTCTGGCAACTAACATGGTGCCCTCCCTCCTCTCAGGGTCAGTTGGTGGGCCTTTGTGGGAACTTTGACCTGAAAACCGTCAATGAGATGAGGACCCCAGAGAACCTAGAGTTAACGAACCCCCAGGAGTTTGGCAGCAGTTGGGCTGCGGTGGAGGTAAGGCCTTCCAGTTGCCCGGTACCCCTGACTTTCTTAGATGGGCCATGTGCATCCTGGACCCAAGCCAGGGGAGAAAACATCGATTTGAGGCTCCTCCTGGGAAAGCCCTCTGCCTCCGACTGCCTAAGATTCTGTCCCTGCCCCACAAGGCAGACAGCCCACGCTGACCTTGGTCAAACGTGACTTAGTAATGTTTGGAGAATTGGAGTTCCTATCCTAGACAAGGTGGTCACCTAGTGAGGAAGGTAGGCTTGTTGAATCGTGCCAGGCTTGTCCACCCTCCCCACCATCACCACCTCTGGCACTAGTTAGGGCACAGAGAAGAGACTCCTGTAGACTGAGACAACCCTCAGCAAATGCTTTGTGGAGAAGGTGAGACAGAGGGTGGAATTTGGCAGACAGGCTGTGTTTGGAGGGAGACCGTGAGCAGAAGCATAGGGACATCCCTGAAGGTTGCTGCCACGCTGTGAGCTGTCAGGGACAGCAGTGGACTGAGAGCAGCAGACTTGGCTTCTTGTCTTGGCTTTTCTGGATGAACTAAATCTTCTGCTGGAGAGAGGGCTCTGTGCCAGGGGAGGGCCCATAGCAGCTCTCATCAGTCCCAAGAAGCTGCCTGCAAAGTGTCACTGAGAAATACCTAAGGACTGCTGTGATTGATTGGTTATGTCTGCCTTGGGTGCAGCAATGGTGACATGACTGTTTCATATGTCGCTTGTCTACCCTGAGTGGATCTTTGTTCTTTGCGGAAGGATAGATGGAGAGGGCAGGCAGAGCAGATGAGCGTGGCACCCACATTTTAGAAAAGCTGGATGGGTGAAATGGGTGACTGGTTTTGTATTTGTTGACCACCTCCCCACCAGCCAATATTTCTGTATTGCTTATAACTCTAGGCATGCTGGGGAGGCAGTGCATAAAAATATCATCCTGGAGAAGTAGGGCCATCTCTGGGGAAATCTGTGTTAACCACCCTTCGCTGTGCAATGGTAGTGTTCAATCCACACCACTACACAAAGCACTACACAAAGCACATCTTACCTCAGTTCCTGGTGGTTGCGAATCAGAACATGAGGCTAGGTTTTCTTCTCTGTGTCCCACAGGCTGCAGACAAGGTGACGACCAGCATGTGGGTGGCTGTGGGTCATGTCCACTCCTGGACCTGTAGGCCTGACAACTTTAGCTCTCGGTAGCTATTGGTCAGAGAACACCCTCAGCTCTTAGAGACCCCTCACTTCCTGTCATGTGGAGTTCCCAACATAGCTGTCTGCTGCTTTACAGCCAGTGAGGGTCAGACTCCAGTGAGGTGGGCTCTGGGACCTAGTCTGATGACTCTCACCCTGGTGTGTCCACAGAACCTTTGGTGTTCTGTTTGTTGGAAGCAGGTTGGAGCCTGTTCCTACTCTCCAGGGGAGGTGATTGAACAAGGATGCGGATGCCTACAGGGCAGTCTCAGGGCACTCAGAGAGTGGACTCCCTGTGGGTACAGGAACTGGAGGGATAGGACATCTCTCCGCTTGGTGCCATAGGTTCAGCTCTCCCTTTATCTTGCAGTGCCCAGATACTCCTGACTCCAGGGACACATGTGCCCTGAATCCTCTCCGAGAACCGTTTGCCAGGAAGGAAGGAGTGTGGCATTCTGCTCAGTGAGGTGTTTGAGACGTGCCACCCCGTGGTAAGTGCCTCCTTGTGTTAAGTGGGTGCTCTTTGGCCCCTTCTAAGTCCCTCCTACCTTCCAAGGACCCCTCCTTCTCAAAGACTCCCTTTAAAGAGGGAGACCCATCTCTTCTCCACCATTCTCCTGCCACTGCTCTGCTCAGATGATCCTTCCCCCGGTCCCTGACACCTAGAGACAGCCAGCCAAGCCTCTGCGCTCTCTGTGAGTCCAGCTGGGCCTGGCTCTCCCTGCTCAGGAGGACATTCTGTTGCAGAGTGAACACTGAGCTGCCGCACCCCTGACTTTCCCCTGCTCTCCATGGAGATGACAGGTCAGGGCTCTGCTCCACAGGGCTCCTCTGGGTCTTCGGAGACCATTGCGGCCTAACCTTTGTGTCTCCAGCCTGGCTGGGCAGCTCACACATCCTGTCTGGGCTTTAGCAGTTCCCCAGTCCCCTGAGTCCAACTTTCTGGGTTCTCAGAGTGGGTGTCTGCCTGTGCTTTCTGAGCTGCCTGCCCCGCCGCGTAGCCCTCATCCCATGCAGACAGCTCATCCTACCTGTAAGCATCTTCATGCTGTGCTGCCACCGAAGAAATGCAGACTTGACATTCAGAATCCTCTGACCTTCCCTAGGTTGACGTCACTTGGTTTTACTCAAACTACCTGACAGATACATGTGGCTGCAGCCGGGGTGGTGACTGTGAGTGCTTCTGTGCCAGCGTGTCTGCCTACGCCCACCAGTGCTGCCAGCACGGGGTGGTCATTGATTGGCGGACCCCCCGCCTCTGCCGTGAATGTTCCAGACTACACCCCATGACTGTATATCCCTGTGTTGGAGTTGGTGAGCTTGTGGCAAAGAGAGGAGAGAGTTGTGCGAGCCATGCTCAAGGTCTCTCAGGAGAATAGAGTAGCTGGAGTTCATCTTTGAAGAGTTGGTCCTTAACCTCATTGCTAAAAGAGTCCTAAGCCCTGGGATTCAAAACCAGGCTGGCTTTTGCATGCTGCCCAACTCCTCTGAGCCTCAGTTTTTATCCCCTGAAAAATGGGAATAGCCAGGCCCTTACTGGCTTTCTGTAAGCTCAAACAAGATAACGAACATAAAAACCTTTGACCAGCTGAGCTGTGGAGAGAGGTCCTGTTTCCTCAAAACAGTGTGGGCCTATGGATGCTGCCAATCGAGACCTCTGAGATGGAACTATTCTGAGCACACACATGTACATGTGCACCCCCACACACGCACACACACTTATATACATACTGTAAACAGAAGTTTCTGTCCCACCTGGTCCTGCAGCTGTTTAGTCCCAAAGAAACACACAGAGGCTTATATTAATTATAAATTGTTTGGTCTATGAGCTCAGGCTTATTACTAACTAGCTCTTATAACTTAAATTAACCCATAATTCTTATCTCTGTTTAGCCATATGGCTTGGTACCTTTTCTCCGTGAGGCATTCTCATCTTGCTTCCCCATAATCTGGCTGGTGGCTGTGTGTCTGCCTTTCTTCTTCCCAAAATTCTCCTACTCTGGTTGCTCTGACTATACTTCTTGCCTGGTTACTGGCCAATCAGTGTTCTATTAAACTAATAAGAGTGACAAATATTTGTAGTGTACTAGGACATTATCTTACAGCATTTCAAAATAAAATCTCTGAATCTAATCTCCTTTGTTTAGCTTTTTTCCCTGACTATTGTCCATAACAACTTATAACAAATGCACTAAACAAAGATAAGCATCAATTATCCATCCTTTGGGGAATGTAGCATAGTTTTTTAAGCTACTTCTTGCTGTTTGGTAGTGCTGGTAATCTTAGAAAGAAAATTTTCCAAATTTTCTTACCAAAGAAAATTTAGGATTATGATCAAATACTGACTGGAGTATTCTGTGAGGCTTGATCATCTCAGCCAGCAGTCTTGAGGCTGTTCTGGATGCAGAACCCAGAGGAAACTGCAACAGAGGTGCTCTGAGATGTTGGGTTGTCTGTGACATCCACTTCCATTGGAGATTTCTCAGGGGGTCTTCCTTGATCAAACCTTATTTTTCTTAACCCAGAATGAATCCACAGCCTCTCATTACCCATGAAAACAAAAGCAAAACCTCTTCTCTAAAGTAATGTATCTTTTGACTTCAATTTTGAACTCAAGGCATTTTCAAAATATATAGGTTGGGTTAATCCAGCAGCATTTATAATCAAATGTCTTTTAGCAGCTCTTGCTCCTTTCTCTGCAGTCAAACAATTCAAAGACAATACAATAACATACAGTATCCAGACTTCCTATGTATTTTCCATCTTTAAGTGGCTTTTTTTAAAACTCTATTTCTTTTATTTTTATTTTTAAGTTTTGTTTTTTTGAGACAGGGTTTCTCTGTGTATCTTTGTCCTGTATTTCACTCTGTAGACCAGGCTGTCCTTGAACTCACAGAGATCTGCCTGCCTCTGCCTCCCAAGTGCTAGAGTTAAAGACGTGTGCCACCATGCCCAGCTACTCTATTTCCTTTTCTTTTTTTTTGAAGGACTTTCTCTATTATTTTTTTTCTCTCCCAAGCCTAGGTGTCTTTTAAACACACTGTAAAATATTTAGAGGTTCCCCCCCGTTTGAATATATCATCTTCTGACCATATGAGTCTTTAATCTGCTAAAGTATGTCTAGAATTAAAGCTGCAACTTTGGTGGTTGGCTCCACCCCATTCCTTAGCTTTTTGAGAGTCTAGTTTCATGGCAGAAGTACTGGTGGGAGCCACATTTATTGTCACAACTGTGGAGTTTCTAGGTCCATGCCACCACCAAGAAGCATACCACTGGCTGCTCATGAACACCATTTAAGTGTTTGGTAGCAGAGCCTCTTAAAAGAGCTGTGAGATTTTTTGCAGCTAAAGCTGAGTCAGGAAGCCTCTCTTAAAGAAGCCGTGCCTCTTCTCACTACCAATAAACAGAGCCTGCTGGAGAAAAGATGGTTACCAAGAAACTGCACTTGACTCTGTTCTTGTCTGTCTAGAATGCCCCCTCTTTTAAAAAAAAAAAAAAAAGCCTTCTCAAGCTTTATGTGAAAATTCTTGTCAAATGTTTGGGTACCATTTGTTGACAGAAGTTTCTGTCCTGCCTGGTCCTGCTTCTGTTTAGTCCCAAAGAAACACACAGAAGCTTATATTAATTATCAGTTGTTTGACCTATTAGCTCAGGCTTATTACTAACTAGCTCTTACAACTTAAACTAACCCATAATCCTTATTTATGTTTAACCATGTGGCTTGATACCTTTTCTCAGTGAAGCATTCTCATCTTGCTTCCTCTGTGTCTGGCTGGTGGCTGCATCTCTGCCTTTTCTCTTCCCAGAATTCTCTTAGTCTGCTTCCCCCACTATACTTCCTGCCTGGCTACTGGCCAATCAGTGTTTTATTAAACTAATATGAATGGCAAATCTTTACAGTGTACAATTATCATACAGCAACATATACTATTGTGAGTATAAATGTATAGCATAAAACATACAAAATAAGTAAAAGGTAAAATAAAATGCATAGAAGATTAAATTAATTTCCTAAAATCTAAGGTCATTTCCTTTAGATTTCAATATCCCCCAGTCAGGTTTTCCTGACCTCATGTTGGGGTCAGTGATGAGTGCCCAGTCTCAACAAAGGAGGATAATCTGTTTCAGACCCCAGTTCCACCAACTGGAGCCTGGATGCATCCCCTCTCCACAGCACAGGAGCAAAGCTAAGTTCTCACCTCACATGCTGGGAACAAGTGACACAAGCTTACAGTGCTGGCTTGGTGCTGTGCAACACTGTTAACAGACACAGGGGTGCTGGCATATCCCCAGCTCCTAGAGCTCCAGGCTGGGGACCTCAGGGAGAAGATGGAGGTACACCTTCCCCTCTCTGGACTTCTTCGTTTTCCCCTGCCTGTTCCCCCACCCCCAGATCCTTCAGCATAGGTGCTGGGTCCCTTTCCTTGCTTCTGTAACTGCCCTTCAGGCAGAAGGGGACACACATATTTATAGAGGACCTATCATGCTACATGTGTGTCATCTCATGTAATAATCAGGACTAAGGTAAAGCAGTTGAGGCACTTTTCCAGGGTTGTGACGCTTACAGCGGCCCCCAGAAAACTCAGGGGTCCAGCATAATAACATTTTAGTGTAGGATCTTTAAAAACTAAAACTCACTGCAAAAATGTTGCTGATGAACAAGTATCAAAGGTCGGTTTTATCAGTTCCCCCTGGGTCCAGGGTCCATGGTGGCTCCGTGGGACCCTGTTTCTGCTTATTTTAATGTTTAGATATTGCATTTATTATGAACTTTTTGTATTGATTTGGATATGTCATATTAAAGTAGAATTAGTTAATGACCTAAATAAAGCAGCGACCATTTGTCCAGAGATTAATAAGGCCTTCAGTGAGTATCAGAATGCACAGAGGGACTGCATGGGCCTGACTGGGCTGTTTATGGGATGATGAGGCAAGAAGGGGTTTTAAAGGCAAAGTGAGAAATATTACACAAGATGTTTTATAATCAATAATCCTGGGCCAGTGAGAGGGCTCAGCAGGTAAAGGTGCTTGCTGCCAAGCTTGATGACCCAAGTTCATCCCCAGGGCCCACGTGGTGCAACTTGACACCCTCAAGTTGTTCGCTGACCTCCACAGGTACGCCACGTCACCTGCATTCCCCCAATAAACAAGTAGCTTAAAGGAAAAGTCTTTGGCTAACACATTAAAATGAATGGTGTTAAGATCAACGGCAAGTCCTACCAGTCTGAGGTTGGACAGGTGGGTGCGCCTGGAATAAAGGCTGGGGTAAAGTCCCTGCAAAAGTGTTTCGTGCATCCATACGTAGCTGTTGGGCTGGCTGGCCAACAAGCTCCAGAGATCCATTTGCCTCTGCGTCTCTAGCGCTGGGCTGAACTTGATCCTCATGCTAGTAAGGCAAGCACTTTACCAACTGAGTCACCTCCCCAAACCCCCTCATAATTTTACACTCCATGTCCTCAAATGAGGAAAACAAGTGCGTGCCCATAGGCTCATGACAAGCCAGCTCCTCACTCTGTCTTTGTTTTTTGAGAGGGAGTATCTCTATGTAGTCCTGGCTGTTATATAGAATTCCCTCAAATTCACAGAGACCTGTCTGTCTCTGCCCCCCAAGTGCTGGGATTAAAGGTGTGTGCCACCACACCTGACTTTATCTCCTAATGCTTAATGTCCTTGCAAGAGGGTAAAAGCAAATGTGTTTGTTTATTGTGGGTCTCGGGTGTGCTAGGAGCTCATGATGCTCTTCATACCATTCCTGTGTGTGAGGCAGACACTTCCTCAGCCTTTATCCCAGGGGCACCCAGATGGTTCTTCACAGTTTTGTTCTTGGTTGATTGATCTGTCAAGGTCTGCACAGCTCACCCCTTGTGGACTGAAATCAGTAAAGGAGATGAGAGGGAACAGTTGCAGATCATCCACTAGAGGGCGCAATGGGTCCGTGCTTTTGGGGCTCCTTACTGCCCAAAAGAACTTCAGTGGAGCCAGACACTGCATAGAAGGTTGTGGAGAGCTTGGGATCCCGGAGGCCCTTCATCCCATTCTGTCCAAGGCTGAGGAACTTCTGTTTCATGGTTGCATTCCTTCTTTGGGGCTCATCTGTAAAATATCCAATCAGATCTTCTACACTTTGGTTCTGTTTATTGTATTTGAGACAGGATCTCTAGTTTAGGCTTATTTCAAACTCCCTGTATAGCCAAGGATGATCTGATACTTCTGCCCTTCCCTCCCGAGTGCTGGGATTAGAGGTGCACACCACCACACCATATAGTGCAATGCTGGAGAACCACTGGATCCAGGACCTTGTACATGCTAGGCAAGCTCTCTACTGACTGGGTTACATCTTCAATCCTACACCTTCATATTCTGTTCTTGACCTTTGGGGTCACACAAAACATACTCTTCTATCTAACATTCATTCATTTGTTTGTGAGTTTGTTCATTTATTCATTCATTCATCACATCGCTGAGTGCCACTCCAAGTCAGGCTTTGAGCCTTGTGCTGCATGTGAGGGAGGACCACTATATTTCTACCTCTTAAGACCTATAGATCTGCAGGTGGTGATAGCTCATGCCTTTAATTCCAATGCTCAGGAGGTAAAGGTGGGTGGATCTCTGAGTTCAAGGCCAGCCTGGTCTACAGAGCAAGTTCCAGTACAGCCAGGGCTATGCAGAGAAACTCTTGTCTCAAAAAATAAAACAAACAAATGAATAAAAAGGCATTTGGATCCAAGTCTATCCCTCAATCTTGGAGTTTTGGAAGTAGGGCCAGGTCCAGTCCTTGATGAGCGGGGAGCCTGGGTCCGTGTGCCCTGCTCATGGGAAATCTCTCTTCTTTCTTCTTTAGCGTATGACTGTGATTTCTTCAACAAAGGTAAGCCAAATTTCCTCCAAGGGGAGCCTGACTGAGGCACCTCTAACTTAGTGCTGACTTCCTGAGGTGCTGCTGGCCCTGGAATAGCTGAGCCGCGGTGCTGATTTGGGACTGTGCTGGGGAGTCTGATGGTGCAGGGCTCAGGAAGGTCAGGACTTTGTCCACAGCTGTCCCTGCAGCTCCGCGTGAGGCCCAGGACGGAGCCTCATCAGGCCTTTTGCATTCAGGGCAGCTTCATCAGGCAGCAGAAGGCCACTGGTATCAGTGTGCCCACCCCATAGTGTTTCTAATTGGTCCCAATAAGCCCATCGAGTGTCACCAGGGTTCTCTAAAGACCCGACTTGTCAAAACCAAGTGCAGGCTGCTTTCCCTGAGGAACGTTGCTGGAAACCTAGATGGGATCTTCAAATCCAAAGACTTCATGGAACCAAGAGATGCACCCGCATCTAGATTACTAATGAAGATGAAAATACAAGTCACTGCTAAGGACCAGGGGAGATTAGTATCCACTATTAGAGCCATTTGATCTGCTTGATCACAGGCTGAATGGGCTGTGGAGAGATGGCCGCCGGAATAGTTCTCAGCATCCAGCTTCATCCGCTTGGGTCTTCAGTGCCCTTTGACACCTGAGCTCTAGGCCTCCTCCCAGCGATACCTTGTAGGAGTTGGCCCATGTAGGTATGGGCACAGACTTCGAGCACATTTCGATGCTGATCTGGGTTTGAGAAGCATCTTCCCAGCCAGGCTATTAAATGGAATAAAAAAAAAGTACTGTGGAGAAAGCTTCTTGTAGACATAGGGAGAAGGCAGTTAGAGGCAGAGGCATCTGGAAGAGTCCAGAGTGAACAAGACCCTGAGCCAGGCCATGTGAGGAGAGGGAGGAGGGAGAAGAGGAGAGCCAGGAGCCAAGAGCTCAGGGGGCAGAGGCCAGAAAGTAAAAGGATAAAAAAGCACCGGCATACCCAAAATCATGGATATACATAGGAAAAAGCAGCTGGGGGAGAGGAAGCCCAGCCCCTGTGCTGGAGAAATTTAGAGTAGGGGATGGGGTATGCCAGCCAGGGGGACCCTGTAACACAGCGGTTCTCAACGTTCCTATCAGTGTGACCCTTGATACAGTTTCTCAGCTGGGTGGTGGGGGTGCACACCTTTAATCCCAGCACTCGGGAGGCAGAGGCAGGCACATCTCTGTGAGTTCGAGGCCAGCCTGGTCTACAAGAGCTAGTTCCAGGACAGGCTTCAAAGCTACAGAGAAACCCTGTCTCAAAAAAACAAAAAAGAAAAAGAAAACAAAAAATACAGTTCCTCACGCTGTATTGACCCCAACCATAAAATTATTTTTGTTGCCACTTCAGAACTGTAATTTTGCTATTATGAATTTTGTAATGTAAGCATCTGATATGTAGATAGACTAATGTGACCCCTGTAAAGGTTGACCCCCCCCCAGGAGTCACAACAAACAGGTTGAGAACTGCTGCTATAACAGGTAGGAATAAGGGATGCTGGGAGAACCTGGCACCAGCATCAGCTTTGATGTAGCAATAGGCATCCCAGTTAGCCATTTGTCCCAGGTTTAAGACCTCACAGCCATGGCCTAGGGAAAGGAAACAATAGATAAGACTCGGGATCTGTGACGAGGACTAGATAGGTCAGGCTGCCACAGGGCAGCTCAGAGAGATGCTCTTGCCTAGCGGTTGGTCCAAGGGCAGCTGATGGCCCCAGAAAGGAATGACTCAGGAGAACTGCATTCCCTGGGACAGAAAGGTCCCTGTGACATCAGGCAAGACATTTAAGCAGCAGTTCTGAGCAGTTCTCCCTCTCTGCAGCATTGTGGGTGTCAGTAACTGGCAAAGGACAAGCTGCTTCTAGCGTCTCCACCCACCCACCCACTCACCCAATTCCTTGCTTAGCTTTATCTCCCAGCATTTTCTGTGGTCCAGGCCTCATGGGGTGCTGGGAAAGAGGACCTTTACAGAGGTGCAAGGGAACATCCCAGCACCACGTGTGTGCTCTGCACCCACATTTGTTGAAACCGGCCCCTGCTCTGCGTATTCACACCGTAGAAACCAGTGCATGCGGCACACGTATTCACACCGTAGAAACCAGTGCATGCGGCACACTTCTTTTGGCTTCTTCTTGAGCGCTGGTTGCTGACCACTTCCCAGCACACTAGGCTGTCTGCTTTCTACTGAAGGACACAGATGGGAACCCCCATGAAGAGCCACACCACAGAGCTGGTAGAACACAGAGGAGAGTGTGGCAGGAGAGGCTGCGGGGAGAACTTCCCTAAGGAGGTGACATTTGAGCTGGTCTCCAGGGACTGAGTAGGTGTCTTCAAGGCACAAAAGGAGGAGAATTTCTCTGAGAGAAGGGACAGCATGGTGGAGGTGAGCTAGGACAGCCATGTGGCTCTTTCAATAAAGCAGGGAGGCTCAGTGTGACAGGAGCCCTTGAGGGGTGGGGGACAAAGCACAGGCCCAGTTTGGAAGAGCCCTGAATTAAAGCTGTGTGCTTGAGAGTCTATCCTAGGGACGAGGTGAGCCACTGGGAGAGTGGCCAGGAAAGTGACCCAGACAGCTATGGGACACACCAGAAGCAAGAAGATCATTTTTAAAGTTCTTGCAATTGTCTGTGACATCCATGTCCCCTCCACCCTATGCCCTCCCAAGCACAAATGGGACATGTGCATGAAATAAATCGACACAAACTGTGCTCTGGGGTCCTGGCTGTCATCCCTCAGGACTGGGTGGGGGTCCCTGATGGAGCAACGTCTCTCATGGTAATGGCTCATGCTTACGGGGTAACTGCCATGGGTTCCTGAGCGATGGCCTAATCACAGAGGCAGGGTCCATCTTTTTCAGGGGCTGCTAGCCTGGGGTTCCTGACCCATCATACCTACTAAAGTTCCTGTGGTCACCAAGAGTCCCTTTCTAACCCCTTGCCTCTTCTGAACTTCTGATGGGTGGGACAGGTGGGTTGGGTGCTGGGGTTTGTGACAGGGTCTCTTCTCTCCAGCGCTAGGAAAGGGTCCCTACCAGCTGTCCAGTGTGGCGACTGGCGGCGCTCTTGTGGCCACGAAGGCAGTAGACAGTGACATAGCCCTTGTGAGGGCAGAGGATCTGGCGCCAGGGGACATTTCAAGCTTCCTGCTGACAGCTGCTCTATACAAGGCCAAGGCCCATGGTAAGGCCCACCCTCTGGCTCCAGTCCAGCCCTTTCAGGAAAGGTTGTCCTGGAAAATGGGGGAGGAGGGGATGCTGAAGCCTGAAGCCACCCACAGGGCTCCAGCCCCACGCTCTGCTCCTAGTTCTGACTAGTTTCTTGACTTCTGTGAGCCCACACCGCCTAGGACAGGACCCACACAGAACTTTGTCCCCTGCTCTTGCTTCAGAGAATCCCAGAGACAACAAACTCCCCTCCTTTTGTGTTCTTCTCTCATCATTTCTCCGGCCTCCCCACTCTTTCCTTTCTCCCCTTCCCTCCCTCCTTCCCTCTCTCCTCCATTCTTCTTGTCTCCCCCTCACTGAGCCTTGAGCACAGGGCAAGCCCAGGAACCAGAAACATCGAGAGACTCAGTGCCTGCCCAGCAGGCGCTCCAGCCCCATGGCACGTTATAGCTAAGGGAGTGTTTCAGAGTTCGCTGTGGGTCTGCAATGGTGGAGCTAGCTTAGGGTGGGAGTCTGCAATGGCGGAGCTAGCTTAGTGTTTCAGAGTTCGCTGTGGGGTCTGCAATGGCGGAGCTAGCTTAGTGTTTCAGAGTTCGCTGTGGGGTCTGCAATGGGGGAGCTAGCTTAGTGCTTCAGAGTTTGCTGTGGGGTCAGCAATGGGGGAGCTAGCTTAGTGTCGGAGTCTACAGTGGCGGAGCTAGCTTAGTGCTTCAGAGTTTGCTGTGGGGTCAGCAATGGGGGAGCTAGCTTAGGGTCTTGAGGGATGGGAATTCATGGTGGCAGGAAGAAAGGAAGAGTGTTAGACATTGTGATTAAACTAAGCCTGCTGAATCACAGACCCAGTTGTCCCCACCTCAGTGGACTGTCGCCCTGAAAGGACTGCTCCTGTCTGTGTGGTACCCGGCATAGCAGGCAATGAGACAGGCCTGGTTTTCCGGTGGAAAGGTGCTGCGGGACAATGGTCTGTACCCTGTCACTTGTGTTTAAATAAACGCTGATTGGCCAGTAGCCAGACAGACAGGAAGTATAGGCGAGGTGACAACCAGGCAGGAAGTAGAGGTGGGGCAATGAGAATTCTGGGAAAAGGGAAGTTTCAGTCTGCAGTCATTACTCAGACAGAGAGAGGAAGCAGACACAGAGCAAGCAAGAAGTGACTGCCTCGCTGAAAAAGGTACCAAGCCATGTGGCTAACACAGACAAGAATTATGGGCTGATACAAGTTATAAGAGTTAAGAAGAAGCCTGAGATATGAGGCCAATCAGTTTATAATTAATGTAGACCCCTGTTTGATTTCTTTGGGACTTAATGAGTGCAGGAACCAGGCAGCACAGAAACTTCAGTCAACACAGAGAAGAGAGGCAGGACAGGAGAGAGCAGTTGTGGACTTCTGTAACCTCCCACGTTTATCCCAAGAGATGAGTGACCAGAGGGTGGTCAGTTGACAGGGAGGAAGGCCAAAGAAGCATTGACAGGAGAATAGGGTCCAGCTCATCCTCAGGGAGCTGTGGTCCCCAACCACTGGCCACATGCTCGTGTGCTGCATCCCCACATCTGGTTCTGTCTGTATACTGACCTAACTCCTGTGCTCATGGGCTGCATCCCCACATCTGGCTCTATCTGAACACTGACCTAACTCCCTTGCTCATGTGCTGTATCCCCACATCTGGTTCTGTCTGTATACTGACCTAACTCCTGTGCTCATGGGCTGCATCCCCACATCTGGCTCTATCTGAACACTGACCTAATTCCCTTGCTCATGTGCTGTATCCCCACATCTGGCTCTATCTGAACACTGACCTAACTCCTGTGCTCGTGGGCTGCATCCCCACATCTGTCTCTGTACACTGACCTAACTTCCGTGGCTCTGCAGACCCTGACGCTGTGTCTCTGGAAGCAACCGACAGACCCAACTTCTTCCTGCATACCCTAGCCAATGGGTCTGTAAGGATGGCGAAGTGGCATGGAGATGAAGCCTTTCACCAGCAGGCCTCCTTCTCCCTGCACCGGGGGCCATGGCAGGCTGGCCTGGTGGCTCTGGAGTCCCTGGCAAAGCCTGGCTCCTTCCTCCACTCATCAGGCCTTAAGCTGGCTCTGAGGCCATACGAGCACACAGAGGCATTTCGTGGTGGTGCACTCTTCCGCCTTTTGGGTAAGTGTCTGCCCCACCGTTGTTCTTAAGTCTAGGGCTTCTGCCTCACTGAGCTGCTTTTCCTACCTGGTCCCCTTTTCCTTTCCACATGTCCCCAAGGAACAGAATCCTCATCCTTTTGGAAAGGGAGGATGCCCCCTGGGGTTACCCCTGGAATGGGAGGTGGTCTGATGTCCATATTGGCAGATCAGCAAGTGGTGGCGGAGTGGGTTGAGACCCAGCCAACTTCCTGGGTCTCACCTCCTGCTACAGGCCAATTGTGTAGTGTAAAATTGCATGGCCTGTGTGGATGTGAGGAAGGGAGCCTCGTGGGGGATCACGTGATGCCTGGTTCCAGTTTCCTGCCTTAGAACATGTGCTGGCCTCAGAAGTTTAAAGTACACCCATTGGGACACCAGCTGAGATGCCAGCAGGCCCTCAGCATCATGAATGCCACCTCCTCTGCCTGGCTTCTGAATCTTTCTCTGCCTGTGGTCACCTGTCCTCACTACAGGGCAGGGAAGGCATGGGCTGAGCTGGGGAAATGCCGGGCTCTGGTGTTCAGTCTCTCACTGTCTTTCTAGATGCCAAGCCCTTAGGGGCTGCCTACCCCATCTGCGAGTGGCACTATGATGCCTGTGCCAGTCCCTGCTTCCAAACATGCCGGGACCCACGGGCAGCCAGCTGCCAGGATGTGCCCAGGTAAGGCCAGGGGCAGTGGGCAGGAGTCAATGCCTAGGAAACAGTCTAAGCACACTGAGCCTGTGTGTAGACATGCATGTGAAGGTGTGTACAGGAGTGTGTACTAAGTTCAGCGTAGGAATGTGTGTGTTGGGGAAATGTACTTTTATGTATGTCGTAATTATTTTTCTCACTGCCATGACCAAATACCTGGCAAGAGTAGCTTAGTGATGAAGGGTTGATTTGGGACCACAGTTTAAGAAGGGATCAGCCATTGTTGTGGGAAGGCGCAACCATGAATCTGTGGGGGCGGGGGTTCACATTCAAATCACACCAGTATGTGTGTGCCATATATAAATGTCATACACTCACATTGTATACCGGTGCATGATGTGGGTATAGCCGAACCTTGTGTTTTATGTATTAAGTATGTATGGGCTGTACACAGCTATACTCACACACCTGTGTGAGCTGACTATACGCAGTCGAGTGTGAGTGAAAATGTCATGGGGTGTGTAAGCTGATATTTGTGGGCATCTACACAGATGCGTATGTGTGTATACAATATGTATATAGCTTAGCTTTTTATAGCCTTGGAAAGAGCCAATGAGCTGTGTGGGCCTATGTGGGGAGCCTGAGCATATGACAGGTGTGCTCATAGCCACACATTGTGCATGTGTGATTCGCTGTTGGTCGGGAAATACAAGTATGGACATGGTGCTATTGTACGCATGTGTGACTAGGTCTCTGTAGAGCACACATGAGAGTGTGTATGATAAGCACACACACACACACGTCATAAAGAAGAGTGAGGCCAGCAGCGCTGTGTTCCACCACTTGCCAGATCCCTGCTCTGTCCTTAGGGTGGAAGGCTGTGTCCCTGTGTGCCCCACTCCCAAGGTCCTGGATGAGGTCACACAGAGATGTGTCTATTTGGAAGACTGTAAGCAGCCTGGTGTTCTCCTTTCTCCTCCTGACTCCAAGTCTCCAGGGTGTCTCTGGGGAATTCTGCTCAGGGTCCCAGATCCTATGGCAGCAGAGTCAGGGCAAGGCTCTGGGAGGCAAGGGTTCAAAGCCGGCAAGGTTTTGTCTGGTCCCTGTTTCAGAGGAAGGAAAAGCGAGGGGTGGAGGTCTTGCTTGGGGGTCTTATGCTGAATGTACAGGACAGCCAGGCTTAGGCAAGTGGACAGAGTTCAGGCTTGCTGGCTTCTGTGGACAGAGGCCGTGGCTGTCTAGTATCAGAAGCCATGCTTGCCCGATGACTTGGGGTCCCAGTCCTCTAACCCTGTACTCCAGCCCCGCCCATGAGAATGGCTGGGGTCGTCACCCTCACTATTAGCCTCTTCTTTTGTCTGCCCCAGGTGTGGAGCCAGCGCTGCAGGGTCCGTCGGAGGAGCTTGGCAATGAGACCCTGGCACCTGGACAAGCGCTACCCACCCCCAGTGACAAGCAGCAGCTCCCCCAGGAGCCTTCCAGAGTCCCCACCCACGGGCCTGCCCTTGTCCCAGTAGCTCCGCTGACTTCAGCCCCAAACCCACCAATGGGTGCTACTGACGGGCCAGTGCAGTCTCTAGGTTCTGCCCACCACACGCCGCAGCCCCTACTGGGGCTTACAACATCTAACGTTCCTGCCCACCACACAGAGGCCCTAGCTGCCAGCCTCCTAGCCTCTTCTCACCTCCCAGGGTCCTCGTCCTCCCCGCTCAGTTCTCTGCAGACACCCACATCTGGCATTGTATCAGGTGTAATAGAGACAACCAAAGTGACTGTGACCTTTGCAGGGACTCCCAACACCACGGTCTCCTCCCGGTCACCCCCTGTCCCTCGCTTCCCACTCATGACCAAAGCTGTGACAGCCGTGAGTCATGACTCCTTTCCTGTTAGGACTACACCCCTGCAGCCCTCTTGGCTCCCAAGCCCCTCTTCCAGACCTATGACTTCCCCTGGAGCAACTTCCATGCCTCCTACATCCCTGGAATTCCACCTGCCAACTACAGTAACTAAGGTCACAGATAAGACAGGGATGTCCCCATCTGTCCAGGCCCGGAGCACTTCAGGTTCCAGCCACCCCCTGACTGTGGTGAGCACAACACAAACAGCTCCTGTCAGTCCTCTTGTCATTAAGGGCTTGGAGGAGGTGCCAGCTACAGAGCAGAAAGAACCTGGGCACAGCCAGCCCATAGGGCTGCCAGTGTCTCCGCACCCAAGCTCAGGCCCCATTGACCTGCCTTATGCAGCCCAACACACCACCACAGCTTCCAGGCCCCCAGCTCTGTCACTGGGGACCCTGGCTACTGGCAGCCCATTCACAGATGCTCATAGGCTGGGGACCACAGCCTTACTTTCTCTAGAGTCAACTCAGGGACATCAGCTTCTCTCTGACCTGCCGCTCGACACCAGCCTGCCCTTGGCTAAAGTGGGCACATCTGCCCCAGAGGCCACACCAGGCCCCAAAGGCTCTATCACCACTCCTCCACCTCAGCATCAGGGAACCACTCTGGCCGTGACCACGACGGTGACAGCACCTGCTCACACACTCAGTCTGACAGTGCCTCTAGTGTCCGCTGTGGAGGACCAGGCACACGTACCTAGCCCCATGGTACCCCAGACAACAGGTGTGGCTTCAGACCTAACTCTGGGAGCCACATTGGCAAGCTCTGGACCCTCAGCTGTGACTCCTGGGGTGCCCTCCACAGTGTCTGTTGCCCCACGGAAGAGCACCACCCCTAAAGCAGTCATCCTGTCTAAGAGAGTGTCTCCACCCACCTTCATCTCTGGCTCTGCCCAGGGTGGGTTCACAGAACTCACAGCCATAGTGGGCCATACTGTTACTCCCTTGGTGATGGAGACGGAGGGCCCCCAGGCTGGCACAGTGCCACTGATGCCCACATCCTACTCCCTAAGCCGGGTATCAGCCAGGACGGTCTCCCGGGAGGGCTCACTGATTCTGCTGCCTCAGCTGGCAGAAGCCCACGGGACCCCAGCAGGGCTCCAGCCCCAAGAGGATCTAGGGCGCCAGGCCACCATGGAGCAGTCAGGACGCTCAGCTCCAGCCCAGAGCATAGCAGAGGGATCGGTGGAGGTCGAAGTGAGCATTTCTGCTACCTGTGTGGTGAGTGCCTTGTCAGTGTTTGTGACTCCTTCCCCAAGACCCAGCCTTCTCCCTGCCACTAAGATGGACACCACCATATGGTCATAGGCTGTGCTTGTTGAGGTATCTGTCCATTCACCCTCTGCTGCAAGATGGCGGTGGTGTCCCTGACTCTACTTAATCTCTATCTCAAGCTCCTGGTACTTCAAAAATCCAGGTCTCCTTGGTCCCTTGAAACCACAGCAGTTCCCCGCCCTGCCTGTTTGGGTCCAGGGCCAGATCAGACAAGTTGGTGTGTTTTTGCAGGGTGTGGTGAGAATGTGATTTGGACTGTGAGAAAGAATAGTTGCATGCACGCTTGCTACTCAGCCAGCTTTCTCTACACTTACTCAGTCCAGATCTTAAAACTAAGGAATTGTGCCGCCCACGGTCAAGCTGGACCTTCCCACATCAATTAAGACAATCTACCACAGACATGTTCACAGTCCACCCTGATCCAGACAGCCCCTCACTGACAGACACGCCTACGGTCCAACCCGATCCAGACAACCTATCAGACACGCCCATGGTCCAACCCGATCCAGACAACCCACCACAGACACGCCCACCGTCCAACCAGATCCAGACAACCCACCACAGACACGCCCACCGTCCAACCAGATCCAGACACGCCCACAGACCAGCATTCAGACAACCCCTCACTGACAGACACACCTACAGCCACCCTGATCCATCCTCTCCCTGAGACTCTCTTCCCAAGTGGCTTTCTGTTGTTTCAAGTTGATTGTTGGAACCAGCCATCCCAGGGCATTGGTTCTCTAGTCCTTACCTCGAGGTCACCTGCCCTACTGGAATGTGACTTGTTCCGAAGGGGCTGAGGTAGGTAATACCAGAGCTCTGAGGGGCACTCATGCTGACACTGCGCTCTGTGCCACAGCCCATCGCTGAACAAGACTGCGTCCCGCACATTTGCCTAGAAGGCCAGCTAATACGTGTGAACCAGTCCCAGCATTGTCCTCAGGGTGCTGCACGCCCTCACTGTGGCGTGCTAGGCCTCGCCGCCGTGCGGGTGGGTGGAGACCGCTGCTGCCCACTCTGGGAATGTGCCTGTGAGTTATGAGTCCTGCCCGAGCCTCTGTCCGCCTCTTTCCCGACTCCAGCATGCCTCCTCCCACATTTCGTAGGAAATCCCATCTCACTGTGACTCCTACCCTTGTGACCTCTGAACTCTGTGAGACACCTGATCCTAGGGACTCAACAATCCCCAGAACCTCTGACTCACCTGCCCATCTTCCTAGACGGCCTTGAAGCCATCAGCTTGTCCTTCCCCGCCCCTGCTTCCAGGCCGATGCTCCATCTTCCCAGACCTGAGCCTTGTAACCTTCGATGGCAGCCATGTGGCCCTGTTCAAGGAGGCCATCTATGTCCTCAGTCAGAGCCCAGAGGAGATGATCTCCGTACATGTCCTGGATTGTAAGAGTGCCAATCTGGTAAATGCCCCTTGCTTTTCTCCCTGCCAGGGCCTGAGAACTGAACTAGGCAGAGGGGAGACTGGGTAGTCAGCTGGAGTTCAGTGAACACCCCAAGGCAGGGTAGGTCTTGGGGAGGCTATGGCGACATCCTTCCTTCTCTTTCTGCCTCCCAGGAGGTTCCTGGAGTGGAAGCCGATCTCTTAGCAGGCCAGGGGACTGAGGGGACTAGCGGAGTAGAGTGTGCCACCTCTTGGCCCTTCCTGGGGTCTGCTCCATTCCTAGTTCCTGCAACTCTCTAGCTGCCTCACTAAGTAGGGAGCGGCAAGGAACCCATCCTAAGGTGGTGAACTGTGGTTGTAGGCCAGCTGCATGGGCTTGGTGCTAAGATAACTCCCATGAGCCACGTGGATAGAGTAAACACCGTACCTTCCTCTCTTTTTCCTTCCCTTCCTCCCTCTTTCCCTTCCTCTGTCCCTTCCATTTTATCTTCTTCCCTCCCTTCCTCCCTCCTTTCCTTTCTTTCTCTCTCCCTCCCTTCCTTTCCTTCCTCTCTCTCCCTTTCTCCCTCCCTTCCTTCCTCCTTTCCTTTCTCTCTCCCTCCCTCCCTTCCGTTTTCTCTCCCTTCCTTTCTCTCTCCCTCCCTCCCTTCCTTCTTCCCTCCCTTCCTTTTTCTCTTCCTCCCTCCCTTCCTTCTTCTCTCCCTCCATCCCTTCCTTCCTCACTCCCGTCCTCTTCTCTTGTTCCCCCGTTTCCCTCAGTTAGGCTTACATGAGGTCAGGTAGGATTATGAGTACCATCTACCCAGGCCTGCAAGTGTGCCCACATGTCCTCTACCCACACAGTTGGAGGGGAACTCAGGGCAGGGCTCTGGGCTGATGAGGCTGGGCTTTCTGCAGGGACACCTGAACTGGCCCCCATTCTGTCTGGTGATACTGAATGTGACTCATTCGGCCCATCATGTCACCATCGACCTCTTCAACAGGAAGGTGAGTACATCGGAGTGGTGACCTGCAGGGCAGGGGCAGGGTAAACAGGAGTAAGAGCCTTGGGACTTGTCTGTAATCAGAGCCAGGGACTGGGGGACACTGTCTTTTAAGAAATGATGGCACATGCCTGTAATCCCAGCACCAGGAGACAACAGGGAGGCTTGCTGCCTCTGTGTAGCCAGCCTAAGCTACATAGTGAGACTCTGCTCAAAAATAAACGAAATAAAATAAAGCAAAATAAGGTACATTTGAAAGTTATTTAATATAGGATGCTTTGTCAGTTTTAATGCCAGGGGAAGAAGGTAACAGGCAACATCAGACTGACAAGACCTTAAATAATCGCTGTCAAAAGAATTCTCTGTCCAATTCATTTTCCTCTTAGTGACTGGATCAGTTGGTGTTTTGTGCTTGTTTTTTGAGTTCTATACATAGTCTCTGTATTGATGTCCCTCTTAGATGACTGGCAAGGTTCACCCCTATTCTGCAGGCTGCATCTTCATTCTGGCAACTGTTTTCTTCACCGTGCAAGATCCCTTTAATCTGATGAAACATCGTTTATCAGATCTGCTCTTATTTCCCGGCTGCTGGAGCCCTTTCAGAAAGCCTTTGCCTGTGTCAGGAAGCAGTTTTCCTACACTCTCCTCCAGCAGTTTCAACCCCTCACATCTTGCCTCAAAGCTTTTGATCCCTGTTGAGCTTCGTGCAGGTAGCGGTAGCTCTAGTTATTGTCTTCCGCACGTGCATCTCCGGTTTTCTCCACACCCTGCTGAACGGGTTGTCTCTCCTTCAATGCATGATTTAATCGCCTGTCAAAAATAAGGTGACTGTAGCTGTGTTTTCATTTCTGGGTGCTCTGTTCTATTTTGTTGATCCCATCTATTTCTGTGTTTGTGCTGGGGTAGGTTTGTTTGCTTCTTGTTTCCTTCTGTCCTTTCTCCCTTCCTCCTTTCTTCCCCCTCCCTTCCTTTCTCCCTCTCTCCCTTCTTCCTTCCTTCCTTCCTTCCTTCCTTCCTTCCTTCCTTCCTTCCTTCCTTCCTTCCTTTCTCCTATGGCTCTGAGTATAATTTGTAGTTGGATACTGTGGTACCTCCAGCATTGCTGTTATTCTCAGGATTGTTTGGGCCATACAGAGACTTTTGTGCTTCCATATGAATTTTAGGATTGTTTTTCTATTTCTGTAATGACAGAATTTTGATAAGAATTGTGTTGAATCTAGAGATTATTTTTAGTAATATAGCCATTTTCACAATATTAATCCTGCAAATCTGTGAGCACGGATTCTATTTTCAGTTTCTTTCTTTGATGCTTAAAGTTTTCATTGTAGATATAGTCATGTTCTTGGTTAAGTATATTTCTGTTTTTCTTTGAGGCTGTTGAGAATGAGATTGCTTTCCTGCTATGTGGCTGAAATACCAGGCCCAGAACGTTCTGATGTAGTCTTTAGATAAGGGATTGTGTTATCTGCAAGGAATAATGTGATTTGTGCTTCCCTTCTTATTTCGATTGCTTCTGTTTCATTCTTTAGCCTTGTTGCTCTGGAGAGAACCAAAGTCTGAACTGAATAAGAGCCGAGGGAGTGGACACCCTTGTCTGTCCCTGACTTTAGAAGGAATGCTTTTGGTTTTTCAATATTTAATACAGCATTACCTCTGGGCCTAGAGTTGTTGTTGTGTTGAGGTGTATTCTTCCTGTTTCTTTTTTTTTCTTTTATTTTTTTTCCTTTTATTTATTTTTTATTCTTTTTTAATTAAAATTTCCACCTGCTCCCCGTTTCCCATTTCCCTCCCCTCCTCCCAAATATTGCCCCCTCCCCCCACTCCCCTCCCCCTATCCCCACTCCTCTTCTCCTCCCCCCACACCATTCCCCCTCCCTCTCCATACTGAAGAGCAGTCCAAATTCTCTGCCCTGCGGGAAGACGAAGGTCTTCTATCTACGTCCAGGAAGGTGAGCTTCTAAACAGGCTAAGCTCCCACAAAGCCAGTTCATGTATTAGGATTGAAACCTAGTGCCATTGTCCTTGGCTTCTCATCAGTCTTCATTGACCGCCATGCTCAGAAAGTCCGGAATCAACCCATGCTTATTCAGTCCCAGACCAGCTGGCCTTGGTGGGCTCCTAATAAATCAGTTCCACTGTCACAGTGGGTGGGTGCATCCCTCGTGGTCCTGATTTTTTGCTCTTGTTCTCCCTCCTTCTGCTCCTCATTTGGACCTTAAGAGCTCAGACCGTTGCTCCAAATTGAGAATCTGTCTCTACCTCGATCCATCGCCAGATGAAGGTTCTAAGGTGATATGCAAGATATTCATCAGTATAGGATAGGGTCATTTCAGGTTCCCTCTCCTTAGTTGCCCAAGGTACCAGCTGGGGACATATTCCTGGACACCTGCGAACCCCTCTAGAGTCAAGTCTCTTGCCAACCCTAAGATGGCTCCCTTAGATAGGATATATACTTCGCTGCTCCCGTATCCATCCTTCCTATATCCCAACCATCCCAATCCCCCGAGCTCCTCCCATCCTCCCCTTCTCATATTTCTCATCCCATTTCCCCTTTGCCCCATGCCACCTCACCCGCAAGTTCCCAGTTTTTGCCCTGCAATCTTGTCTACTTCCCCCTCTCCATGCGGATGACTATATGATTTTCTTTGGGTTCACTTTCTTATTTAACTTCTATAGGATCACACATTATATGCTTAATGTCTTTTATTTATGGCTAGAAACCGATTATGAGTGAGTACATCCCATGTTCCTCTTTTTGGGTCTGGGATACCTCACTCAGGATAGTGTTTTCTATTTCCATCCATTTGCACGCAAAATTCGAGAAGTCATTGTTTTTTACTGCTGAGTAGTACTCTAATATGTATATATTCCACACTTTCTTCATCCATTCCTCCATTGAAGGGCATCTAGGTTGTTTCCAGGTTTTGGCTATTACAAACAATGGTGCTATGAACATAGTTGAACAGATACTTTTGTCATTTGATGGGGCATCTCTTGGGTATATTCCCAATAGTGGTATTACTGGATCTTGGGGTAGGTTGATCCCAAATTTCCTGAGAAATCGCCACACTGATTTCCAAAGTGGTTGCACAAGTTTGCATTCCCACCAGCAATGAATGAGTGTGCCTCTTTCTCCACAACCTCTCCAGCAAAGGCTATCATTGGTGTTCTTGATTTTAGCCATTCTGACAGGTGTAAGATGGTATCTCAAAGTTGTTTTAATTTGCATTTCCCTTATCGCTAAGGAGGTTGAGCATGACCTTAGGTGTCTTTTGGCCATTTGAATTTCTTCTGTTGAGAATTCTCTGTTCAGATCAGTGCCCCATTTTTTTATTGGGTTCATTAGCATTTTAAAGTTTAGTTTCTTGAGTTCTTTATATATTTTGGTGATCAGACCTTTGTCTGTTGCAGGGTTGGTGAAGATCTTCTCCCAGTCAGTGGGTTGCCTTTTTGTCTTAGTGACAGTGTCCTTTGCTTTACAGAAGCTACTCAGTTTCAGGAGGTCCCATTTATTCAATGTTGCCCTTAATGTCTGTGCTGCTGGGGATAAACATAGGAAGTGATCTCCTGTACCCATATGTTGTAGAGTACTTCCAACTTTTTCTTCTATCAGGTTCAGTGTGTTCAGACTAATATTGAGGTCTTTAATCCATTTGGACTTGAGTTTTGTGCATGGTGATAGATATGGATCTATTTTCATTCTACACGTTGACAACCAGTTCTGCCAGCACCATTTGTTGAAGATGCTCTCTTTTTTCCATTGAATACTTTTAGCTCCTTTATCAAAAATTAGGTGTTCATAAGTTTGTGGGTTAAAATCAGGGTCTTCTACTCGGTTCCATTGATCGACTACTCTGTTTTTATGCCAATACCAAGCTGTTTTCAATACTGAGGCTCTGTAATAGAGTTTGAGGTCAGGGATGGTAATGCCTCCAGACGATCCTTTATTATATAAGATTGTTTTGGCTATCCTGGGTTTTTTGTTTCTCCATATAAAGTTGATTATTGTCCTTTCAAGATCTGTGAAGAATTTTGATGGGATTTTAATGGGGATTGCATTGAATCTATAAATTGCCCTTGGTAGAATTGCCATTTTTACTATGTTGATCCTCCCTATCCAAGAGCAAGGGAGATCCTTCCATTTTCTGGTATCCTCCTCAATTTCTTTCTTCATTGACTTAAAGTTCTTGTCAAATAGATCCTTTACTTCCTTGGTTAGGGTTACCCCAAGATATTTTATGCTATTTGTGTCTATCGTGAAGGGTGATGCTTCTCTGATTTCCATCTCTGCTTCCTTATCCTTTGTGTATAAGAGGGCAACTGATTTTTTGGAATTGATCTTGTATCCTGCAACGCTACTAAAGGTGTTTATCAGCTGAAGGAGTTCTTTGCTGGAGTTTTTGGGGTCGCTTATGTACACTATCATATCGTCTGCAAATAATGAAAGTTTAACTTCTTCCTTTCCGATTTGAATCCCTTTGATCCCCTTATGTTGTCTTATTGCTATTGCTAGAATTTCAAGCACTATATTAAAGAGGTATGGAGAGAGTGGACAACCTTGTCGTGTTCCTGATTTTAGTGGAATAGCTTTGAGTTTCTCTCCATTTAATTTGATGTTAGCTGACGGCTTGCTATAAATAGCTTTTATTATATTTAGGAACGACCCTTGTATTCCTAATCTCTCTAAGACCTTTATCATAAAGGGATGTTGAATTTTGTCAAATGCTTTTTCCGCATCTAATGAAATGATCATATGGTGTTTTTCTTTCAGATTATTTATATGATGGATTACATTGATAGATTTTCGTATGTTGAACCAGCCCTGCATCTCTGGGATGAAGCCTACTTGATCATAATGGATAATTTTTCTAATGTGTTCTTGGATTTGGTTTGCCAGTATTTTATTGAGTATTTTTGCGTCGATGTTCATGAGTGAGATTGGCCTGTAGTTCTCTTTCTTGGTTGTGTCTTTGTGTGGTTTTGGTATCAGAGTAACTTCAGCTTCATAAAAGGAATTTGGCAATGACTTCTCTGTTTCAATATTGTGAAATACATTAAGGAGTATAGGTATTAGGTCTTCTTGGAAGTTCTGGTAGAATTCTGCATTGAAGCCGTCTGGACCTGGGCTTTTTTTGGTGGGAAGGTTTTTTATAACAACTTCTAATTCTTCGCGACTAACAGGTCTATTTAGATTGTTCACCTGGTCCTGGTTTAACTTTGGAATATGGTACTTATCTAAAAAAGTGTCCATTTCTTTTACATTTTCCAATTTTGTGGCATACAGGTTTTTGTAGTAAGATCTAATGATTCTCTGAATTTCGTCTGTGTCTGTGGTTATGTCTCCCTTTTCGTTTCTGATTTTGTTAATTTGCGTATTCTCTCTCCGCCGTTTGATTAGTTTGGATAGGGGTTTATCAATCTTATTGATTTTCTCCAAGAACCAGCTTTTTGTTTCATTGATTCTTTGGATTGTTTTCTGTGTTTCTATTTTGTTGATTTCAGCCCTCAATTTGATTATTTCCAGTCTTCTACTTCTCCTAGGTGAGTCTGCTTCTTTTCTTTCTAAAGCTTTAAGGTGGGCTATTAGGTCTCCAATGTGTGCTTTCTCCGTTTTCTTTATGTGGGCACTTAATGCTATGAACTTTCCTCTTAGCACTGCTTTCATAGTGTCCCATAGGTTTGAGTATGTTGAGTCTTCGTTTTCATTGAATTCAAGAAAGACTTTAATTTCTTTCTTTATTTCTTCCTTGATCCAGGTGTGGTTCAGTAGTTGACTGTCCAATTTCCATGAGTTCATAGGCTTTCTGGGGATAGCATTGTTGTTGAATTCTAACTTTAATCCATGGTGATCTGATAAGACACAGGTGGTTACCGATATTTTTTTGTAACTGTGTAAGTTTGCTTTGTTACCGAGTATGTGGTCTATTTTCGAGAAGGTTCCATGAGCTGCAGAGAAGAAGGTATATTCTTTCTTATTTGAGTGGAATGTTCTATAGATGTCTGTTAAGTCCATTTGATTCATTACCTCCCTTAATCCTCTTATTTCTCTGTTAGGTTTCTGTCTGATTGACCTGTCCATTGGTGAGAGAGGAGTGTTGAAATCTCCTACTATTAGTGTGTGTGGTTTGATGACTGCCTTGAGTTTTAGTAACGTTTCTTTTACATAAGTGGGTGCTTTTATATTAGGGGCATAGATATTCAGGATTGAGACTTCATCCTGGTGAATTGTTCCTGTTATGAGTAAAAAATGTCCATCTCCATCTCTTCTGATTGATTTTAGTTTGAAGTCAACTTTCTTAGAAATTAGTATGGCCACACCTGCTTGTTTCTTAGGTCCGTTTGCTTGATAAACCTTTTCCCAGCCCTTTACTTTGAGTAGATGTCTGTCTTTGTTGTTGAGGTGTGTTTCTTGTAAGCAACAGAATGTTGGATCCTGTTTTCGTATCCAATCTCTTAGCCTGTGCCTCTTTATAGGTGAGTTGAGTCCATTGATATTAAGTGATATTAATGACCAGTGGTTGTTAACTCCGGTCATTTTTCCTTTCTTTCTTTCTTTCTTTTGGTAGTAGAGTTTGTGTGTTTCCCTTCTTCAAGTTGTGCTGGTGAAGGGTCATTAGATGTCTGAGTTATTGTAGGCATTGTTGGACTCCTTGGTTTGTGATTTTCCTTCAATTACTTTCTGAAGGGCTGGATTTGTGGCTACGTATTGTTTAAATTTGTTTTTATCCTGGAAAATTTTGTTTTCTCCATTTATAGTGAACGAAAGCTTGGCTGGGTATAGTAGTCTGGGCTTGCATCCATGGTCTCGTAGTTTCTGCAGTATATCTATCCAGGACCTTCTGGCTTTCATGGATTCCATAGAGAAATCAGGTGTAAGTCTGATAGGTTTACCTTTATAGGTAACTTGACCTTTTTCCTTTGCAGCTCTTAATATTCTTTCTTTATTCTGTATGTTTTGTGTTTTGATTATTATATGACGAGGAGATGTTTTTTTTTTTGATCCAGTCGATTTGGTGTTCTGTATGCTTCTTGGACCTTCAAAGGAATATCTTTCTTAAGGTTGGGAAAGTTTTCTTCTATAATTTTATTAAATATATTTTCTGGACCATTGAGCTGTAGATCTTCTCCTTCTTCTATCCCTATTATTCTTAGGTTTGGTCTTTTTATTGTGTCCCAGATTTCCTGAATGTTTTGTGATGAGAATTTGTTGGTTATGCTGTTTTCTTTGATGAGAGTGTTTATTTTCTCTATGGTATCTTCAGTGTCTGAGATTCTTTCTTCTATCTCTTGTAATCTGTTGGTGGTACTTGTCTCTGTAGTTCCTGTTCGTTTATTCAAATTTTCCATCTCCATCCTTCCCTCGGTTTGTGTTTTCTTTATTACTTACACTTCATTCTTCAAGTCTTGAACCGTTTCCCTTACCTGTTTGATTACTTTTTCTTGTTTCTCTTGGTTTTCTTGGGTATCTTTGAGAGATTTATTCATTTCCTCTACCTTTTTGTTTGTAATCTCTAATTGGTTGTGGCAGTTTTTCACCTCCTGTTTAAGGTCCTCTATTATTTTCATAAAATTCACTTTTGAGTCGAATTCTTCTAATTCTTCTGGATTAGGGTGTACACTTCTCATTTCGGGATTCCTGGATCCTGGTGATGTCACGTTGCCTTTCAAGTTGTTGGGGGAATTCTTGCATTGGCGCCTGCCCATCTTTTCCTTCAAATGGAGCCAGGAGAGGCCTGATGTCTTGGACCAGTCTTTGCTGTGTCTAACTCTCTAGGTGTATCTCCTCAGTGTAGGGGCAGGAACCGTTCTCTTCCAGATGAACTCCTCAACACCAAAACATGGATGCGTGGTATTCCAATGACCCGCGTAAAGAAGGCCGAATGCAAGGGGTCGGGCGGGGTCGAGTAGAACACAGGCGACACTGCAGTACAAGCTGGAGGTGCCTGCACTCCCTTTGGGGGTTGCTGAGGCCTGCCCGCTAGGCAGGCACTCACTGCTCTGGTTGGGTAGCCTTAGTGTAGGGGCGTTTGTGCTCTCTACCGGGATCGTCCGCCCCAGGATAGTACACACTCACCCGTCCCGATAAAACTTCTCGGCACCTACACAGGAACTCCTGGATGCCCCAATGAGCCAGGGACTAAGGGAAGTAGGGCGCAGGCAGAGCAGGTCCAGGAGATCACAGCAGAGACTGCAGCCCCAGCAGCAGGGGCCCGCTTTCCCTGGCGGGGACCTTGAGGCCTGCCCTCTAGTCAGGCACTCACTGCTCTGGGCTGGTAGCCTTAGTGAAAGGGCAGGAAACTGTTCCACAGTAAAGGACCTTGCAGACAAGGCAGGCTTGGGGGTGGGGGTGGGGGCGGGTGTCTAGGAGAGAAAGCCCTGCAGCAGGAGCTGGGGGAGGGGTGTTTGTGCTCCTTACCAGGACAGTCTGCCCCAGGATAGCACACACTCACCCGTCCCGATGAAACTTCTGGGCACCTACACAGGAACTCCTGGATGCCCCAATGAGCCAGGGACAAAGGGAAGTAGGGCGCAGGCAGAGCAGGTCCAGGAGATCACAGCAGAGACTGCAGCCCCAGCAGCAGAGGCCCGCTTTCCCTGGCGGGGACCTTGAGGCCTGCCCTCTAGTCAGGCACTCACTGCTCTGGGCTGGTAGCCTTAGTGAAAGGGCAGGAAACTGTTCCACAGCTAAGGACCTTGCAGACAAGGCAGGTTTGGGGGTGGGGGTGGGGGCGGGTGTGTAGGAGAGAAAGCCCTGCAGCAGGAGCTGGGGGAGGGGCGTTTGTGCTCTCTACCGGGACCGTCTGCCCCAGGATAGCACACACTCACCCATCCAGATGGGACTTCTCAGCACCTATGCAGGGATTCCTGGTGGCCCCAATGAGCCAGGGACCAAGGGAAATAGGGGGCAGGGAGAGCAGGTCTATTCTTCCTGTTTCTAATTTCTCCTGGGCCTTTGTCACTAGAAGATGCTGGGCTTCATCAAAGGCCTTTACTGCATCATTGAGATCATCTTGTGATTTCTACCCGTGAGTCTCTTTATACACTGTATCACATTTATTAGCTTGTGTATATTGAATCATCCTTGCTATTCTGAAATGAAACCAACTTGACCCTGTTATATGATATGTTCATTGTATGATTGAATTAGTTTGTATTGTAATTATCTTTTTCAGGCTTTTTGTTTGTTTGTTTTTGTTTTTGTTTCGTTGTGAGGGGAATTGATCTATAGTTTTGTTTTGGTTTTGGTCATATTCTTAACCAACTTAATATTAGAGCAATATTGGCTTGGTAAGATGGGTTTGGTAGCATTCTTTCCCTCTATGTTTTTGGGAATAGTCTGAGGAGAATTGGTGTTCATTCTTTAAGGTTCTGTCCCAGAATTTGGACATGGATCTGTACAGTTCTGGGCTCGTCTTTCTTGGGAGACTTAAATGATTGCTTCAGTCTCATTACTCCTTGTTTAGGCCTGTGGAACCCCCAGGGTCTGGGCTTCTGATATGCAGGGTCACACTAATAACCTGGAGTTTAAACCTTTGGCAATACAATAGGAAGGCTCAAGGTATCAGAGAGTGGGGACCTTCCCAAAGCCAGTTTTCTGGCTCCTGAATGGAGCTTCTCCTTCCTGTAGCTCAGTAGTTCACATGTTGGGTAATCTGTGGAGTGATTAGTAAAATAGTCTATTCCTGAAGGAAGGGTGGTAAATAATGATAAATAACTTATAATCTTAATCTTTTCTGTCTTTTAGTTTTATAGCATAAAACTTAGTTCTTACTCCACGTTACGTACACTTTTAACCTTGTCAGTTTGTAGTAGAAGTTATAGCCTGAGTGTTTGTGAGAACTGAGGTGTGCTGTTTAACAGATGATGATGGGGCCCCTAAATGATGCCCAAAGGCATGTTCTGGGAATTCAAAGAGGCAGACATGGTTCCTGCCCTGAAGAAAACCACAATCTAATGGTACCCTTAGCTAGGGAAGAGCTTGATTCCTTCTTGATGGTCAGCGCAGAAGTGAGCTGATGCCAGGGAGGATGGCTAAGCCTCAAGGTGTAGAGAAAATCTCTCAGGACAAACTATCTGAGCAGAGCTGGTGAATAAAGAAATGTTTCGAAGGGATGGGAATTTGTGTTTGTGCGCAAAGTAAGGTGCAGCCTGCTTTCCGCTGTTACAGTTCTGGTTTTATTGGATTTTGCCCATAAAATAGTTTCAGAATTCTCCTATGTTCTGTTGGACTAACCTTAGATGCATGTGCCCCAAACAGCCTGGCACAGAGGTGCCTAGTAAGTGTTTGTCAGAAGGACTGATGGACAGATGATAATGAAGAGATAGATGGATGGGTGGGTGGGTAGGTGGGCAGACAAATGAACGGATGGAGGTGTAGATAGATAAGCAGGTGGACGGATGGATAAGTGGATGTATCAGTGGGTAGGTATGTGGGAATACAGACAGATATATGAACTGTTTTCTAACTCCTTACCCTGTGAGGTGACTGTGGACTCTCAGGCTGTGCAGCCACCAGTGAGCAGATAAGGGTTCTGGATTGAGGATACGGGCCACATGTACATCATCCAGACAGCCTCACACATCCAGATCCAGTGGCTCCACAGCTCAGGACTCATGATCCTGGAAGCCAGCAAAACCGGCAAGGCACAGGGCCGTGGCCTGTGTGGTGAGGTGGGACCCAGCTGGGGGAGAGTGGTCCCTGGTCCTTCTCTGGCACCAGGAAGGTTCCCTGGGATCGGGTTATGTTGGGACAGGGTGTCAGGCCAGAGATGGGGCCAACAGAATTGCTAGTGCAGAAAGGGCTGATGTCCATGTGTGGGGCCGAGGCTGTTAACAAGGCATAGTGCAGGGTTTGCCAATTGTCACTTCAGCCAAGTTTGTCTGTCAGCATCTCCGATGGCTTCCTAATGCCAGATAATCCTTCCTGTCTGCATGTGCTGGGGCCCTTTGCCAGACAGTTCCACTCTTGAAGATTATTCACTCCAGGTCACCCACACAACAGGCCCGGGAAGTGGCCCTCAGTGTTCTCGCTGAACCAGAGACAAGCAGGGGCTCAGAAGTCAAGTGGCTGTCTGATGGCACATGGCAGAGTTGCTGTGACATGCACAGCTAGGGTTCCCGATCCACAGCAGGGCTGCAGACAGCACTCTCTAAGAGCAAGTGCTGACTAGGAACACAGTGCATGAGGACCCTGGGCACAGGTGGCTGCTCCCTGCACAGACTCCTCATGGCAGGCTGCTGTGATTGTGACAGTGGGTGACACAGGCACTGTCTTTTTCCTTCCTTTAAGTGACAGCCCCTGGGAAGCAAAACAGATAAAGTTCTGTTCTATGGAGCTGACATTTTTACTGATAAGAATCTTTCCTTTCATCACCATTACCTCCTCCACCACCATCACCACCAACACCGCAATCATAGCCACCACCATCACCACCAACACCACAGTCATAGCCACCACCATCACCACCAACACCACAGTCATAGACACTGCCATCACCACTATCCACCACTACCGCAACCACTTTTTTCTCTTCTTTTCTTCCATACTCTGTTATTCTCTGGGAAAGATGGCAGGATCCAAGCAGGCTGTGTTTTCCCTGGGATACCTTTGGAATATCTCTTGGTGATTCCAAACCCAGACCAAAGTGTCACTATTAAGAAAATTAATAAAGTCAGTCTAGAGAGATGACTCGGGGGTTAAGAGCACTAACTGCTCTTCCAGAGGACCCAGGTTCAATTTCCAGCACCCCATGGAAGTTCAGAACTGTCTGTAACTCCAGCTCCAGGGGACCTGACACCCATGGCAAAATGCCAATGCACATAAAAATAAAAAAAGAAAATTAATAAAATCAAAGAATTTAGCCTCGAGTAATGTTTTACTTTTTTGCAGAAGCGGTGGTTGGAGATGTCAGAACAGAAATCAGATCATTCTCGTGTCTATTCTGTCTGAACTATCCCTTGATACATACACTGGAGCCCCTGCTAGGCAACAGGGAGTGCTGAGATCAGTGAGAGCTGGAAAAGAAGCCCCGTGACACATTCCTGTAACTGTAGTTGTTGCCCAGACCTAGGAAGGTCACAGATGGGTGGATGGAGGCACCCTGGGAGGAAGGACATTTGAGAAAGCATTGCAGGCAGGAAGAGTAGTACAAACAAAGCCACAGGCAAGAAAAGGCGCCTGTGAAGCTGGAAGCACCTGTGGAGGAGAGGACGACATGGGAAGCGGGAGGAGATGTAGCTATAAGCCACATCCGTGCCCTCATCTCAGGGCCCCACACACGGGAAGCATGTTTCCTGAGAACATGACTTCCCACATGACTAGTGACAAGTCATGCTCCGGATTCCTTCCTTATTTAATGTTCAGAGTGAGTTCCCAGCCTCACAGAAGGAAGACGGTATAGTCTGTGGATGCTCCATTGGCGGGGCCTGCCACAGCCACATCCAACTGCAAGAGAGTCCGGGAAAGTGGATTCCTGATTCCAGAGAGAGAAGGAAACAGCTGCCGGGGTCAGCTCGCAGCCTTTACTGGAGCAGGCTCTTAGGGGATGGCTTTTCATTCGGATGTGGCAGACACAGAGGTTGGGAAGTAGAGCAAAGGATTCCCACCACCTTTTACATAGATGGAACAATTGCTCACATTTTGCTTCTCTCTCTCTCTCTCTCTCTCTCTCTCTCTCTCTCTCTCTCTCTCTCTCTCTCTCCCTCCCTCCCTCCCTCCCTCCCTCTCTCTCTCCCTCTCTCCCTTTCCCTCTCTCTTCTCTCTCTCTCTCTCTCTCTCTCTCTCACACACACACACACAGTAATATGTATATGTAGTATATACACACATATATAGGCATGTATGCATATATCCCTGAACCATTTTAAAGTAAATTCAAAACACAATGTCCTTCATCCCTAAACATTTTGGTGGGCACCTTCCTACACAGCAAGTGTCCTGGCTCCCTGTGCCTCACTTTCCCCACCTGTCACATGACAGGCAGCAGTGACACCTTTCAGAACCATCTGAAGATTGCTGAGTGAGAGCCAGCTGGGGAGGCAGTGTTCTCTGTGCCTATTGGGACCGTTATGCCCCTTTCAGGTATCTGTGACGGAGATGCAGCCAATGACCTCACCCTGAAGGATGGCTCTGTGGTGGGTGAGGCAGAAGACCCTGCTCCCTTTCTGGACAGCTGGCAGGTGCCCAGCTCCTTGACCTCAGAGGGTCAGACCCGCTTCCGCCCAGACAGTTGTGCCACAGCTGACTGTTTGCCCTGCCTTCGCATGGTGTCCAGCCGCACTCTCAGCGCCTGCCACCGCTTTGTAGGTGCCCATGGAGTGCGGCATGGGGAGGCTTGCTGGGCTGGGGAGGGCAGCAGCTACCTGCAGAGACACCGTAGTCTTCTGGGCAGAGCGAGGCAGAGCTGGGCCCTGGGAAGTGGGGCACCAGGATGGGCAGCACTGTCTAATACATTGGTCCAGGTCTCCCCAGAGTCGTTCTGTGAGCTGTGGATCCGGGACACCAAGTATGTGCAGCAACCCTGTGTGGCACTCACTGTGTATGTGGCCATGTGCCACAAGTTCCGCGTGTGCATCGAGTGGCGGGGCTCTGACTACTGCCGTGAGTGGGGTCTGGGCACCTTCTTCTCCAGTTCTCTTCCCAGAGCCTCCTGACACCGATGCTTCCCTAAGCTTAGTCATGACTTCATTCATTAATTGTATTAATGAGCTTATAAATATTTTACATGTGTATCTGAATTTTATGTTCTACACAACACATTTGATATTAGTTAATGAGCTTTTGCTATATTTGTATAAATGAATGAGGAATAATTTTATTTTAATTTTTTGTTTTTAATCGGAGTCATTTCTCTGTACAATGGGGACAGCAATATTTGCTCCTTGGGTCAACAGGACATAATGGGTCAGGTGTCCATTTCTCCACACCCACCTGTCACGTGATTGCTGTATGATAGCTCCGTTTGCTGAGCTTCCGATCATCTTCTCGTCTTTGGATCTCTTCCTCCCTGCTTCTTCCTCCTCTCCATCATATTGGAGTCAGTCAGGGGTAGAGGGTAGAGCATTTTGATTTCCAGAAAGGCTGGGACAGCTCCTGGGAGGGCATATCTACACATGACAGGTGAAAAGGGAAAGATTTTTCATATATAGAGTAGTATTTTTCAAACTGTGGATCTCGACACAGAGGGTGTGCAGCCAATTTGAGGAGAGCAACACCAGCATTTTTTTTTAAAAAAAATGCAATGAAATACGAAATACAGTATATATCATGCATAGTTAAAAAGTTTTTTTCAGTTCAACAGTAATTTTCAATCCAGCTGGTCACAGGGGGAACTTGGGAAAGCACTGGGCTCCTTTGGAGGTTCACTTGGTGTGGGATGGGACTCTGCCCAGCAGGCTGGTATGTACTGGATCATAACCACAGGTCCACTGTCTCTAGTCAAGACTGCTGGAAAACACTGATCTAAAGCCAGGGGTTGACAAACTTTTTCAAGGGGCCAGATAGCAAATACCATGTTTTGTGAGCCGTATGGCCTCTTTCTGAAGGACCCTGCTCTACCCTTGCAGTGCAGAGACAGACGAAGGCCACATATAAACGAATGGACTGACACCTGTCCATGATGGCTGACACCTATAGTCCTGGTGCCTGGAAAGCTGAGCCAGGAGAATGAATTTTGCCTTAAGTAGTGAAAACCCGACTCAACAATAACAAAACAAAAGCAAACCCAAAGCAACACTGACATTTACACAAATGAGTGGGCACATCTGTGCTCTAATAAAACTTTATTTGAAAAGCAGACAATTAGCAGCATTTAGGCTAGGAAGCGGTCCTTTGATGGTTCCTGATTAGAGGAAGGAGGTGCAGTGTTAAGGCACACACTTAGGTACTCTGTGCTCCTCCTCACCCCTTCCAACTCTTGCTGCCCTCATCAGGGATCCCTGACTGGGAACTTGACTAGGCCTGATGTTCATGTTACCCCTACAGCCTTCCTGTGCTCCAGTGACTCTACCTACCAGGCATGCGTAGCAGCATGTGAACCCCCCGAAACATGCCAGGATGGGATACTAGACCCACTGGACCCAGAGCAGTGCCAAGTTCTGGGTGAGGGCTGCGTGTGCCTGGAGGGTACCGTTCTGCACTGGCGACATTCTGCACTCTGCATCCCCGAGGACAAGTGTGGTAGGTCCCTGCTCTCCCCAAATGTTCCCCCTAGCCCACTCTTAACACTAGGGCCTCCTTTGCTTCCTGCAGACCATGGCAAAGAACACTTAGTATCCTTCCAGGTCTGCTTTGGGGTGGTTCATGTTTGGATGAGAGGGATCCTAGCCTGAAACAGTCTGGTCCTTAGTACCCTGTGTCCCGACATGCTCCCACTGCAGCCTGCACTGACAGCACAAGGGTGCCACGAGCCTTGGGGGAAACCTGGAACAGTTCCCTGAGTGGCTGCTGCCAGCAGCAGTGCCAGGCCCCAGACACCATCATAGCCATGGACATGAACTGCCCTGGTCCCCGACCTGAGAGCTGTCCGCGCTTTGGAGAAGTGATCCTTTTACAGCCCACAGATGACCCCTGCTGCTTGGGGAGTGTGTGCAGTGAGCCTGGCTCTCGACTTCCCTGGCTGTCAGCTTTAAGCTAGCAACAGGTTCTAGTTGTGCCTGCTGTATGACCGTGACAACCGGAAAACTGTCAGGGCAGGCTGGAAAATTAAAGCATTTTTTGGGGTGTTGATGGGGAAAGTAAGAACCAGATTGGGTGGGGCAGACACTTGGCTTGGTGCGTAGTGGGCAGAGGTCTGGGATCAGCATCCTATTTAGCATCCCCCTGTAGACTCACTCAGTAATCACAGTCACAGGCTGCCCTGGTTCTCCAGTAATGTGAGCCTGCTCGGCTGCTCTTGGCACCCACCTTGGCATGTGGGAGCTAACACTGGCACACAGAACACCTAGATAAATGTGTATTGCCCTTCAGTCTCTGCAGCCATTTGAGAGTGGGGGTGGTGAGGGGCTGTAAGGAGTCCAAGTGTGCAGGCACCCAGTGGTCCTGGTGAGCAGTGAGAACACTGGCCTCCAGGTAACAGGTTCTGTGTCCTGCTGCCTAGTGTGTAACCAGACTCTGTGCGAGGGCCTCGCTCCCACCTGCCGCCCAGGCCACAGACTCATCACTCACTTCCAGGAGAACTCCTGCTGTCCCAGCTACAGCTGCGGTAAGTGGTGGGGACAGAAGAGCGGGTGGACCTGAGGAGCCTGGGTTGTGCTCTGAGTTCTGAGTCCACGATGGAGATTGCAGAGGGCTAGGCAGGGCTGCTTTCGGAACTCACATTTTCTTCTCTCCTCAGAATGTGACCCTGGTCTGTGCGAGGCCGAGCAGGTCTCTGCCTGTCGCGAGGACCAGATCTTGATCGCAGGCCGCCTAGGGGACTCCTGCTGCTGTACCTCCTACTCCTGCAGTGAGTGGCTGCGGCCCCACATCCTTATTCTTACCTCTGTGGTGACTGAGAGGAAAAGCTGGGGTATTTGTATGAGGGGGTAGAGGGAGAAGGATAAAGCCACTACCCAGAAAGCCATGCAGGACAAAGAGAAAAATGGGTACGTTACCGAGCATGAGAAATCAGTGTATTTTCAGAGCTGGACTTTGGGTTGACATAGAAGAACACATAGGTTCTGATGCCAGGATACCTGAGACCCCAAAATGCTGCTTTTGGCTGGCCAGATGCCCTGCTCCCTCACTGTGAGAGGAACTTCTATGACAGCTGTGGCCTTTCCGTCTCCACAGGCTGTGGTGAGTGTCCAGATCCCATCCCCGAGTGTCAGGAAGGAGAGGCGCTCACTGTACACAGGAACACCACAGAGCTCTGCTGCCCTCTGTACCAGTGTGGTGAGTCCCGCGTGTGGAGAGACGGTGGTCCTGTGAGAGATGCCTGCCCTGTGGGGGTGTGGGTACAAACGGGCTGGGAGGTACTGCATCCTGAGCCGTCATAAAGTCTGAGGTGTCTGAGACTAATCTGTCACCTGTCTCTCCCACTCCTGCTGCATGCTCCCCAGTGTGTGAGAGCTTCCGCTGCCCGCAGGTACAGTGTGGCATGGGCACTTCCCTGGTGGAGGTCTGGAGCCCGGACCGCTGCTGCCCCTACAAGTCCTGTGGTAAGTTTCAGTCAGATATGGGTGGGGAAAGGGCCCCCCCCACCACCAGCTTTGCTGAGATCAGTCTCCCCAAGCTGTGAGCAGGGCTCCTCTCCTCCTGCCCCACTCTGAGCATGCAGAACCTGACAGTTTCTTCCCCTGGATCACAAATGGTTTCTCATTCAGAGTGTCATCCTTGCATTGCCCGATAGTCCGTAGAGACTTGGGTCTGCTCGGAAGACCAATAGGAACGTCAGTGATTAGTAGTGAACAGTAGTGAGCTTTACACACCGCTTGAAAGGTACGTTAGCAAACCGGGAGAGTGTTCTGCTGCTGGCTTTCGGACCTCACGAGAATATGTGCTTCATGAGAGTGGGATAATACTCAGCTTTATTCCTCACTCCTTCAGGGCACGGAGCAAGCCAGCCATCTAGGGAATCCCTTTGTTGTGTGAGCCAGAGACCCAGAAAAGACTTTCCCAGCTTCTCTGGCCTGCGACCCTTGCTCCTCAAATCTAAAGCTGGTGTGCCCTTTCTGTTAGTTCTGGGTGCCCCCGGCCACTGTGCACAGGGAGAGCGACCCGGCCAAGGCTGTGCTGACAGAGCTCAGCTGCTGGAACTCACTTGTGGGAAACACAAGTGCAAGGAGGTTGCATCTTGTGGTGTTTGCACCTAGAGAGGTCCCACACGTAGGGGAGAGAAAGGAAAATGTATGCGTGTTCTGTCTGGCCGCTTCACTTCCCTCCATACCCAGTCAGGAGTGGGGCAGTCAAGACTGCCTGCCCACCTAAGCAGGAGTGCTCTCTCAGGAGAAGTGGCTGGTATTTCTCTGCCCACCTCCCTGGGTGGACCAGGCTTAGAGTTGTGCCTCAGGAGGGACTGGTCTGCATTGCAGTGTCTGAACGTCCCTGGTGAGGTAGGTTATGGCCTCTTGTGTTTTTCAGAGTGTGACTATGATACAATCCCTGTGCCCAGATGCCATCTGGTATGGAGACCCTGTCTCTCCCCACCCTTATTGGTCGGCTTCTCTTTTCCTTTCCTCTCTTCTCTTTCCCTTCTTCTGGAGACTCTACCAAACCTAATACAGAGTTGGTGGGAGGATGGTGGGGATGGTGAAGATGATGGAGGTGGTGATGATGTGGAGGTGGTGAAGATGATGGAGATGGTGATGATGTGGAGTTGGTGGAGGACGGTAGGGATGGTGAAGATGATGGAGAATGGTGATGATGTGGAGGTGGTAGAGGACAGTAGGGATGGTGAAGATGATGGAGGTGGTGATGATGTGGAGTTGGTGGAGGACGGTAGGGATGGTGAAGATGATGGAGAATGGTGATGATGTGGAGGTGGTAGAGCACAGTAGGGATGGTGAAGATGATGGAGGCGGTGATGATGTGGAGTTGGTGGAGGATGGTAGGGATAGTGTAGATGATGGAGAATGGTGATGATGTGGAGGTGGTGAAGATGATGGAGGTGGTGATGATGTGGAGGTGGTGAAGATGATGGAGGTAGTGATGATGTGGAGGTGGTGATGATGTGGAGTTGGTGGAGGACGGTAGGGATGGTGTAGATGATGGAGAATGCTGAAGATGGAGAATGTTGATGATGTGGAGGTGGTGAAGATGATGGAGGTGGTGAAGATGTGGAGTTGGTGGGAGGACGGTCGGGATGGTGAAGATGATGGAGGCGGTGATGATGAGTTGGTGGAGGACAGGAGGACAGTAGGGGTGGTGTAGATGATGGAGAATGGTGATGATGTGGAGGTGGTGAAAATGATGGAGGTGGTGATGATGTGGAGGTGGTGAAGATGATGGAGGCGGTGATGATGTGGAGTTGGAAGGAGGACAGTAGGGATGGTGAAGATGATGGAGAATGGTGAAGATAATGGAGAATGATGAAGATGATGGAGGCGGTGATGATGTGGAGTTGGAGGGAGGACGGTTGGGATTGTGAAGATGATGGAGGTGGTGATAATGCTAATTTAGATGGTGACAGTGGTGATGATGGTGGTTCTAGTGATAATCACAGTGCCAGCTGCTGAGGCCTTACTGCAGGCCTGAACCTTCCCAGGTCTTTAAAATGAATTATCTTATTGATTGTTATGACAAGTTCAGGAGACCGAGCCTGCGATGATCTCAGTTATATGAATAAGGAAGTTGAAATTAAGGTCATGACATTGGCAAATCACAGAGCCAGGACTAGAATCTTGTGGCCCTTTAGCCTTTAGGCTGCATGGCTGTCACAGTGTGTGTGTAAAGTGATGGCGGGCGGCTTCTGGATTATGGTCCCCTGAGTGTGATGCCCCAGCACATATTTTCTCTCTTGTCTTCCCCTCCCCATCCGTTCTTCTTCCCTGAAACTGATAAAGAAACTAGGGCATGGGTAAGGTGTAAGCCAAGTGGGACTCTGAGGACAGGAAGCTGGACCGTGGGGAGAGTGACTGAGTTTCTGGGTGCTGAGGGACTCTGAGTTTGCCATCTTCATCTGCCCAGTACAGGCCATTCCCGAGGGTGGGGTGGAGCTGCCCACTCCGAATGCTGACTTCCTCTGTCACCCACAGTGGGAAAAGTCCCAGCTGGATGAGGGGTTCATGCACAGTGAGGAGAATGTGTGTGGCTGTGCCAAGTATGAGTGTGGTGAGTGGGGACGAGTAGATACGGGAGGGCTAGGGTGGTGAGCCTCCGGTGGGTCAGCTGGGAGGGGCCAAGTGGGTGACTGGGCTCTTCAGGACAGTTCCTCTCCCTTTACTAGTGAAAGCCCCCGTGTGTCTGAGCCATGAGTTGGGGGTGATGCAGCCAGGCCAGACGGTGGTAGAGCTCTCAGCCGATGGCGTGTGCCATACGTCCAGATGTACAGATGTGCTGGACCCCCTCACCAGCTTCTACCAGATCAACATCACCTCTGTCCTTTGTGACATGCACTGCGAGGCGGTAGGGGAAATGTGGGGTGCGCATAGTCAGAAGGACTGGGGGGCTGGCAGATCCTCATCAGCTCCAGAAATGGAGTCTAGAAAGTAGGCATCAGAGTAGCCCCAAGAGACCCCGATGGAGAGGAGCCCAACTTGGGGTGGGGTAGCAACAACAGCAAAGGGACTAAGTTAAAGCCTGGCTTCTACTAAAGTCTAAATAAATACTGACTGACTGAAAGGGATTAGAATTATTCCCACCTTTCAACTGGGAAAAGTGAGCCCTAGGGAGGTTGAGTTCTTAAGCAAAAGCACAGCAGGGACTGAGATTCAAACTGAGGTCTGTCAGGAACCAAGCTGCCACCATTGGTGACTACGCTGTTGCCTCTGCAGGGCACCGCCTTGTTCCCTGGGGCTGGGTCTAAGTGCTGGTGGGAATGGGGCCTCGGGTAAACACGGAAGACCGACCTGCCTGCCTGATCACAGCAGAGGAAGGCTGTGGGTCTCCTTTTTGAGCTCGAGCCCTGGACTCTGTCAGAGACAAGAAGATATCAGACACCAGGAGGATGGATGTGGGCATGAGGCTGAAATTCTTTTCTCTGCCCTGGCCTTCAGAACCAGGAGTATGACCACCCACGGGACCTGGCAGCCTGCTGTGGCTCCTGCAGGAATGTGTCCTGCCTCTTCACCTTCCCCAATGGCACCACTTCCCTCTTCTTGGTAAACAGCCCCTAATCCTACCTGGGAATGGGTCCTGGAAAGTGACACTAAAGAGCAGGGTCCTCTCTGGACCCCACACTGGAGCTTGGTACTCACGAGGAACAACAGAGCCGGGCCCTGAGCTGGGCATGTCCTCAGGCTGTGCTGTCCATTGGCCAGAATTTCTCAGTGCCCATCCATGTGCTTTCTAGCCTGGTGCTTCCTGGATTGCAGACTGTGCCCGCCATCACTGTGGCAGCACGCCCCTGGGTGCCGTACTTGTCCGCTCGCCCATCAGCTGCCCCCCACTCAATGAAACTGAGTGTGCCAAGGTCAGTGTTTTACTTCATGCCAAGGCACCATGGGCTGGGGCCTGGGTCAGAATCCTGTGTTCTGGAGCCTGCGTCAGTACTACATGCCAAATCTACATCTCTCCATGTACATCTTTTTCAATCACACCCCATAGCTACAAACATCATGTGACCACACACCAAGGCATGCAATCGCATTATCAAGTGTTTCAGGACTCACCCCAGGCTGTTATCAATCATACTCCATAGGGACATCAATCATTGCATTCATGCCAGTGCCCACACCACACAGAGACACACCTGCAGATACATGTACCAAGCTTATACCTACATGCAAAGTTTAGTCCTGTGGTAGGATGACATGTCTCCGGCCTGCTGTGGAGGGCTATCGGTGCAGAGACACCTCAAAGAAGAGGGTCCCTGGAAGATTAGGGGGTTGCAGTTGAACTAATAAGATTCCGAAGATTAACAATAGACATTTGAAGATTTTTGACTCTTTAGGTCATAGACACACAGGACTGTGGCTCGGCAGGTACAGTGCTTGCTTAGCAAGTCAGAATCTCTGGCTTGTATTTCATACAGAACTCCTGCCATGGGGTGCCGTGGGAGGAAGACTAACTTAGACTCTTTATATAGTATTTATTTAGCTGGGTTTTGAGACAAGATTTCATTTCGTATTCCTGCTACCCTGGAACTCACTATATAGTCCAGGTTGGCCTAGAACTTGTAGATATCCTCCTGGGATTTTAGACCAGCTCTCTAAGACTGGTTTTGCCTATCACTGGAATCTTGCCTCCTGGCCTGGAACATGAATTTCCCAGCTCCTCCTCCTCTTCTGCCTCTAGGTTGGCAGCTCTGTGGTACCGTCCTTGGAAGGATGCTGTAGGACATGTAAGTGAGCATGGGGTGGAGACTGGGGTGCAGTGTGCGAGGGTGGGGGGCACATAGGTGGCCAAAAGGCTGTGTTACCAGCCTGGTATCTATGGTAGCTCTCAGGGTGAGTAGATGAAGGAATGACCCACCAATTGAAGGTCATGGCATTGACACAAACAATTAGGTGGCCAGAAGTCACATGCTCATGAGTTTTGTCCCAATACCAGGCCTCTGCTTCTTGCTGGAGATAAAAGACAATAGCCAGTCCAGTCAGGAAGTCACCTGCTTCCTTCTGTCCCTAATGAAGACTGTGTCCCCCTCATGGTTCTCTTCTGTCGCTATGAACCCTAGCCTTGAAGGTGCCTCCTTGCGGAGACGTAGGCTTCCAGACCCCTGACTGGCAGAGGTAAACCTCTGTCTCACGCTTTGCTTCTGGAACCCTGGATACTTGGAACCAGCATCTTAACCACATACACTTGAATGGACCAACGAGTCTTGTGATCTTTGCTTACATACTTGACTTTCTAGGATGCTCAGACCCTGTGTCCCAAGGACCATAGACTTTCAGCCCCTTTATGTACACATCACTTACTACAGGGAAGCTCTACTCCAGATCTCAACTGGCTGATCTACGACCCATACCTTCATGCTTCCTGAATGTTCTGTGTTCCCCCATGTAGCCTGAGGTCTACACCCCTCTGCTCAGTTTCCTCGAAGGCTTATTTCCCATGTCCCTATTAAACCTACTCCTCTTCCATGGGTTAGTGTCCACCGCTACTCAGTTACTTGTCTCAGAAGCACGTAGGATGGGAGGCAGGTAGACACATGGCTCTCTTCAAGTGTTTCTTCTAGGTGGCTCTAAGCTCTGGGGGTAAGCTCTGGTGAAGGCCAGTTAGCCCACATGCCATATCTCCTGTGTTTCCACGGCTCATCTGGTACTCATCCATGTCTAAGGCCACTGTTGCTTTCTTCTACTGGACACTGAGCCTTGCTCATTCCAGTGCCCATGGGGCCATGGCTAGGGTAACCCTCAATTCTTCTGCTCCTCTGCTGAGTCTCAGAAGTTAAGAGAAGGGATTCTATTCAGTTGATTTCTCGTGAACTCAGTGGGCTTAAGGGCCAGTCCATCTGCCTCTAGCAGGTATCTAGTGAGTGCCACTGTGTGCCAGCCACTGACCCAGGAGCTGTGGCCATGGTGTAAAGACCTTTATGGATGTCACTTTCGGGGGTGGTGGAAGAATGGGTGTTGTAGATTACAGGGTGGCAGCTTTGAGTTCTGCAGGGTCGGAGTCATAAAGAATGTGGAGGGGGTCATCAAATCAGAATCCACAACTACTCATCTGTATTGAGGCCTGAAAGAGAATATTGGCATTGAGAACAGAACTCACTATGCAGTGAAGGAGGCCCTCGAGATGTGGGCTCCAAAGCTTACAAGTTTAGGCTTCCATAGTACAATTACAGATGTGCCTCTGTAAAGAAACAGATTGTGCCTGAGACAGAATAGGCCAAGGAGGCACCAGAGAGGGCTGAAGAAGGGAAGTGCAGTGGTGTGGGAGGTCCTTCTGTATGTGTGCTGCTTTTATTGGTTAATAAAGAAGCTGCTTGCAGCCAATGGCTTTAGCATATTTCTGGCTAGCTCTTATATCTTAAATTAACCCATTTCTATTCATCTATGTATCACCAAATAGCTGTGGCTTACCGGCAAGGTTCTGGCATGCTGTCTCTGGTGGAGGCTACATGGCTTCTTCTTGAAATGAACGAGCAGCCTCCCCCAACAGTGCCGTTTCCAGAAGAGAAGATCTAGGGAGGTCTCACTGGGATTTTTGTAGGGGGTATTGGAGAAAACTGCTCACGGAGGTGGGGTGAGAGAAGGTCTCCTGCGTGGCTGTCTGAGAGAGCTGTGATCCAGACAGAAGAAACTCTGTACCGCTAATTTCCGTCCCTGACCCCCACTTGAGAGCTGTGGAACCCCTATGGGTCTTGCTGTGTGGAGCATCCTAGTTGGGCCTGAGGTTTCCACTCATGACAGAATCTTACTGTGAGATGCCCTCTCAGAGTAGAAACACTGGAACTCAGGCAAGGTGTGGCACTGTATCCAGGGACTCCAGCAGGGTGACAAATAAGTGTTGGGGCCTGGGCATGAAGATAGCTGCCCTCATCTCGGATCTTATGGTGCAGAGCCCCGAGGCTCTGTCTGGCCGTTCATGTGTCTTCCTCTGTCTCACTTGCTCATGCCATTGACCTTCTTGGTGCCTCCTTTTTCTAGGGCATTGGGTTGAAAGAGTTTCCCCTTGATGGAAAGGGACATTAATGTGTGGGTACCAGGCTGTCCCATCCTGATGCCAGCCTGGGGCATAACTGTTGTACCTACCCTGCCCTTACGAGGTAAGGAAGATGGGCACTCCTGCAAAAAAGGTGACCATCCGCATGACCATCCGCAAGAACGATTGCAGGAGTAACACCCCTGTGCAAGAGGGGATGGGTATCTCGGGGGTGTAGGGAATGGGGGATGGTTATCTCAGGGGTGTGTGGAGGGAATGGAGGATGGGTGTGTCGGGGGTGTAGGAAATGGGGGATGGGTATCTTGGGGGTGGAGGGAATGGGGGATGGTATCTCAGGGGGCGGAGGGAATAGGGGATAGGTATCTTGGAGGGTGGGGGGAATAGGGGATGGGTATCTCGGGGGTGGAGGGAATAGAAGATGGGTATCTTGGGGGGCAGAGGGAATGGGGAGGCAGATCTTTCCCAGACCACCTTGCTGCCATGCTTATTTTCCAGGTGAACCTGGTGTCTTGTGATGGAAGGTGCCTTTCTGCCAGCATTTACAACCACAACATCAACACTTATGCCCGCTTCTGCAAGTACTGCCGTGAGGTGGGACTGCAGCGTTGCTCTGTGCAGCTCTTCTGTGCCACCAATGCCACCTGGGTGCCCTACACAGTACAGGAGCCTACGGACTGTGCCTGCCAGTGGTCCTGAGGCCTGGGTGTCAGGGCCGTCTGGGCCACCCCTACCACTCTCATGTTCTCCTTCCTGCTGGCCTAGGTGACTAAGGGGAGAGAGCTTGCCTGTGCTCTGTATGGCAGATGGTGAACAACATCCACAAGGGACCAGAGTAGGCCCCACTTGTCAATCCTGGCTCCCTCTTTGGGAGGAGACCTGATTGTGGGAAACTGCCATTTCTCAGGGCAAGCCTACATGGCTTGAGGTCAGGATGGAGCTGCATACCCAGTAGTTGAAGGCCTGGTGTACCTGTGACTCTGGCCTGGGTTTTGGTGGAGGCACTGAGACTTTCCTGACACACTGAAATCAAAGTGGAGCCATTGCTGTCTTAGGGCTGAGATTTTGTGGCTTCATTTTTTTTCCTGGCTGTTCTAACAATGGGAGGAGCACAGTAGAAGGAAAAGGAATTCAGATAACATTCAGGCTTCCCAAAGTAAAGAGGATGAGCCTTGGAGAGTTATGAGGGTTTTCTCAGAGGCTGTGGAGTAGTCTAGACTTCTGTAGCCCCAGAGGGTTCCCTGATGTTCTGGAATTTAGAGGAGCAGGTCCAGGTCTTTTCCTCTGTGTGTCACATGCTCACCCTCAAGCCAGCTTTGTAGATGTATGATAGATTGTCTCCTCAGCAGGGTCCAGGTATCCATGACACCCTTCTAAGTAGCTCTAGGTTGTAGGTGGCTTCCAGCCTGGAGTTCTGTGCCTTTTCTCCAAGGGCATGTCAAGTGTGTCTGTGCAAGGGCCTACATATGTGTTTGTGGCTCAGCCAATTCTGGTCTCAGTGCTGTCTGGCACTTTGAAGGAGAGTGTCTGTCTGTGAAAATGCGGCCTATGAGTGTGCAGCCCAAGTGGCCCTGAGTGTCAGAGCCTTGTCTCCAAACCAAAGTGCTCCCCCCAAAGCCAGGGCCAGAGCTTCTGTCCACAAGCCACTCTCAAGATCCCCTCCTTCTTGCACTGCTTTGTGCTACTGGGGTCTCAAAGGTCATGACCTGATGCTGTTCCAGTCCCAGTATTGCCCTGATGCCTCTATGGGGTAAAGGCACTGTGTCAGGATGGTCCCTACATCTGCTTTGCCTCTGTAATGCTTCTGTATTTTGTTCATGTATCAATAAACTGTGAGAAGTCTTGCAAGCATCTCTGGGGATGCCAGGCCTGCCTCGGATACAGGAGAGCATCAGTTATGAAGAAGACCATCTCTGAGGGCCCCAGGGGTCAGGTGGACTTCTACAGCTTGCCTGACTGTATCCCAGCTCCTACCCAGGCACCCCCTACTGCCTGCCCTTGTCCCCAGCCTTCCAGCTCACACTCCCAGCGCTACTGTCGGGTGACTCCTGGGAGGACCAACTACTCCAGGCTGAAACGTCAGACAAGGACAAACAAATCACGAATCCGGTCCTGTACTGTGGGGCATGAGGGTGAGGACTCCATAACTGTACCCCACACTGTGGAGTAGACAGCAAGGAATGAGGACAGAGGACCACAGGTAGTGGTGTCCAGTTAGCGCCAAGAAACAAGACCCCAGTGCAGACGTGAGCGTGCACAGAATTCAGAAAGCTGGTTGAGAAGAAAATCTCTTGAGATGTCGCAATGCTTTTAAGCAACTAGTGTAGCTTGGTTGTAGCCCTCCAAAGAGATACGGCATATCCCCGAAACATGTGACGAGGTTGTCATCTTACATGACAGAGTCTTTCCAGGTGTGGCTGAGATGAGGCCATTAGTATGGATTACTCAAATGGGTCCTTAGAAAGGGGGCAGGAAGGCCAGAGTCAGAGAGGAGATAGTGACATGGAGGATGGAGTGAGCTTCTTCAAAGGAGGAGGATGTGGGGACACCCAGGCGACTCCTAGAAAGTGAATTGAAGAGGTGGCTTCTGGGCTTCTTGGTAACTTCTCTATGGCTGTGATAAAACACCATGGCTAAACCAGCTGAGAAAAGGCAGTGCTTCATTTAGTTTCAGAGAGTTTGATTCCATGGCTGCGGAGCAAAAGAACATCCAGAGTCGGGCGGTGGTGGCGCACGCCTTTAATCCCAGCACTTGGGAGGCAGAGGCAGGCGGATCTCTGTGAGTTTGAGGCCAGCCTGGTCTATAAGAGCTAGTTCCAGGACAGGAACCAAAAAGCTACAGAGAAACCCTGTATCAAAAAATCCAAAAAAAAAAAAAAAAAAAAAAAAAAAAAAAAAAAAAAAAAGAACATCCAGGAACTCACATCTTAATCCACAACCGCAAGACAGAGAGAAAGAACTGGGAATTGCAAGTCGTCTGGAAATCTCAAAGCCCACCCATAATGACACAGCTTCTCCAATGAGGCCACACCTCCCAATCCTTCCCAAACAGTTCCACCAACTAGAGACTAAGTATTCAAACATATGAATCCATAAAGGTCATTCTGGTTGAAACCACCATAGCTGGAGAGATGGCTCAGTAGATAGTGCTTGCCATGCAGGCGTGCAGCATTCAATCCTTGGCCCACTTTAGAAAGTCAGGCGTGGGGGCTAAAGAGATAGCTCTGCAATTAAGAGCATGTGATGCTGAAGACTGGGTTCATTTCATGCATATGGCGCATGCAGAACACTCATAAGAAAACTTCTCTTAAAACTGGGTGTGATGGGATATGTTTTTAGTCCCAACACTGAGAAGGTGGGCACAGGCAGATCCCTGGAGCTCACTGGCCAGACACCCTAGCCTAGTCAGTGAGCTCTAGGCCAGTAAGAGACTCTGTCTCAAAATGTGTAGACCCGTGTTCTGATGAGGAACAACACTGGAGGTTTACCCCTGATCTGTACATACACACAAGTGCCCACACACAGGCACACACATACACATATACACACATACACAGTACACATACACTTCCACATATACACATGTACAATACACACGTTGTATGTGCAGACATACGCAGATACACACACATATACACATGTATACTACACACATGTATCTACAATACATACATACACATATACATATGCGCACATTCCCACGTATACACATAAACACACACAAACACATACACACATGTACACATGCACACACCTTCATACAAAGTGGTTTTTCCTTAGAGCCTCCAGGAAGAACACAAGCCTTCTGGCCTTACCAGGCTGAAATCAAGGGCAAAGAGGCCAGGAACCCAGAAGTGTGAGAGCATACAATTGCATTGCTTTAAGGCCCTAAGTCTGTGATTTGATTTTTTTTTCTGTAGCAGCTGTAGTAGGAAAAAGCATCTCAAACAGGAACCCAACAAAGAAAGCCAAGCCAGGGTGCAGGCGGTAACACAGTCCCAAGTTTGAGAGTAGATACCAATGGCAGGTTCCTGCTTCCTGCTGTTCTCATTACACACTGTCCTGCACAGAGGCATGTGGTCACAGCGAACTATCAGTGGGGACAATTAAATAAACTGGAACAACAGCCGCACTGGAGACTGCTGTGCACTACTCTCGCGTAGCATGTGTTACATGAAAAAGGCAAATTAGGGGTAGGTTCCCCCAGAACCTACCTCCTTCATTGCCAGTATGTGGGACACACAGTCTCATGCCTTTGAAGGGTTTTCACAGCCAAGAATGACCCTTCCTGGCTATTCTAGCCAAGTACCTCAATGGCAGCTTTGGTTCCCAGGACTTCAGTGGGCATGGTTGTGCACAAGAAGCTTGGATCAGACTAGAGCCAGGACTCCAGGGACATATGCAACCCTCACCCCATTCTTTCTCACTCAGCACGGGACATAAAACCAGGCAAATCCAGAAGCCACTGGTGAAGAAACAAGGCCACAACCAATCCACTCACTCAGTGGGTTGGTGGTCAAGCCGGGTGGCTGCCCAGCCTGCAAACCCCATGACGTCTTTTCAAACGTGAGGGGGCTTTGAGCTGCGGAGCCATCCCATTCTCCTTGGTGCAGGCCCAGGTTCCCTGCCCTGATTTTCAGGGCTTAATCCTCTTCCTGTGGAAATCAATGAGGACATTGTGATGGAATGATTCACGTTCAAGGTCAGGCCTCAGCAAATTGGAGGCCACAGGCTGATTTTAGTGCCCTCACGGAGGGGAGCCAATCCCATGCACAGATTACTTAACCCTCTCCTCGCCATGCCTGTCACTCCTGTCAGCTCCAAGTCTAGGTCCCCAAGGATTTTGCACTCCCTATGTGGCCCATCTTTTGCATTTCCCCAAGGTCATGAGGTTTTGGTCATTTGTGGAAGACATGACAAATTCAGGAATGGCTTCAAGTTGAAATAAAATGTATAACTTTATCAGCCCATTTTGTCAATTGGTGATATGCTCTGCTCCAAGTTCCAGCCTTTCCATGGTTGTCCACATGAAAAGATGGGGAACTAAATTCCTGTGTGTGTGTGCGCGCGTGCATGCGCGTGCACTATCTTTTCTCTGCTTTAAACATAATGGAAATTTATTTTCCCCTCCTATATACAAAATAAAAAAAAAATTACCAAAAACAAACAAACAACAAAAAACGCTTTCAAAATAGGTGGGCCTGAAAAGCTACAACTTTGTGTCCAGGATCTAGAGACCCTGGCTCCTCTTTCTGGAACCATATGGCCCAGCCAACTCTCTCACAGTAGCTCTGCCCATTTCTGCTAGAGCTGGGCCTGAGGGCTCAGGGACCATGCTTCATAGGAGCGAGAGGATGCTGCAGTAAATGGTAAGAGGATTACTTCCTGCTCTTCTCACCACACTGTCCTGAACAGAGGCATGTGGTCACAACTAACTGCAAGGGAAGCTGGGAGATGTAGTCCACCTGCGTGCCCAGGAAGAGGAAAGCATGTCTGGTGGTGGATGGAGTCTTGGTAGGAAACAGAGACGGTAAAGAAGATGCTACTGAGAAGTTTGAGGACAAAGATAAGACAGGTCTTATGGTCATAGAAGGATTCCTTTATTTTTTGTGGAAAGCAGTAGATTGAAATGAAAGTTAAGATAGAGAGAAGTCCAGAGTCCCAGAGGATATGTGCCAGAGCAAGGAGGGATTATGATGGAGCTAAGTTCCTCTGGCTGGGTAGACACTGCCGTGGCTCTTTACTGATTTGTGTCTCCAACACAAAGATCACAGAGAAACGAGTCTGCTGGTAAGCTGGATGGTGAAAAGTCTGGACAGCAAGGAGTTAATAGAGGATGAGGTAAGCAGACCTGGAGAGCCAGGTGCCCCCCAACACACTGTGGCTGTGTCAGTTAATCCCCTGCAACAGGCAGGAGGCCTGCACAGCTGTCTCTTCCAAGCTGGGCTGGGATCTGGGCTGCCAAGGGATTGGGTGAAAGTGGGCAACATTGGGCAGTCAGCATGGTGGGGGAACTAGCCCATCTCTAGTGCCCTTGGAAAGTCCATTTTCTAAAGCTCTCAAGGCTTGCTGCTCACCCCCCATTTGTCATCACACACACACACACACACACACACACACACACGTGCGTGCCCCTCCTGCCAGAGGCTCCCCTGAGCCAGCCAAACCTGTGTTCTTACGCTGTTCCTTCCTGAACGGTTTCTATCCCTACTCCTTGTCTTACCTGGAATGGCTGGTTCCTTCTTTCCCTGCCTGCCCTTCAGAACAGCTGTACAACCCCAGCCCACAGACTTGCTCCCTTCGGCATCTATCACCCTACCTACCATCACACAGGCCTAGATTCTGTCTGTCTGGGGTTCATGCATGTTTGTCTCCATGCACTGTGCAGGAGAGGGGCATGCAGGCTTACTCCTGGCAGTCATTCCTTCATCCACCCACATCTTCACCATGTTAACAGGAATGTAAGAGTAAGATGTGCACACAGTCAGAGAGTAGGGGATCCAGGGCTGAGCCCACACTTGTTAAAACAGGCCCCATCTTCAGGCCTTCCTTCTCAGTCAGGAAAGAGCAAGGGAATGCTGGGGTCCCAGTAGCTGGTGGGTATGGCAGTGCTGGAGGTCCCTGCCTCTGGGAATCTGTAGGGAGCAGTGGAAAGAGAGCTCTGGGTCCTCTCTGGTCAGTTAGAAGTTACAGGACACTGACAGTCACCATCCTTCATGGTGAGGGGGAACAACAGGTTCTGCATCCCAGGTTGGCGTGAGGGTCAAGTGAGATCATGGATGGGAAAAGGCCAGACAACTGCAGAGGCTTCTGAGCCAGGGATCCCATCCCAGCTGGGTCCAGGACAAGAGAGAAGCAGGAGCACAGGACCTGACCAGCCCTGACTCACCCCATCCTGCAGGCTTAGGACTCAGTGTTAGCTATGTGCCCCAGCCAACCATATCATCCTGCCTCAGTTTCTCCTGGACAGAGACACTGGTTACAGATAGTTAGAAGAGACTGGACTGTGGGATCAGAATGTGGTTTTGTCTGATTTATCCTGACAAAGGCTTAGTTTCCTCATACCTCTGGCTTGTAGACAACACTTAATGGGTTTAATGAATTGCTAAGACTGTGTGAGAAGTGAAAAGCTTGTCTCATACACACATGCACTATATATATATACATATATATATATCATACAATATATTATATATGTAATGTATATATGTATGTATATTATGTGTGTGTTGTCTCTGGTCTCTGTGTGCATGTGGGTTCAGTGGACACCTTGGGAACTCTATTCTCTCTTATCACCATGTAGGTTCCAAGCATTGAACTCAGGTCCTCATCATCTTTACCTGCTGAGTCATCTTCCAGACTGTCGTCTTCTTTAAGCTCCACGTTTTCAGGAGTGACTCTCTGGGAGAGAGCATGACACACCCAAGGTCTCACCACACTGAGCCACAGTGGAGAAAGAGCCCCCAGACCTGGTGTTAGCACACACCTCCACAGTGGAGAAAGAGCCCCCAGACCTGGTGTTAGCACACACCTCCACAGTGGAGAAAGAGCCCCCAGACCTGGTGTTAGCACACCTCTACTGTGGAGTCTTCCACCCAGCCAGCACACCCTCTCTGCTCTGGCCGCAGCCTCTGTTGCTGGTGCTGTTCTTTTGGAGACAAGGCCACGCATGCGCAGAAAATACAGCCTCAGTGGACTACGAACCCCAGCGGTACAATGGAAAGCCACGCATGCGCAGGACATTTTCTCCCAGACACACCTGGACTCCCCCTTAAAACGGAGGGACACCTTAACCCGCCCCTTTTTCCCCCTTTTCCTTTCGTCTCTTCACCCCCGTCCCTTACCTGTTGTCCCCATTAAAGCTCACCCACGTGAGACCCCGCGTGTCTCGTCTCTCCTTCCCCAACTCCGCGTGTTTCGTCTCTCCCTCCCGAACCCCACATAAAAAATAATAACATTTTGGTGCCGTCTGCTCGGGGACCTTCTCGCCCCGGGGCCCTCACCTGAGGCCTTGACTCTGGGTTTTGGCGCCTCCTGGAGCTCGGGGCCTCCCCCGGGACAAGGTCAGAACCGGACGACCTCCGACCACTCCACGTGTTCCACTCCTCTCGACACGGCCCTCTCCGACCGTCAGCGGCTAATTCGTGAGTTTACCTGGGTTGGCTAACCATCCCCTCTCACCTGGAGGAGGCTGGCCGAGCTCCCGGCTTCCTCTGGCGTGTCCTGGGTGCGGTTGCTAACCCCCCCCCCTTTTCCCCCGGCCTTCCGCCCTAGGCTAGACCTGTTTTTATCCGCGCCCAAAAGTTTGGTGCTTTTGGTTCTTCCTCCTCTCCTTTCCGTTCTTTCTCTGTCCTCTGTATGTACGGCTTCGGCTGCAACGGGCAGCCTTCGGGCTTAACTGTCCCCTCCTAGCCGAGACCCAACATCCTTTTGCATTTTGCTTCGACTGCAGAGCGCTGACCATTGGGAAAACCTGCCTTTCGTCTAAAGTAAAGACCTCCAGATGTGGACGAAATCGCTGGAATCGACAGCCTAGATGCTCAGGTCAAGGTAGGCCTGTCTTCCTACAGATTTCTTAGCCCACGGGGTCTTCTGCAGCCTGACAAGGCCCTGCACTAAACAGCAAAGGTCAAATGCAACCTTCAGCGACCACGGAGGACCCAAAAAAGAGTAGCTCTGGGTGCCAATCAAGTAAGTTCTCTGTCAATTTTTTAATCAGTAACTCAAGTAAAATCTTATCCTTCTCAAAGATCTCTGACAGTTTGACAACTGAGAGGTTTCGCCAGGTTGAGGCTTTGCAAGATGACCTCTTTGCAAGGTGACCTCACCAAACAAATTTCAAATCAAATTTATCTCTTATGCCACAGTCATTATATGTCTAAAACTTCTGTTTTCACAAACCCAAGGAGTTCTCGTGAGTTCCAGGGAGCCGAATTAAAAAATTCATCTTGAACAGGTCAGATACCCCCTCAATTCCCTGGTCCTAAAAAATTTTTTCTTAATTTAACTTCGTTTTTGTTCTGCCAGTACCTTAGGGACACCAGTCAAAAGCAAAGAGACCAGCCATGCCAGGATGCGACCAGCACCCAGCCTTCTCTCGCACCCCCCCCAAAGACGACGCCCACAATCAGCTGGAAGCAGTCTTGAGAGTTCGCCGCCCCAGTTCCTTTGGGCTGTGGTGTCTCGTCTCCTGCTTTTTATTATAAAGAAGACCTGGGAATGTTGTGCTTTGCTGTCCCTTTAAGGGAAAGCCACGCCCACTCTGACCTGCCCACGCCATCTGACCTCTGACCTGCCCACGCCATCTTGTCTCTCTCTCTTCTGTTTCTTTGGCTGCGTATGCATGCGTTTTCTCTGACTCTTTCCCTCTTTTTCTCTTTCTCTTCTCCCTCTCTTCCTCTCTCTCTCTCTCTCTCTCTCTCTCTCTCTCTCCCTCCCTCCCTCCCTCCCTCTCCCTCCCTTCCTCCCTCTCTCTCTCTCTCTCTCTCTCTCTCTCTCTCTTTCTCTCTCCCTCCCTCCCTTTCTCCCCTTTTAATAAATGCTTTTAGGGCTACTTTCTGTGTCCATGGGTCTGCTCACAACCACTGCGCATTGGGAATTCTGCCGCATGGATTCCCTCTGCTGCCGCTCGGGTGCCGGACCCTGTAGCCGGCACCTGGCACCGCTGGGGACCCGCCAGAGCTTGCTGCTCCGTCAGCCGGGTGGGGGAACCCCAGTATTTTAAGAATAAGAGCTGGTCAGCTATGGGGCTTCAGGGAACCTTTCTTCCTAAGACAGAGAGCTCTCCAGTAGGTCCCGCTCCACCATTTTCTGCACAGGTCTCTTGCAAATGGATTACTATCCGGATGAGTATTTTGCAGACCTAGCCATGGAAGTCAGTTCCTTGAGGGCCTCCCTAGAACATTTCTGAAGAGGATAGTATCAACTCCCAGGATGGAGTGGAGAGAAAAGAAAGCGAAGGAAGGAACCAGCACGGAGATCTGAGCTCGGTACCAGGAGAACCATAATTGGGGTGAGTTTGTGAAGGGGCAGCAGCCCCGGACAGGGAACTCAGAAGTTCCTCACACACCCCCATCCCTCCTGGGCTTCCTGCAGAGAATCTACTCCCCGCAGACTGCCTCTCTGTTCCTATCCCACCCATCTCGCATCCAGAACACTTCTTCCTTCTGCCCCCTTCCTTCTTTGGGCACATAACACCACCTAGCTCAGCCTGTCTGGGCACTGGAGGCGAATCCTCAGGGCAACAGGTGGGCGGGAGTTCCTTTGTTTCACTGGCCTGCCTGCACCAAGCAAGGTAGGCGCTTTGTTTACGAACTACCCAATCAGCACGAAGATCTGAGCTCGGTACCAGGAGAGCCATCATTGGGGTGAGTTTGTGACGCGGCAGCAGCCCCGGACAGGGAACTCAGAAGTTCCTCTCCCCTCCCCCCCAATCCCTCCTGGGCTCCCTGCAGAGACTCTACTCCCTGCAGACTGCCTCTCTGTTCCTATCCCACCCAGCTTGCATCCAGAACCCTTCTTCCTTCTGCCCCCTTCCTTCTTTGGGCACATAACACCACCTAGCTCAGCCTGTCTGGGCGCTGGGGGCGAATCCTCAGGGCAAACAGGCGGGCGGGAGTTCCTTTGTTTCACTGGCCTCTCTGGGTGCTGGGGGCGAATCCTCAGGGCAAACAGGCGGGCGGGAGTTCCCTTGTTTCACTGGCCTGCCTGCACCAAGCAAGGTAGGCGCTTTGTTTACGAACTACCCAACCAGTACGGAGATCTGAGCTCGGTACCAGGAGAACCATCATTGGGGTGAGTTTGTGAAGGGGCAGCAGCCCCAGACAGGGAACTCAGAAGTTCCTCACACACCCCCATCCCTCCTGGGCTCCCTGCAGAGAATCTACTCCCTGCAGACTGCCTCTCTGTTCCTATCCCACCCAGCTTGCATCCAGAACCCTTCTTCCTTCTTCCCCCTTCCTTCTTCGGGCACATAACACCACCTAGCTCAGCCTGTCTGGGCACTGGGGGCGAATCCTCAGGACAAAAAGGTGGGTGGGAGTTCCCTTGTTTCACTGGCCTGCCTGCACGAAGCAAGGTAGGCACTTTGTGTACGAACTACCCAACCAGCACGGAGAGCTGATCTCGGCACCAGGAAAGCCATCATTGGGCACGGAGAGCTAATCTTGGCACCAGGAGAGCCATCATTGGGCACGGAGATCTGATATTGTCACCAGGAGAGACATCACTGGAGCACCAGGAGAACCATCACTGGGGAGTACCATCACTGGGAAGGTACAACAGTAGGCAAGGAGACCTGATCCTGTAAAAGAAGATCCATAGGAGAGCATTCAGAGGAAGAGATGGGCAGGCGCCAATGCAAGAATTCACCCAACAATCTGAAAAACAATATGAAACCACCAGAACCCAGCGACCTCACAAAAGGAGGACATGAACACCTTAATCAAGAAGAAGTAGAAAAAATTGACTTTATGAAAGTGATTGACGCCCTTAAACAGCATGTAAAAAATGCCCTTATAGAAATGGATGAGAAGTATAACAGAAAGTTTGAAGAATTGAGTAAATCAGTGAATGATACCCTAGGAAACCAAGGAAAAACAATCAAACAGATAATGGAAACAGTTCAAGTCTTGAAAACTGAAATGGAGGCAAAGAAGAAAACACAAACAGAAGGCTGGCTGGACATGGAAAATCTAGGTAAACGAATAGAGTCTACAGAAACAAGCATAACCAACAGAATACAAGAGATAGAAGAAAGAATCTCAGATTCTGAAGATACCATATTGAAAATAAACACGCTGATCAAAGAAAACAGCAAGGCCAACAAACTCTCATCACAAAACATTCAGGAAATATGGGACACAATAAAAAGACCAAACCTAAGAATAATAGGAGTAGAAGAAGGGGAAGAAGCACAGCTCAACGGTCCAGAAAATATATTTAATAAAATTATAGAAGAAAACTTTCCCAACCTAAAGAAAGATATACCTACGAAGGTTCAAGAAGCATACAGAACACCGAATAAGCTGGATCAAAAAAAAAAAACATCCCCTCGCCATATAATAATCAAAACACAAAGCATACAGAACAAAGAAAGAATATTAAGAGCTGCAAAGGAAAAAGGCCAAGTTACTTATAAAGGTAAACCTATCAGACTTACACCTGACTTCTCGATGGAAACCATGAAAGCCAGAAGGTCCTGGTTAGATGTACTGCAGAAAATAAGAGACTGTGGATGCAAGCCCAGACTACTATACCCAGCCAAACTTTCATTCACTATAAATGGAGAAAACAAAATTTTCGAGGATAAAAACAAATTTAAACAATATGTAGCCACAAATCTAGCCTTACAGAAAGTAATAGAAGGAAAATCACTAACCAAGGAGTCCAACAATGACCACAATATCTCAGACAACTAGAGACCCTTCACCAGCGCAACTCGAAGAAGGGAAACACACAAAATTTACTACTAAAAAAATGACCGGAGTTAACAACCACTGGTCATTAATATCACTTAATGTCAATGGACTCAACTCACCTATAAAAAGGCACAGACTAAGAGATTGGATACGAAAACAGGATCCAACATTCTGCTGTTTACAAGAAACACACCTCAACCACAAAGACAGACACCTACTCAGAGTAAAGGGTTGGGATAAGGCTTATAAAGTAAATGGACCTAAGAAACAAGCAGGTGTGGCCATACTAATTTCTAACAAAGTTGACTTCAAACTTAAATCAATCAGAAGAGATGGAGAGGGACATTTTCTACTCATAACAGGAACAATTCATCAGGATGAAGTCTCAATCCTGAATATCTATGCCCCTAATATAAAAGCACCCACGTACGTAAAAGAAACATTGCTAAAACTCAAGGCAGCAATCAAACCGCACACATTAATAGTAGGAGACTTTAACACTCCTCTCTCACCAATGGACAGGTCAATTAGACAGAAACCTAACAGAGAAATAAGAGAATTAATGGAGGTAATGAATCAAATGGACTTAACAGACATCTATAGAATATTCCACCCAAATAGGAAAGAATATACCTTCTTCTCTGCAGCTCATGGAACCTTCTCAAAAATTGACCACATACTCAGTAACAAAGCAAACATCCACAGTTACAAAAAAATATCTATAACCACCTGTATCTTATCAGATCACCATGGATTAAAGCTAGAATTCAACAACAATGCTACCCCCAGAAAGCCTACAAACTAATGGAAACTGAACAGTCAACTACTGAACCATACCTGGATTAAGGAAGAAATAAAGAAAGAAATTAAAGTCTTCCTTGAATTCAATGAAAATAAAGAAACAACATACTCAAACCTATGGGACACTATGAAAGCAGTCCTGAGAGGAAAGTTCATAGCACTAAGTGCCCACTTAAAGAAAACAGAGAAAGCACACATTGGAGACTTAACAGCCCACCTGAAAGCTCTAGAAAAAAAAGAAGCAGACTCACATAGAAGGAGTAGAAGACTGGAAATAATCAAACTAAGGGCTGAAATCAACAAAATAGAAACACAGAAAACAATTGAAAGAATCAATGAAACAAAAAGCTGGTTCCTGGAGAAAATCAACAAGATTGATAAACCGCTATCCAAACTAATCAAACGGCAGAGAGAGAATTTGCAAATTAATAAAATCAGAAATGAAAAGAGGGACATAACCACAGACACAGGAAATTCAGAGAATCATTAGATCTTACTACAAAAGCCTGTACGCCACAAAACTGGAAAATGTTAAAGAAATGGACACTTTTTTAGATGAATACCATATACCAAAGTTAAACCAGGACCAGGTAAACAACCTAAATAGACCTGTGAGTCGTGAAGAATTAGAAGCTGTTATCAAAGACCTCCCTTCCAAGAAAAGTCCAGGACCAGATGGTTTCAATGCGGAATTCTACCAGAACTTCCAAGAAGACCTAATACCTATACTCCTAAATGTATTTCACAATATAGAAACAGAAGAGTCATTGCCAAATTCCTTTTATGAAGCTACAGTTACCCTGATACCAAAACCACACAAAGACCCAACCAAGATAGAGAATTACAGGCCTATCTCACTCATGAACATCGATGCAAAAATTCTCAATAAAATACTGGCAAACCGAATCCAAGAACACATTAGAAAAATTATCCATTATGATCAAGTAGGCTTCATCCCAGAGATGCAGGGCTGGTTTAACATACGCAAATCTATCAATGTAATCCATCATATAAATAAACTGAAAGAAAAAAACCATATGATAGTTTCATTAGATGCTGAAAAAGCATTTGACAAAATTCAACATCCCTTTATGATAAAAGTCTTGGAGAGATTAGGGATACAAGGGTCATACCTAAATATAATTAAAGCCATTTACAGCAAGCCGACAGCTAACATCAAATTAAACGGAGAGAAACTTAAAGCCATCCCACTAAAATCAGGAACACGCCAAGGTTGTCCACTCTCCCCATACCTCTTCAATATAGTTCTTGAAGTCTTAGCAATAGCAATAAGACAATATAAGGGGATCAACGGGATTCAAATTGGAAAGGAAGAAGTTAAACTTGCGTTACTTGCAGATGATATGATAGTGTACTTAAGCGACCCCAAAAACTCCACCAAAGAACTTCTACAGCTGATAAATACCTTTAGTAATGTGGCCGGATACAAGATCAACTCCAAAAAATCAGTCGCCCTCTTATACACAAAGGATATGGAAGCAGAGAGGGAAATCAGAGAAGCATCACCCTTCACGATAGCCACAAACAGCATAAAATATCTTGGGGTAACTCTAACCAAGGAAGTGAAAGATCTATTTGACAAGAACTTTAAGTGTTTGAAGAAAGAAATTGAAGAGAATACCAGAAAATGGAAGGATCTCCCTTGCTCTTGGATTGGGAGGATCAACATAGTAAAAATGGCAATTCTACCAAAGGCAATCTGTAGATTCAATGCAATCCCCATCAAGGTCCCATCAAAATTCTTCACAGATCTTGAGAGGACAATAATCAACTTTATATGGAAAAACAAAAAACCCAGGATAGCCAAAACAATCTTATACAATAAAGGAACTTCTGGAGGCATTACCATCCCTGACTTCAAACTCTATTACAGAGCTACAGTAATGAAAACAGCATGGTACTGGCATAAAAACAGAGAAGTCGACCAATGAAATCATATAGAAGACCCGTATTTTAACCCACAAACCTATGAACACCTCATTTTCGACAAAGGAGCTAAAAGTGTACAATGGAAGAAAGAAAGCATCTTCAACAAATGGTGCTGGCACAACTGGAGGTCAACCTGTAGAAGAATGAAAATAGACCCATATCTATCACCATGCACAAAACTCAAGTCCAAATGGATCAAAGACCTCAATATCAATCTGAACACACTCAACCTGATAGAAGAGAAAATGGGAAGTACCCTACAACATATGGGCACAGGAGATCGCTTCCTATGTATAACCCCAGCAGCACAGACATTAAGGGCAACATTGAATAAATGGGACCTCCTGAAACTGAGAAGCTTCTGTGAAGCAAAAGACACTGTCACTAAGACAAAAAGGCAGCCTACTGACTGGGAGAAGATCTTCACCAACCCCGCAACAGACAAAGGTCTGATCTCCAAAATATATAAAGAACTCAAGAAACTAGATGTTAAAATGATAATTAACCCAATTAAAAAATGGGGCACTGAACTGAACAGAGAATTCTCAACAGAAGAAGTTCAAATGGCCAAACGATACTTAAGGTCATGCTCAACCTCCTTAGCGATCAGAGAAATGCAAATCAAAACAACTTTGAGATATCATCTTACACCTGTCAGAATGGCTAAAATCAAAAACACCAAGGATAGCCTTTGTTGGAGAGGTTGTGGAGAAAGGGGTACCCTCATCCATTGCTGGTGGGACTGCAAACTTGTGCAACCACTTTGGAAATCAGTGTGGCGGTTTCTCAGAAAAATTGGGATCAACCTACCCCTGGACCCAGCAATAGCACTCTTGGGAATATACCCAAGAGATTCCTTATCATATGACAAAAGCATTTGTTCAACTATGTTCATAGCAGCATTATTTGTAATAGCCAGAACGTGGAAGCATCCTAGGTGTCCTTCAATGGAAGAATGGATGAAGAAAGTGTGGAATATATACACATTAGAGTACTACTCTGCGGTAAAAAACAATGACTTCTCGAATTTTGCATGCAAATGGATGGAAATAGAAAATACTATCCTGAGTGAGGTAACCCAGACCCAAAAAGAAGATCATGGGATGTACTCACTCATAATTGGTTTCTAGCCATGGATAGGGGGCCACTGAGTCTATAATCTGCGGTCCTAAAGAAGCTAAACAAGAGGGCAAACCCAAGGAAAAACATATAGTTATCCTCCTGGCTATGGGAAATAGACAAGATTGCCGGGCAAAAAATTGGAATCTTGGGGGTAGGGTGGGATGGGGGTAAGGGGAGATGGAGAGAGAAAAGTGTGAAGGAGAGAATGAAGGGAATTTGGGGAAACGGGATGATTGGGAATATAGGAAGGTTGGATAGGGGAGCAGGGAAACTCATATCTTAGTTAAGGGATCCACCTAAGGGTTGGCAAGAGACTTGAACTTGGAGTGGCTACCAGATGCCCAGGGCAATGTCCCCAGTTAGTTCATTGGGCACCTGAGGATAGGGAACCTGAAATGAACCTATCCTATAGCCATACTGATGAATATCTTGCATATCACCATAGAACCTTCATCTAGCGATGGATGGAGACAGAGACAGAGACCCACACTGGAGCACCGGACTGAGCTCCCAAGGTACTAATGAGGAGCAGAAGGAGGGAGAACATGAACAACGAAGTCAGGACCACGAGGGGTGCACCCACCCACTGAGACAGTGGGGCCGGTCTATTGGGAGCTCACCAAGGACAGCTGGACTGTGACTGAAAAAGCATGGGATAAAACCGGACTCTCTGAACATGGCGGACAATGAGAGCTGACGAGAGGCCAAGGACAATGGCACGGGGTTTTGATCCTACTTCAGGTTCTGGCTTTGTGGGAGCCAAGACAGTTTGGATGTTCAACTTCCTAGATCTGGATGGAGGGGGGAGGACCTTGGACTTTCCACAGGGCAGGGAACCCTGACTGCTCCTGGGACTGGAGAGGGAGGAGAATAGGAGTGGGGGGAGGGGGAGAGGGGCGGGGAGGGGGAGAGGGGCGGGAGGAGGGGGAGGGAAATGGGAGGCAGGGAGGAGGCAGAAAATTTTTTTTCAATAAAAAAAAAAAAAAAGAAAGCGAAGGAAGGGTTAAAAGCTCAGGGCTGGAGTGGGCAGCCTGCAGACAGCCCAGCTCAGCAATGGGAGGCCTGAACCATTCCATTCCTTTGCAGATCAGTTACACCCAGCTGTCTCCCTCCCTGCTGCCAGTGCCCCTTGGATTAGGCGGGAAAGGCTCCCCAGCCTGAGGCCTGCACAGGGCCCATGGGGAACAGCGCCTGCAGCCCATGCCTCCACGACAGCTGCCGAGTATCAGGCAAGAATATAGATCAGCCAGATCCTGGCAGTGGTGCTCCAAGCCCATTTCCCCCTCAACATGTACAGGAGGGTCTTGCCTGAGGAGAGAAGGGGGTCTGTGAGGGATTTGAGAGGTACAGGAAAGGGATTGCTCCCAAAAATATCTCCTCTGCCCTTATGTCATTGTACCTCAAATTCCAGCACTAGACGTCTTGAAACTTCGGCTCACCCAAAGATAGCAACTGAAAAATAATGTCCCATAGAGTTGCTAGAATTCTGAGGCATTGTTGATAAACTACATGAGAATTTTATTCTATTTTACAAAGTATATAGCTATCTCTTTGTCTCAGTAGTTCTACTGAGGACATTAAATCAAAGAATCTGTCTTAAAGAGATAGCATACAGCATGGGAAAGGTGGCTATCACTATTCAGTTAAAAACCTAAAGTTAAAAATATTTTCAAAATGCAAAGCCAGGAAAAAATGACCAAAAAATTATAGAACTTGAAAATATCTGTACCTGTTTTGGAAAATGGGAAACAATTCCATTAAAGCCCAGAAATGAAAATTTTCTAGAATTTTCCAGAAAATGCCAGGGTAAAGTAAGCAGGAGGTATTGCAGAGGGGCAGTTCTGACTCTAGTTATTGATTACTGACCCACTCGGAGCTTCAGTTGGCTCAACTGGAAAATTGGAATAATAGTTGTGATAGTCAGGGGTGGCAAGGGATTAGAAGAAAACATTTGTGGCAAGCATCCCTGTGATCCTACTGCTAAAGCGCAGGACCAGGAAAACCAGTGTCACTTCTGAGTGACCTGTTATACTGTGTCTCCTCTCCCACCTGCCAACATTGTTGCAAAGAATTTCTTAACACACTGATTCTGATTAAGCAATTCCGGAAGCTATACATATGGCCATCATTTGTTTGAAAATACGGACACCTTTGAAATGGTGTCTTTGAGTGGGAAGGGTGGATGGATGCCCATCAGTCAACAGGAATCTATCCCAACTGACAGTTCCTGAGATCATGAAGATGTTATCGATGTACTCGGAAGCTGATATATAACAGTATATAAACAGCATACAGACAAAAACTTTTATAAATTAAAACCATCTATGATCTCTGTTTCCATCACAAAAAAAAAATCTGGTACCAGAACTGATAAATGACTAGAAAATTGGTCAAAATATGTGAAATATGTTTTCAGACTTTGGGAAAAAGGCAATGAAAAGCTGGGGCTCCCAAAAGCAGGGAAACAAATCAAATAATTCTTACGGGGCAGCTCCAATTTCTTCCCATACCACATTCTGAAATGAGGAACATCAAGGGACATTCAAGCAGAGATGAGACCAAGTTCAAGCAGACTTTAGTACTTGGAACCTGTAGGGCAGAGTACCAGAGACGGGGAGACAGGCAGGGAAAGAGTTCCCAAATTTGCACAGATTAAAGCAGTTGCTGAATAATGTCTTGTACTCCTGTAGCGCAGAGCCCCACACAGCTGGGCTAAACAACACTGAGTGGTGAACTGAGAAGTTCCTCATACATGAGGCTATGAGGATTGATTTCACACCTAATCTGGAGCAGACCACAAAGTAAAGTGAAATTATCCCTAGAGTAAAGGGCTTAAACTAACCCAATTCAGCACTGAAACCAGGCCCAAATTCATTTCTGATAGGTAAGTAACTTAAGCACAAGCCACACTGGAATCTAAAAGTTCTTTCAAGGAAAAATTTTAGATATTCAAGTACATGACAATAATCATGTACAGACTACAGTAAGAAATTATTACACATATAAACCAGAATGTGAATCATAGAGCAAAGAGAAAAATCAGTCAATAGAAACAGGCCTGGAGAAGACGCCTTGAAGATGATGAAATAGAAACACTCTGTATTCCCCCCACTTATTTCTTTTTAAATGTTTTTCTTATGGTCTTTTAAAATGTGTGTGGAGAGTGTATGCCTGCGTGAATGTCTGTGCATTACATGCGGACTGCCTGTAAAAGTTAGAAGAGGATGTCATCTCTTGGAAGTGGAGTTATAGACGGCTGCAAACTGCCATGTAGGCTGAAGGTTTAGCTAGTAAGTTCTACCTGTTAATCCTGGAAGGAATGATACCTCAGTCCCACTACAATCTACTTCCACTTTAACACTAAAAATACTTCAGCTGAGACAATACAGGCGATAAAAAAATAAAGTCCAGCCACATGGTGGTGGTGCACACCTTTAATCCCAGCACTTGGGAGGCAGAGACAGGTGGATCTCTGTGAGTTCAAGGTCAGCCTGATTTACAGAGAGAATTCTAGGACAGACAGGACTGTTATTAAAAAAAACAACAACCACAAACAAAACAAACCAACCAAACAAAACCCCAAAAAAAAACCTGTCTTGAAAAAAAACAAAATAAACACATAAATAAAGTCCAGCTAGTAGACTAATCCCAGACGGGCAAGGCCCAGCACAGAACTACAGAAACAGGACAGGGTGGGGCCGTGTGATGCCTTTGAAAACCAACACTTCCACTGCAATGGATTCCAATAAGAGTGAATTAGATAAAAATCACAGACAAATAATTTTTCAAAATCATACAAACGTTAAATGAAATCAAACATGATATAAACTCCTGATTGAGTTAAGATGACCACAAATAAACAACTGTGGTGGCTTAAGTAAAAATGACTTCCGTAGGCGCACGATATGAATACTTGGTCTCCAGGGAGTGGCACTATTTGAAAGGATTAGAAGGTGTGGCCCAGAGTACTTCCCTTCCTGTTCCCTGTGGATCAGATTGAAGAATGCTCAAATACCAGATCTGTCTGCACACAGCCATGTCCCACCATGACGATGATGAACTAGACCTCGGAAGCTGTAAGAAAGCCCCAGTTAAATGCTTTCCTTTTTAAGAATGGCTGTGGTCATGGTGTCTCTTCACAGCAATAAAATACCACCCAAGACAACAACCAAATGAAACAAACAAATCAATACAAGGTATGGAAGAGGAATTCAATAAAAAGAGAACCACAGGGAAGATCAAACTGAAATTTTAGAAATGAAAACATAATAAGTCAAATGAAAAACTCCACGGACTGGGCTGGACAGCTAGCTCAGCAGCCATGTAAAAGCCGTGTGCTTGTAATCCCAGTGCTGGGGAGGCAGAGAAAGGAGAAGCTCAGCTTTCTGGTCAGCTAGTCTTGCTGAATTGGTGAGCTCCAGAACCTGTGAGAGACTCTGAAAAACAATTAAAGCAGTGAGAAAATGAGCAAGATATCCAATATCAGCTTTTAGTCTCACCATGCATTTGCATGTGTGCCCATGCACAGGCACAAAGGGACCTAGACACACACACCAAATACACACCCATAAAACCAAAATTTTCAATGCTTGGTAGAAAACCTCACAAGAGAATGGATCAGAGGTAGATACAATATCAGGTATTGAAGACCAGGCAGATGGGTTAGAACATTCATACAATAACAAAGGTAAATAAAAATTACATATGAACAGAACATACAAGATTTTAATATATATTGAATATAATATATTTGATGAAATACAGCATAAAATTCCTCAAATCTAGAGAAAGAGATGACCACCTGGTACGAGAGTTATCTAGAATGTCAGGCCGTAAGACCAGAAGAAAATGTGCCCACATCACGCTGCTGTCAAACATCCTCTATGCAGAAGGAGGTAGACTGGAGGCTCCAGGAGGGAAGTGCTGAGCAGTGGCTCCTGGGACTTCCTGCTCACAGTGAGGTGGTAACCTGCATCTCAACAACATTGCCATCTTCTGAGCCACAAACACAGGACAATGCTTGATTAGCACAGGTTGCATTCCTTTCTCGGCAATGTTTTGCAGTTGTTAGTATACAAGTCTTGCATGCTGTTTGCTAAATTTATCTCAAGTATTTATCCCATTCTGATGCTTTCTGCATTCTAAGTTGTGCCTGGGAACATAACTCAGTGATAAGAGTATTTACCAAGCATCCATGAGGTCCTACATTCAACCCCCAATAATTCAAAATAAGGACATAAATATATAATATGTTTTAACTTTTGTTTGCTTATTTATGAAGTATGATATATAAATCACTTTTTTTTGAGACAGGGTCTCACATTGTAGCCCTGGATGGAGCTCTCTCTGTAGACCAGGCTGACTTCAAATTCACAGAGCTCCTCCTGCCTCTGCCTCCCAAGTGCTAGGATTAAGAACATGTACCACCATCTGACTATAATGATTTTTACATATTGACATTTTATCAAGTCACCTTGTGGGATTTACTTACTAGTCCCAAAGGTCATGTACTTTTTGTGTATCCCACTATCGCTAGGTAGAGCAGAAGACGTTGTATTGAGTGAAGGAAGTACATTTCTTTTTTTTTTTTTTTTTTTTGGTTTTTCGAGGCAGGGTTTCTCTGAAGCTTTGGTGCCTGTCCTGGAACTAGCTCTTGTAGACCAGGCTGGCCTCGAACTCAGAGATCTGCCTGCCTCTGCCTCCCAAGTGCTGGGATTAAAGGCGTGCGCCACCACCACCCGGCGAGGAAGTACATTTCTAAAAGTACTGTCTGTGGTCTTTCACATCTGTGCCTTGTCTGTCCGACCCCGCCCCGCCCCATGATGTTGTCTAGACTCCTTCCTGTACAATGTCAGTCAGGAGTCGTTACAGAGAACAACTTAGATTTGTTCTCAAGCATAAGGAGAAAGGATTTGGTTTTTTATCACTCATTGTGACTTTATCTGTGGGTTTTTTCTTAATGCCTTTTGTCCAGATGAAGAAGCTGTCTTTGATTTTTAGTTTGCTAGAAGATTTTTGTTTGTTTGTTTAAATAAAGATGAGTTGTTGGAGAGCTGATTCAGCTGTTACGAGCACTTCCTGCTTTTCCAGAGAACCCAGGCTCCCAGGTTTACTTCCCAGCCCCCACGTACCAGCATTAACCCTCTGTAACTGTAGTCTTAGGGGCATCTAATGTCGTCTTCCAGCCTCCTCGCGCACTAGGTGGACATGTGGTAACTATATGTAAGTGCAGGTAAAACACACACACATCAAATAACAAGAATATGAGCTTATCAAAACTTTGTGTGCACATGACTTTATTCTATTAATGTGATGAGCTACACTGATGATATCTGATTACAAACCATCCTTTCCTCCCAGCCTAAACCCCACTATTCATTATGCATCATTATTGTACAATGTTGAATTCACATAGGCAACATTTGTTAAGAATGTCTAAAACTATTTTTATAAGGAATATGGATAAATATTTCCCTGTGTCTTAGCTAGGATTTCCTTTGCTGTGAAGAGATACCATGACCATGACAATTATTATAAAGGAAAACATTTAATTGTGGCAGTGGCTTGCAGTTTAGAGGTTTAGTCCATTATTGTCAAAGCAGGAAGTAAGGCAGCATGTAGGCACACATGGTGCTGGAGCAGTAGCTGAGAGTCCCTGCATCATGACTAGCGGGCAGTAAGAAGTAGTCTGAGACACTGGATGTGGCTTGAGCATATATGAGACCTCAAAGTCTGACTCCATATTGACACACTTCCTCCAACAAAGCCATACCTTCTCCAACAAAGCCACACCTCCTAATAGTGTCCTGTGGGGCCATTTTCTTTCAAACCACCACACCCTGTGACATCTTTGCTCTGTTTAGGCTCTTGTGGTGGTCTGAATAGGAATGGCCCCATAGACTCATGTGTTAAAATGCTTGGCCCATAGGAAGTGACAATATTAGGAGGTGTGGCCTTGCTGGAGGAAGTGTGTCATTGTAGAGGTGGACTTTGAGGTCTCATTTTCTTTTTTTTCTTAAAAAAAGAAAACAAGCCATCTGTTTTCATTATACATACCAATCCAAATTCCCATTCTCTTCCTCCCCCCATTCCCTCCAGTGACCACCCCCATCCACTCCTTAGAGAGGGTGAGGCTCATTGCTCTGGGGAAGGTTCAAGGCCCTCCCTATTATATCTAGGCTGAGCAAGGTATCCATCCAAAGAGAATAGGTTACCCAAAAGTCAGTACAAGCAGTAGGGATAAATCCTGGTGCCTCTTCCAGTGGTCCCTCAGCCTGCCCCAGCCGTGCAACTGTCAACCACATCCAAAAGGTCTAGTTTGGACCTATGCTTGTTTCTTCCCTGTCCAACTGGAGTAGGTGAGCTCCCATTAGCTCAGGTAGACTGCTTCAGTGGGTGAACCTGTAGTAGTCTTGGAGGTCTCATATTCTTAATCTGCTCTAAGGATGGCACACAGTCTTCTGTGTGCACACAGTCTTCAAGATCTAGAACCCTCAGCTACTTCTCCAGCACCATGTCTGCCAGCATGTTGCCATGTCCCACCATGATGATAATGAACTAAACCTCCGAAACTGTAAGCCACCTCAATTAAATGTTTATTACAAGAGCTGCTGTGGTCATGGTGTATCTTCACAGCAATAGAAACTAAGACACTGCTCCTTCAGAGAACTGGAGTTCAGTTCCTAGCACTCATGCTCCGTAGTTCACAAATATCTGTAACTTCAGCTCCGAGGGAGATCTGATGCCCTCTTCTGGACTCCATGGCACCTGTATGCATGGGTACATGCACATACACAGAAAGAAAGAAGAAAGAAAGAGAAAGAAAGAAAGAAAGAAAGAAAGGAAGGAAGGAAGGAAGGAAGGAAGGAAGGAAGGAAGGAAAGAAAGAAAGAAAGAAAGAAAGAAAGAAAGACTTTCTAAAAATAGACATTTGTACCATTCTCTCAAAGACTTGGGAAAATTGCAGAAGAGGAGACAGAAAGAATGTAAGAGCTCTGAAATAGAGACAAAATGCCATCATCTGGGCACCATACGGCCATTAGACCCACTTACAGCAGTCTACGCTGGGTCTGCACAGGAATGGGCCCATCAGCAGTCAGGTGTGGGTGGAGGAGAAGCTCATGTGACTCTGCTCCTCGCTGTTGGGTATTTGCTGGTGACAGTTTTAGGGAGAAGGGGTTATTGCCTCAGTGGGTACCACTGGTGATTCAACAAGCTCCAGTGGGTAGTTGCGTTCCAGTGGTCACACAGGTGGTCCTGGTTAAAATAAGTGGGTCATGGAATGAAACCAAATATCATGATTCTAGGGAAAGTAGTGGTAAGGTTAATAACCAGAAAGCATTCTATATTACTTTTAAAAACAAAATTAGGATATGTAAATAAATCAATAAGTTAATGTCTAAGAAAGTATATACCCTTTTCATCAAATACCTGTAAGACTTGTATAGAATTGGAATTATTTTGTCCATTTTTAAAACTAGATTCTGTGTTGCCATAGACTTGCTTACGGTTTCATTTTGTCTCCACTTTTGCCTTTGTTTTTTTTCCTTGTAGAATCAAAGATTCATTCTGATATCAAACTTATTCTGCCTTCAGACTGTTTTTTAATGCTTCTTATTCATTTTGCTGGCAATGGAATATGTCAGCTTTTGTTCATCTAAGAGTTCTTCATTTTAAAGGTCTGTGTTCTCTTTCTCTCAGCACATTAATAATATTTCTCCATTATCCTCTAACATGCATAACTTTTGATGAGAACTCTGTTGTTTGTCTCAATTTGTTCTTAATATGTCCCTTTTGCTCCAATTCCCTTCAAAGATTCTTTATTTTTTGATGGTCAGCAGTTTGAATGAAGTAGGTTTAGTTATGAAGTCTTTAGAATTGTTTGGGTTGGTTATTTGGCACTTCTCTTGCTTGTAGGTCTCTGAGTTTCCTGGATCTGTGATCTGGCATCTTTTATTGTCTCTGTCAGTGTGCTTTCATGCGTCTCCTGCCTGCCCTCTCTCTTCTCTTCCTGGGAGTCCAATCACACACTGTTTTACCTTGTGGAATGCTTCCTTTCGCTCCATGTTCCCATTCTTTCCTTTCCCTGAGCTTCGGCCTGGTAAACTTAGCATCTTCTCGTTGCTTCTGTCTTTACATGTGTCCTGTCTGCTCTCCGGGTCCCTAACAGTGCTCTCCGCCTGTGACCATTGCCACGGTTTCTCATTCCCACATTTCTGTGGCTCATTTTCTTACAGCTTCCAGCTGTTTGCTGACAGCTCTTACTTGTTCATATACACTGTCCATCTTTTCCACAAAGGTCTTTAACTTCTATATTCAAAACCTTTTTAAATAAATGTACTATTTTGGATTATTTATGAATTCTCCTGGGTACAGACCATTTCCAAATCACAATGACTTAGCAAATAGGTGTTTTCAATTTTATTTCTTATTGAAAATAAAGTCATTTTCATACAATGTATTCTTATCACTGTTTCCCCTCTTTCATCTCCTCCAGATCTACCACTCTTCCAACTCTGGGTATCTCTCTCTCTCTTCAGAAAACAGACAGGCAAATAAAAGGGACAAACAAGGACAAAACAAAGGGAAAACGAACAAACAAAATAGAAAAAGAAGAACAGGGGAAACACACACAGGCAGGCACGCACACACACAAATAACAAAACCATTAACCATAATACACAAGGGAAAGACAAGAAAGGTAAAAAGAAAATGTCCAAATAAAATAATACGAGACAAGAAAATCTCCAAAAATATGTCACTGCATATTCATTTTCTGGTGGCACTGGGCATGGGGCCTGCCCTTAAGTGTGGCTTGCATACCCAGTGATGTGAAGAAAGCTTTGTGAGACTATTTACAAAACTTACTTGGAGCCTTGTTGTTTAGATAAGAACTCTCTGAACTGTGACAGACTGAGCCAAGACAGAGACTACAAGGTCTGGCTGTTACTGTCCTGGCACCCCTTGGAAACCAGGCACAGTCACCCCTCTGTATAAGGAAAGCAGGTTCAGTTTGCACACAGGTGCAAAGGTCCTTGTAGGAGACAAGCTCCGCCCACTCCCTATCTCCTTCCTGCTGAGGCAAGCAGTCTCAGCCTCCCTCTCCCTCTCCTCCCCCCTCTCCCTGCCTCTGTCTCTCTCTATGTGTCTCTCCCTCTCTCTGTCTCTCTCTCTCTGTCTGTCTCTGTATCTCTTCCTTTCTTCCCTCCCCCTCCCTCCAAAACCCTCTTCTCAATAAACTCCACACTCAAGTTGTCTCTGCATGGTGTATTCTGTCACCCGCCAGGATCATCACTTGTGCCATTTTACGATGCTGGCTATAGGACATTTTAACCAAATTGATAATAAAACTATCTTTGAATGTGGTATAGAGTAAAAGTAACTTGTTATTTTGGTGGTAGAAGCAGAATATGGAAGACTGGGAAGTAGAAGAGGAGGGGTGTAGTAAGTAGAATCATGACTTATCGGGCCATGAATGAGTAAATCTATGTCAGCAGGTCATGAATGAATGGGAGCATGAGTCAGCAGGTCATGAATGAATGGGAGCATGAGTCAGCAGGTCATGAATGAGTGGGAGCATGAGTCAGCAGGTCATGAATGAATGGGAGCATGAGCCAGCAGGAACCCTAGTAAACAGAAGGCAGGAATTGTTACATATGGAAAGAGAAACAGATCCGAGAGTGTGCTTGGTAATTACCTGGCACACAACAAACCACAGTATCTTGTAGTGGATGAGACGGTTTGAGCTTATACTGGATTGTGGATGACTTTTCAGTTTCTGAATGGCTTTCAAGATCTATGAATCTTTCCAAACTATTGCTTCTCCATTTTCAGTCTTTTGTGGCTCTTCCTTGACAACAGATTCTAGTGTTTGATTTGCCCCAGGCCTAGCAACCTTCCCTTCATAATTTCATGCAGGTGTCCACCTAGCTTCCTTGAAGTCTGGGCTTCAGAGAAAGCTGAACTCATCTCCAGCTTCAGGGATAAATAAAATTCGTCTAAGCTGGGAGCGTGCTAACTTTTTCTTAGAAAGCTAAGTAAGTAATAATTCTTTTAGGCTTTGGGTGGATATTTATAATCATTAATATGTAGCTATTTAAAATGTAAAACTAGTCTTGGCTTGTGGCCTTTAAATAGTCAAGTGGCTGCCTGGATTTGGTCAGTGGACCTAGCTTGCCGATCCTCAACACACACAGGTTTCCCAATGAGTACTATTTGTTCAGGAGGCAGGCATGTGACCAGAAGCTGTCCCACTTCTCTCTCTATCATCCCTTCCTATTATATTGGAGAAAAGAAAAAAAAAAGATATCATATTTTTCTACAGGAGGCCATCTTATATTGAAGTCAATGAGCTAATGAAATAGAGGAAGGGAAAGCTAAGATCCTTGATACCAAGCAAGGTTGAGGGGCTGAGTCAAGCAGTTCAAAGCCTGTTTTATCTCTGTATTTGTTATGAATTAGTAAAGGTGCCATATGGCTTGATCTGTTTTGAGCTAGGTGTTTTATGTAGCTAATACTTATGTACTCATGCAATGCCTTACATTACTGAACACATCTCTTTTTTCATGCAAATAGGCAGGCTAATGTAGTCAGGAACCCAGTTAAGACCACATTTGTCTTTGTCCTGGGCCATGTAATAGCTCCTCATCCTTTAATCCTCTCACAAATAGGTCCTTAACTTTGGCTCTAACCCATCCTTCATCTCCGATCTGTGGAGCCTAGATCTGTCATGAGATATCTTCATGACATCCCTGACCTCCATTGACTATGGAGCCAACTTAAGCCCTTGGGTTAGGATCTGCGCCTGTTGTAAAGCCTTATGTGAGTATGTCCCATGAGATCCTAGCTGCCATGTTCTCATCCTGACCGCATCACTCTCGGTGACATCACTTTCCTCTCTAGGAACTAATGCTCCTCTGGATGCAATAACTGTATTGGACGAGATATCTCAAGGTCTCTCAAGGTGTCTGCCCTCTCTGACATCCAGGGTTCCTCGGCACTAGAAAACATCAAACTCTACTTATGGAGGTCAACCCCACACTTCATTTGTACTTAACATAGCCATTTAATATTTGTTGTTGTTGGTCTGTGTGATGAATGTGGGAAAGCAAAGATAGATGTTCCCAAAGCCCTTGGATCATGGGCTCAGAAATCACTGGATTGAGATATATCAGTGGGATTTGCCTAAACTAACTCCTGACGGGCCAAGAGACCTGGGTCTAGTCTGTAGAGACACCCAGGAGAATGGATGAAGTATTAGGTAATGGCTTCCTAGGACGTGAGGAAAACAGAAAAACTGAGGTTAGGGACAGGTATGTGCAGGAGGTGAAAAGGAAAAGATCAGAGGTCCTGGCTGGGATGGGGAGCGAAATCTGCTCACAGAAGAGATCTCTGCTTTTTGCCTCTTCCTTGGAAGCCCTTCTGGTCATTCCCTTCTCCTTATCTCCCTACCAGCTACGTTGGCATCCTCTCCTTTCCTTCCTTGAGCTTTTCTCCAATTTCAAAGCTTTGTCTATCCCCAGATGTATTGGAAAAATTACAATACTTTTGAGTTCTTCGGGGGAAGGAGCTATAAAGGAAGGGCTGGTGGAAGAGAGAAAAGAGTGGAAGCTGAGCCAAGCTCATCCAAGGTTATGTTAGCAAAGCTCTGCTTGTCTGATAGGTCCTAGGTGATGGGCAGCTTGCAGGGACTCCTGGCAGATCTTGATGGTCCACACCCTGCCTCTCACACGCCTCCTCATCTTGGAAAAGATGCAGCTCTTACCTCCATGCACACCCTCACCTCAGAAAACTCTGGGCTGCCCCAGGCTGCTTCCGGATCAGGCAGGAGCCAGAGATTTCCAGAGAGGCTCATTTGGCTGCCTGCATACACGAGTGTGAACACACCCACAAACAGTCCCACACAGGAAGGGAATGAGCAGACACATTAGTCGGAGGCAAATCTGTCCAGAGGAGAAGGGTACTAGTTGGGAATCAGGGAAAGATGTAACGACGTAAATGAATGCAGACAGATTATAAAAATATATACAGCTTTAATGGGGAAATAGACTTACAGGACCACAGGTTCCCGCGGAGAACAGGAAAGCAGAAAAAAGGGGCGGCTGGGATCACGCCAGGCAGATTTATCAGTAAACGTTAGCCCGAGGCGAACACGCCCCCTAATGGGCGGGGCTTATCCCTACAGAAAGAGATTTCACTCTTACTCATTCCCTTCCCCAACCACCTTCCAGGCTCCAACACTGTGCATCCAGCGTCCAGCTAGGCTCCTGAAACACCAGTCTTCGACTAGTGCTCTTTCTTCCTCACTCCTGCCTTCTGGATTCCGTTCTCCGCACCGTGAGAGATGCCCTCTTCTGACCACTTCGTTGTCATATGTAAGACTGTCTCCTCCTGGGATTTCAGCAGTGAGAGACAGCAACTGCTCCCTTCTCAGCAGGAGCAGCTCTTGTTCCGGTCTCCCCTGACCAGTTCTTCTCTGCGTCCTTTATTGGTATCTCTTCTTTGTCTGCCTTTTCTTCCCCTCCTGTAACTGTGGGGACCCCTCTTAATGTTCTCCTTATTTCCTTGTCTCAAGAAATATTTTTCCAAAGGCTTTTAAAGATGTATTCTCATTTTTATGTATGTGTGTGCACGTGTGTGCAGATGGAGGCCAGAAGAGGGTCTTCTACCCCCTGAAGCTGTTTGTGAGCCACCATGTGGATGTTGAGAACTGAGCTGCAGAGCTCTGAAGGAGCAGCAAGTTCTCCTAACTGCTGCCTTCTCTCATGCCCCCAAAGCTTCTAAAACACCACTTAGAGGCTAACGAGGCTTCCAGCAATGTCACCAGCCTCCATCTCATTCTGAGCCTCTGGTTTATCCACCCATCTGCCCCTGTTATTTCCTCCTTGGCTCTTAAATGTTAACACAACCCTCTCTACGGTCAACAATCTCCCTGGAAGCGGTGGTTGGAATGAGAATGGCCCTCGTAGGCTCATATATTTTCATGCCTAGCTCCCAGTTTGGGAAGGATTAGGAGGTGTGTCCTTGTTAGTGGAGGGGTGTTGCTGGAGGTGGTTTGAGGTTTTAAAATTCCATTTCAGGCCCAGTATCTTTCTCCTCTCCTCTCCTCTCCTCTCCTCTCCTCTCCTCTCCTCTCCTCTCCTCTCCTCTCCTCTCTTCTCCTCTCCTCTTCTCCCTTCCCTTCTCTCTCTCTTCCCCCCACCCCCACTGCCTGCGGGTCAGGATTTAAGGCTTGGAGCCACTGCTCCAGCACATGCCTGTTTGCCTTCCACCGTGATGGTCATGGACTCACCCTCTGAAACTGCAAGCAAGCCCCCAATTAAACACTTGTAAGAGTTGCCTTGGTTGTGGTGTCTCTTCACAGTAAATAGAGAAGTCACTGACTCGCTGGCTTTCTTAGCTCAGTAAATGATATCCCTCCCTATTTATGTACCTGCACTCGCTGGCTTTCTCAGCTCAGTAAATGATATCCCTCCCTATTTATGTACCTGCCACTCTCAGCAATCTGAGACTTCTTAGAGTACCCACAGCCTCTCAGTTATCAAAAGCTTTTCACTATGGCTTCTAAATTCGTAAATTGCTCTTGAACTCTGCTTCTCTCTATCCTGAATTGGCTCAGGCCCTGAACCTCTTGCTTTCTCTCCTGGAATACTGTTAAGCAACTCTTGCCTGATCCACCTTCATCCTTGTGCTCACCCATTCATTTTCAAAAGCATTACCTTATCATCATTTTGTTGCTGTCTCCAATCCACCCCACCATCTTGAAATGTAGCTAGCGCTACCTAACCTAGCATTTGAGGCCGTTTGATTTTAACCCATTTGTCCTGATTGTTGTCCTGTTTCTTCATCATTTTGGTCTTTATTCCACTGCCATAAATGCTACACTCCACTTCATGTAATCTACAACATACTCCACACACCCTCCAGCCCACCGTACACACCCTAAAATAGAGTCACACGGTATAGCTGGCTCCATGCCTTTGTTCCTGATGCCTGAAATTGCTTTCTAGTTTCTCATCTGGACGTTCTGGAGATGCTACTTCCTCTAGAAAGTCTCCATCTAGTCCCTCGGGAAAAATGAATTTCTCTTTTCTATGTGTTCCCACTAATCTTTTCTTCTGCTCCCAGTGCAGTGCTTGCATTGGCCTCTACTTCACTGCTCTGGTTCCACTTTCCTGGAACTCTTTAAGGGCAGGAAGAATGGTACCCAGTTCATCCTCAAAGAGTCATCCACTCCTCACCTCATTACATTTGATTGACGTCTACATGATCCTATGTTAAGAGCAGTGGCTGCCTTCTGGACCAAGTCAACATTTACTTTATTCTTCTTTGCAGACTCTGGGTTCCTGAGGACTAGGCTAACTGGGCTCAAGTAGAGTTGCAATGCAAAACAACTGTTTCCCAGCTGTAACAAGCAATGGTGTTGTTGATATCAAAGCTATCTCTTAATTTAAAATTCTTACCTGGGATAAGTGAGAAAAAAACAGCAACCAGACTGTGTGCCCTCTTTTGGGTAGTGATGGGCCCTTTGGGTGGGATAAGTTTTCTCTGATGCCCTCTAGGTATTTATCCTGGAGTTTAGCACAAATCAATGGTCACAGCTCATTAAGAAGTCACGGAATATGAACAATGAAGAGGACTAGAGACAGATAGAACCACTGTACCCAGCACGCCTGAGAGTCAAAGGCTCAGTGAAGACTGTCTTCCACAGTCTTGGGGAAGGCTGTCTACTGAGCCGCACTAAAGAAGTGGACTTTCTGGCTGTCCTTTCCTCAAATATTGTGCCTACTTTGGAATGTCCAACAGTCACAAAGTCCCCAAGAAACAGGGCTAGGAATGATCTCAAGGAGGAGCAAAGTTGAGGAGATGAAGCAATGGGCTCCCCTGACTTCCCCAAAGCCTTCAAAGCCTTTTCTATTTCACTATCCTCACAAGAAGGTTAGCTTAAGTACTTCCTAAATCAGATATGAATGGGGCTGGGATGAGGCACAGAAACTAAGGCACTTAAGGCGATTTAGTGTTATCATGCAGCCTTAGCATCAGCATCTTTAACATAGCAATACCAACAAAAATACTAACCATTCAGTGATCTCAGCTTCTCAGGTGCCAAGTTGAAATGGTTGTTATTCTTGTCGTACCTGTAGAAACAGACTTGAAGAATTCAAGCTTATTCAAGGCCATACAGCACTTAAAAACCCATTTGTCAGATCCCAAAGCTCAAGAGACAATGACAAAGTTCCCAGACAGTCTCTGCTGAGCCAGCCAGGAGGAGAAGACAACTCCTGGACTCCCATCTCATCTAAGCAGCTGCTATGGGGAATAAAGAACATACACAAACTACTCACAGAAGACCACCTAGCTTATGGCCAATACCACTGTGCAATAGGAAATAGGGATGCCTTCAATAGTGTTCACCAACTAGACAGCCACAGAAGGAAGAGATTGCTACTCTCCCCTGCAGCACACACCAAGCGCAGCTGGACAACAAAGCTAACTGAAGAGAGTAAAGCAATAACACTTTAGGGTAACCTAGAAAACAATTGTAAGACTTTGTATGCTGAGAGCTTCTCAAAGAGGGCATATGAAAGCCCTAGCCCAAAGAAGAGGGGATACAAGTAAAATCACTTTAGTTTTAAGAACGTTTGTTAACAGAAGAGACCATAAAGGGAATGAAAATGCAAAGCAGGAGAGAGCCATTAGATCAGTGGCAGAGTTGGGCAAGATATTTTTGTTAATGTACCAGATAGAATGTTATTATCCAAAATATACAAAACATTCTTACAGTAAGAGATGGGAGAGGTGGTCCAGTGGTTAAGAAAACTCGTTGCTTTTGCAGAAGACCCAAGTTTCATTTCCAGCACTCAGGTAGGGAGGCTCACAATCACCTGTAACTCCAGTTCTAGGGGATCTGATGCCCTCTTCTGGCCTTTTTGGGCACCTGCACACACGTGTGTATACACAGACACACTCATATGCAAATGGATAAAAATTAAATTAAAAAATATGTATTAACAGTAGAACTATAAACAAGTGAGTGAAAACTAGATAAATGATAGGACAGACACCACATCAGAGAAGATAGAAATGGCAAACCCGCATCTGAAAGAGGCTCAGCCACATATGTTCTTCATGCATGCAGGTTTAGACAGTGAGAGGGCATGACATACCCCATAGGGTCAAATCTCTAATGCTGGCATCATCAGATGCTGCTGAGGATGTGGAGCAGTTTTGTAACATGAGGACTTGCTTATTGGAATTTCTGTCCTTCCCAGTTCCCACGGCCAGTATGTCCCAAAGAAAATCACACAGAGAGTCTACATTAGAATAAACTGATTGGCCCATTAGCTCAGGCTTCGTATTAGCTCTTATAATGTATATTAGCCCATTATTTTAGTATATGTTAGCCACACGGCTCGGTACCTTTTTCAGCGGGTAGGTCACATCCTGCTTTTTCAGTATCTGGACAGGACTGCAGAAGGAACTTCCTTCTTCCCAGAATACTCCTGTTCTCATTGCCCCACCTCTACTTCCTGTCTGGTTGTCCCACCTGGCTACTGGCCAATCAGCGTTTATTTAAAACATAATTGACAGAATACAGAATTGTTCTTCACCACAGCAGGAGCTCCTTCACTGTCTGCAGATCACAAACAGTAAGGACACTAGGGGGGCAGCCTGGTGGCTTATTATAAGACTAAAGATGCCCTCACCATGTGACCCAGCAGTTATCCCTCATGGTGTTTACTCAGGGGTTGAAAGCATGTCCACCAGAAACTGTGTGCAGACATTCATGATTTTGGAAAGCTGGAAGTAGTTCTTGAGGCTGCACTTGGTAGCACACGAGCCATTGTGGGTGGTGATCAGTAGGTAGAGCGAGGGCAGAGATCTGCTGTTCTGGGTGAAGTGGGCTTTCTTTGTTGAGTCTGGCTGCATCAAGAGCATTGTGACAGACATGACTCATGACCCAGTGTGGTTGGCCCCTCACCATGGCTGCAGTCCAAGATCTCCATATTTTCAAGAAACCAATGGAGCTGTTTATTGACAGAGAACATCTACAGCATTCACATACAGCAGCCAGCAGACCCAGATCCACAGGGACTCTGCTCTCCCTGTGGGCCCTAGACACAGTTGGGAGAAAGCCTATGGGCAGAGGCAGCAGGCCTGAGCCTCCAGGAACCCTACTATCATCACTTTCCCTAACATCCTGACCAAGAAGACTGGGCAAAATTGTCTTGGATCCTGAGACAGTTATGACCCTGGCAATAGAGCCATTGCTGGTAAGATGTCCTGGGAGTGGGTGGACCCACAACCTGTCTTGAATGCTGGCTGTTCCTACAACAAGTAAAAGGCAAAGACGTTCTGCTGACCAGTAGTGAAAGTATGACCCCACGGATCCCCTTCTTGGTTTATGCCCCACAGAAATGCACATGTTCACATAAAGATGCTAGAATGTTAACAGCAGTACTCTGGTCACAGGCAAACGCTGAAAACTACCAAATAGCCAATGACAGTAGAACAGATAAATAATTCGTGTAGGAGACACCATCCAGACCGCAGTAAGTAGACAGTTCCCGATTATACGTGGCAACAGTACACTGCTTATAAACACAGTACTCACTGAAAATGACCAGACACAAATATTTACAGGAGCATTTAGATAAAATTCAAAGCCCAGGTCCAAAATTCTATGGTGGGTTGTTTTTGTATCAAGTTATGATCATAATTACATGAATCTGTGTGCTCGGTGGAATGTCATAGAACTATACACCAAAAAGACCAAGAAAATGAGTGTCTGTAACAATTGGTAATGGGTCATCAGGTCTGGAGCTAAGTAATGTATTTTATACCAGCATCAAATTCCTGGGGCCCTATGGTTCTGTCACAGTCCTATGTACCGTGGGATGGCGGGAGCCATGTCAAGGGCGCACAGAAGATCTCTACATGATGCGGGAGCACCTTCTGCTCCTTCAGCCAATAGCCACTGACATACCAGTCCACTGGGGTGTGGTCTATTTCTCTTTGAAAAAGAGCAGCAAGCCTTAGCTCACTCTCTTGGTTCCGGCTCTTGCTTCAGTGACTAGACTCCTTTCCTGACAGTTGGTGCTTTGTAAGTTTTACCCCTAAAATAAATACCCCTTTAAATCCAAACTGGTGTGGGATTGTTTCACACATTATCTACAGGGTATGCACAATTTCTTATGAGCTTATGAATGTTCCAACATGAAAATTTAGTAAGAGCAGGGCAAACTAGCTTACGGTGCTAGCTGTCCAGACAGGGTCTATGCCTTAAGAATCCAAACCGCTTGGGTGGAGACAGACATCAGAAGGCTTCTGAGACACTGCTACATTCTGCTCTACTGGCCTGGGGGTAGGGCTTACTACACAGGTATCAAATTATGAGTACACATGTGTCCTCCATAAATACAATACTTAACTAAACAGGTGGGCTTTTTTTCTTTTTAAGCAGTGAAATTTCACTTGAGTGTGTCCAGTGCCCATTGTGCTCACCGAGGATGGTACTCAGTCCCCTGGCTGTCTCCTCCTGTCGGGTTCTATCCTCCAACGTCTGCCCCACCCAGGAGAGGACAGTTCACAGTGCAGGTGTTTTAGCCCACAGGGCCGCAAGGATGGAAGCTCCAGGGCATCTCTAAGAGCAGCAAGGCCATCAAGCTTTCCTGCCTCAATGTGTGGTCTAATGTGCCTCCTGGGCTTGTTATCCCAACTAGGCAAATGCATTTTCTGATCACCTTGATCCTACTGATTCATGGCTCCAAACAAAATACGCCCCATTTAAATAAATATGGACATGTGAAACAAGTTGTGGCAATATAAACACCCAAACACAAACCCCTTGGTATGAAGAACTGTACAAACTGCCAAGGTAAGAGTCTGATTAAGCCGGTCCTGGGCGGGAGAGGGAGGCTTCCAACTTGAGACTTTTGGTAAGATATTTCACACTGCAGATGCCTCCCGTAGCTCCTGGAAGATGTTTATGTTTAATTTGGATAAAAACATCTCCCAAAGACAAAAAGGCAAGGGATTTCTGAGACTACAGACTACACTCCAGAAATGGAGGCACTCGGCTTACACTAGTTCATAGTAGACCCCTCAGCAGACACAGTCGGGAGTTCTTGCCAGCCGGGCTTCAGAAGGTTTAGGGTGCAGCATTACTGACACCGCCTAATGTTACTGGAGAATCGTTTTCAGGCTCTGAACTCTTTGCTCATTCTTAATGGAATGGACTAAGAAATGCAAACAAAACCCTAGCTTCGGTTTGTCTCTGAAAAACTCTGTCTCAATGGGCAGTTGCCGTATCAATTACAGGATGAAAAATGACGCACAGTGATCCTTCCCCCCGAAGAATCTGCAGATCAGAGGACCGCCATGTATGCTCTGGAGCACAGGACATAATTTTCTTTTTAGAGTTTTGTGTAGGAGCTGTGCTGTGAAGCCGTTGGTGTTTTAGAAGCCTTTAGGGCAACGGCACTGTCTGCTGTACGTTTTCTAACTGGATCGCTACAGAAGAAAGTATAATTTTCCTTATTAGTCTCTAGATCGGTGGCTCTCAGTCTTCCCAATGTGACCCTTTCATACAGTTCCTCAATGTAGTGATGACCTCAACCATAAGATTACTTTTGGTGCTACTTCATAACTGCAATCATTCTATTGTTGTGAATCCTAATGTAAACAGCCGGTAATGCAAGCTATGCAGCCCCTGTTAAAGGCTTGTTTGGCCCCAGCTTGAGAACAGCCACATTAGATACTTTTTATCTTGTTTTAAAGTCTGCAAAGAAACAATTTCTGAAAGTTATTTCTCAGGTCTTCTGATGAAAACGGCCCCTGAACACTGCTCCCTTCCCCCCCCCCCTTCTTCCTAAAAGCCAGAAGACACTCTGGGGGAGTGTGCATGGAGGAGGACCTGTCTGCCACCTTGGTCCAATGGGAGAAGAGATGGCTCAGCCCACCTGGTCCCATCTTCCTGAGCTTCCATTTTCCATCATCCGCTGGTGGCTGATTTTGCTCCGTTCTCTTGGGACAGGAAACTCTCTTGGGGTTGCTATTCTAACAGACGGCCCTCTTGCCTTGTTATTAGACTCATGCTTGAGCTGCTGCCCCTGTGTGAGTCAGCTGCAGCTCACGGTCACCTACTCGCAGTCCTGGTCATGGGGCTCTTAAAATTCTAAGCCCTGGGGTCTTGTTGCTTCCACGCCATGGGAACCTTCAAGTAGACCTGCTGGTTCTTAACTCTCAGACACTTTCCCTGCACACAGACAACAGGGATTTAGAAATCTTCCAGAGCACATGAAGACCACGACCAGATGCCAGTCTCATCACATTCAGCAGCAGAGAGTGGGGGTCGAGGAAAAAACCATAGCCAAATTGATCCTTGCTGCCCCTGAAGCTGCAGGAGTGTCTGCTGTCTTTCTGCTCCCTGGTCTCCCAAGTCCTAATGACAGTAGAGCTATCCACTTCCTCTGCCTGTCTGAGTTACGTTACCTCCTTTCCAGGACAGCCTGCAGCCTGAAGAAGATGGCGGAAATGCTCAGGGCACAGATTCAAGCTTCTTAGAATAAAAACCTCACCAGGAGAGGCTTTAAATAGCATGCAAGGCCTGAGCTATGACTTTGACACTTTTATAGACTCTGCTAAGAAGTAACCCAGAATCACCACTCTCCCAGCACAGAACAGGCAATGACCAGCCTTCATAGAGCCTCCCAGTCCACTGACCTCATGTATCTATGTTATCTCACATAGAAAAACAATGCAGGGGCTGGAGAAATAGTTCCATATATAGTGTGATTACTATGCAATCCTGAGGGCTTGGGTTCGAATACCTGGTCCCCTGTAAAAATCCAGTATGGCCATGTGTACTTGTGAGCCCAGTGTTGGTGGGCAGAGACAGGCAGATCTCAGCATCTTGCTAGCCAGCAAGTCTAGTTAAAATGACCAGCTTCAGGTCCAGTGAGAGACTCTACCTCAAGAGAATAGTGAAGAGTAATAGAAGCACCTGCACACACACACACACACACACACACACACACCAAACACACACATAAACACTCACACACACACACACAAACCAAACACACATACATACACACACACATATACACACATGCACAACAAACATACATCTGAGTTCTCCTCTATCCCTCACATACAGTCAAACCAAACACACACGTACATGCACATATACACATGCACACACAAATACATTCACGTCTGAGTTCTTCTGTCCCTCACAAACACACACATGCACACACAAACACGCATATGCACACACACTTGTACACTCCACTTACAGTATAGCTTAACCTAATGTATTTGAGAACAATAGTTACAAGAGAAACATTCTTTTGCAAAATGAAGGGTAAATTCTAAAAGCTGGCTCTGACTACCAGGGCAATTTCTTGTGTGTTTTAAAAATCAATACTACTTTAATTTTTATCAGTATGTTATATTTTAGTCCTGCAACTAGGTAAGCACTTAAAAACTGAGTAATTGTTATTGGACCTCTAGGGACCTCAGAAAGCTGCGCTTTGGCACATTACTTCCACCCTGACGCCATTAATGCTGTGCACCCTGATAGTGTCATTATATGCATAAACCCAGATCCCAGATCCTACATTTGAATCCTAATGAGCATGTTTTTTCCCATGCTGAGTTTTTGACGTCATGCTTGTATACCAGCTACAGTCAATGGCCTTGCCAGTTCTGTCACATGCGGCTCCCAGAGCCACTGGCACCAGTGAGACTGTCTTTGAAGTCGTCCTTCTTCTGGGCCTCTGGCTCACTGAACTCAGGTAGGACCTGGCAGCTGGCTTGTTCTTGTCTAGGAAGGGAGAAGGCAAAGCTATGAGACCACTGACACCATCAGGGTCTACACACCGACTGACCTTCAGAATGGAACACTTAGTCTCCTAAAGTCAAGGTTAGGACCTTATTAGTCCCCAAAACCCTTCCTCTAAATATGAGAAAAATAGGGAACATGTACTGAATTATGTGTCAAATAGTTCATAGTCACGACCTCGGCTCATTGTCATCTGGGACTGGGAGGCCCCATGAAGGCTGGTCATTGCCTCTTCTGTGCTGGAAGAGCCTGAACAATAGTCCTTTTATCACCAAAGGAGAGAAGCTGGAGAGATTAAGAAACCTATTTGAGAAAAAAAAATCCCCTTACGGTACACAGTAAAAGCATGGTTTTCATCTGTTAGATCCCAGATTAAAATCGAGGCACAGAAAAATGATAGAGTTGGCCCACAGATGTGAATCTAGTAAATGCCTGGGGGAGGACTCAAACTGGTGTCCTAGTCAGCCTCAAACATGTGTCCCTAGCTGGGCAGGACACGAAGGGGGAGAAGCAGCAGCATTCCAGATTGGGGGAGAGAAACACAAGTTCAGATTATGAGGCAGAGCTGACTAATCAGAGCTATGTCAGCTCTGGAATCGACTAAGAGAGCTGCGTCTTGGGTGGCTGATGAGACCAGCTAATCAGTAACTGAGAAAGGAGGCTCAGTCAACAGACCTGGCCAACCACAGACTCTCACAGCCAAGCTGGTGACTTCTTGGAGATGTAATCTGACTTCCTAGTGGCAAAAGGCCCACTCTGTGGCCCGAGTGGCGCCAGGGTTCCAGGAGTCAGCTCTGAGACCCTTCCTGCGCCAGCAGTATGTGCTGGGGAGCCTTTGCTCTTAGATCAGCCATGAAGCAACGGTTTGTGTGACTCACTTCGTGAAAATGAGACGACACTGTCAGGCCTTACTGCTTCTCTGAAATATTTAAATCAATTTTCCAACTGGTTAAATGTCCCCCTTTGTTTTTAGACAGAGGCTTGGGATAGCAGGTCCAAAAACAGTATCAGGTATAAACAGCCCTCCCGCGACTAGTGAGTGCATTGAAACCAAGGCTGGGGGTCATTTTTAAGACCAGCCTTGCTGAGAGTCACTGGCTGAAACAGCCCTGTTTACTGACAGTCTGGGAACATCCCTAACAAGAGACAAGACAGGACATCAAAAATGTCAAGAAATCACGTCTCCAGAGCCCTCAAGCCATGTGACATTTCTCTTACGGAAAGAAACTTCAGAGCCCAAGGGATAGTGTATGTGGAGAGTCTCCAGGGCAAATAAGCCTCCTATAGACTGTGTCCCTTAGCACTTACCCTCTACTCCAGCCTCAATTAATTCCTCCTGCTTCAACTGTGACCCCCACCCCTGCCCATTCACACAGTTGTCAGTGTGTAGATACAGTGTTTTGTTTACTGTTTCATTGAATCCTGAACCCAGACAAGGATCGCTTGCTAACTGTCTGCTCAGGTGAAAGGCCAAGGAAGCAGAAACATGGAATAGATCGCAATCCCTGACTTCAGACTCTACTACAGAGCTACAGTACTGAAAACAGCCTGGTATTGGCATAAAAACAGACAGGAGGACCAATGGAGGAACCAACAGAAACAAAGCCAAACAAAACAAAACTCTCTGTGTGTGTGTGTGTGTGTGTGTGTGCATATTTATGCCCACACTAGGATCCGGTCACAGCAAGAAATACGGAGGTCAGAGGACAACTTGCTGGGTCAGAGCTCTTAGCTTCTACATCTTGTTCCCTGGAAACTCAGGTTGGCAGGTTTGTGGCACATGTCTCTGCCTGCTAAACCATCTCACCTGCCTCTTAATTCATCTTCTTTGCTGTGTCTGGCCTCTCAAAAGCTGCAGAGGGGGCATCTGTGAGTTCATCACTGATAGACGGTGTGCATGAAGTAGGCAGGGACAAAAGAGCAGTAACAAGGGGCAGGAGCCGTGTATTCGCATAGTGGATAAATTGGAAAATCTCATTTGACTATGGGGAGAGGGAAGAACGGGTTACCGTGGCATGCTCTGCTTTCCAAACTCAAAGCCGCTGCAAAGCAATTGCCTGCGGTGCACCTGAGCACTACTGGGCCCACCAACATTGGGTCCCGCAGAGACTGCTGGGCCCACCATCATCAGGTCTGCAGAGACTGCTGGGCCCACCAACATCTGGTCCCAGTGTTAGCACCTGGCTTTGATCTGCGATTTCTGTCTGCTACCCTCTGTCTGAAGTATGAGGACCAGTGGGGGGGGCAGGAGAGGGAACTGAGGGCCACTGAGGGGGCAAGAGAGGGAAATGAGGACCAGAGGGGAGGACAGAGGAGGGAAATGAGGACCAATGAGAGTGGTGGGGACAGGAGAGGGAAATGAGAACTGTAGGGACATAGCCCCACCCATTGGGGGCGTGTTCGCCTCGGGCTAATGTTTACGGATAAATCTGCCGGGGCGTGAGCCCAGCAGCCCTTTTTTGTCTTTTGCTCCGCCGCGGGAACCTGTGGTCCTGTAAGTCTATTTCCTTATTAAAGCTGTATATATCTATATAATCTGTCTACATTCATTTGCTCCGCCACATTTGGCGCCCAACGTGGGGCTATCTTGCCCCCGACCCGGCACAGGGGGGGCGCAAGCTCCACCTTTCCCGGCTAGTTGCCTGAGCTCAGGAAGGCGATTTACAGCGTGCTCCCTGCTCGCTTTCCCTTCCCCCACTCCAGGCCACTACAGTCGCAGAGCAGCAACCCCCACAGAGCAGTTAATAGCTCCCTGTTTCTTCCAAACCTTCACTGCCTGATTTAAGTGAAGCACCCGCGGTTTTGAAGTAAAAGCCACCAACCCCTTTCCTTAACAGGCAGTACAATAATTTTTGTTTTGAGTTAATTGTTTCAGACCGGCTCTGGCTTAGACCACGTGGACTCAGGTGCATTTCTTTAGCCACCACTGGCAGGAAAACTTCATTACAGGTACATAATTTTCTTTTATAAATAAGAAAAATGTCTAAAAACATTACCATTCAAGACTTTAACAGCCTTTTCAGTTGTACCATGTGGGAGATTTTACAAGAAGTGTCTGTCAGCCCACAGATATGGATCTTTCTGGGATTCGTAGTTTTCCTTGGTACTGTATGGTTTGATAATAGAAATATGATAAAGTCTTTACGAGACGAGGTTGAACGCTTAAAAATAATTGAAAATGACAACAATCTTCTCAAAAATCAGTTTAAAGTTCTCCAGACAGAGATTATATAATTGTAGTTACTCTCTATGTTATTTAGACTCCTTGAGATAGAATGTTTAGCAAAAGTTTTGTTCTCAATATTGTTTGTTATATTTATTATTTGTTATTATTGTATATAGTTGTATTTGGTTTGGTTCTATCTTATTTAGACAAAAGGGGGAGATGTAGGGACATAGCCCCACCCATTGGGGGCGTGTTCGCCTCGGGCTAATGTTTACGGATAAATCTGCCGGGCGTGAGCCCAGCAGCCCTTTTTTGTCTTTTGCTCCGCCGCGGGAACCTGTGGTCCTGTAAGTCTATTTCCTTATTAAAGCTGTATATATCTATACAATCTGTCTACATTCATTTGCTCTGCCACAGAGAACCAGTGGGGAAGACAGGGGAGGGAAATGGGGACAAGTTGGGGGGGTCAGGAGAGGGAACTGAGGGCCAGTGGGGGGCAGGAGAGGGAAGTGAGGGCCAGTGGGGGGGTCAGGAGAGGAAAATGAGGGCCAGTGGGGGGCAGGAGAGGGAACTGAGGGCCAGTGGGGGGCAGGAGAGGGAAGTGAGGGCCAGTGGGGGGATCAGGAGAGGAAAATGGGGGCCAATGGGGGGCAGGAGAGGAAAATGAGGGCCAGTGGGGGGCAGGAGAGGGAACTGAAGGTTGAGTAAAGAACACGGCACACATATAAGAGAATGTCATGATACCCAGTGTTACATATGACCAATATGTATAATAAACATTTTGAAAAGTTGAATGTAAAATTAATCAGCTTGTGTGTTTAACTACTAATTCATAAGAAATACATCAGCCTCCAGGGCTGGTGCTGCAGGCCTGTTGTTCCAGCCACTTAGGAGGCTGAGACTGTGGGATTGCAAATTAAAATCATCCTGGGCAACAATGAGACCCTGGCTCAGAAAGCAGAAACATGTAGGTCCTGGATTGATTCAGGTCACCAAGCTCGGCACCAAGCACCTCCACCCCCAGACCCATCTTGCTGACTCAAATCTAGTCTGTCTTTCCATCTCCTCCTCCTCCTTTCTTCTTTGTCAGGACTGGGGATGGAAGCTGAGGCTTTGCGCATATTGGACAAGCCCTGCCCCACTTGTCCATGCTTGGAGGTAACCAGCTTTCACAAGCATCCCGGCATTCCCACACATACACACTTGTTAGCATTCAGGCATTTACACCGGCCTGCTCTCAGGGTCCTAGAGGGAGATGGCGGCAGCAGCAGGAGCCAAGATGTGACACCATAGCTACTGCAGCCACTAAGTAGGGCACTGTCCCTGTGCGCATGTGCTACATCCCCTGACAGAAGGCAAGCCCTTCCAGTTCTCTCTCTTCCTCTCTCTCTCTCTCTCTCTCTCTCTCTCTCTCTCTCTCTCTCTCTCTCTCTCTCTCAGAGGCCCCCTCTGCACCTTCCCAAAGAAACCTCCCACGTGAGCTCTGCTGCATGCTGTCTGTTGGTGTTGGGCTGAAACTTCGAGGGTGAGAAATGAACCACAGAGCTCAACAAACCCACGACTGGGGTATAGGGAAGGAAGTGGGAGAAGTGTGGTGTCCAAACTCACAAATATTCTCCTGAATGCTGGGATTAAAGTGCGGGTCACTTTGCCTTGTGTTGTAGGGCATTCTCTTGATTAATGGTTGATGTCAGAGGTCATAGGCCCCCGGGACAGTGTTGTCCTTTGGCAGGCCATACTGGGTTGCATAGGAAAGTGGGGCTGAGCAGGGCAGTGATGCTGCAGGCATTAATCCCAGGCCCCAGGAGGCAGCAACAGGTGGATCTCTGTGTCCAAGGCTAGAATGGTCTACAGAGTGACCATTCAGGTCTCCACAGAGAAACCCTATCTTGAAAACGTAGAAATAGCTGCAGGGACTGAGGAGGGTTGTTAGCATATGAAAAATCCACCACATGAGTTCCCTCTCTCTCTCTCTCTCCCTCTCTCTCCCTCCCTCTCTCTCTCTCTCTCTCTCTCTCTCTCTCTCTCTCTCTCTCTCTCTCTCTCTCTCTCTCTCTCTCTTCCCTGACCCCTCTTCGTTCCAGACAAAGAATACTGACGTGTGTGTTTCATGCTGCTGGTCCCTAGGTGGACACTTTGTGGGAGTTCCCACCTATTCCACAGGCTCCTGGACCATTCCGAAGCCTGACAGCAGGGGGCGCTGTGGAGAACAGCGCCGGGTCAGTCGGGCTCTCTGGCACATCCTCTCGCCTCCTCCGGGGCTTCCGGCGCCTCTCGTGGGCGCCAGCATGGACCGTAACCCGTCCCCCCCTCCGCCTAGCTGCAATCAGGAGGACGAGGAGGACCTGGCCGGGGAAGACTGCATTGGGAGCACGGTCTACAGCAAGCACTGGCTCTTCGGAGTACTCAGCGGACTCATCCAGGTGGGGAGACTGGCGCAGGCGTCCTCCGAACCAAGGGAGTGGATGGGATGCTGGAGGGTCCGGGTGCCAGTTTCCTAAGTCTTCCTGGAACACCACCACACACATACTTTAGTCGGATTTTGCTCTGCAACTCCATTGTCACTTCTGAAATCAGTTCCTGTTTCGTGAGCTCTTGTCATAGTGGAGCGCATAGCTTGGAGTCAGACAGCCCTGATCTCCATCCCATGCTGGAAGTGTGATTCGTTAACCCAGAACCTCGATTTCTTTCAGTTTCTATAAAACAGGATTAACCAGTATTGTTGTACACACGGTTTTTGTGTAGATTGAGATGATGATGATAGTAGAGTGATTGAAATGGTGTTTGATTTATAGGAGGCTAGCAGATTTTTCTGTGTACTGCCTTCCATGCCGCCAGTTCCTGGGTTTGGTTTTGGTTTGTTTTCAGAGACAATTTCTACACAGTGACCAAAACAGTCTTCCCTTTTATTATTTTAAAAGGGTGTTTTTGTTGCTATAAATGAACACTTTCTACTTCTGAACTGGGGATCCAAGGCTGCTTACCACAACTCACTTAACGATACTTAACCTATACTTAAGGATAGCTATGTTATGTTCCGTGACCAGCAGACTGGTGCCCATCTCCAGTCATGTACTATGCTTTGTAAACTCTTGTACTCACCTCTGAATGCTCGAGTCCTACCCTTCCCATGAGATTTCACTTTCCTCTTTAAAAAAAATGTCTTTCTCCTCCCAGGGATAGGTCAAAGTCCTTCATCTTTCTCCCATAGCTCTTTTCACCAGCTCAGCAAAGTCGGCCTTTTCTATCGTGACTGTCTGTTTACATGGCTTTCCTACACTAATCTTAAATCATTTGAAAGCAAAAGTTCATATTGTTGTCATTCCTGTTTTTTCTATTGCGGTGCCTTCAGCCAGTGTTTCCTCCAAGAATACTGTAGATCATCCAAGGCACTGCAAGGCAGTTTTTAGAAACTGTTTCACCAGAGGAAGTACTTTAGAGATACTCTTTTGGAGACATCTGTGTGATATATTACTTGAAGATCTGAGTATTTTAACTGATGATTTTTTTTTCTGTGTGTCTGAAGATTGTCACACCTGAAAGTGCCAAGTCCGGCTCGGATGATAAGCAACAGATGGAGCTAACTGAGGAAACGGAGAATGAAATTTGCAGAGTCTGGGATATGTCCATGGATGAGGTATGCGGAATCTGCAGAGTCTGGGATATGTCCATGGATGAGGTATGCGGAATCTGCAGAGTCTGGGATATGTCCATGGATGAGGTATGAGAATAAAAGGGAAATTCTAGACTGAGGAGACTTTTGAAAAGATTCATCCCAGATTTCTTGCTAACCCCATAACGGCTCCCTCAATCAAGATATTCTTTCAGTGCTCTCTGTCTCTGTCCTTGCCCCATCTTGACTATCCCATCCCCTCAAGTTCTTCTCCCCACTCCCCTTTTCTTCTCCTCCTCCCCTTCTGCCCTCCCTTTCCCCCCAATCCCATGCTCCCAATTTTCTCAAGAGATCTTGTCTACTTCCCCTTCCCAGAGGGATCTATATATGTTTCTCTTAGGGCTCTCCTTGTTGCTTATCTTCTCTAGGGTCATGGACTGTAGGCTCGTTATCCTTTGCTTTACAGCTAGTATCCACTTAGGAGTGAGTACATTCCATGCTCATTTTTCTGAGTTTGAGTTACCTCACTCAGGATGGTTTTTTTGTTGTTTTTTTTGTTTTGTTTTGTTTGTTTGTTTTGTTTTTGTCTAGTTCCATTCATTTGCATGCAAATTTTAAGCTGTCATTGTTTTTTACCCCTGAGTAGTGCTCTAATGTGTAAATGTGCCACATTTTCTTTATCCATTCTTCAGGTGAGGGGCATCTAGGTTGTTTCCAGGTTCTGGCTATTACAGATAATACTGCTGTGAACATAGTTGGCACTAGAAAAAAATCCCAGGAATCCACAAGGATGACAAGCTAAGACCCTAAGCAATAATGGAGAGGGTGCCTGAACTGACCTTGCCCTGTAGTCAGATTGATGACTATCTTAAATGTCACCACAGAACCTTCATCCAGCAACTGATGGAAACAGGCAGAGAGCCACAGCAGAGCACTGGGCTGAGCTCCCAAAGTCCAGTTGAAGAGTGGGCAGAATGAGAATATGAACAAAGAGGTCAAGGCCGTAATAGGGACACCCACTCAAACAATCTACCTGAGCTAATGGGAGCTCACCACATCCAGCCAGACAGGGAAGAACCCAGCATGGGACCAAACTAGGCCTTCAGAATGTGGGTAACAGTTGTATGGCTGGGGCAGACTGTGGGGCCACTGGCAGTGGCACCAGGATTTATCCCTACTGCTTGAACTGACTTTTTGGAACCCATTCTCTTTGGAGGCATACCTGATTCAACCTAGATAAAGTAGGGAGGGCTTTGATCCTTCCTCAAAGCAACAAGCCTTACCCTCTCTGGGGAGGGGAGGAAAGTGAAGAAAACAGGAGGAGGGGAGGGGCTGGGAACTGGGATTGGTATGTAAAATAAAAAAAGATAGTTTTTTTTTGTTCTTTTAAATAAAAGAAAAAAGGCTCATTCCTTCTGGCAAGGCCTTATTGAGTGACTGTAGCCCCTCCAGTTTGTGGTTCAGGGTATGAAGATCCAGGAGCTATTAATGTTAAAATCGTGCTTTGAACACAAATACAGTTTCATCCTAGGAGCCTCATGGTGTATTGAACATAAATGTGAGCTAAGATAGCTATGACATCACTAGGCAGTATCATTTCATAGGACCATTGACGTACGTACATACACACATACATTTAGTCATCATTGACTAAAACTTTATTTGTTTAGTTTTAGATTGTAGAAGGAGCCATTTGTAGAAGGGGCTGCGGGCTGCGTTCCTGCTGCCCAGCTCCTGTCCACCTGACTAGCTTATGCCCCAAAATAACAACACACAAACTGTATTCTTTTAAACACTGACTGGTCCATTAGCTCTAGCCTCTTACTGGCTAACTCTCACATCTTGATTAACCCATTTCTATTAATGTGTGTAGCACCACGAGGTGGTGGCTTACTGGGAAGATTCAGCATGTCTGACCTGGCAGCTGGCTCCATGTGTCTGACCTGGAGAGGAGAGGCATGACGTCTGGCTCACTTCCCTTCTTCCCAGCATTCTGTTCTGTCTACTCCACCCACCTATGTTCTGAACTATCAGGCCCAGCAGTTTCTTTATTAATTAACCAAGAAAGCAACAGATAGACATATGACCTTCCCGCATCATTAGATGTGTGTTTTTTAATAGGCATATCCCACAGCTAACAGATTTAGCTTTTGTACCTTACATTCCTATGTGAGAGCCCTCTCTCTGCGGCCGCATGTCCACTCTAGGTTCACCTGTGTGGTGTGCCCCCTTAGGTGATGCGGGTGGAAGAAAATCTCTAGGGAGAAAGTTCCAGACAGTTGTAGTTACATTATGATCAGAATTTTTTTTTGTGTGCTCATTGAAGCCCAAGTCCTGATATCGAATGTAACCCAGTAGCATTTTTCTCAGTTTTAAGTTCTTACAGGGTAGGATTTAGGAGTTGACTCTTTCCCCATACCCCTTTCTCACCCCCAGCTTCTAACTTAGTATCTGGCAGTCAGCAAACATGTTTGGGTAAGTTATAAGAATTCCAGGATCATGCAGAATAAAAGGAGGGCTATCCTCTGGTGTGTCACCGTCAGGGATATATTGGGTTGTGGGATCGTTCTACTGTCTTGGTACAAGGTACCACAAAGACTCCTATGTTAATTTTTGTCTTTTTGTTTGGTTGGGTTTTGTTTTGTTTTGCTTCTTCAAGACAGGGTTTCTCTGTATAGCTGTGACTGTCCTGGAACTCACAGGCCTCAAATTTACAGATATCACCTGCCTCTGTCTCCCAAATGCTGGGATTAAAGGCATGCGCCACCACTACTTGACTTACTTTTGTCTTTTTGACCTTTTATTTTTTCGTTATGGATGAAAGGAAGTAAACATGAAATTAAACTTTTAGGGATATCTGAGCTATAGAGCTTGAGCAGTATGCAGCATCTAAATTGCTAATCATTTTTGTTTATAGGATGTGGCTTTGTTTCTACAAGAATTTAAGGCTCCTGATATATTCATGGGAGTGCTGGCCAAATCCAGGTGTCCCCGATTAAGAGTAAGTATATACAGTTCTGTTCTTGTTTTGCTTACTGGCTATAAGCAAATAAATCGGTGTACAAATGCTATTGGACATTCTTAGGTAACGCACTCCTTGAAATAATTAGATACGTAGAATTTTAGGTTTGGATTAGATTTGGGGAATCAATAATTTGATTTAGCAGCTGTGGAAACCAGATAGACATAGCCATGCTAGGCTGCTGCGCTGTGGCAGGACAAGAAGCAGTGCCTAGACCTGCTGTTTATCTCTCAGTTCACTGTGCCCACAGGCTGGCCGTGAGAACTCTCCGCTCCAAAATCTCCCCATATGCTCCTGGGCGAGGGCTGGCTGCGTCGTGTCACCCTTGCTGGCCTTCCCTTCTCTTTCTCTTATTCAGTGCGGCACTTTTCTGCCTTGTCATTGCCGAGAGCAAGCTCCTAAGAAGAGCAGGTGGGACCACAGGAGCAGTGCAGTGTCCTGAGTGTTACTGCCATTTAGGTCTCTGTGCAGTGCACATGAGACAGGACTGTTAATATGTGCTGAAGGATTGCAGTTTATGAATATCCACTCTCTACTGTTTGCCTTCCTCCTTCTTGAGACACACATAATAGATAAAAGAACTGAGTCTCAGACTAAGATAATATGTCCAAAGTCACACAGCTTGTAAAGATGGAGCTGGAGTTTGAGCTTATGCCCAGCTCTAGCATAACCCTATCGTTGCTTCTTTTTCTTTGAGATAAAGTAGAAAATTCCATAGAGTGTATTACAAATTGAATGTTGGATTAAGGTTTTTACAAATATGTTTATGTATTTCTGTCTAGGGATGCTTTATCTGCATGTCTGTCACACACCAGAAGAAGGTACTAGATCTCATAGATGGTTGAGAGCCCCCATGTGAGTGCCAGGAAGAGCAGTCAGTGCTCTTGACTGCTGAGCCATCTCTCCAGCCCCTTGAATTAAGATTTTTATTTAGGAGAATGCTCCGCCCATATTGGGTCCTTATATTTACATAAAGTGTTGGTGATTTTGTGATGTTCCCTCCTTGATTTTACTATTTTTTTATATTAGTCATGATAAGTTCAGGAATTAGCCACACGGCTGTAAATGTGTCCTGGTCACAGCCTGCTACAGCAGTGGTTCTCAACCTTGGCCTTATGAGGAATCACTGGTCTAAATGTCAGCATGGCCCAGATCACTGGTGCCGAGCCCTCCCCAAGAGCATCTGGTCCATTAGGCTGGGGTAGTACCTAGGCGTCTACTGTGTTCCCAGGTGATGTCAATACTTTAGATCAGGGCCATACTCTTTTCAAAAACTTTGTCCTGGAGGACTTTCCAAAGTCGTCTACCAGGGGTTCTCCTACGCAGCCGACACAGGAGTTGGTCTTCAGCGAACGTTCACTCCTCCCCTCGCTGTCTTCTAAGAGAACTTGTGTTTTCTGTCCCGAATCGCTTGCTCTTCTGCCGGTGTTTGAACCGTCTGCTTTTTACTAAAGCTCTCTTTAGTTCCTCTCTAACTTTCCTCAGCTTTTGTCCCTTCCTATTTCTTCCTGTGCCTGAGTCTGGACTCTGTCCAGAGTGAACACCCTGTTCTCTTCACAGCCATTTTCTTAGTGAGTCCCAGCGTGAGGATTTGAGCTTGCGGTTTCTGTCTCAACCTGCAAAGCGCTGGGGTTATAGGCATGTTCCACCACAGCCAGCTCGGTGCCACCACAGCCAGCTCAGTGCCACCACAGCCAGCTCGGTGCCACCACAGCCAGCTCAGTGCCACCACGGCCAGCTCAGTGCCACCACAGCCAGCTCAGTGCCACCATGGCCAACTCAGTGCCACCACAGCCAGCTCAGTGCCACCACAGCCAGCTCAGCTCCCTTTCTTACTCGCTTAAGCCACAGCTCTAGTCCTGCAATGGCACAAGCCCCGACTCCCCTGTTGGTATCTGGTGTCACTTCCAACTTTCTTGATGAGTTTTCAGCCTGTGTATTTTCTAATCCTATGTCCATCCTCTGTTCTAATTCAGTAATTATTACCCTGATTATAAAAACTCCTGGTGTACTTGGTAAACACTAGCTACTGAGGCTAAATGTAGCCTGGAGATTCTGATTCAGTGGAGTTGATGGGGCTTGGAAACCGTCGACAAACTCTGAGTGCTGAATCCCAGCAAGTTTGGAATCCCTGTTCTGTGTAAATGCATCATGCCCTTCCATCTTATTTTTTCCTGTTGACATGACTAATACTTCTGACTGGGAAACCATGGCAACTTCAGACCTATAACTGTGCCTTACACCCCCTCTTCTCGTTCTACCAGACTGTTTGCCATCCCCTTTAGCGTCTCAGTCCTTTTCCATGTCTACCATTACCCCTCATTGATAATAGCAGCCATGTCTTCTTGGGCGAGTACCCTGGAACATGACAGCTCTGGGTTGCTGCTGCCTTCAGTTGAAGATCTCAGGCAGCTTGCTGGACTTCCCTGGACTTCAGTCTCCTCAGTTCAGAAGTGGGGACGATACAGTCCCATCTTGTAAATGCTGTGTAAAGTGCTGTGTGGACAAATGTTTCAGTGTGTTGTGTTCCCTCTTTGAGAACCTCCGTGGCTCCAGACACCATCCCATATTAAGTCTATACCCTTTGACATGACAGTCAAGTCCTTTTCCTCTGCTCCATTTCTCCTGTGCTTCCTCACGGTTCCTACGTTCTCTCCATTAGTCGTCTGTGCTAAGGATCCTTCCCCGCATAACGCTTCTTCATCTATGACTTTTGCTTTGTGTCTTCTGTTCCTTCTCACCTGTGTGAGCTGTACAAGCCGAGTCTGTAAATCTGGATGCCAGCTGTAAACGTCCATATCCTGCCTCCCTCTTTCCTCCCCTCAAACTTGGTTCAGTACAAGTTTTTGTTCAAGTTATTATTCTTCATGGCTTTTACCTCACAGCCATTGTGACCTGTGTTACTTGGTTTGACAGGAAATTTGTGTGGGAATTTTAGGGAATATGGCTTGTTTCCGGGAGATATGTGTGTCCATCAGCAGCTGCGAAGATCATGGGTAAGTCCTACCTAGTAGCCGTGTTAAGTTTCTATTCCAAGGGAACCCTTGAACCTAGGAGAGGTGGAAGTATGGGGTGTGCTGTTTCATTGCCTCAGGACACCTTGGGTGCTGGTGTGGCTGAGACTTCTACACTAGTTATGGACTTGACCTAGGACTGAGCCTTTGCATCCACGGTAAAAGCATGAGTTACCCCAGTGAGTAAGGGGGTGAGGCAAAGAATATGTAGAGCCCAAATTGGAGCTAGGGGCTGCTGGTCAGAATCCAGAACTATTTAAGCATGGAGAATCCAAGGACTCAGAACTAGTCTGGGAAACTCAGTTGCTGGACAGTTTTGCTCTGAGAACTGAGACTTAATAGGGAAGTGGGACTTGCCTAGGGACCGGAAGATATAGAGAGTCGCCTCTAGGATTAAAAGGCTGTCAGACTTCTGATTAGAGGCTAGTTCTTTTCTAAAGCCGGAAAACTTTGGACAGAGGGCTTTTTAATAGTGGAGTCTCAGGTGGTCGGTTACCATAGTAGATCTGAGAACGTGATAAATTTGATAGGCATATTCATTTTCCTGGAGATGGTTCATGGCTGTTAAGTTAATGATCTAAAGAAGTCTGTGTCCAGCACACGTTAAAGTGATTGTTCTTATTGGAGGTCATAAGGGTTTATCCCTGTCTTCAAGGGCCTGGGCCTCTTGAATTGTTTCTGTTACATTCACACACAAGGTGTTCCATGACGAATTGAAGAGCGCGTGAACAGTGATATGTGTCACATAAAGCAGATAAAAAGATGCACAGATAACTAAAGGATATTTTGAGGAAAAACCATAGCTGCTTTCATATAAAATTAAATGCAAAATCAGAAATCTATTAACAGAATTATAGAGCAGAGCAAGGAAGTGATCTCTGAGGAAGTCAGGGCCACCTTTTCTAGGGAGGGAGAGGAACACGGTGGACAAAGGCAGCTGCAGGTGGTCAACTCTGCTCTGTACCTTAGAAACACAAGTTCTTCTCAACCTTTGGGTCATGACCCCTTCTGTGGGGGGGTCATAAACCAGATATTTACATTACAATTCATAGCATTAGTAAAATTACAGTTACAAAGTGGCGATGAAACAATTTTATGGCTGGGGGGTCCCCACATGAGGAACTGTAGGAAAGGGTTGCAGCCTTAGGAAGGCTGAGAACCACTGCTCTAGAATTTATGAAATGCATTTATGCTTTGTCTTACAATAGAAGATGTCTAAAATGAAATGAAAACTGCTTATTTGCAATGATACTCATGGCTCACGGTGTCTCGGCAGGCAGTTGCTTCTGCAGTGTTTGTGCGACTCAGACCCACCCACTCTACTAGAAACCAGCAGGTAAGCCTTTCTCGAGACCACTCATCAGAAGCCCTGGGAAAGCAGAGTGCACTCTTGACTGTGGTGGCCCTTGTTGTTGCCTGCACAGATATTGAGCTCACATTTGTCATGTAGGTTGTTGCTTACTTGCCTTTCCCAGGCAGTAGTGGCCAGTGTCTGAGTTGAAAGGATCCGGAAACATCCGTCCATTTATGCCAGCGTCTGCTTCATCATGTCAAGTTCAACAAATGGTAAGTCTCCGTGCACTCTAGGGAGAAAGACTGGAGCATATCCTGGGAAGCTACTTTAGACTCTTCCTTTTAAAAATTTTATACTTTGATTTTTTAAATTTATGGATGTTTTCCTGCATGTAAATCTGTGTGTCTCTTGCATGTTGGTATGTGCCTGCTGCCCACAGACCAGCAGAGAGTGTCGATCTCCAGGACTGGAGTTCCAGACAGTTGTGAGCTATTTCCTTTGTGGGTGCTGGGAATCAAACCTGGGTGCCCTTAATGACTGGGCCATCTCTTCAGCCCCAGAGGCCACTTTGCACTGAAGGAAGATAAGCCAGTTTAAATAGGCTCCTGGAGATACCTGGGAGGAAGTGGCACCCTGGAAGATTTGGCTCTTGGAGGAGCTTGAGGAGTTTGGCTCCCCCTTGTGGCTTCAGACGCTTGGGTTCTCAGTTGAACACCTGTTTTGACTGCAGTTGACTTGGTGAAGGTGGGGGAGGTCATGGACAAGCTCTTTGACTTGGATGAAAAACTCATGTTGGAGTGGATTAGAAATGGGACTGCCCGGCTTCCGGACCAACCCCAGGAGGACTCTGAAGAGCAGCCAGTATTTTCTTTTGTACCCAGTATACTGGAAGCTGCCAGACAAATACGGTAGGTGAACTCTTGTACAGAATGGTCTGGAAAAATTCAGTTCCACCCACCTTCTCAAGATTTCACAGTCGTGGGGAGAAAAGACCAGGGGCTGTCTTCACAAGGTGCAGAAGGCAGTAACAAGCAAGGAGTGCGGGAAGTGAACAGGTGAGAGCTGGACAGTAGCTTCCCGGGGACACTTTCCAATGTGAGGACCAGGCAGGCAGGATGAAGTCCCTGAGACCTGTCTGCAGAGAGGCCAGAGCTGTGAATGTAGATCATTGCCTTAAATGTGACCCTATCTCCCCCAACTTCAGGTTCTGAATTCCACTTTCCCAGTGTGCATTGGTACGTTGTACTATTTAATCCCCTCCAACGTCATGACATCGTCGATAAAAGCCATATTATATGAAAATCTATCTTGGATGAGAATTATTCATCCTGATGATCAGAATTAGGGCAGGCAGTTGTGGAGGGTGGGGACAGCTTAGGGACACAACAGACAATAGCCAGTACCAGGGGTGTTACCAGGTGCGCATTCCCCGTCGTGGCGCTAGGCCACCCAATACTCTCAGGTTCCCACATGCACAGAGAAGCGGGCTAAGGCAGCTCCCAGGAGGACTCCGCACTGGACCCTTCCCACCTCCAGGCTCAGCTCCCTTCCCCACCACGCTGTGTTATCCTTGTCAGGTCAGCCCTCTGGGCAGCATGGGGCACGTAAAGAGCTTTCCGAATGACTGAGTGTGATGCGGAATTACGAGCATGGGTGCAGAACACATTTCCACACGGGTGTGTTGCCCGGAGGCCGCGAGGTCCGGTATGACAGCGTTTTGGCTGCGTTCCTTCGCGCAGGGGGGAGAGCTGGCCCCAGCATCCTCCCACTCCAGGCCCACTGGCCCCGCCTAGTCCCTCGATTCGTCCCGCAGGACACGCCCAGCTACCGGCCTCGCCCCGCCCCGTTCCAGCCCCTCCCGGAAGTCCTGTGTCTCGGAGGTTGACTCCGCCCCAGGGCTCGGGAAGCGACTGGGGGCGCGGAGACCCGGGAGCGCTCGGCGTCTGCTGCGTGGGTGAAGGGGGAGCTGAGATGCAGAGGCCCAAGCCAGGGTCCTGGGTTGAGCACTCCGGGCTGCGGCAGGAAGGAAAGGGTTCGGAGGGAGGGTCTCCCCGCGGTGCCTGAGGGGCCTGCTGCTAACTGGGGCTTGAGGACCGGAGGGACTGAGGCTCTTCGGGTAGACCCTACCTTGAGTGGAGAGCGTCCATTCTGGGAAAGCTCTCGGCTGCCTGAGCGCCTCGGAAGGCAGCGTGGAGGCTGGACAGAGAGAAGATCGCTTGGTGACAGCTCCTAGGGCCACCTGTGTCATCGAATCTTTCTTTTGCCTGGAGGATGGGAGGCTCCTTTCCAGCGCCATCACCCTGGGGAGCATCCTGTGGATGTGAGGCCTGTGGAGCGTGGCCGCGCGAGGCGCAGACCCTGCGTATTTGCTGTTACTCTGCTCCCACCGGATCTTACCTTTTCTGGGGTCGTGGAAGTCTTGGCTGCTTGGGTTTGACACTGAACTTTGAGAGAATCCTTATGTGTGACTGGAGAGGAGGCTTTATGCTCGCGAATGTGGGGGACATGCGTGGCAGGAAGCATATGTTGGGTGTTGCAGTTCTTAATATTAAATGCCAAAATTGTGATAGGATGCACGATTTGTTAACGGCAGTCTCCTTGGCTACAGCGGAGGTGTTCTGAGAGTGAGTACTGAGATCGTGCTGTTCACATTGGCTCTCTTGGTGTCTGGCATCTTGCAGACTCCAGGGAAGTATTTGTTGACTAAAGAATGAATGAATGAACGAATGGATGAAACAAATGAGTACCTGTGCGCACAGCCACGTGGAAGGTTTGGGAAATCCATACATGTAAAGGTGTTCCAGTTCCTCTGCTAGAGGAGGCTATAGCACCTATGTTTCTGCCAAGATTGGTGTTCATTGACACATCTTTCACTTGTTGAGTGTCAGGCTGCTGGGAGGGAGATCGTGGCATGGTCTAGCTGACTCAGCTCCCTGAGGTAGCACTTGAGGTGGGGGCGGGGTTAATAACTGACTGTGTTGCTGCCTGTCATTTTCCAGCCAGGAGACTATTGTCTTTCTGGCAGAGGAAAAACATCTGACAGAAAAAGCCTTTCAGATGCAGCCTTAAATGGACAGAGGCAGAACAGGGTCGAACCTCACTTTTCTAGTGTGCTTGGAGGCCTGCTGGCATAGTCTTCCTGTTGCGTATTCAGGGTGTGTGTATTAGTTGGCTTCTGCTGCCGTGACAAAACACCACAGGCTGGGTTCTTGAACAACAGAAATTTATTTTCTCATAGAGCTGGAGGCTGCAAGTTCAAGATTGAGGTGTGGACGGTTTGGGTTTCTCTGAGGCCTCAGGTGGCTGTTTGTTTGTGGTTGGGTATCCTTGGTGTCTTAGGAAGAGACTAGATGAATGCACCAGGGCCCCACCCTTACGGTCTCATCAGTTAACCTTAGTTACCTCTTTAAAGGTTGTGACTCCAAATACAGCCATATCGGGACATTTAAGAGGTTACGGCTTTAATGTAGAAATTTTAGAGAAACACAGTTCATCTCTCACAAGGGTGTGTGTGTGCATGCGTGTGTGCATAAGCTCTGTCTGGATCCTTTGTAAATAAGGAAGGTATACATAGTTGTCATAAAGTGTATTAAAATTTCCTTTGCTCAGTTTGGTTTTAAGGCCTCTTGCTGCGCTAGAGACTGGTACATAGCGTGAACCTGGGGTTGTTCCTGCCTGTCTTCTCCCTCCAGTATTTCTCATCCTGCAAGCCTGGTCATGGGGCAACCAGATTGGCTAGAGACCCCAGCACATGCTCTCTGCTTCACTCTGCAACAGTGTTGCTTTTGACCTTTCCAGGGTGGAGCCTTGGACCTTATGTGGCCAATGCAGTTTCAGGTTTAGGGGAGTAGCTATGAGCAAGACCAAGTCCCTGCCTTCATAGTCTATCTCTAGGAGATGGGGTAGACTAGTCAAGTAGTCAAGACTCACTGTAGTGCTAAGGAAGGATACAAAGAAGAGAAAGGTGCTGAAGTGCTGGAGGTGAGCAGCAGCCCAGAGTCTGTGGCTTACCCTCCGGGCTGCCTCCAAGCACATCCTTATAACTATGGATCATTACTTGAGCCTCCCTGGGCCTCCGTTTCCTCATCTGTAAAATGAATGCTAATGCGCCTTAGTTGTGAGGATTGAAGGTGTCTGTCCTGTCTGCAGAGAACACTTAGTAGGAGCTGTATTGTTCCCGAGGCTCTCTTGACCCTCCCATAGCTCATTCTTCGTCTTGGAGCCCTGCTGCTCAAGGGGACCAGAAATACCCAAGGGACAGGAGAGCTTTACGCGGGTGTTTGCATTCATGCCTTGGGAGTTGTTTCCAGTCACATGCTCTCATTCAGGGGTCCTCAGAAGATGGGTTTTAAAGGCTCCACCACTCACCTCCAAAAGAACCAGCTTGGGAGTAGACACTTGAAGAGAGGAATTTCTGAAGTATTAAGTATTAAGAACTGTGGGTTCACAGTTCCTCTTCTTTAAGTGAATATGGCAAGCTCGGAAAACTTAGAACATTCTGGGCCTTCGGCTCTTTACAGTGTGTATTCACTGTTGTATTTATATCTTCTGTTGCAGAGATGTTACTGTTTCACTTAATGAACATTGCCCTCTCTTTACAGCATCTTTGTGATATGTATTTGTGTATATACTGAATTCTATTTCGGTAACCAAGCTGTAAACATTTCAGACTAGAGACTTTTTTCTTCCAGTGTTGGTGACTAAACCTAGGAACATGCTAGGTAAGCACTCTGTTGCTCTGCTGTACCCCTAGACCTGAGCTATGTATGCAGTTGATAGTGTGGATCTACAGGGAGATCTGAATCTTGGAGTCGCCAAATGCTATACTTGAAAAGGCCTTTTAGATCCCTGCCTAGGTCTTGTACTGGACAGGTGAATGATGATGCTTCCTGTTAGGGATGCAGCATCCTTAGCTAACTGAATAAATACAGAAAGTCATTGCCTGCTTCCCATTGAGGATGTGGGGAGGGGAGCACAAACCTAACTCCGGAGTGTTTTCTGCTAACTTTTTCTTTATCTCTCCCTCCCCACCAACATTTTTTCTCCCAGCTTTCTTGGATAATTAGCTTTTATAAGAGGGCTTCCTTGGTCTGATTCCCAAAGGCAGTTTAGTCTTGATTGGGTTTTATTGCCCTTGTGATGCCACATAGAATCGCCTGGGAAGAGAAATGTCAATGGAAGGCCTCAATCAGATTGACCTGTGAGCACGTCTCTGAAGAGACTATCTTGGTTGGTGATTGATGTGGAAGGTCCAGTCCACTGTGGGTGGTACTATCCATTGGGAGACTATCTTGGTTGGTGATTGATGTGGAAGGTCCAGTCCACTGTGGGTGGTACCATCCATTGGTTGATGGGCCTGGGCTTTCTAAGAAAGTCAGTGAAGAGAGCCAGAGAGTGAGTCACAGGCAGTGTTCTCCATGGCTTCTGCTTGATCAGTCTCGGTCCTCTCTTCCCCCAGCAACAAACTAGAACAGTGTTGTATACATGCAGGGAAAGGTGAGCCACATGGTTGGCTAAGTTGTGGATGCCACAGATGCCTCTGAAATAGGAATCACAGTGCTCACAGGTGGGCTGGTTCTCAATGTAGATTGACAATACAGCCTCCTGAGAACAGGTGTGTGAGATGTCATGGGCTCTGAGAGGTGTCGGGGCAAGGGACACGATGGCTAGATGGGTGCTGACAGGTGGGCCTTCAAATTGCTCTTCTTCTGTGTTGTGTTTTATCCCCAGGGTGCAAATAGCTACGGGCAGCTTGGCCTTGGCCACAAGGAAGATGTGCTTCTTCCCCAGCAACTGAGCAGCTTCTGTGAGCCCAGGTGCATCAGGACTGTCACAGGAGGTGGGGGCCATTCTGCAGCTGTCACAGGTAGCTCTCTTCTCAAATGGATAACCACTCACTTTTATATTCAGGTGTTTCCCCCTTGGAAATAGAAACCTTGCCATCTTTTAGTCTTTTGTACTTCTCAGAGAGCAGCATTTGTTTTTGTGAAAGAGCCAGATAACCATTAAGGGAATCCTAGCTTGCCAGAGCTTGAACTTCTGAGTTCCTTCCCTTCCCTTTCCCTACCCCCTTATACAAATAAGGCTCAGAGAGGAAGACTTAAGGTCATAAGGCAAGTTGGTGAATGTGTTACAACCTGTTTGAGTTTTACTTTGAAACCTTTGCAAGTAGGTGAAATAACCCTTGAGATCAAGTTTGTTTTTAAAAAAACAAGAGTTAGAGAGATGGCTCAGTGGTTAGGAGTACTTGCTGCTCTTCAAACAACCTAGGTTTGGTTACTGCCACCTACACAGTGAATTACAACCATCTGTAAATCCAATTCAAGGGGATCCTATCCCCTCTTCTGGCCTCTGCAGGTACCATGTGTGAATGTGGTATGCACAAATACTAATACACAATTTAAATGAACAAACAAACAAACGAAGGAATGAACGAACAAACGAACAGGTAAATGAATAAACAAATGTTTAAAAACAGATATACACATTAGTTCTAGGCTGGATAGAAGATGTCATTGGGAGAACAGTGTCACATGCTGTCGTAAAGGACTGCTGCTCACCCTGGGTGACACCACGCGTGAAGATACTGGGTGCTGCAGAGAACACTGGCCCCAGGACTCACCTGTGGGTAGGCGGTGTCCATGCCCGACAGCACAGCCAAGAGCACGTCCCTGCCCCTGTCTCCAGCCCTGCTGCAGACTGACAGCTTGAGCAGGTCCACGGCCACCCGGGTGTCATCAGCGATCAGCAGACTGGTGAACTCATCCAAAGACTGGGGCTCTGGACCTGATGTTTTACTTTGGCTTTCAACATCCTAAACCAATTGAAAATGAACAGTTAAAGAGAGAATGGAATATGGAGAGATGAAACTGACCAGCTGAGTCAGGACATGTCAGCAGTGGGGAAGGGACATCAAAAACCAGATCAAGACATGATGACCCCAAAGTCTCCACTGAAAAGCAAGGAACTATTTTACAGAACTACAAGAGCATCCATCGAAGAATAATGCCTTCACTATAAAGAAATGCAGTTTGCTGTTGTGCCCACTTAGGCAGCACAGGTAGGTGACACAGCATGAGACTGGAAGGAGGCCACGGCACATGCAACCTACCGCTACTTATCAGATTTTATGACTTTCCTCTAGATCTCCTCTTTAAGTCTTCCACAGAATCTTATTTAAAATTAATCCTGTGTGTATAACACATCATTCCTACTATCAACTCCCCTTGGCTTCCTCAGAAAAGCCATTTTTTAAACATTTTTAGATAACATTTTTAAATGTTTTTACTATTTTTCTACATGAAGTGGAAGAAGCCCTGGGTGAATGTGTGCTGCTGTCATGGGTGCAGTCATTTCAAGGCCCTTAGCCTCACACACACTGGAAAATGAGAACATACCACGGATGGGGGTGGGGGTGGGGGAGAGACATTAGACTCAGATGGCAATGGCAAAGCCTTCCCTTCTGGCCCAAGCATGGATGCTGTAGTATGTGCAGAAAATGTCCACCATGGCTGTGGTTTGAAAGAAAATAGGCCCTCAAAGGGAATGGCACATAGGAGGTATGGCCGGCCTTGTTGGAGTAGATGTGGCCTTGGTGGAGGAAGTGTGTCACTGTGGAAGCAGGTTTTGAGGTCTCAATGCTCAAAGCACTCTCAATGAGACAGACGCTTCCTGCTGCTTGTCAATCAAGGTGTAGGACTCTCAACTTCAGCACCAAGTCTGCACACTGCCACGTCCCCCACGATGACGATGGACTGACCCTCTGACACTGTAAAGCACCCCACACTCCACGTCCCCCACGATGACGATGGACTGACCCTCTGACACTGTAAAGCACCCCACACTCCACGTCCCCCACGATGACGATGGACTGACCCTCTGACACTGTAAAGCACCCCACACTCCACGTCCCCCACGATGAGGATGGACTGACCCTCTGACACTGTAAAGCACCCCACACTCCACGTCCCCCACGATGACGATGGACTGACCCTCTGACACTGTAAAGCACCCATTGAATGTTTCCTGTATAAGTTGCCGTGTTCATGGTGTCTCTTCACAGCGACAGGAACCCTAACTAGGACAACAGCTTTTTCCTCCCAAGATGTTTTAAGACTGTCCCTCTAGGAGCTGTCCCTCTATGAGATACATGCTATACTTCAAGGTGTATCAGTCACAGAGCTCTCCCATAAATTTCAGAGAGAGTGGCACTAGTGTATGTTACTTGTGTTACTTGGAGAAACTACAGTTTATAGATGTATCTTTTAGTTAAACGCCTTAGTTTGGGTTTTTATTGCTGTGAAGAGACACCATGACCACAGTAATTCTTTTTTTTTTAACTTATTTATTTATTTTTATTCTTTTTTAATTAAAATTTCCACCTGCTCCCCATTTCCCATTTCCCTCCCCTCCTCCCAAATATTGCCCTCCCCCCACTTCCCTCCCCCTATCCCCACTCCTCTTCTCCTCCCCCCACTCCATTCCCCCTCCCTCTCGTTACTGAAGAGCAGTCCAAATTCCCTGCCCTGCGGGAAGACCAAGGTCCTTCTATCTACGTCCAGAAAGGTGAGCGTCCAAACAGGCTAAGCTCCCACAAAGCCAGTTCATGTATTAGGATCGAAACCTAGTGCCATTGTCCTTGGCTTCTCATCAGTCTTCATTGACCGCCATGCTCAGAGAGTCCGGAATCAACCCATGCTTATTCAGTCCCAGACCAGCTGGCCTTGGTGGGCTCCCAATAAATCAGTTCCACTGTCACAGTGGGTGGGTGCATCCCTCGTGGTCCTGATTTTTTGCTCACGTTCTCCTTCCTTCTGCTCCTCATTTGGACCTTAAGAGCTCAGACCGTTGCTCCAAATTGAGACTCTGTCTCTACCTCGATCCATCGCCAGATGAAGGTTCTAAGGTGATATGCAAGATATTCATCAGTATAGGATAGGGTCATTTCAGGTTCCCTCTCCTTAGTTGCCCAAGGTACCAGCTGGGGACATATTCCTGGACACCTGCGAACCCCTCAAGAGTCAAGTCTCTTGCCAACCCTAAGATGGCTCCCTTAGATAGGATATATACTTCGCTGCTCCCGTATCCATCCTTCCTATATCCCAACCATCCCAATCCTCCGAGCTCCTCCCATCCTCCCCTTCTCATATTTCTCATCCCATTTCCCCTTTGCCCCATGCCACCTCACCCGCAAGTTCCCAGTTTTTGCCCTGGAATCTTGTCTACTTCCCCCTCTCCATGCGGATGACTATATGATTTTCTTTGGGTTCACTTTCTTATTTAGCTTCTATAGGATCACACATTATATGCTTAATGTCTTTTATTTTATGGCTAGAAACCGATTATGAGTGAGTACATCCCATGTTCCTCTTTTTGAGTCTGGGATACCTCACTCAGGATAGTGTTTTCTATTTCCATCCATTTGCACGCAAAATTCGAGAAGTCATTGTTTTTTACTGCTGAGTAGTACTCTGATATGTATATATTCCACACTTTCTTCATCCATTCCTCCATTGAAGGGCATCTAGGTTGTTTCCAGGTTTTGGCTATTACAAACAATGCTTCTATGAACATAGTTGAACAAATGCTTTTGTCATATGATAGGGCATCTCTTGGGTATATTCCCAATAGTGGTATTACTGGATCTTGGGGTAGGTTGATCCCAAATTTCCTGAGAAATCGCCACACTGATTTCCAAAGTGGTTGCACAAGTTTGCATTCCCACCAGCAATGAATGAGTGTGCCTCTTTCTCCACAACCTCTCCAGCAAAGGCTATCATTGGTGTTCTTGATTTTAGCCATTCTGACAGGTGTAAGATGGTATCTCAAAGTTGTTTTAATTTGCATTTCCCTTATCGCTAAGGAGGTTGAGCATGACCTTAGGTGTCTTTTGGCCATTTGAATTTCTTCTGTTGAGAATTCTCTGTTCAGATCAGTGCCCCATTTTTTTATTGGGTTCATTAGCATTTTAAAGTTTAGTTTCTTGAGTTCTTTATATATTTTGGTGATCAGTCCTTTGTCTGTTGCAGGGTTGGTGAAGATCTTCTCCCAGTCAGTGGGTTGCCTTTTTGTCTTAGTGATAGTGTCCTTTGCTTTACAGAAGCTACTCAGTTTCAGGAGGTCCCATTTATTCAATGTTGCCCTTAATGTCTGTGCTGCTGGGGATAAACGTAGGAAGTGATCTCCTGTACCCATATGTTGTAGAGTACTTCCAACTTTTTCTTCTATCAGGTTCAGTGTGTTCAGACTAATATTGAGGTCTTTAATCCATTTGGACTTGAGTTTTGTGCATGGTGATAGATATGAATCTATTTTCATTCTTCTACACGTTGACAACCAGTTCTGCCAGCACCATTTGTTGAAGATGCTCTCTTTTTTCCATTGAATACTTTTAGCTCCTTTATCAAAAATTAGGTGTTCATAAGTTTGTGGGTTAAAATCAGGGTCTTCTACTCGGTTCCATTGGTCGACTTCTCTGTTTTTATGCCAATACCAAACTGTTTTCAATACTGAGGCTCTGTAATAGAGTTTGAGGTCAGGGATGGTAATGTCTCCAGACGATCCTTTATTATATAAGATTGTTTTGGCTATCCTGGGTTTTTTGTTTCTCCATATAAAGTTGATTATTGTCCTCTCAAGATCTGTGAAGAATTTTGATGGGATTTTAATGGGGATCGCATTGAATCTATAAATTGCCCTTGGTAGAATTGCCATTTTTACTATGTTGATCCTCCCTATCCAAGAGCAAGGGAGATCCTTTCATTTTCTGGTATCCTCCTCAATTTCTTTCTTCATTGACTTAAAGTTCTTGTCAAATAGATCCTTTACTTCCTTGGTTAGGGTTACCCCAAGATATTTTATGCTATTTGTGGCTATCGTGAAGGGTGATGCTTCTCTGATTTCCATCTCTGCTTCCTTATCCTTTGTGTATAGGAGGGCAACTGATTTTTTGGAATTGATCTTGTATCCTGCAACGCTACTAAAGGTGTTTATCAGCTGAAGGAGTTCTTTGCTGGAGTTTTTGGGGTCGCTTATGTACACTATCATATCGTCTGCAAATAATGAAAGTTTAACTTCTTCCTTTCCGATTTGAATCCCTTTGATCCCCTTATGTTGTCTTATTGCTATTGCTAGAATTTCAAGCACTATATTAAAGAGGTATGGAGAGAGTGGACAACCTTGTCGTGTTCCTGATTTTAGTGGAATAGCTTTGAGTTTCTCTCCATTTAATTTGATGTTAGCTGACGGCTTGCTATAAATAGCTTTTATTATAGTTAGGAACGACCCTTGTATTCCTAATCTCTCTAAGACCTTTATCATAAAGGGATGTTGAATTTTGTCAAATGCTTTTTCAGCATCTAATGAAATGATCATATGGTTTTTTTCTTTCAGTTTATTTATATGATGGATTACATTGATAGATTTTCGTATGTTGAACCAGCCCTGCATCTCTGGGATGAAGCCTACTTGATCATAATGGATAATTTTTCTGATGTGTTCTTGGATTCGGTTTGCCAGTATTTTATTGAGTATTTTTGCGTCGATGTTCATGAGTGAGATTGGCCTGTAGTTCTCTTTCTTGGTTGTGTCTTTGTGTGGTTTTGGTATCAGAGTAACTTCAGCTTCATAAAAGGAATTTGGCAATGACTTCTCTGTTTCAATATTGTGAAATACATTAAGGAGTATAGGTATTAGGTCTTCTTGGAAGTTCTGGTAGAATTCTGCATTGAAGCCATCTGGACCTGGGCTTTTTTTGGTGGGGAGGTTTTTTATAACAACTTCTAATTCTTCGCGACTAACAGGTCTATTTAGATTGTTCACCTGGTCCTGGTTTAACTTTGGTATATGGTACTTATCTAAAAAAGTGTCCATTTCTATAACATTTTCCAATTTTGTGGCATACAGATTTTTGTAGTAAGATCTAATGATTCTCTGAATTTCCTCTGAGTCTGTGGTTATGTCTCCCTTTTCGTTTCTGATTTTGTTAATTTGCGTATTCTCTCTCCGCCGTTTGATTAGTTTGGATAGGGGTTTATCAATCTTATTGATTTTCTCCATGAACCAGCTTTTTGTTTCATTGATTCTTTGGATTGTTTTCTGTGTTTCTATTTTGTTGATTTCAGCCCTCAATTTGATTATTTCCAGTCTTCTACTTCTCCTAGGTGAGTCTGCTTCTTTTTTTTCTAAAGCTTTCAGGTGGGCTATTAAGTCTCCAATGTGTGCTTTCTCCGTTTTCTTTAAGTGGGCACTTAATGCTATGAATTTTCCTCTTAGCACTGCTTTCATAGTGTCCCATAGGTTTGAGTATGTTGAGTCTTTGTTTTCATTGAATTCAAGAAAGACTTTAATTTCTTTCTTTATTTCTTCCTTGATCCAGGTGAGGTTCAGTAGTTGACTGTCCAGTTTCCATGAGTTCATAGGCTTTCTGGGGATAGCATTGTTGTTGAATTCTAACTTTAATCCATGGTGATCTGATAAGACACAGGTGGTTACCGATATTTTTTTGTAACTGTGTAAGTTTGCTTTGTTACCGAGTATGTGGTCTATTTTCGAGAAGGTTCCATGAGCTGCAGAGAAGGTATATTCTTTCCTATTTGGGTGGAATGTTCTATAGATGTCTGTTAAGTCCATTTGATTCATTACCTCCCTTAATCCTCTTATTTCTCTGTTAGGTTTCTGTTTGATTGACCTGTCCATTGGTGAGAGAGGAGTGTTGAAATCTCCTACTATTAGTGTGTGTGGTTTGATGACTGCCTTGAGTTTTAGTAACGTTTCTTTTACATAAGTGGGTGCTTTTATATTAGGGGCATATATATTCAGGATTGAGATTTCATCCTGGTGAATTGTTCCTGTTATGAGTAAAAAATGTCCATCTCCATCTCTTTTGATTGATTTTAGTTTGAAGTCAACTTTCTTAGAAATTAGTATGGCCACACCTGCTTGTTTCTTAGGTCCGTTTGCTTGATAAACCTTTTCCCAGCCCTTTACTCTGAGTAGATGTCTGTCTTTGTGGTTGAGGTGTGTTTCTTGTAAGCAGCAGAATGTTGGATCCTGTTTTCGAATCCAATCTCTTAGCCTGTGCCTCTTTATAGGTGAGTTGAGTCCATTGATATTAAGTGATATTAATGACCAGTGGTTGTTAACTCCGGTCATTTTTCCTTTCTTTCTTTCTTTCCTTTGGTAGTAGAGTTTGTGTGTTTCCCTTCTTCAAGTTGTGCTGGTGAAGGGTCTTTAGATGTCTGAGTTATTGTGGGCATTGTTGGACTCCTTGGTTTGTGATTTTCCTTCAATTACTTTCTGAAGGGCTGGATTTGTGGCTACGTATTGTTTAAATTTGTTTTTATCCTGGAAAACTTTGTTTTCTCCATTTATAGTGAACGAAAGCTTGGCTGGGTATAGTAGTCTGGGCTTGCATCCATGGTCTCGTAGTTTCTGCAGTATCCAGGACCTTCTGGCTTTCATGGTTTCCATAGAGAAATCAGGTGTAAGTCTGATAGGTTTACCTTTATAGGTAACTTGACCTTTTTCCTTTGCAGCTCTTAATATTCTTTCTTTATTCTGTATGTTTTGTGTTTTGATTATTATATGACGAGGAGATGTTTTTTTTTGATCCAGTCGATTTGGTGTTCTGTATGCTTCTTGGACCTTCAAAGGAATATCTTTCTTAAGGTTGGGAAAGTTTTCTTCTATAATTTTATTAAATATATTTTCTGGACCATTGAGCTGTACTTCTCCTTCTTCTATCCCTATTATTCTTAGGTTTGGTCTTTTTATTGTGTCCCAGATTTCCTGAATGTTTTGTGATGAGAATTTGTTGGTTATGCTGTTTTCTTTGATGAGAGTGTTTATTTTCTCTATGGTATCTTCAGTGTCTGAGATTCTTTCTTCTATCTCTTGTAATCTGTTGGTGGTACTTGTCTCTGTAGTTCCTGTTCGTTTATTCAAATTTTCCATCTCCATCCTTCCCTCGGTTTGTGTTTTCTTTATTACTTCCACTTCGTTCTTCAAGTCTTGAACCGTTTCCCTTACCTGTTTGATTACTTTTTCTTGTTTCTCTTGGTTTTCTTGGGTATCTTTGAGATATTTATTCATTTCCTCTACCTTTTTGTTTGTAATCTCTAATTGGTTGTGGCAGTTTTTCACCTCCTGTTTAAGGTCCTCTATTATTTTCATAAAATTCACTTTTGAGTCGAATTCTTCTAATTCTTCTGTATTAGGGTTTAGACTTCTCATTTCGGGATTCCTGGATCCTGGTGATGTCACGTTGCCTTTCAAGTTGTTGGGGGAATTCTTGCATTGGCGCCTGCCCATCTTTTCCTTCAAATGGAGCCAGGAGAGGCCTGATGTCTTGGACCAGTCTTTGCTGTGACTAACTCTCTAGGTGTATCTCCTCAGTGTAGGGGCAGGAACCGTTCCCTTCCAGGTGAACTCCTCAACACCAAAACATGGATGCGTGGTATTCCAATGACCCGCGTAAAGAAGGCCGAATGCAAGGGGTCGGGCGGGGTCCAGTAGAACACAGGCGACACTGCAGTACAAGCTGGAGGTGCCTGCGCTCCCTTTCGGGGGTTGCTGAGGCCTGCCCGCTGCTCTGGTTGGGTAGCCTTAGTGTAGGGGCGTTTGTGCTCTCTACCGGGACCGTCCGCCCCAGGATAGTACACACTCACCCGTCCCGATGAAACTTCTTGGCACCTACACAGGAACTCCTGGATGCCCCAATGAGCCAGGGACTAATGGAAGTAGGGCGCAGGCAGAGCAGGTCCAGCAGATCACAGCAGAGACTGCAGCCCCAGCAGCAAGGGCCCGCTTTCCCTGGCGGGGACCTTGAGGCCTGCCCTCTGGTCAGGGACTCACTGCTCTGGGTTGGTAGCCTTAGTGAAATGGCAGGAAACTGTTCCACAGCTAAGGACCTTGCAGACAAGGCAGGTTTGGGGGTGGGGGTGGGGGCGGGTGACGACCACAGTAATTCTTAAAGCATACATTTAATCGAGGTGGCTTGCTTACAGTTTCAGAGGGTCCATCCATTATCGTCAGTAGATGTGCTGGAGCTGAGTGCTATATCTTGCAGGCAACAGGAAGGTAACTGCACTGAGGGAAGCTTGAGCAAAAGAGACCTCAAAGCCCACCCCCACAGTGACATACTTCCTCCAGCAAGGCCACACCTCCTAACAGTGCCACTTGCTTTGGAGCCATTTTCTTTGAAGTCTGTCAGTATTTCACAGGGAAGCAAGGGTAGGACAGCTGGCAAAGGAGAAGAGTGAGAATGGGAAGGAGTATCTCATAGAGGAACAGTCTGTGGCCTTAAAACAGCTTGGGAGGAAAAAGCTGTGACTGATAAACCTTGGAGTACAGCATGTTCTAGCTTTAAATATGACTCCTGAACTTTTGAGTACGATTAAGGTAATTTTATATTTCAAGTCAAAGAAGATCTCCTGACCTCTTTGGTTTTGGTCATGGTTTCTGCAATGATGCTGGCAGCTCCTGGGTCATCTGTCACTGGGATAAATGGCCGAGATGAGGCCCAGGGAGCAGATGATGTCACCGCAGAGGGGTCACAGCATCCTCAGAGGAGACAATCTAATTGGAGAGGAACAAGGAAAACACCTGTCGCTTTCTGGGATGACCCAGCACTTATACCACATTCCCAGCTATCACCCTAGTGAGCCAAAGTAGCCCTAGAAACAGCAGGCGAGCAGGCGCACAAACCACTCTGCCCCAGCTCATGCGTCTCTAAGGAGTCTTTTCCCAAACAAACTAACAGTTTTCAACTTTCTGATTCCTAACATTTCAGAATTCTATTTAGTGACTTTTTAACAGCATACACTGATTTTCATTTTAACACTAAGAAATTCTTTAAATAGAATAATTTTACCAAGTCAAACTCAAACCAAATTGCAGACACAAAACTTAAGTGACAGAATGAGTAGAATTCCTTCCCCTTCAAATTCAACACAGCCTGAAGCTGCCCCTTTACCTCTCTCTTTTCTTGCCATAGATTTGGACTCAGTCTGTCCTCAAGATCAGGAGCCAGCATCCTTCCTCTATGTTCATGGGGCTGGCCATTGCCGATGCATCAGAAGCAGGTGCTGAGGAGGAGAAGGAGGGGCATTCCACTGGGGCGAGCATGCCGGCTGGCATCAGGGCTCCAACCACTGCATCTCTGTCAGGACAGAAGGCCAGGACTGTGGTAAGCCACCCTGTCATCTGGGTACCACAAGAAGCAGCAGGAAGGGTCAAATGCTCACTAACACTATGTCCTCATTTTTATAGACTATGTATAAATGAGTTTTAAAAAACTACTGTGCATTTTTAGCCCACAGTTCTAGGGTAAAATGTATATCCCAATCTTATTTATAGGTCTAAGATACATAGCAACATTTCAGTCCACAACTGTGATTGTATATGACTATATCAACTAGAAAGGTCCCAGTGACTTTAATTTACATGTATATAAGAAAGTTCTTACAATATTAATATAATGCATTTTTCAGAATGTAACCTCATTGTTATATTAAACAACACATGGTTGTATTTTAGCAGACACAAGTAACAACAAGGGATGCCCAACCTGTGGGTCATGATCCCTTTTGGGGTCTGAATAATCCTTTCACAGGGATTACATATCATATATCCTCCATCTCTGTTATTTATGTTGTAATTCATAACAGCAGAAAAATTACAGTTATGAAGTAGCAAGGAAATAATTTTCTGGTTGGGGTCACCACAACATGAGGAACTTTATCAAAGGGTCACTGCATTAGGAAGCTGAGAACCACTGGTAAAACCAGAGCAGAGTAAGCCTCTAGCTCAGTCTAGGTAAACCTGCTGAGCTGCTGCTGAAGCTTAGGAATAGACGGTTGATGTTGATGAAAACTAGATATGGTGAGGGCAGATTCACTGTCCCCTGACGACTGCTTGGGCTCTGCTCCTAGGTCTGTAAGCACAACTCTCAGACCCCAGCCAGGAAACACACCCTGTGGTTGAGCACTGCTGCCCAGGCTTCACTGCTGGGAGCTGGTGGGACAGGGTCTAGGGGAGTCCTGGGGTCAGGAGAGCATGTCACTGAGGGGACTGGAACATGGCTTCCTTCTTTCTCAACTTTAGACCATGAGGTGGGCAGGTTTTGCTCTGCTTCTGGCTCCCATTATGACATGTTTACCAGAGGCCCAAACCTGGGGCTAGCCACTATGGACCAAATAAAATCTCCCTCTTTCTAAGCTGAGTGTCTCTGGTGTTTTCTTAAATGTTGGGAAGCTGACTGCAACAGGCTCTAACAAGAGCAGCAAAGGAGTATGTTAAGACAGTGAGAACCACCTTATCACGTGGATGAAAGGAGCAATCTTTTTTTTTTTTTGAGACAGGGTTTCTCTGTAGCCCTTGCTGTCCTAGAAATCACTCTGTAGACCAGGCTGGCCTTCCGAATGCTGGGATTAAAGGCGTATACCACACTGCCCAGCAAGAATAATCCTTTTAAACAAGACCTTAAATTAGCATCAATTCATTCTTCCTCTTACCTAATACAGATATAGAATTATCAATAAAAAAGAAAACATCTTCAAGCCTGATGTTCTGATTCACATTTCAATAATGAGCTGGGTTTTGTCTGTACGGCACCAAGAACCCATCAATCATCAGCATGGGTGTGTGACTCGTAACTGTACAACTAGTAGGGCTGACGATTAATAACAACATTTTCATAACCATCTGCTCAATCGCAATACTACAAACTATAAAGTTCACAGTGAGACAGGATTTATAAACCAACACACAGCCTACCTGGCATACATGATCTGCAGTGCGGTAAGAATGTGTGATAAGGCCTGCTGCTTAGCCAGGTTTCCTTCCAGCGACAGGAGGATCTTGGCAAGAGAAGGGCGATTGGGCTTACAGTTATTTGCACCATTTATCTTATTGCTGGCAGAAGAAAAATCAGCATCTGAAGACACACCTAAGAAAGGGAAACAAAAAACAAAGCTGTTTTTAAGATCACAGATTGCTCGTTCTCTATGTGGTTTGACCACTTAGGCTATCTTGAAAACAAACCACAGTCTGCATTTTGCTTTTTGTGCAGCAGTACCTGCAGACATCAGTCAGACTGGCAGACCCTATGATTCACAATCCTCCTTACTAGCATGGATAGGGAGGGGCAACCATTACCAAATGATGGCTGCTGGAAAAGAAGTCAGTTTTCTTCAGAGAAGATTGCCCTGAGAGGGGATCCATGCTCTAGCAGACCAAGCACATACAGGCAACACTAAATTGACTCAGTAAGTACTGAGGGAGGGGGGTGATGAGGGACAGAAGAGAAACTGGAGGGGACAGAATGGGGTCCTGGATTTAATCTAAGCATTATAGACATGCATGAATTCTTTTTTTATTTTGTTGGTTTGGTTTTTGTTTGTTTGTTTTTAGACAGGGTCTCAGCATGTACCTCTGGCTGTCCTAAAACTCACTACACAAAGTTCACATCAAGGCAGGATTTACAAACTAATACACAAGAGGCTGACCTCTAACTCACAGAGATTCACCTGCCTCTCTCTCCCTCTCGAGTGCTCTGGAATAAAACGCTACAACGAAAAACAAGTTGTGGAGGAAAGGGTTCATTTTGCTTACACTTCCACATCACAGACCATCACTGAAGAAAGTCAGGGTAGGAATTCAAGGCAAGAACATGAAAGCAGGAACTGATGCAGAGCCCATGATGGAACACTGCTCGATGGCTTGTTCTTCATGGCTTTTTCAGACTCTTTCTTATACACTCTAGGACCACCTGCCCAGGTTGACACCACCCACAGTGAGCTGCACCCACTTACGTCAATCATTAATCAAGGGAATATTCTACACTCTTGTCTACATGTGATCTGAAGGATGTAATTTTCTCAAGAGTCCTCTTCACAAATAACACTACCTTGTGTCAAACTGATAAAACTGACCAACACAGTCATAAAATGCTGTGTTTTACTATAGTACATAAAAGCTGTAGTAAAAGTTCCTGAAAATTTCTTATGAAAGAGAATGAAAAGAACTACTCTTGTAAAATAATGTAACTACATTATACCCAGAACAGTGCAAGGTAAAATGCACTGGTGTATGGTACGTAGCCAAAAATTACAGGGCAGGCAGAATGCAATATAACACAATACATAAATCACAAGAAGAAGTATAAATCAGCCAATGAAATCAACCGGAAGTTGACAGAGAGATTATAACTAGTAAAGAAAACACTTATCTAGTCCAAATAGCAGACAGAAACATGACAATATGAGAACAGCCAACATCTGGGGAAGGAAACCTCTGGGTAAGGCGGTGACGAGAAACTGCCCGTATGACTAGGTCAAGGAGAAGTTAGGACAGGAACAGAGACGGAGCGAGGGAGGGAGAAGGAGAGAGAACATGGCCAAGCTTTGGAAAGTCACAAAGGCAGTGTGACAGGACACCAAAAGTGCAGACAAAACAACAGGTGATGCCAAAGGAGGCAGACAAGGCCAGAGACTCCAGCCACAGAGCTCCTGGCCGAGCGGGAGGTGAGCCAGGCAGCCCTGGACACAGTGAGCTGACATCCTGATCAGAGGACAGGCCCACGCCCACAGAAGAACTGGACAGGCGTCAGCAGTGGACAGGAATCCCATGTTGTCACTCCATATAACTTAGGAGGTTGTTAGCTAGGTGCCATTTTGAGAGGAAATCTTCTGCTTAACACAGAACTACTCTGGGAGTCTGAAAACAGAGAAGACCTAGTTAGGAAGCCTGACATTCCACAGTCCCGGGATGAGAGACAGCCCTCTCAGGATGAGAAGCATTAAATATGCATTTTGTGCAGCAGACGGGGCACTGCAGGAAGCCATGTTCTCTTTCATGTGGATCTTAGCCTTCAATCTGTAGATAAGTGTGTTTAAGTTTGAGTACCCACAGAAGAAAGGAACGTCGGAAGGGGCAATGTGGAGGGCGGATGCCAAGGGAAGGACAGAATGTAGGTGGTAAGAAGGGTGAACAAGCAGGGTTAAATGAGATAGGGTAGGGTAGAGGTAGAAACACAGGCAGAGCTAAGTAGCACTAGAGATCTTTGACAAACTCACAAGGAAACTTACTCTGTAGCAGCTTCCTAAAATACAGACATATACATAAGCATCTATGAAAGGGATTTAAGTGGAGTTGCCTTGAACTGGGAGATAATGCTTTTCCCAGACATCATACACTACCAAATATAAGTTCCAGTGTTAAATACAAGTTACCTCTTTTTGAGTTACTGATACAACTGTTTGCTTTCTTTTTCTGAGTGTTTTTAGAAACTGAACCCTCAGTAGCAGGCTGCTCAATAAGACGACTTCCCAGGGCTGGGGAGATGGCTCAGCAGGTGAAGACACTTGCTGCCAAGCCTGACAATTCCCACAAGTTGGCATCTGCTCTCCACAGGTTTAAAAGCAACAGTCAACAAAAGGAAGAGAGAGAACTGAAGTGGGGAGAGGCTACTGGCTCTCAAAATTCACTCTCATGGCTTCCCTCCTCCAGGAAGGCTGCGGCTCCTCATAACCTCCCTGAACAGTGCAACCCACTGGGGACAAGTACTCAAATGCCAAGCCTGTGAGGGACACTTCCCAATCAAGCCACCACAGTAAGTAAACACACCCAAAGGTACTTAACGTGAGTCAGCCCACAGTAAGAGGCCGTCACACGCCCATCACAGGGCAAAACCAGAGTTCAGGGAACACTGGAAAATAGAGACGGCAATGTCAGAGACCAGGGCATGTGCTACACGATATTATCGTCATGTGTCTAAAGTATGGTCACCTACACAGCACCAACATGACAACACCACCAGCTGGCACACCAACGTGAATGGGAGAAATCTCACAAGGCCACACAGATCAATGAAGTAAAGCTACAGTCAACTAATGGCTGCCAGGCAAGGCGGGGGGAGAATATGATTCAGTCTTCTCCAGGGACCAGTACCTGATAGGTTATCCAATCATAAATAGGGGCAACACTAAATGGATGCAGTAGTGTGTGTGTGTGTGTGTGTGTGTGTGTGTGTGATAACAACTAAAGAATGAGGAGTCATAAGTGGAGTGGGGGTGGGGACAGTTGAAGAGGGGAGTGAAGTGATGTAAACACAGTAGCCATGTAAATAAGTTAATAAACAGTCCTTTGGGACTTAGTAGCTTAGTAGCTGTGTGTGGCTGCCTGCAGAAGATCTGTCCAAGATCGATACTGGGTCAATATTCTGCCATGGAGTGGAAAAGGGCTCAAGAGCCCCCGTTCCTAAGGGAGGATCTATCGACAGCTGGAGAAGGAGTCAATGTTCCTCTTATAGCCCCACACCCAGAAGTTACGTAGACATAGCACACACTGGAGTCTGTGGATTATTAAACTTTTAAAAAAAAGAAAGTAAGAATGGGAGGAGACAGGGAAAGGGCAATTCTGGAAGGAGTTAAGGGGAGGAACTGAGGGTGAAGAGGAACAGAGAACACAGTAGGAAATGATAGGGGAAAATCAGATTATTCATCTATTGCTAACAAGAATACAAAAGAGTCCAGTTATTATAAAAACAATCTGACAGTTTCACATGGCATGCACTTGGAAAGACATTCTTGGGCATCATACCAAAGAATCAAAACTTGCTTCCACTCACCAAAAAACAAAACAAAACAAAACAAAACAAAACAAAACAAAACATTAATTTGTAACAACCAAAAATCACAAAGAACTTAAATGTCCTTCAATGACTGAATAAAGCACGAAACAGTATTCAGGAACAAAAAGGCATCCACTCTTGACACAAACAGCCATCTAAGTAGACAAAGCAATGTACAGGAAAATCTGCACAAGTAAGACAGGACAGAAGTTGCGCATTCAAGAGATGCAAGGGCCAGCCTGCAGGCCAGCAGAGCACAACCTTTGTCAGCAGGACCACACGCACCTAGGTGGCCATGCAGTCTACAGGAGAACATTACCTAAGTAGGAAGCACCCGGCGGGTCTCTTCCGTCTGGGAGAGGACAGGTTCGTGGACAGAGGGCGTGGCTACACTATGTGAGGACCCACAAGCCACTCGAGTGATCTTCTGGCCCTCCAGGCCCTGCACCAGGGTGGGCTTTCTGTTAACTGTGGTCGTGCCATTGCCCTGTTGGCCATGGTCATTGTCCCCCCAAGCATACACCTGTTAAAGGGGAAAAAATTATATTTTTCAACTTTACATTATTTCTAAAAACACTTGAAAATGCATAAAACATGTCATGGTCCTTGAAAGAACTGCACTCTTAAAGATAAAATGTATTTCACAATATAACAAAAGAGCATGCGTACATTCAGTTCTGAGGGAAAAAAGTCAACCATGAAAATGTTTAACAACTATAAATGCTATTTAATATTATTCTAATTAATTCGTCCTTCTTTGGGTGGAAGACAGAGGATGTACTGCTTTGGCTAAGTACAGTAAATCCACTATACTATAAAGGGTAACGAAAAAGAAAAATACCATGCTCATTTTTCAAGTAATTTGCTCTTAGGTTTTACAGTTATAAAGCATAATTCACTTTGAACTAAACAATGTTAATTTTGTTTTCATAAACCAAACTTAAAATATGGCTCCATGGGCTAGTCATGGCATACTCTTCTTAAAACAACAAAATCAATAATATCTACGAAATCCTGTATTTCCAAAGTAAAGTATGTGTAGCCTCTATCATGTAAGTACAGCCTCTATTACGTAACTACAGTCTCTCTTATTGTAAGGATATAGCAAAAAAAAAAAAAAAAAAAAAAAAAAAAAAAAGAAGAAGAAGAGGAAGAAGAAGCGGGATTAACTGGTTTTTTGGGATGATTGGTATCTGTGAATTACTGTTTATAGAAAATTGTATTGGTACTGTTTCTTGTATATTGATATGTTAAATATTGAATGTGAGTGTTCCTACCTCTATTTTTGTATGAGTATGCTTATAACTTTGTCTATATTGTATTGATACATCTACCATATTACATTGTACATTTCTACCTCTGATACTATGACATTGTTTACAGTTGAAGATCATTGTCTTCATATATTGCACAGTTGTTTATTCTTTTAGTCTTCAAAGTTAGATAGGTATTGAGAATTATATGTTTGTCATATTTATTTTTAAGTTAATCAGGTCTTTTAGTTACATAGAGATTATATTTAGTATAGATAGTATGATCTTCAGCCTCTTCGAAGAGCTGTAAAAAATGGCCTTTAATCTAACCTAAAATTTCTGTGCCAACGAGACACAATTACTCCTGGCAACACCACTCTACTCCTGAGAGAACGTTGAGCACCAAAGACACTCCACTGGGAGCTTGTCTTCTTGGCAGAACTGGTCTTTGGGTTAAGAAAAGCCCATACCTCAACTTCTAACAAAGATACAAAATATCCCTAAGTGGATAAAACAGGATTGTCTTATCTTGCCAAGACAGGGTAGGATAGTCCTAAAAAAGTTCCTTGCCTTTAATAATGGTATGCCAGTTATGTTAGGCCTTAGCCAAAGTTGGTTGACTCAACATTACAAACGAGACTTTGGGTGATTGCCCAGATAGTCAGTTGTCTCTGTCAATTGTTGCACATTTTGGATATCTCTCGATTGTTAAGTAATATTTATTCCCTTCTCAGATCTTTAACGGAGTTAAAGATTATATAATTGTAGTTACTCTCTATGTTATTTAGACTCCCTGAGATAAAATGTTTAACAAAAGTTTTGTTCTCAATATTGTTTGTTATATTTATTATTTGTTATTATTGTATATAGTTGTATTTGGTTTAGTTCTATCTTATTTAGACAAAAGGGGGAGATGTAGGGATATAGCCCCACCCATTGGGGGCGTGTTTGCCTCGGGCTAATGTTTACGGATAAATCTGCCGGGCGTGATCCCAGGAGCCCCTTTCTTTTGCTCCGCTTTTCCTGTGCTCCGTGGGAACCTGTGGTCCTGTAAGTCTATTTCCTTATTAAAGCTGTATATATCTATATAATCTGTCTGCATTCATTTGCGCCGCCACATCTTGTGTAGGTGTAGCCTATCATATAAGCACAGCATCTATTATGTATCTATAGCCTCTATCATATAGGTACAGTCTCTATTATGTAGGTATAGTCTCTATTATGTAAGCACAGTCTTTATCATGTAGCTACAACCTCTATCATATAAGTACAGCCTCTATTATGTAGGTGTAGCCTCAAACATGTAAGTACAGCCTCTCTTATGTAGCTATTGCCTCTATCATAAGTACAGTCTCTATTATGTAGGTATAGCCTCTATCATCTATGTACAGCCTCAGCCTCTCTTATATAGGTATAGCTTCTATCAAGCATCAGGTTCCCCCCCCCAAAATAAAAGCTGCTAATAGCTTAGGGGTGGGAGTATTTTCAATAATTTTTATATTCTAGCATGGACTTCACAATGTAAAGGATGGTTTGCCAAGAACCCCCCCAACCTGTGCTAACACTTAAGCAATACACCAGTAAACAAGATGAACTCTGCTCCACCTTAACAGCTCTCCAATATCAGGTTGGTGCAAAACAGATTACAGTTTTGAAGCATGAATTTTAAATTACTGTAAACAGGTTCAAAACAAGTATTTATTAATCAAAATGGAAACCATTACAGCCAAAAGACACATTTTTGCAAATGAAATGAGTAAGAAAATCACTAAAACTTGGTTTTGTCTAGTATCATTTCAATAGTATAAAATAAATGACAAGTGTAAGTCATCATATATATATATATATATATATATATATATATATATATACATATATGTATATGTGTATGGAGAGAGAGAGAGAGAGAGAGAGAGAGAGAGAGAGAGAGAGAGAGAGAGGTAAAATGATGTATGATAGGGATCGTTGAGATGGCTCAGCATTAAGTCCTTGTGGACAAGACTGACAACCTGAGCTCAATCTCCAATCCTCACATGGTGAGAGAACCAACTCTAGAAAGTTGCCCTCTGACTTATACATGTGTGCACACAGATAGACAGACAGACATAAACACCCACAGATAAAATGATTATAAAAAAGTAAGAATTATGTATAATAAACATAATAAACTTATTTAGAATATATTTCAGTATCAAATGGCAAATTTCAACACAAAAACCATGATTATTTTTGCACTAACCTAATATTAAACTCACCTAAGCATTTCAGGAGTCTAAGGGATATTTGTTTTTTTATTTTCTTGGTGTGGCATGCTGAAAATGTGACCCAGGCTGGCCCACCAGAACTCACTATGTAACGTAGGCTGGCCTGCAACTAGCTATTCTCCGGCTCCAGACTTCCGAAGGCTGGGTGTTAGCGCGTCCTCCAGTGTGGACAAGACAAGCACTAAACCCGCCGAGCACTCCTAGAGCCTTACCACAGGTCACTGAGCCTCACCTGTCCCGAGTCTGTGACCGCCAGGCAGTGCAGGGCTCCGACCGCCACATGCACGATCTTCTTCCCTCTCAGTCCCTCCACCACTTGTGGCTTCCGCACGTGCACATCTGAGCCGTGGCCCAGTCTGGAGTAGTCCCCTTTCCCCCTGGGGACAAAGCAGCAGTTCCGGATCACTACATGGTTACAGTCTGGCAATGCTACAGGAAAACTTTCACGACCGCACACCTTCTAGAGTGGAGTGATAACATCACACAGAATATATACCACATCCAAATTAGCGCAGACTAACTTGGCGGGGAAGACCTCTCGTGCTGTCATGTGTCACATAAGAACTCAGTTACTATGGATTATAAAGAGACGGAATAGAGTATACCGCCAACCCCCCTCCCAAGCGCTATCTGGAATGTCTTTTCAAGTTGCTAATTGCCTGACATGACATAAGGAAGTTAGAAGTCTGTTTCGTTGTCTTATTTCATGTAGCTTCCAGTATAATGTAATTCACAATTTTTTTAAAGCTATATAAACCTCACACAAACTGGGTGAAACTGTCTATAGATTTCTTTACAAGATGAACTGTAAGATATTCCTTTTTCATAATTTTATCAGTAATCTCAATTCAACATAGATTTTTTTTTTCACAAAAAGATGCCAAATGAGTAAGAAAGTAACAGTTTTACTAGCAGCCGAGGCTGGGCACAGGGCAAAGCCAGGGCTCTCCAAACAGTCTGCCTTTGGCAATGACACTGAGGAAGCTTACATACTATGTCCACACCACTCCTGACTTGGTGAGTGCCAAGGAAAAATGAGCTCCGCACTCAATCTGGCACACACCCTGGCCATTTAGTCTCTCGATGTTCTGGGGAATGTTACAGCCTTCACTTCCCCCTTGGCCCAATTTTCCAAAATCACCATCACCCCAGGAAAACACCAAACCTAGGTTTAAAAAGCAAACACCTCAGGTAAATTCTTAGTATTTACATCCCTATCCAGAGGACACTCAGCATCACAACCAGCTCCTACCTTCATCAGTGAGAGCCAGTGTCTGTGCATCTCGGCTTCCACACGCAACCTGGATAACTCTGTGACCAAGAAGGACTTTCACCTACTCGATTACAAACGCAAAAACAGAATGAAGCACGGGAACTGGGAAAGCAATGGGAATTTTTCCACAGACTGAAAGTCAGTATATTGTTCGTGTCTTTAAAAACCCAGACTTGAGGCTTATCTTCACTTGAAAAAAACAAAGTGAAAAAGCTTTTATAAGCAATGAAAATGTGTATAATCACCATTTTGGGCTTCAGCTGTGTGGTATTATCACCGTGTCCCAAGCGGCCATACTCGCCCAGGCCCCAGGTGTACAGCTCCCCGCTGGACGTCAGGGCTGCACTGTGAGAACTGCCCCAGGCTATGTCCCTGATGCGCTTGGTTTTCGGGGCCTCGATCAGCCTTGGCTTGTCACAGTTCCTAGGGCAAGAGTAAAGTACACTTTTTACCAAGCTGTTTTTCAGAGACGGCCCATCTTTGATCAACAAAAAATATACGTCACCCTAATTGTCAAACCTTAAAAAAGAGAGTGGATCAAACTACAGTGTATCCATCTACGGTTTTAAATATTAATATTTATATCAATAAATAACTTCTATCAATAATTTTCTGTAAACAACTGTGAAAATACCCTATTATTACTAGCTAACAGTTTCTTAGGAATGAGCAAGATTGAGGAAGAGTCTTACATTCTACTGAAGTGTCCAAGTTTCCCATCATCACCTTCACCCCGCGAGAACACTTTCCCATCCACTGTAAGGCTGTAGCGTGCCGGCCACCTGCAACATACACAGGGGAAGGTTGTCAACACGTAATGTCTAAAGAGTTTACCGTGTGCTACCTACTCTGCCTGGCATATGGAGGCACGTGCTCGATGTGTATGTGTTAGCTAAATGATTAACAGAACCATCACCACAGTTATCACAGAAAGCTTTCTGGGTGACATATATGTAAAATAAATGAACTTTTATTCCCCGACACTCTCCCATCCCAGCGCTCTGCCTCACGTTACAGGCGTGAGCTCTGGCTGCATAGTCAGGGAAGGATCTACAAACTACTGAGCTCCAAGGCAGAGCAGACGGGGCTCCCGGCAGCAGGGACTCAGCAACAGACAACTCCATATACTATCAGGGGCAACAACAAGTCCAGCTCTAGAGAAGGGCTGCACAGGCTAGAGTATTACAGCCACCTTCCCCAGCAACAGGCCAGAAGGGCCAGTGCTCTTCACAGGCAGATGCCTTACAGATGGGCTCAGACCCTACCAGGAGCTTAACAGAGGAGAAGAGTAAGTCCTTGTTTCGCACATAGGTCCTCTGGAATCCTAAACAGTACAAGTGTGAATTGAGTTTAGTATCCAGAGTCGGCTCCATCCCTCGGAACCTGGCACGGTGTACAGAACATTTCAGTAATGCCAAAGTGGAAGCTGAGGGGCAGCAATGAACTTGCTTGAAAACCACTTTTCTCACACTGAGATTCATTGATGCTCTGGGAAATTTCATGGGAGCCACTGAGTTTTCATAGTAAGATACCCTATTTAAGTGACAGAACTTTACAGTTTCATAGCTAAAAAGTGCAGGGCCTGACAGACACAAGCGCTCCAGGACTGAGCACAAATCCTCTGAGAGGTACAACACACACCTGAAATGCCAACAATGATGGCTTCCAAAAAGCTTTATTAAGTACTAATAACTAATCTTAGATTGAGTCACATCATCTACCTCTTTCTTCAGACTAGTTAACTAAAACTTAAAAAAGGACACAAGGATACTTCAGAGAGTTCCTGAAGGGCTTGAAACACTTGCAAAGCAAGAGGCACATCAGGCCCCTGTGCACTGGTGCTGGGCTCGTACCTGAGTGGACCGCTACCTTTTTGACCACGTAGCTGCTGAGGGCTGTGATCTGCCGAGGAATAGGGACCGTCCTGCTGGACATACCCAGCCCCAGCCGGCCGTTTGTGGCTTCTCCACAGGAGTACACCTTCCCTTCCACAGTCACTGCAAGGAGCAGTCAGAAGTCTCAGCTCTCACAACATAAAGGCCACACTGTTTAATGTGTGTTCAACATAATTTACCAATACTAAAATCATCATACCTGCAAACAAACTCTTAGATCCACCAGCCACCTGAACCACATTCAGAGCAGACAGAGTCTCAGAGAATGAAGGAGCCTTGATCTGAAAGGATTTTTTAAAGCAAAGGAAGAAAAAGAGAATGTTTATACTTTTTCACCCCTAAGTGATCTTAACAGATGATATACAGAATTGCTGTCAGTCTGTGATTACCTTAACCACAAGAGTCCTTAGCTCTTAGAAGTACAAACTAAAGTGTTTTAGAGATGAAAGAATACAATTAGATTTACTTATAGTGGGTCTACAGTACAGAAACACAATTAGATCAGGGGCTGGGGAGAAGACTCAGTCTAGGGTTCGCCATGCAAGGATGAGGATTTGAGTCCAATCCAAAGTTCAATAAAAGAACCAAGTGTGGTGTGATGCGGAATGTCCTTCTGTATGCTGCGAATATATGTTGCCTTTATTGGTTGATGAATAAAGCTGCTTTGGCCTATGGCAGGGAAGAATACAGATAGACGGGATAGCCAAACTGAATAGGCGAGAAGGCAGAGTCTGGAAGAGTAAGATGCCAGAGCATTACCAGTAAGCCATGGGGCACGTGGAGATACACAGATCAATGGAAATGGTTAATATAAATGTAAGAGCTAGCTAGTAAAAGCCTAAGCCATTGGTCGAACTTTTATAATTAATATTAAGCCTTGAACTGGCAGGCAGGAGAGAAACCTCCAGTTGTGGTGCTGTTCAGTGCTTATACTCTCAATGCTGGAAAGAAAGGCAGCTGTCCTGTGCTTACTCATTGTTGGGAAAGAAAGGTAGCTAGATCCTTTGGAGTTTGCTGGTCAGCCAACCTAGCCTAAGCAATGAGTTTGGGACTAATGAAAGCATATGGTGCCTAAGGAACTGCCATATGCATGAAAACATACAAAGAGCAGCCAGTTGTGGACAACACTTGGAGTCTGAAATGAGGACAAGAGAAGTCACAACTCTAAACCTGTCTACCTTGGTACCTGTGAACATTTTTGTACTGAAAGGTCTAAGAAGAAATAAGCATGCCGTGACCTGAGGACAACATGCCCCACCAGTTCATGTGTTTGAACATTTACTCTCCAGTCGTGGTCTATTCTGGAGAACTGGAGACTCTACAACAAGGGGGAGTTAGGTGGAAGAAATGAGATACTTGGGGGTTGTCCTGGAGGGTTACAGCACCACAGACTGCTTGTAGTCTTCTGTTTCCTGATCTGCTCAGATGCAGTAAGTAAGCTGCTGCCACCATGACAGACTGTGTTCCTCTCGAAATGTGGACCGAAGCACACCTGTCTTCATGGGAGTGCTTCTTTGAGGTGTTCTGTCACAGCCTTGCTCACTCTGACTGTGACTCACATACATAAGAAACTGTGCTAACCGGCATGGTGTGGCACATCCTTTATCTCAAAGTCTGGTAAGCAGAGGCAGATGAGGATCTCTGTGAGTATAGAGCAGCCCAGACTGCAGGCTTAGTGCCAGGCCATCCAGGGCGTGAAGGAAGGAAGGAAGGGAGGGAGGGAGGGAGGGAGGGAAGGGAAATAAGGAGAAGGAAGGAAGGAAGGAAGGAAGGAAGGAAGGAAGGAAGGAAGGAAGGAAGGCAGGCAGGCAGGCAGGCAGGAAGGAAGGAAGGAAGGAAGGAAGGAAGGAAGGAAGGAAATTACATGTTTCTGCTTTTTACTGTGATAGATGTGGTTAAAATTAAAAATCCTGCCTAAGAAACCCTGTATTATTATATGGTGATTTGTTTTGCATTATGAATGGACTGGACTATAACCTGGAAGTGTGAGGTAAAAAAGGCTCTGGTCCAGATAAGACCTATACCTAACCATCAACATACCTATACCTGACCTATACCTAACCATCAATATACCTATACCTGACCTATACCTAACCATCAATATACCTATACCTGACCTATACCTAACCATCGACATGCCTATACCTGACCTATACCTAACCATCAATATACCTATACCTGACCTATACATAACCATCAATATACCTATACCTGACCTATACATAACCATCAATATACCTATACCTGACCTATACCTAACCATCAATATACCTATACCTGACCTATACCTAACCATCAATATACCTATACCTATACCTAACCACTGCAAAATAGGGATCTGTGACCTCAGGACATAAATGTCATTTAAGGCTGCCTAAATAACAATATAAATTAGTTCAAGTAAGTGAGTTCCAGCAGTCTCTGCTTCCTAGTAATACCGGTGACAGAGGCACATGACTGATGTTGTCACCACAGAGACTAAAAAGAACAGATCTCATCAGGTGAAGTTGTCCCCCAATACTAAAAATTAGAGTAAGTTGGGTTTTTTGGACCTCATCAAACAAGATACAATGTACAATTAATTCAGTCCTAATTCAGATGCATTGTTTGTTAGAGTTACTCTATTTTTTTATTTGGAAAATGTCACCTTTTTTGTGAGTAAGCACTTCAAAAATTAGCCTTTAACTCAATTATTTGTGAAATCAAGTATAAGCATAGAAGCAAATGTTTGGTTTTTCAAGACACAGAAAACCTTTGGAGCCTGTCCTGGAACTCGCTCTGTAGACCAGGCTGGTCTGGAACTCACGGAGATTCACCTGCCTCCACCTCCTGAGTGCTGGGATTAAAGGCGTGTAGCACCACTGCCCAGTAGTCTCAGGATTAATCAACAGTGAAAGGAAGGACTGGGTGGAGAGGAGTGAGGGGAAACCATGATCAGGATGTAAAAATGAATGAATGAATAAATGAATGAATAAGTGAATGAATGAATGGGTAAAAGGGGGAAGAAGGGGAAACCATGATCAGGATACAAAAATGAATGAGTGAGGGCTGGAGAGATGGCTCAGTGGTTAAGAGCGCTGCTTGCTCTTCCAAAGGTCCTGAGTTCAATTCCCAGCAACCACATGGTGGCTCACAGCCATCTGTAGTGAGATCTGGTGCCCTCTTCTGGCCTGCAGGCATACATGCAGAATACTAAGAATACTGTATACATAATAAATAAATAAATAATTTTTAAAAAAATGAGTGTGTCAATGAGTGGAGGGGGGAGGGGGGCCTCTACCCACAGCCACTCCACAATGACAAGTGTGCACAGATCTACTGTCCCATTTCTCTGTGCTCACAAAGCATTCTCTCCATACAACTGTATATAAAGGAGAGAAGCAGCTCACAAAGTCTGAACTCAGAACTCACATCTAGAAAGAGGGTTAAAGAGCCTGCCTAGCTGAGCCTCAGGCAGAAGCCACAAGCACTGCCATCAGGCACAGGGAACGGGGTAGGTACCTTAGAGCCTTTGAGCCCACACAGCTGGTCCTTGTCATTCAGGCCCCACACAAACACTTTGGTTCTTATTGTAGCTGTTGACTCCAACCCAGCAGTCTTCTTTCTAATGAGACTAGACAGGAAACAAAGGTAGAAACAAAGCATTTAAAACATAAAGAGCTCCTCCAAGTAAGGAGTCCATCTCAAAGACTTGCTTTAGCACATGAAACCACCAGTCTGTATACAAGCAAGTGCTCCAGAGCTGTGGCACAGATGACAAGAGCATGTGTTGAGCAGCAGTACAGACGGAGCTGCTCTCTGTCTCCTTACATCACTGAAAGTCACTTACAGCAAAATGCGTTTGGTCACCTGAGTTGTGTCCACCGCCTATGGAAGGCTCTGGCCCTACTAGGAAGCCAGCACGGCAGGAGCAGTGTTGGAAACACTGAAATGTGTTTTGCACGTTTGTCTGAACAACCCCACACGCACTAACCCATCTACAAAAGCTCAACTGTGAGGAAAGTGATCAGCACAATGTTTCTGTCAGGACTCCAAAGGAAGCCTAAAGTAGTCCTTGTTACACACGACATGGAATAACACATAATGGAAGAATCTTCGTCACCCCGACACACCCTGTCTCATAGCACTGAGCTTTCCTGTCGGGGCAATGTTCCACTGCAGTCCCACACAACCCCTTTCTTCCCAGCTCCAACACCACGCTGATGCAGGGGAGTCTGTCCAGTGTCACCGTCCACCGCAGGACGGACCCACAGAAGCTGCTGCACACACACGTACAGAATGACAGCACAGCAGCAGGCATCCCCACCTACAGAGCCAGGTAAGAAGAAGTCCTAGGATTGCACAGGAATTATACACAAGAGCCTCGAGACAGCCCAGAGTCAGCAGTGTAACAACGTCCATGTCCTTAATGCCACCCAGCTGTAAGCTTAAAACTGCAGAAGTGGAAAATCAGGCTTAGTGTATTTTACCATAATAAAGAAAAGCTAAAACATTTAAGTTAACAGTAAAATAGCTAGCAATAGAATGTGCCGTACCGTGTCTACCGAAAATCATGATCTAGCACAGAAAACAAAAGGAAGCTACAGGGATTTAAACCAAAACAGGAACAGAACGTTTCAGATTAAAAACAAAAGTAAGCTTTTTTTCCCCAATCTTCTCTCTAATGGTCTTTTTTTTTTTTTAATGTGCATTTTTTATGTTTTATTTTCTTGCAAGATATTATTTTTGACAACTCGACTAAGCATCCTAGTAGGCACGATTCACAAACTGGGGATGGGACAGAAGGCAGCCAGTCCCAGAGGAAGAAGCTCTCACCTCCCAGTGCTGCCTTTGTCATCCTCCTCCTCCTCGTTATCTGAAGCCAGAAAAGGAACCGCTGCCAAATCCTCCTCCTCAGCCCGGATGCGTCCCAGCAGGATGAGACCGTGAATTTTGCAATCGATCCCTGAGCTCCTGCACTGCTTTATTGCGATCTCAATGTACCTGTGATACTGGATGAGAAAATGACAAGTTACAGACACCTCAGACTCAGAAGACAGACACTGACATTGACATTCTGGAAAGATTGTAGGTTACAAAATACATCTGTGATTTCACCAGTCTGGGTAGAAGAAGGCCAAGATAAAAGGAGAAATCAAAGAATAAAATGGAGAAATAACATAAAGAACTACAGAAAACAGGAAGAAGACAGAGTGGGATTTCATTTCCTGCCCCCAAAGAAGCCAGTTAGTTCATCTGACCACACCAAGGAGCATGGTCAGGGCTGAATCTTGCCAGCAAGTGCCCTGAAGGGACTCCTAGCTCCCAGGGAAAGCATGAGAGCTGCCAGGACAGACAAGTGTGAGCTGCTGGAAATTCAAACTGGAGTCAGAACATCAAGCTAACTAGACCTCGGGAAATTACACCCTAGAAAGAGGTGGAAGAACCTGAAACTGAACGCTTCCAATACTTAAAATCCTCCTTCCCCACCACTGCCTGGAGAAGTAACAGGTAATCTCACAGCCAGGCAGTGGAGAAGTATAAAGAATGCCAGAGACTGAGCCAAATCTGTGCCTGACCAGAAAAGAAGAGTAGGGATTGTGGATCACACACAAGTGAATCAGACCCAGGGAAGGAGCTGTAAAACCCGGAGCATGGTACAGCATCTGGCCAGAAGGACCAAATGCCAAGCTAGACGGTGTAGAGGGGCAGAAGCACAGGCGCGTGTACAAAGCTAAGATCTGTGACAGCCCCAGCCAGGTCACAGCAAGGAGGAGGTACAGGGGCTCCATGGAGTTGGTGGTAGACCCTGATGCACACAACACAGGGACAGACTCTCCCCTCCCAGGGTCCAGAAGCACTCCTGAGAACACAGTACCTCTTCTCTTTTATCCAGTATGGCTTTTTATCAGTAATCTTTTGATTTTAGCAACCTATTTTATACACATACATCTTTTTTCATTTTAAGAATTTAATTCTTCCATATTCATACTTTTGTACCTTAAGTAGTCGATTAATATGCTGTGGTTTATATCATGTTGGAAAAGGCTCTTAGATCCATGTCTCATTTCTCTAAATCTAATATACATTGTTTTCTACGGCTTTTTTTAAACCTCTAACCCACATACTTTCCTTCTTACTCTATTTTTCTCCACAGTTCCTTCACTGACTACTTAAAATACTGATACTCTTAATCCCTGTGAGTTTGCAACATTCTCCCCAACCAGGAGGCTAGTGTCCCTGTCTCCAAATCTTATAGGGACAAGTAAGGGACACAGAACTCACTCCTGCAGCTAATACTAGTACTACTGTCCAAACATCAGAAATGTTACTGCAGCCAGTTTCCCCCTGAATATAAACCCAAGTGAAGACAACCCTCATGGCTGAATTCATATGAAATAAAAGTGAGAAATCTATCAACCCAAACCCAAACCCACACACACGATGGATAGATAGATAGATAGATAGATAGATAGATAGATAGATAGATAGATGTAGATGATAGGATAGGTGTGATAAAGCACAGAGGGTCACTATATGCTAATAAAGAGAACAATTCAAGAGGACACAATTATTTAATTTTTTTAAGTAAAAATTTATAGGTAAGTATTTAATACCCAGAATTTTGGGCTCCAAATTCTATAAAATACTGAGAAAGTGGATTTAACAGGTATCCTGCCATTCTCTAAAAATTGATGTTACAGGCAGACAGAGAGCAGAAATAATCCCTGAATGCGATGGGAAAAACCCACCCCACAGTGACCCTTAGAAAACACACAAATACTTTAAGACTAAACAATACATTTTAAATGAACAGTGACTCACTGAAGAAATGGGGAAGGAAAATTTCAAGCTCCTACAACAAGTGTACAATGTTCCATCACCCATGGGATAACCTGAAAAAGAAATTACTAAAACAGGCACCAATGAAGCCCACAAGATCATTAGAGAATACTTTGAAAATGTGTGTTCCAAGTTTGAAAATCAAGAGATAAAATTTCTAAGTGCATATGACCTACAGGAATTAAATCTACAGGATGTTAACAATATAAACAAATTCATAACTTTAAAAGAGTGGAAGCAGTACATAAGTAACCCTTCACAATGAAAAGCCCAGAACTGGATGAGTTTACTGATGAATAATAGCAAATATGTAAAGGAAATCTGACACCCATCAGCATTTATGAACATTTCACAAAACAAAAGGGGAAGGTATAGTATCAATTTTATCTTACTAAATCACTATCACCTTGATATCAAACCAAAGGAACCATGATTAATTTATTTATCAACAGATATAAAAACGCCTTTGTAAACTAAAGTCGAAATCACATTAATAAGATTATATGCCTTGATCAAAGTGGTTTCCTTCCAGAGATGAAAGGTTGGTTCAATATATGCAAATCAATCAACATAATATAACATATTAATAGACTTAAAAACAGAAACCACATCGTCATCTCAATAAATACAGAGAAGGCAATTTACAGAGTTGAACTAAAGATAAAAGTCCCTGAAGAAATTAGGAATAAATGGAACAGACCCCAATATAGTAATATTGGCTATTAGATACGGCAAACTTAGAGTCAACACCGTACTAAATGGGGAAAACTGACATCTCCTCTACAATTGGAACAAGACAAGAGAACCTGCTTCCTCCATTCTTATAAAATATGATGTTCATCATCTCAGCTATAGCAACAAGATAGAAATAAAAAGGGATTAAAAACTGGAAATATTAGTGTGCAGATGGCAAGACTCTATACTTAAGACACAGTGAGTCTAATAGGAAACTAGAAGACCTGGTAAATGCAGTATACAAAATGATAACACAAATAGTAATAGCTTTTATTTATACAACAATAGTAAACTTGCTGAGAAAGGAACTCAAAAGAAAAAATCCTGTATACCATATTTTCTTAAAAGAGGGAGAGAATCTAGGAATGAACTCTCAGCAGAAGGTAAGTATACAAACGCTGAAGACAACACTAGGTGACTAAAACACGCCCAGGCTCCTGTCTTGGCAGAGCTAATGTCATAAAGACAGCTCTGTCACCAAGAATAATTAACAGGTTCAATATAAGCTTTTTCAAAACTGCAATGATGTATTAACTGAAGTAGAAATAAATCTTAAACTCATATGGAAATATAAAAACAAACTGGGTAGTCAAAGTAATTCTATGCAGAACGAACACTGCCAGATGCATCATAATATACAACCTCAAATTATTCTACTGAACGCTACAGTGACAAAAGCCACATGGTCCTGGTACAAAAACAAACACGCTGACAAACAGAACAGAATGGAGAACTCAGAAATAAATGCACACCGCTATTTTTCAAGAAATGATGTCAAAAACAAACACCGAAAAAAAAACTTAGTAAACAGAGGATTGACACAGCTATATGCCCACCTGTAGAAGAATGAGATCTTTATCTCTCACCCTACATGCAACTTAAAGTGAACAGGAGAGCAACTGGAAACACTGAAATGGCTAAAGGGAAATGCACAGAAAACACTTGGTATAGCTATACATGAGAACTTTCTACACAGAACACCAACAGTAGAGCTAAGAGCCCCAGAGCTAAGAAGCAGAATGACTAGAAGCTAAAGTCTCACACAGCAAAGAGACCATGTGCAGAGGGCACAACCGTCCTACATGTGTACAGAAAATCTGTCAGACGGACTTTTCAAGAGACACAACAAACCCAGATTCTTTCCGCAAGATATTTTATTATTACTTCACAGGTTCAGCAGTTGAAGCAAAGGCACATCAACAAAGAAGCAATTTCAATATCACAAATATTGTCAGAAAATCTACCTTAAGGAAAAGATATTAGGTGTTGACAAATATGTATGGATGTAAAGAGCAACTTCAGCCAGGGACGGTGGTCACACATGCATTTAATTCCAGCACTCTGGAGGCAGAGGCAGGCAGGTAGATCTCTGTATGTTTGAGGTCAGCCTGGTCTACAGATCCAGTTTTAGGACAACCAGGGCTATACAGAGAACCCTGTCTAGAAAAACCAAAACCATTCCAAAACCAAAAAGAAGAAAAAGAGAGAGAGAGAGAGAGAGAGAGAGAGAGAGAGAGAGAGAGAGAGAGAGAGAGAGAGAAAGAAGGAGGGAGGGAGGGAGGGAGGGGAGAAAGAAAGAAAGAAAGAAAAACTCCAATCAAAGCTTTTTTTAGAGAGCACTAGGAATATGAACATATGCTTATTACCAAAAATAGGGAAAAGTGAAGTTGGTTTTGTTTCTTTCCCAGAGGTAATTGTATAAAATAAGGTATTAAGGAACGTAAATCATTTAAGAAGAAAAAAACTCATCTAAGTGCGAACACATAGCTGCCATCCATGGGCTACACACAATCACACAGAAAGAAACAGGTCACTACAACTCAACTCACCTCGGCACAGTCATTCAGCAGGGGCACGGTGGTGTCAGTTTGGTTGATATTAATAGTCTTTAGTTCAATTAGGTTATAAGGAACTTCCACCTGGGGGGAAAGAAAGGTAAAGAAATCAAACAAGCAATCTTTATTAAACGTTAGGAGAGGCTTCTTTTAGAGGAAACGAATTCAATTACCTGACACCACGACCAGGGATGGCATGTAGCTACTGTCTGCAGGATCTACTATCATTTTTAATCTATGAACAAGAACATCTGGGAAAATCTCCAAACGAATCCAATGCTTTTTTTAAAGGGGGAAGAAAAAAAAAATAGATGCTCAGTTACCGAAATTTAAGTTATATTTAGCTGCTAAAGAGTCTTCACTAGGTGCTAGCATGATGGCTCGGAAGACAAAGGCTCTTGCTGCTAAGCCTGATGATCTGCGTTCAACCCCAAGGAACCTACATGGTAGAAAACCACGAGCTCTGACCTCCACGTGCGTACACACACACACACGCACACACACACACCAATAAACAAAGTAATATAAAACAATATCACTGAAGCCTGAACCTGAGTTTTAAATGTAAAATGTAGTGTGACGATTCACCCCTACTCTGGAAGAAAGAACATCCCTTCCCACCACTTGCTGATTTGAGCAGTCTCACTCCAAGTCACATAAATGGTACATTTACAGACTTCTGACCAGGATCTAGACTGGGTCACAGAAAACGTTTCCCTTCCCATCACATCTGCCCTGCTGGCACACAAGGTACAAACAGTGTTAGTGAAATCCCCAAAACTCATTTGTATGCCAGAAAAAATTGTAACCTGGAGTATAATAGGAATTAACATTTTACATATGAAAATATATAAAATAATTGGTTACTCAACTGGTCACTTAATAAAATCTGTATTCACAGTGTTTAAAAATCTAACAATAATACACAATATACTAGTCTGTATGTTTAAAATTATTTAATGACCTGAAATTTAAAATGAGCGCTGAGAGGGTATTTGCAAAGCTAAAAGTTCTCAGTTCAATGCAAAGGTCTAAAATCCACCTTCTAAATCAGAGTGTTTCCTGACACATCCCACAAACATTACCTTCCCTTGGGATCCAGATGATTGCCAACAGGGCTCACTGCCATCAATGAGACGAGAGGCCTGGTTCACAGAGGACGACACATTCAGACTCTTCACCATCCGCGACCAGCTGTCTAGCAGCATTCCAGGCTGACTGCTGTGACAGAGCTTCAGCTGCTTTCCGGAACGGCCACAGAAGACTGCAGACTGCCCTATTGCATGGTCAGACAGAGGACAGACACTATGGGACTGGACAGAGCCCCCATGTCTGAGAAACCAGAGGACTACACAGCAAAGTGCTTCTAACTATGCTAGTTTCAAATATCTTTAAATTTAAAAAGAGCCATTAGTTAATACCAAAAATGGATTTCAAAAAGCTATCCAATATTACTTTGTATCAATTTGAGAAATGAGGTCTGTATAATGCTGTAATTCATTCCACATAAATCTTCTCAGATAATAACAGGGCAATGTATTTCCAAACAACCTGTGTCAGTTCACAAAAAAATATTATTAGAATGACTTTTAGGATCTGAGAGAGTAGTTCAGTGGGAGAATGTGTGTGTGGTATACAGGATGCCCCAGAATCAGTCTCTTGACTACAAAAATAAGAATAATAATAATACTTTTATAAATGCAGCGCTAAAGATCAACTTTGTATTTACACATCCATTAATGGTGAATTCTGAAATTCAGTTAGCCTTTCCCAACTAAAAGAATAAGACAAAAGCGCCTTTAATCCCAGCACTTGGGAGGCAGAGGCTGGCGGATCTCTGTGAGTTCGAGACCAGCCTGGTCTACAAGAGCTAGTTCCAGGACAGGCTCCAAAACCACAGAGAAACCCTGTCTCGAAAAACCAAAAAAAAAAAAAAAAAAAAAAGAATAAGACAAAAGAAAAAAAAGTAAACAAACCTCTGTTTGAAAGTACCGAAATAATGAAATAGAAAAGAATTAAGGCCAGCAACTAAAGAAGGCTAGGGATAAATGGAAGTGTGCAGAGGAGACGCGGCCTGGATCTGACAGCTCCCTTTATTGCTATCAGAAAGGCCCAAGAGGGTTGTGAGCAGCTCCAGGAGCCGAGCTGCATTTGAAATCCCAGCAGGAAGTACAGACAAGAGTGAACTATGAAGTGACGTCACATTTGGGAGGTGTCTCTGTCCTCTGTTCACTAGATTACAGCTCAACATACACCTATGTCAATGACAGTTGATAAAAGTGAGCTCAAATAGGAATTGATCACTAACATCTGACAAACCAACCCTGCTCATTAAAGGCTCAGTTTACCCCACTGTCTTCAGGGTTCTTCTGTGCTGTAATGTTTCATCAGAATGTGTCTTACACAGTTGATAGTCACAACTTTCCACTGAATATGTATATCAAGTGTTTTTATCTGTGTATTTATTCATGGCCATTTAAGATTTGTTTTCCATGTTGGCTATTGTGAATGATGCAGCCATTAACATGGGTGGGCAAGCATCTGTTTGTGTCTTGGGATGGGAGCAAGCAAACAGACAGCACTCTTCTATGGCCTCTGATTTAGTTTCTGCCTTCAGGTTCCTGCTCAGTTTATAAATCTGTAAACTGCAAAATTAAATAAACCCTTTCTTCCCTAAACTTCTTTGATCATGGTGTTTTATCACAGCCACAGGAAGCCTAGCTAAGGCAGCAGGAATAGGAAAGACAAGATGAGGGAGTTAAATGCTAATGTCTGTTTGGATGGACAGATGGTTTTGGAAATACATAGTAGAGACAGCTAGCACAGGACAGAAACTACCTGAGACAACTTTACAGTCAACATAAACCTAAGCTCAACACTGCAGCTCTGTGGTAAGTGCTGTAGGCATTCCCATTCCTTAAAGAACGCTCCTTAGCAATGAGACGGCACTTAGTCATCAGCCAGCTCCAGCAGAGCAAGAGTGAGTTCTCTGTGGCTGCACCCATGAGAAGGTACAGATGCTCGTATCTTCTATTTGTGCTTATAATCTCCATACTAACGAGTTTTTAATTATAAAGGTCAAAAACTGAACTTAGTCCCTTCATATATTAGGAAATAAACCACATTAACAATGCTAAAACTTTCCATCCTTTAAGAACAATCTTCTGTCAAAACACTGATTTAGCAGCCATAAATGCTTTTTTAAACATATTTTTGTTTTGATACACAAGAATCTTTTAAGCAGCTGGGCAGTGGTGGTGTATGTCTTTAATCCCAACACTTGGGAGGCAGAGGAAGGTGGATTTCTATGAGTTCAAAGCCAGCCTGGTCTACAAGAGCTAGTTCCAGGACAGGCTCCAAAGCTACAGAGAAACCCTGTCTCAAAAAAACAAACAAACAAAACAAAACAACAAAAAAAAACTGATAGGGTTTCTCTGTAGCTTTGGAACCTGTTCTTGTTGACCAGGTTGGCCTCGAACTCACAGAGATCTGCCTGCCTCTGCCTCCCAAGTGCTGGGATTAAAGGTGTGCGCCACCACCGCCTGACTAAATAATCCTTTAAGTAAAGAAAAATACTTATAATAAAAATTAAAATATAAAAGAAGTCATTTGTTCTTGCGCGACCTGGGAAGTTCTAACGATGGCCAAGCCCTGGGAAAGCAACAATATTCCAAAATCCAAGTGCTGAAACATAAAGTAATGGTGGCACTCGTCTGTTTAACCTGGCTATTTTTATGTCTGTTTATTCCTGGCCTTTACTGTATTTCTCAGACACATTAATCAAACTCTTATAGCATGGTAAAAAGAAATGTTAATGCACACAGTAATAAGGGAAACTATAGTCTGTAACAAAGCATTCTGTTGGCTGTTACCTTTCACGAGCCCCACACTTTGATGAGTAACGGATCCCCACTTGTATTTTGGTGTGGTTACGGAAGCTTTGACCCGTATTTATCACCAATCTTGATGTGAGAAGAAGAACTCGGTGGGGGATAACCTAAGGAGTTCATTGGCAAACACACTATGATTAGTGCTAACTTTCTGGGAACCGTGTCTCTAAGAAATAAAATGTGTTAAAAAGGAGTGTGCTCACCTATGAGTTCAACATGAATATAGCTAACCCACTAAGTACCCCCTTTCTGCTGCCAATCACACTGCACATTGAGGTCATGCAATCCATCTCTGTCCAGCTTGATGACTTTGCCCACATCACCTTCACACACTTCTTCATATGCTCGACAGCATCGAACCATCATTCCCACCTGAAATTGAAATGCAAAGTGCAGTAAAGTACACCTAGACAGAAGATACAATGTAAAGATTTTATTTAGGACCCAGAAATAAGCTAAAAATATTGCGCTGGTTAGTTTGTCAACTTGACACAAATTAGAGTCACCAAAGAAGACAGAACGTTGAGGAGCTGCCTCCCTCAGGCTGGCCTGTGCGCCAGCATATGGGCGGTGCTCAAGCAGATGAAAGACGAACAAGGCCCACCTGAACGTTCTCCCTCACATACACAGCGTAGTCATCGTTACTCAGGAAGTCAGCACGCTTCTTGTAAGTCTGGCTCTCAGTCACAACAGCACCAGCAGCCTAAGTGACATAAACACATAAACAAATTGAAAAAGACACATAAGAAAGACTGTCAGCTGGGCATGGTGGCACACACCTTTAATCCCAGGAGGCAGAGACAGATGGATCTCTAGAAATTTGAGGTCATTCTGGCCTACATAGTAAATTCAAGGCCAGTTAGTTACACAATGAGACCCTATTGACAAAAACAAAAACAAACAAAAGTACTGAAATCCATAATATAAACAAATGCAGTAGACAATACTGTACTTTCATTATAAAAATCTTCCTACCTTATTAGCAATAGCACAGTATGTAAAATAAAGTTTTGTAAAAAATTTTAAATATATTATATTAGTGTTTTGGCTGCATAGATGTATGTACACTACAAGCATGCCTGGCATCACAGAGGACAGATGAAGTTACAGATGGTTGTAGGCCATCATGTGGGTGCTGAGAATTGAACACAGGTCTTCTGTAAAAGCAACAAGTGCTTTTAACCTCTTAGCCATAATTCTAGGCAAAATGAATCTTAACAGTTTGCAATAAACAAAACTTTCCAGAGCTTTTAAAAATGAATTTTATAAAACAATTGTTTCAAATAAAAAAATCACTATATCACACAAAATATGATTGCGTATTTAAATGATTGTCTTTACACGGGCTGTCAGTATGCATCCCAGGCTAGTTTCTGACTCCTGATCCTTCTGCCTCAGTTTCCAAAGTAGTATTACAAGCATGCAGCACTATGGCACGTATTTTTGACTTTTAAAAACAGAGTATTGGTATACTTCCAAGGCTAGTCTAAAACCATCCTTGAACTCATGATCCTCTTACTATGGAGGGTTCAGCATATTTATTTGTATTTTAGCCAATGTCTAATGATACTGCCAGGAACAGCTTTGAACTCTCAGCTCAATCAATCCTCCTTCTTTCAGTCTGCAGAGTAACTGTGACCACAACAGACACGGCTGTCCAGTGTCTTCTACCCAACAGCACTCAATTGTTCTCATTGGCTTCTAAAACTAAGAGGAATTTAATAGAGGAAAACCAATCATTATCTCAGCGGCAAAAGACAACTTTGTTCTCTACATAGCAGAGCTGTGGGTAAAGCTTGCACAACTGGCCACAGGGCATGCACTGGCTCTTTTGAGGGATGGAGAAAAGTAACACAGAATCATCGTGTAAGACTGGTAGGATACGTGGAACCACTGACCACAGGGTATGGGGTATCGTCCACATCTTCCACCACCTCCTCGTCTGAATACTCGTCAGATACTGTGTCCGCATCCGAGAACTCTGTAACCTGGACATCAGAGTGGTCTAGTAGCCACCCAACCAAGGCTTCCACACCTAAGAGCAAAAACACTCAGCTACCTTCAAGACCAATAGCACTGTACTTCAAACCCAGAAAACATGCAAGCATATACAGGAAAAAATTATACCAGGCAAACCAGATGCATTCCCAGATGTGCGGGAGAGCGACTTCAGAGCAAACTCTATATTCTTCCTAGGAAATCCCATTTCCATGAGCTGCACCACAATAGGCAGAGCAGGCGCTGGCGACTGCCTGCGCTTTTTCGCCCTGGCAAGATGGATGTGCTGTACAGAGACTGGGGTGGTGGCCTCACTGGAGCTGCAGTCTTCACAGCCTGCACTGGAAGGGGGTGTGGATTCCACAGCCAAGCACGGACAGAGGGCCAAGGCAGCAGCCTAGGCAAACAAGGAAGGTTAGGAGAAGGGCCCTCGACCATCTGAGCATCTTCCATGAGCTGCACTGCAGAGTACAGATTTACGAGTGCATCTCAAAATGAATTAATAAAGCACGTTAGGGAAGGGGACTGCTTCAGTTAGAGCTAGTCAGTCAGTCATTCACAGTTAACCATACTGAGTTAAAGCTATCAAGGTTAGACAAGTGTACCTCAAGTTCCTGTTTATCAAATATGGCTTTCACAGGAGATGGCTGGGTGGCTGAGGACAATAACTGCTGCCGGAGGATCATCGGAGGCTGTGGCCCTTCAGGTGACATGTCCCCGAGGTCAGGGGATGCAGCTGCTCCATCATCTGAATTTGAAAACAAAATCTGTATATCCTACTTCTCAACAGCCAACCCACCTCTACTGAAGGTAGTGTGCTGGCCCGCCTGCACTGTACACAGCCAGGCATCAGTCCTCAGACACACAGGTCTCATAGCTGACAACTGCATCTGCAGCGCAGCCAGCCCACACACCAGGCATGCGCTCTCCTTTTATCAACTGCTAATTCATGCTCCTTGTACATGTTTCCACTAGAGTATCTTTCTGTCACATCTACGTAAAACTCCCTGTTAAGAAGATACCTGCATGTAGAGTCCCGGGCTGAGACAGTAGATACTGTCTTAGTTTGTCTTGGTGGGAAAGCAGCGCCCGCCCTGCTTTCAGGATGTACAGCTTCAGCTGCTGGCTGCGTAGCAGGTCCAAGTCTACTTGTCCTATGGAACAAAAGAACCAGTCAGAACCAGATATCCAGCTCATGTTCACCATGCGTGCCATCGCTACAATGGGAAAGCAATGGTGTGGCTTTCAGGAATGAACTGATTACCAACAACTGTGACCTCTGACTCCTAGGTCTCCTTCCTTCGGCGCCCTAGGTATCTATCTTAATGCATTGAACTGAAGGCTAGAACCATGTAAGCATTTCCTGCTATCATTAAATGTTTCCCAAATTACTGAAATTTCAACCAGACACAAATAAAACATTTTCATATTTTCTTGCAATATTCCTAGGAGGAATTTTGTCAAAAGCATCTACTTTAACTGAAGTCATTTCCCTAGGATGAGCTCTCTGATGCAGTGATAGGAAGCCGTGCCACATGTGTCTGACAGCAGACCAAGGACCACAAAATAGCCTATGCAGGAGAGAAGCAACTTTCCTAAGCAGGGGATGTAGGAGGCCTTAGGGACAGCACGGCAAGTGTAGGTTGAGAAAATGAAATTAGATGAATCCTTGAGCACTAAACTTGGACCAGCGGGCAGACCAGTTTGTTCACTATGATGAACAAAAACGGAGACAATTGGGAGAACACAGACTGAATTTGAGACAAAGGGCTGCTATATTCACAGGCCGTCCACTCAGAGCTGTGAACTGCAGACTCAAAATTAAAGGTGTTTACCATCACAGACGTTGGAGCAACAACAAATACGGTGAGTAAACAGGGAGAGTATGTTCAAAGAGGAGACAGAATGAGATGGGGTTACGAGGGAAACCATAAGATTTCAATGGTATAAAGAGCAAGAGAAACAGAAACAAATTCCGAGCATAACCAAAGGGCAGGAAGAGGAAAATCCCAAGAGTGGTTACCCAGACCCAAAGGGAGGAAAGGTTTTAAGGAAGCTAGCTGCCCACCACAGTTAGAGACAAAGTCAAGAGAATCCAAAGACAAAGTTCTTTAGGGCTGACCCTGAGAATGTCATGAGCAGAGAAACAAACCCGATATCCTAAAAGTCTGCTAAGAATAGGTGCTGGCAGTTCAAAGTGATGGGGTTCCACATCTGAAGTCAACGGCAAACCTAAAAGGTACTTTATTTTCCTAACTATAGCCCACAAGTGCTACGTGAACTCCAAGGCTCCAACAGTCACACAAACCCACTCTGATAAAACGACAAGCAATGCCAGTTCAGATTATTTTACCGTGGAACACTATGCACTGACCTGCAAAGGCCTGTTTTGCTGATTTCTTTGTTTTGTGCTTTTCCAATTTGCTTCCAGCAAGGTTCACCAACTCAGCCCAGACAGAAAGCATAGGCTCCGTGAAAGGCAGGTTGTTTAGGCTAAAGGCCACAACAGGGAGCTGAAGAAAGGGCACAAAATCCTTCAAAGAGTTGCTGATGAAGAAACCCTGTCTCGAAAAACCAAAAAAAAAAAAAAATCTTTAGCCGGGCGGTGGTGGCGCACGCCTTTAATCCCAGCACTCGGGAGGCAGAGGCAGGCGGATCTCTGTGAGTTCGATACCAGCCTGGTCTACAAGAGCTAGTTCCAGGACAGGCTCCAAAAAACCACAGAGAAACCCTGTCTCGAAAAACCAAAAAAAAAAAAAAAAAAAAAAAAGAGTTGCTGATGAGATTAACAAAGTCTGAAATTTATTAAAGCATGAGACCTGAATTTAAATATGCATACTCCAAGTCATGTCCTGCCTGAGGATAATTCTGAAAGATACTCCAGAAAGATAAAAGTACACATACAACAGATATACTCTATATGAAGGTTTTCTTTACCAGTTCGTCAACACTAACCTATCAGGGTGGTAGTTATAATCTAAGACTTTTTCTGTACGTTCCAAATTTACTACATGTTCTTATTCCTATTATAATCAAAAATATTTTATTAAAAAATACATAGTCAAATTGCACTTGGGTTACATAGAATTATATAACCTTCTCTACTGTCCTAAGGCACGGGCACTTGGGTTATATAGAATTATATAACCTTTTCTACTATCCTAAGGAACGGGCACTTGGGTTATATAGAATTATATAACCTTTTCTACTATCCTAAGGCACGGACACTTAGGTTACATAGAATTATATAACCTTCTCTACTGTGCTAGGGCACTTGGGTTACATAGAATTATATAACCTTCTCTACTGTCCTAAGGCATGGGCACTTGGGTTACAGCAGCTAGCTAAGCTATGGCATTCCCCACGATTAAAATCAAGATTAAAAGCATTTTTCTAACTAAAGATTATTATTTTAAAAAATCATTTTTAGAAGCCAAATTATTCAATAAAAATACATTTTAGAAACTCTTATTTTAAATACTTAAAATTACCTTATAGAATGTCAATCTCTTTTTATGTCTAAAAGTCCCTGGCTGTATGCTCCCTGAGACGGGCCTTTCCTAGAAGCACAAGCTAGCGCAGAAAGAAAGCTACGTGAACTCCTGACTCACACAGACAGCTTCCTAGAAGACAACATAAAGTACAGGTTCTGACATACACACCAGTTTCAGTGCCACCCCTAACACTCGAGAGCTCCACCAAGCTACATACCGGTTTGAGCTGATTCAACGGGCAAACTCGGCACATGCGCATGTCACAGAACTGCACAGTGATTCTGCCCTTCGGGGTGATGCGAGTCACTGTGCCCTCTCCAAACTCATCATGCATGACCTGGCTTCCCAGGCGCAGCCGGCCATCGATCCCTCCAATCACAGCCAGCACTGCCCTGAGGCCCCCCACTTCCAGGTTCTCAGAGTCTGGGAAGTAGTCCTCCAGCAGGGCCTAGAAGGGAGACAGCGAGTGTGAAGTGTAGCTAAACTCAAGTCCTTTATCTCATTCACTATGTATAAATTCACTTTAGGAGCATCACTACATTGTCCCAGACTTGTGAGCTCAGGCAAACCATCTGCCTCAACCTTTCAAGCAGCTGGGACTACAGGCATACACCATGCCTATCTGAATTGTTAATTTCTTTAATAGTTATTTCCATCAAAATGCCCTTAAGTAAACATGAAATAAAAATGCTTCGTGTTTAAAGATAACTTGACCGCTAGGATCCCAGCACACTGCTGGAAACCTGGAACACACCCTTTCTGGAGTCTTCCCAGAGCAGCTGTGTGTGACGGAGCAGAGCTGGGAGTTAATGTATTTGTTGATGAGGCCGTTCCACTGGGTGAGCGAGTGCAGAGTGCGGAGCAGCCCCACCACCTCCTCAGCCAGAGTGCTGCTGTGAGTGGCAGTCAAGGAAGCCTGCGGCCGTGCCCTCCGCTTCCTCAATGTGGATTCTGAAGCAGAGAGAAAACCAAGTTGCACAGCACTCACTAAACAGGGCACCAAGGACACGCACCGCCACTCACCTCTAAGGAATGGGACATCAGAAGAACAAGTAGTGAGCAAGCTGCCCAGGAAGCCAAACAGCTTTTCCACCAGACACTTCATGTCCCGTGCCCTTTCCGTCTTGTCCCATGATGGAAGAACTGCTTGTAGTAAACGGACAGCTAAGATCTGCTCAAACACAACACAAAATGATATCAGACAGCGTTACCTTCTCTTTTCTTTATCCCTTAATGAAATTAACCATCTGCAACTTTGACATTCATGATTAATCAGACGGTTAACAGGAAAGACTACCAGGAATTCAAAATGCATGAATTGAAGTGAAACTGTTCTTTAAACTTAACTCCTGGCAACCGTGCTACTGTTTTCATGGGCGGACGAGAACAACTGAGAAAAGACGAAGAAGCTTATTTAGCAACTGAAGGGACTGAAGTAATCAAGACCCTCAGCAGCCAAGGCCAGGAGGTTCCTGTTGCACCTGTGGCTATTTTCTCCATGAAGAAGCATGGTTGCCAGGTCTAGCTTCACTCAGGACTGCCCTCAGTGAGCTGGGTTTGGCTAGCAGCACATTACCTGCCTCTGCAGGGAGGTGGCAGTGAAGGGCGCATGCCCCTCCACAATCTTCATGAGCAGCATGATCCACTTTGGGGAGCTGAGGGCCCCACAGGCCTGCGGGCTGAGTGCGATGCTCCGGACGAAGCCCAGTGTACACCAGCTCCGGTGCTGCTCCCTGCACACCAGTCTGTCTGGAGGAGCTGCCAGAGGAGACAGGGCACGCTTGAACCAAGAGTCCAGAAACCAAGCGTGAGCACAACCCTCACAGTTAAATTACCTACCAATTCATTTTGGGCAATAAGCTGCCTTACAAGGGGACTCAGACAGGAGTGGAGAAAGGCTTTAAGTTGGCTCAAAAAACATTTCATGGCATCATTTTAACCCTTTCAAATGCATGCGATCAGACTAGTTAACCTACTTACCCTGTTTCTACACTTCTAACAGCAGTAATTTACAGTGTGCAGCTATTATACTTCTTAATCTCATGTGCCTTAAATGTCCCCACAATTTTGACTGACATCATAAAATGCCCAATCCAAGTTTACTTTGTTTTTTTCTTATGTAGCCAGAACACATGATCCTACCTCTACTTCTCCAGTGACTGGATTAGAGGGACATTCTAATATGCCCACGAGAACGAGGTTTTCTACTCCTCCTGACTTCCCAGTGTCCAAAGAACATGTCCGCCTTTCTATTCTCTCAAGTTAGGATGTGAAGCCTGTGGTCTGAGTTCCCATGGCAACAGCAGCGGCAGCAGCAACTCACCTTCCCCCAGCCCATACTGCATTCCTGCCCTCCGAGCTCACTAAGACCCATGTCTTAGCTAAGACACAAGCTCACATACTAACATTCACATATATACTTAGACACTAACTCCAAATTTCTGAGACATATTCAAATATTGTCTGCCACAGTCACTCACACAAGCTCTCACCTTTACTACTACTGCAATCACTAGTAGACTCACAATCATACACTGCATACAGAAGCAAAGGACACACTTTGCACACATCCCTCTTATTTACACAGAAGACATATGCTTAGACAATCACTCATGCTAAAATACGCATACACATCCATTTGCACTCATCCACCTACGCACATATATGTGCTCACTTTCTCCCTCTATCAACAAACAAGCCTCCTCCCCGTGACACACTCAAAAGTCTGACCTTTGCTCTCCTATGTACGTTCACAACAGCAACACTGATAGCATGCATGTGCTCAGCTAACACTCAACACCTGCTCCCATATTATCACAGCCATCTGTGCCTATGTTTACCCCCCAGCCCACACCCACACGCCCTCACTCTCACTGGCACGGACACTCATGCATGCTCATTCCCGATACTTGGTTTTGCACTCACAGTCAGGAACAGACACTCTCACACACTTGCAACCACACAAGTGGGACACACACAAGCACATTCCCACTACATCTGACGCAGCTACTTGTCCACAGACCTTCCCGTACATACATACTCACACAACCACACTGAAACACTCAAATACACATAACTTCATGCTTCCAACACAAGATCACTCATTCAGTGTGATTCTATTATTGGTTGCTAACCGACGACCTGGAATTAACTAAAAGCAGAGATGCTAGGTACAGCTGTGAGGAATTTTTCTTTTCTTTTTTTTTTTTTTTTGTTTTTCGAGACAGGGTTTCTCTGTGGTTTTGGAGCCTGTCCTGGAACTAGCTCTTGTAGACCAGGCTGGTCTCGAACTCACAGAGATCCGCCTGCCTCTGCCTCCCGAGTGCTGGGATTAAAGGCGTGCGCCACCACCGCCCGGCAGGAATTTTTCTTGATGGAATTATTTGAAGTCGGAAGACACTTCGTAAATCTGGGCCACACCTTCTGGTGTGGAGCCTACTTACAGGACATGGAAGGAGGAAGCGTCTGTTCTTTCACGCTCCTCTCTCTCACTGAAGTTCTTGCCCTCATGGGCATTAGACCCTACTTCTTTGTGGTTCTGGCATACACTGAAGGCCAGTACAGACAGTCAGCCTTGTGAACCAAACAACCACTAGATGCTTGGTCTGTCTGTTGAAATAGCTGGACCATAGTCTGTAGGCCACTCTAATAACCCTGTTTTCACACTGATAGATTCATTTTGTCAGTTCTGTTTCTCTAGAGAATTCTGACTGACACGCTCAGCGGTGGCAAACAAACTCTGTCTCACACAAGCATTTACTCACAAAGAGCTAACGCACGCATCAGAAATGTATCCAAACATATCTGTGTGCATTCACACTCACAAGCATGCTAACAGCTACACATGCTCCAAATTCCTTTGACAGTCATACATACTTTCAGGCAACCAGAAACATCCACCCAAGTTCAAGTGATATTTGCTGTTTTTACACTGGTACTCAGTCAGAACACCAGCATTTGACCCTAGTTGAAAATAAGGTCTCTGAGGATTAATATTAAAGACTGAGATAACATGCAGGAAGGGGCTGGGCCCAAAGCAAATAAAGATTTCCACAAGAGAAGGACATAAGTAGTGCAGAGTGCACAGAAGACAAGGAGACCAGCAGTGAAGTCTGCAGCACAAGATGTCCAAAGAAAAGGCAAAGGGAAGGAGCAGGGCTCTGCTGAGAGCCTGCCGTGAGGATCCCTGGTCTCCAGAGCTCTAAGGGAGCAGCACTAGAGGCTGAGTAGTCCTCACACATACACCTCCCCCATCCCATGCCCGCCCTCATTCAGTGCTAGCCTTGACTCTAGCATCTCACAAGGGGAAGATGTAAATAGACCGGGTGAGGTCCACTGGTAGCCCTGTAAAGAGGAAATCTGAAGCACGTGCACACAAACACACACATGCAGAGGAGAGTGTAAACAAGAAGACAAAGACTATGTTCACATGCCTACAAGTCAAGAACTGTCAAGCAAACCAGTATTAGAGAAGCCTGGAACACATTCTCTCTGGTAGCCTCAGAAGGAAGCAGCCCTAGTGAAATTTTCTGTTGTTTGCTACATCATGTCTATAATGCTGAGGTCCAGCAGTCACAGGGGCCTCACTACACACACCTGACTCACAGTCTCACCCCCAGACTGGCCCCCAGACATACAGACACGAGAGGTTCACACACACGCATGCACACTGAGGCTTTCTCACACTGACTCATGTCATACATAGCTCATCTGTTGTTCTGCTTTCCACCTCCATTCTCAGCCGTCCACACAAAGTCTTGGTGACCTCGCTCTGCATGACATCAGCGTGGACACCGACTGACAGACACAGAGTCTGCAGTAAGTTAATAATGCTGGTCAGCATCATCGCTGTGGGGTGGATGCTCCTGTCTCCTGGTTCAGCTTCTGAAAAGGACAGTGGAAACAAGAAACAGCCGTCCTGAATAAAATCATCTGGAGGTGTCATTTAAGGTACTTAATACCACACTCTGTTTTTCTTTACAAAAACTGAACAAAGTTTAGAATAGTTTTAGGTTCACAGAAAAATTAAGAAGATACAGAGATCTAACAAACTTCTTTTTAATGCTAGAAAATGAAACAGACCTTCACAATAAAAAAGGAAACTTAAAATTTATTCTCTTTCTCCTTTCTTTTTTTTCCCCAAGAGACTCTCACAATATTACCCAGTCTAAGTCAAGTCCCTGGGTCCAAGAGATTCTCCTGTCTAAGCCTCCTGCCACTGCCACTGGCTACCTGACCATTTTTGCTACCATCTTCCTCAAAGAAAATGAGATTTAGGAGGAGGAGGTGCAGGTGCAGAGAGAGTGTGGAAGCTAGAGGAAAACCTCCAGTGTCTTTTTCTCAGGTAACATCCATTTTGTTTGTAAAGACAGGGCTTTCACAGAAACTTGTGACTTGCTGATTAAGTTTACAAGTCTGGCCAATAGATCTACACCAACCAGAGTTGGGATTACAAGCATGCATGTTACCATGCCAACCTTTTGCTGGAGATCAAATTCAGGTCCTCATGTTTACATAAGAATAATCACTTTACGAAGTGAGCTATCTACCCCACCCTAGAAAATGAGATTTCAGAGTAATATTGTGTTTAAGCAACCTTACTATATAAGCAATAAAATGATTCCAAAGTTTTGTATCTTGAAAAAGAAAACTTATCACCAGGCAGTGGTGGCGCACGCCTCTAACCCCAGCACTTGGGAGGCAGAGGCAGGTGGATCTCTGTGAGTTCGAGATCTACAGAGCAAGTTCCAAGACAGCCAATGCTGTTACACAGAGAAGGCCTGTCTCAAAAAATCAAAACCAACCAAACAAAAACGACAAGTTATCAAATGTCTAGGAACTACAATGGGAGCAAAGACAAAGCAGCAGCATCCCCTGAGCAGCCACGTGCATGGCCAGTCAGTCCAGCTGTGGGACAAGGAGGCCACGGCTCTGTCACACAGCCACCTCTTCCCTGGCTCACTCCACAATGACAAATACTCCCATACAGCTGGGAAGAAGAAGGGGCTACAAGTGGTCCACAGCCACACACTATAGCTCAGATGCTCTGACAGTATAGCCAACACCCACCCACAAGATAAGCACTTGTCATCTTAGACTAAATGTGCACGCTCTGAGCCCACTGCAGTTTATGGGACAGCTTCTCTCACATTCGACGCCAGGAGCTCTCTTCTTAGCACACCCTCCAACTATCAAGGAATAGGGAAGAACTTAAAGGAAGCAGGTGGGGCCATGGTGTAGGAGGTTCTTCTGTTCATGTGTTGCTTTCATTGGTTAATGAATAAAGAAACTGCTTTGGGCCTGATAGGGCAGAACTTAGGTAGGAGGAGAAGATAGAACTGAATGCTGGGAAGAAGGGCAGAGTGAGAGAAGTCATGGATTCTCTGCTTGAGATGGACGCTGGTTAGAATCTTGCCAGTAAGCCACAGTCATGTGGCAAAACACAGATTAATGGAGATGGGTTAAACTAATATGTAAGAGTTAGTCAATAAAAAGTTAGAGCTAATGGCCAAGCAATGTTTAAATTAATACGGTTTCTGTGTGGTTATTTCAGGTTAAGCTAGCCAGGTGGCCGGGACAAACAAGCGACCCACTCTCCTTACAACAGGGCCATACCTTGAAGCTGGTGGAGGAAGAAACAAAGCGTCCTCAAACAAAATAAGTACATAAATAGGTTTGTTGTTGTTACTGTTTCAAGGTTCAGCAGGCAGAGATACCTGCCACCAGTGACCCCAACAAATTGTCCCCTAACTTATCACATACAAGTAAGACACACAAACACACATATAAAAACAAATAAAAAGACGTTAAGATCCAATTTAACAAGCATGTTGCACTCTATCTTCCACCCCACTCTGGAAGGGCGTCAGGAAGCACAAAATAAAGGTGAAGATGCGTCAGTCTGTCCAGGCTACTGGACCGAGCCCCTTTACCCATCTATACCAGAATCATGTGTTTAAGGGGCAAGCAGAGCAATGTCTTCCAATGCATCCTGACCACTTCCAACTCTGCAGAGGGAAAGGACAGCCACCCAACTCATGAACAATCTGCCACGCTACCCTGACCTAAAGGATTCTGTGAGTCACCCACCTGAGTCATCTTCTATGTCTGAATCCTCTGCAGAGGGCTGTGATGACACTGGCAACTCCACCAGCTTGAGGTCATACTTTCCTTCTTTACCCATCCTGTATGAGTTAGTGCTGCCCGTGTCCCACTGGACCCTGATCCAGCCATCCTCTCCCAGCTCACCAATTACACGGCCTAAGCCTGGCGGAGGCCCATCCTGAAACAGCAAAACCAAAGACCAGGTAAGAAAGTGACTGTCCTGTTCTGGACCCACCATGGTTCCTGTATTGATTCTGTACAGAGATTTTCATTCAGCCTCCTCCTGACCCAAATATAACTAAAAAAATGTATAGATTCTATCATTGTTTTTACTTTGTGTGGGGTGGGGTGGGAGGATTAAGACAGGGTTTCTCTGTGTAACTGCCCTGGCTGTCCTGAAACTCACTCTGTAGACCAAGCTGGTCCTGAACACAGAGATTTGCCTGCCTCTCCCTCACAAGTGCTGGAATTAAAGGCATGCACCACAACTGCCTGGCAATCATATCATTTTTAAATGCCATGAAATCACAAGCTCATGTTCCTTTATTAAAGAAAAGAATTCTGTCAACTAAGGAATTCTCTGAGCAAAGCATAGTGAGTGTCCCAGCAATCAAAGTGGCCTTTCCAATGACCTCAATCACTAGGCCTTTTAGCAATATTCTGTCAAGTATCCCAAAAGAGAAAGGTATTGACAGGGTGCCATTACCTGATCTCAGACAATTTAATTTCTAAGAATACGGAGACCAAACCCATGCTTAGCAGTGTGTCTGAGAAAATCTATGTGACATCACGGGAAGGAAAATATTGTCCTCATGTCTTTTGCCTCTATTTTATTGCTCAGAAATCAATAAGTCACCTATTAATATTGTAAGTCCTGAGTTCAGATAGCCACCTATTCCAACTTCCACTGTTTGGTGTTAGATGTGCTAAGATGTTAATGAAAGCTCTGAGTACTTGGTCACCCCACTTCCAGTCCACGCCTCTCATGACCCTGGTTCAAATCTTCATCATAGCAGCCAGTTCTGGCCCTGAAACAGGGAGCTGAACAGGAGCGGTTTCCTTCCTTGTTTCCTCCAACACTGAAGCAGAGGCTCCCCGGGCAGAAGCACTCATGTCCTCCTCAACACTGTCACAAGTAGGACCTGTCAGAATGCCGAACAACAGCTGAGCCTGTAATTAGCCGCAATGTCCTACTTTTACTATTTTAAAAATTGCACTTATATGTAAGTTGCATGTCTGAGCATGGGTTTGCACATGTGGGTACAGTGGCAGCAGGTGTCATAGAGCTGGAGTTACAGGCAGTTGTAGAGCAGCAAACACGGGTGCTGGGAACTAACTAAACTCGGGTTCTCAGCATCAGGGGAAGTACTCCTTCAACAGCAGAGCCATCTTCCCAGCGTCCAATGTGCTATGTTTTTACAGACACACCAGAAAATGTGGTGACATCATATCATCCTAGCACTAAAGAGGATCATGAGCTCAAAGCAGACTGTTCTACACAGAAGGATCCTGACACACAGAGACACACATGATAGATAGACAGTCAGACAGACAGACAGACAGACACACACACACACACACACACACAGCACAAAGATCAAGAAGAACTGATCAGCACTAAGTTTAAAGAACTTATACTGGAGTCTCACCCCCAACCCTGCAGGAAACCATCTGCAAGTGTCTTTCCTCTCTCTCCATTCCCCGGGAACTCTGCAGATGCTGGCAGGACCCAGCCTTTCTCACCCAGCCTCATCCTTTGTGTCAGCCTCCAATACCCAAGGACACTCTCACCTGGGAACTCACTGGCCGCCATTGCCTGGGAACCCAGTAGGTGATCTTAACTTTCCCCCCATGGCAAGTTCGTCAGTCTCATCCCAGCCTGTAGCAGACCACATGAAGGGGCCTGGTCACCCTTTCTAACTCTATTCTATGTCAAACCTCATGGTAGACACAGCTTTTTTCCTTCTTGTGGACCCACTCATTCCCCTTTTAGCTCATCTCCAGGCATTCATATCAGGCCCCAATACCAAGAAACAGATCCTACCCAGGACTCCCAATGGCCACACCTGGCAGCAACTCAAAATCCCAAAAGAAAGTAAAACTAAAATTTAAAAAATTTAGGAAGTCACACAAAAACCTCAGAGGTAAGCCTCACCAACAGAGTGGATGAAAGATAGAATCTCAGGCATTGAAGACAAGATAAAAGAAATAAATACCCTGGCAAAAAGAAAAAGGAAAGAAAAAAGTTAAATTCAAAAAAATTCAGGCACAAAATATCTAGAAAGTCTGGAACACTATGTAAAGACAAAATCTACGAATAAACATAATAGAAAGAGAAGAAACTCAGATCAAAGGCAGAGAAAATATTTTCAACAAAATCACAGAAGAAACTTTTCCCAACCTAAAGACGGTGATCCCTATCAAGGTCCAATAAACATATAGAAAACCAAAGAGAATGGGCAAGAAAACAGACTGCCCTGACACATAATAACCAAAACACTAAACATATACAAAAAAGAAAGGACATTAAAAGCTGTAAGAGAAAAAGTCCAAGAAATATATAAAAGCAGACCCAATAGAATAATATCTGACTTCTCAATGAAGACTAAAATCCAGAAGGGTCTGGATCAATGAGTTTCCTAGATTAAAGTTATTTTAAATAAAGGTTATTATTACCAAAAAAGGGGTGGAGAGAAGCACCCCAACAGTCTACCAACTAGTGCAGAACATAATCAAAGTAGGCACACAAACACAAACAGTGAAATATTATTTAACATTTTAAAAGGTCACAACATGCACCCGGAAAGTAGAGGCAGGCAGATCTCTGACCTCAAAGCTAACCTGATCTACAGAATGAGTTCCAGGACAGCCAGGGCTACACAGAGAAATCCTGTCTTGAAAAACCAGAAAGGCTACATCATAGATAAATTTAAATACATACTAAGCAAAATAAACTAGATAAGAAGAATAAAGACTAAGCCTATTTATATGGAGTACTATTGAAGAATGAAGTGTAGCTGCCTGGAGGGCTAGAGGACAGTTTAATGGATATGGGTGGTAATACTTTTGTACCAGAATATGAACTGTGTGCTTAAAAATTAGTTATAATGGTTATATTTTTATCAGATACATTTTATTCTTATACTTTATATCAGACATTATTTTACTGTAATATGGGTTTTAATTTTAGAAAATTCCATTAACAAACAAAAACCTGATCCACTTATGTCAGAAAGTATAATACCTGGTTGCTTGCCCCACACCCAACTCTCCAGGATTGATTTAACTTTATACACGGGTGCAGGCATCTCTTCCTCCTCCTTCTTCTCTTTGTCAGTAAGATCTTCTTTCTTGGTTCCATTCTGAGTATCAGCACCATCATCTGGAGAATTAAAAATGTTTATGTCCATAATTGGTTTTCAAAATGCAACAGTCAATCTGGGCATGGTGGCTCATGCCTATAAACCCCAGCACATGAGTTCAGGACCATCTTGGGCCACACAGTAAGTTCCAGGCCAGCCTGGGCTACAGAGAGAGGCCCTGACTCAAAACAAGGATAGGAGGAAGGAAGGGAAGGAGAGAAGGAAAGAGAGGAGGCCAGGGGAGCATTTCTTGCCAATCTCTACAAACGTTCTACCCAAACATGGGAAGTTACAGCATACATCAGTAACTCGATATTTTATTTTTTTAAAAAAACTGCAAATGATTCAGTATAGTTTACTCAATAATGAAAGAATACAATATAAGGGATTTTCAAATTCTTTAAAGCATGAAATTCTTTCTTTAACATTTTTCAATGTCTTACTAGATTTCAATGTCTTTAGCATTTATCTATTTGGATTTCACACTAACTGCTTTAATGCAGTGGCTCAAAACTGCTGGACGACCACAGGAAGAACTAGGGAGATAACTCTAAAATCATTTTCTAACTGTCCGATGTTCTCCTCCACTGCCAGCTGAGAACCACTGCCATAAAGACCACTACCACTGAGATGACAATGTGAGTTCCATTCCAGAACCCACACAAAAGTGGTAACTGTCCTCTGATGTCCACATACCTGCCATGGCACGTGCACACGCACACACACACACACACCAATAATAAGTACATTCGAAGGACCATTATCATTGAAATATAATTCAGGAGCATTGAGGCACAAAAGAAAAGCTGAAAAAACTACCACCTTAAGCCACTGTAAAGTCTCAAACAGTAATACGTGCCTTGAAATCCCACACATGGCTGTGAAGAGAAGATGGGATGAATCTTAGCCCTAAAATGTCAACAAGTCCTGTCATAAAAGGCTCTAACTAAAATAATCACATAAATTACATATATATACATATATACTATATCTTAGAGTATATGTTTGTGTTTCACACCAACCAAATCACAAATTTTCTGTTAACTAAACTTTGTTTTTTAAAGTGTCTAGAATTCCTTTGCAAGCCCTCTCAGGTTTTAAGTGGACTTTAGTTGGCCACATGGGCGCCAATTTGTTGAAGGGCGTTTGTACCATATACCCAAGGCGTCTCTGTTCAAACCACTGAGCCTAGGTCCTAGACAGTTGCCAATGATTCAAAAAAGAAGGCCCAAGAGGAGTAAGTTGACCAATTTCAAAGAAAACAAAATTAAGAGTTCTGCAAAATCCTGTGTGCTGAACTTCAAATGCTGTTCTGCTAATGTTTTCTGTACATCAACCCTAACTGCTCCATATCCTAAATACTAAGAGGCCTTATTACTGAAAACAAGTTTTGTAGGCTAGTGTAGCACAGCCCAGAGTGTCTGCCCAGCATGACCACAGTGTTTGCTAGCAAGCTCAAATCCCTAGGCTTGATACAAAAAGTAAATTTTGCTTCGTATTTGTTTCTTTCAGCTTTGGGGCCAGTTAACCTGGGGCCACAGAGAAGCAGAAACAAGACCCTACCTCAAAAGTCAAGATGAAAGGAAAGAATTGATTCCTGCAGTTATTCTCTGACCTCCTCATGTGCACCTGCTTGCAAATATAAACACACACACACACACAAACACACACTAATAAAGGAAAACTTTTAAATTAAAAAACTCAAGGTAACAATATGCAGGAAGCATGTGAGGAAGGCAGATGAGAGACAACGGCGAACAGGCACAGTGCCAAAGACTGTGGGGATGAATTTGCATCCACTCACTGTATATACATTTAGGAGAGTCTGCATGTATATGGAAACTTCCACATAAACACAAGAAACAGAGCTCACTCTAATAGATGATGTAACCAAAAACATAACCTAGTAATAGTTTTCCTCCTACACTTTCCAGTCAGCTGTAACCAATTCATTCCACAGGGAGAAAAGTCATACATTCTAACAGTACCAATGCCTTTATACTGGGAATGACACTCAACAGACTCTGCAGTGAGTCTCAACCCAGGCTTTTCAGATAGACAATCTGGAGTAAGTGCTGGCATCCATGTCCTTTTTCAGTGTTGGTGCTGATTTCAATGGCCAGGCACAGCAAGAACACATGAGTCATGGTGAATTTTGAGCACTAGAGGCTTCAACAGGATTACTCCTCCCTGACAAAGGTTTACTCATGAATAATTTGCACCCAATCTCACAATAATCAACATCTATAGTTAGTAGGAAGATCTGTTTCAAAATTTAAAGGAGAAGCTATTCATGACTTCCTACAAGCTATACACTAGTTAATACAAACAAAAACTCCAGACAGCTTGGCATATTAACTAACATCTAGACAAAAATCATCAAAAGGAGAACAAAGTATCAAGATCAAAGTTCAAGTGCTTTTTCTAGCATATTACAGTCTCTGGAAAACGCAATTTACACACACAAATAAATAAGTGCAATTTTTAAAGGGGGAGGGGGAAATAGTCCAGCATGTAAAGGCACTTACCTCCAAACCAGACGATCTGAGTCCAATCCACAAGACTCACACAGCAGAGAAAACCAACTCCCAAGTTGTCCCGACATGCACACCATAGCACCTATGCACACACACAAACATGCGCACAGACACACACATGCACGCACACACAGGCACAAACACATTTTTAAAATATTACTTTAAAATGCAATTACAATGATATTTACAAAATAAAAAAGTATTCATTAAAAGCTCTTACCCTTCCTAGAAGGGAGTTCTTGATCCTGGGTTAACTCTGTCCCAGTGTACACAATTTCTCCATCTTTAACCATTTCATTCCACAGACCACAGAGTCCATCTCTTGTGAATGCGAGCTGGCAAATACAAAAAGATAAACTTAAAGAGAGATCCATATAAATCTTTTTTATTTTAATTTTTTTGTTTTTGAAAATGTTATGAGTACTCAATCTACTCCAACTCATGTGCCCCTCTCAATTCATGACCTCCTCTTCTGCAATTATTGCTATCTACATATATCATATATTGCACATATCTATACACACATATAAAATATACACTACTTACTAAGTCAATTTAATGTTGCTCATGTGTTTAGAACTGACCTTGGGAGCGGATAACCTATCAGGGGTTTCGGCACTGAAGAAAACTGATTCTCTCAGCAGGCATTGATTACCCATAGCTCTTGATGTGGGGTGGGGCCTTGTGAAATCTCCCCATCCACACTGTCATATCCACTGGTGCTAACACTGTGTAGAGACTTGTTTAGAGAACACCACTGCTGCATTGTTATGGATACAACATCCCTTCTGTATCTAGGAGACACTATCTCATAGGAGGCCCCTGGTCCTCTGGCTCTTACAACCTTTCCACCCCCTCTTCCATGATGTTCCTTTAGCCTTAGGTGAGGGTGTTCTGTTGTGTCAATCACGGTTATTTCTCTCTGTAGTCTGACCAGATGTGAATTTCTGTAATTGCCTCTGTCTGCTACCAAAGAAACTTCCTTGATAAGGGGTGAGAACTACACTCACCTGTAGATACAGGGATAGCACTGGAATACAGTTAAAAATTACATCAGTTTACTCCAGGCACAGGTAGTTGAGTAGGTTTACAGTACTGGGCACGAATGGCCTACTAAGCTGGTTGAAAATACAATTGGGCAGCTGGTAGCTACTCCAAAATCAAAGTTCAACTGTTGCACCACGGGGTATCTTAGTGGGCCTGTGATAGCTGTGTTTTGCAGGTCTCATGGCTGGGTAGGACTACTGATTCCTTTTGTCCCTTGGAAGCTTACAATATATCTTCAGATACAATAAGAGTAAGTCCTCACAGAGGGGCTTTCAAGTCAGTTCTAGCTCAATTTCTTCAAGTTCTGTGTGCAAAATGTATAGTGTCTTCAGCAACAGGGTCTTAAAGAATTATATATAGAGGGAGAAAAAACCCTGGTTCCCCTTATTTTATTCAATTATTCAATAACAAAACAATGGACTATTTACTTTACTTAAAACCAAGTAACATGTCAAAGATCAAAGAACAAAAACAGGACGGTGAAAGAGCACATTATGTCACTGTACACCATGTTGACTTTCATTAGTGGATCTGGGTTTTTGTTTGGTTTTTTTAAACAGGCTCTTACTAGGCATCCTAGTCCAGCCTCCAGCTCTAATCTTCCTTGTGTGATTACAGGAATGTGTCACAATGGCAGGTTTTATGTACAGGAATGGGTAACCACTGAGCCATCTCTCCAGCCCCACTGAGGTACTATTTTAAATAATAATCTCTATGTCTGTGTTTTCAAGTATTTCCACACTATTTCCCACTAGCAGTTTCAAAGTTTCTGGTGTCACAGTAAGGCCTTTGTCCATTTCACTGGTTTTCACACAGGATAAAAGGCAGAGGACAAGTTTCAGCCTTCTCCCCGTAGAGTCACAGCTTTCAGCATCGTTCTGGAAACCTGACGGCTCTAGCTATGTGTCTACCTGTGTGGCTCCTTGCTGCACTCTAACAGCCAGGCTTTGTGGCATTATCATGGTGTCTGTCTTACTATCACTATATAGTATAACTTGAACTAAGTATTGAAACTTCCAGAATTGCTCTTTTCTCTCAAGACTGCTTTGGATAATCACTATACTAAATTTCATGTGACATGCAAAAGGGGAGTAGGGGCATACATGCATACACATGCTCTGAAGAGATAAATCAAAAATAAGACATAGTGACTATGTATGAGGAGACACTCATGGAACATGGAGGAAGCAAAGAATATAAAAAGCAGTGAGTGTTCCTTCTAAGTGTGAAACATAAACTGTTTCAGGAGAATTGGCTCAGCACTTAGGAACACTGGCTGCTCTTCCAGAGGACCTGGGTTGGATTCCCAGCACCCACATGGTGGTTCACAGCCTTGCTGGTAATGCATAAATATACTTGCAGCCAAAACACCCATACAGATAAAATAAACATTTATCTTTAATTCAAGTTACAATATACAAAAACAAAACCTGTAACTGGAAACAAGCAAAATAACCCAGGTTTATTTTTTTAAAAATACCTTTTGAGCCAAACAAAAACAACAACAAACATGCTAACATGGAAGGAAAAAGCCCACAGGACATCGACCCTGTACAAGAGCTACAGGCAACTAAGGAGTGCTGAGGGTGGAACACAGTCTTCCTCAGGCAGAGCACACCAATTAGTTACCCAGTACCAAGTGGTCAGCCCTGAAAACAACACAGAAGTAACATTATATAGACTGAGCAGGCTAAATTTAGGAATGTGTGTGAGTGTGTGCACACACATGGTTACAGGCAAAGAGGCCAGGTACTGAGGCTCAGGTGGTGTGCTATGTTACAGGAGTTACATCCAACCTTCATGCTCGGATCTCAAGGGAACCCAGGAGCCTTTCAAGCCTCCATGTCTAAAGGGGGAGAAAGAGGAAGAAACTATGAAAACATAAAGTAAAAGAGTCAGAGCCAAGAGCCAATCAACCACGACAAGGAAAGTTCAGATCAGTGTTCAGATCGGGTGTGAGAAGTAAGGAAAGACAGACAATAAAAACAGGAATGGGAATTGGTTCACTTTTAACTCTAGAGATTTACGCAAATGCTACGGTTTAGGTAAGTGTCCCGCAAAGTTCAGTTGCAGCTTGGTCCTCAGAGGGCTACTATTACAGAAAGGGACTAGAGTGTTTGTTCACACTCAACTGACCTAGGCTGAAGTCATATGAGATGAAGGAACTCAATTGAGAAAATGCCTCCATAAGATCAGGATGCAGGCCGGCAAGCCTTTATTGATGATTGACGGGGAAGGCCCATTAAAGGTGATGACACCCCTTGGCTGGTGGTCCTGGGCTCTCTGAGAAAGCAACTAAGCAAGCCATGGGAAGCAGCTCTCCTCCACGGCCTCTGCAACAGCTCCTGCCTCAAGGTCTGCCCTGCCTGAATTAATGTCCTGACTTCCTTCATTGATGAACGGCAACATGAAAGTGAAAGCCAAATAAACCCTTCCCTCCCCAGTTTGCTTTTCCAGGTGCTTCATCACAGCAAAAGGAACCCTGACTAGGACAGTGATCCTACTTGGGGCATCTGGTTAGTTACTTAGGAAACTGTGGACCCCAAACTATGTGTCTTCCTTCTGCTTCTTGGCTGATATGATGATCAAATTTGCTATACATGCTACCCTATGATGTACAGAAAAAACAATCAAGTCAATCAGCCATGAAGTGGAATCTTTAAAGCTCCTAACAATCAAGTCAATCAGCCATGAAGTGGAATCTTCAAAGCTCCTAGTCAAAATGAACCTTTTCTCAATGAATAAATTACTCACCATCAACGGCTCTCCCACTAATATGCCATGAATATAAACCTAGATCTCAGCAGAGTGTTCCAGGAGAGAAGGCTAAATCTGGAAATCTCAGATAGATACAGGAAATGCCAACATCCCAATAGAGACAGTGGGCAATATGTTCAGCCCCAACTGCACTTTAGGACTGCCACAGACTGGCTATCAGTCTATCACCTATCAGTGCTGTAGAATACAGTCTAGATTGTTGAGACACTGGCATTCAAAAGTGAATTTGTAAAAATGTGGGCTAGGAGAACACTTGCTTAGTATTTAAGAGGCCCTAGGTTCAATCCCCAACACTGCATAAATCAGGTATGGTGATGCATGCCTGCAGTTCCAGCGCTCAGAAGGTACGACCAGGAAATCAGAAGTTCAAGATCAACCTCAGCTACACAGAAAGCTGACGGCTAGCTTCAAAAACAGAAAACAGCAAAAAAGATGAAACATTTCAATAGTTAAAGACTAAGCCAGAGCAGATGCTACATTCACAAGGAAGAAAGGAAGGAAAGAAAAGAGGGAGAGAGGAAGGAAGGAAGGAAGGAAGGGAAAGATGGAGGGAGGGAGGGAAGGAGAGGAAGGGAGGGAGGGAATAAATCCATTCTTTAATCACCGGGGTGGTGTAAGACCGTTATGTTACTTTTCTGTTGCTGTGACCCAAAAGTGACTTACAGAAGAGCTTATTTTGCCTTGGGAAAGAAGGTCTATAATGGGGCTGGAGAGATGGTTCAGCAGTTAAATAGCACTGACTGCTCTTCCAGAGGTCCTGAATTCGATTCCCAGCACCCACATGGTGACTCACAACTCCAGTTCCAGGGAACTTACACCCTCAAATAGACATACATTCAGGCAAACCACCAATGCACATAAAACAAAAATAAATAATTTTTTTTTAAAAAAAAGAGGAAGTCTATAATGGCAGGAGAAGCATGAGAGCAAGCCATGGGAGCAGGAAGCTGAGCAGGAAGACAGAGCTGAAGGAGGATGAGGCTGAACGTCACAAAGCCCACCCACAGCGCAGCGCTTCTCCAGCAAAGCTTCATCTCACACAGTGCAACCAACTGCGGACCAAGTAAGTGTTCAAATACGTACGCCTATGAAGGGCGTCGCTCATTCAGACCACCACCACAATTATGCAGCAGTTTTTCAGAACTGAAATCTTCCACCCAGAAAGGAAGAGGGGAAGCTCAGAAAACTGAGAAGTAATTAACTTACAAGTCTCAGAAGGTCCTTGAAACTACCGAGATTTACAAGGACCCTCCTCGAGACTATAGACATAGTGCACAGACACCAAGAGAGGGGACGGGCACATCTATCAGGCTCCAGGGTGAGTGTCCACGAGTCCCCAATGGGGAGATGGGCCTACAGCGACGCAGCAGCCTTTGAGTCAGCCCCAATCTATAGAGCCAGAGCTCCCACGTTGGACTTTGGCAGGAAGTTTTTTGTTCTGTCATCAGGTCCCTGTGTGTGATCGAAATGTGTTGGCATCGCCCCAGGAGAGCAAGGGACAGAAGCTGCGTACGTGGCAAGTCATCTTTTCTTGGAAGGCACGGGCTGGACGTCTTGAGGAACACAATGTGAAGGAACCGATAGCCAACAGATAGACATGAAGCATGTCCTCAAGCAGCACAACCCAAGTGCAACAGAGAGCATCCCCCAGCCAAGCATCACTAGTCTTAGGAAGGGCCCAGCCGCAATGGTTCAGACAAATTATCTAAGAGTAAAGGCTATATGGACCAACCTAACTAAGCACTAAGACAGAGCTTGGAACCAAAACTGATCTGAGGCAAATGACATATATGCCTAAGCAAAACTCATTCAGATTTTTTATTTTCATACACATACATATTGTACATTAACCATAACCCCATTCTCACCAACCTTTGTTTATCCCTTTTTCAAAAAATCTAAGCTAAAATTAAATCCACAGCCAGGTACTATAATGGATGCCTGTTGTCCCAGACATTCAGAAGGCTGAGGCAGTTGGATCAAAAATTTATAAAGTCAACTTAGGAAACATAAAATTAACCTCAAAAATAAAGATGTAAAACAAAATCTAGCATAACATTTATAATGCTCAACATTTAATCACATTTTAGCAAAAATACACCAACCTATAGCCAGAGTAACTGATTGATGCAAATGACAGAATCATTCAAGAGGTTGGTATCGGTGACTGATTCAGCAGAAAAAAGCATTAAAGGTTCTATAGAAAGAACCCAAGTAGGCTAGATGATGATGATGCCACACGCCTTTAATCCCAGCACTAGGGAGGCAGAAATAGGCAGATCTCTGTGAGTTCGAGGCCAGTCTGGCCTACAGAATGCGTTCCAGGACAGGTTCCAAAGTCACAGAGAAACCCTGTCTCAGAAGAAAGACCCGATAGAGTGATGTAAAATACGGCAGTGTGAACTTTATCTGTATGATGCTCTCCCAGTCTTTGCTCCTATCCCCTAAACACACAGGAGTCCAGGCAGAGCTTCCCATGACCACACCAGGCCACTATTTCTATGCAGGTCTATAGTCATATGATATCAAAGAACTTCCTTTTTCTACTCATTCCTCAGGAGCCAGGAGAAACCTTCCTGAGGTACTCACTCAAGTCCAGGCAGATCTCACGTGAGGCAAGCACTCCACCCTACCACTGAGATCTCCACCTCCAGTCTTCCCAGCCTTTCCTTTTCTCCCCACAGCGCTTGGATATTTCTGAGGTAGTGCCTTACTGAGGTGCCCAGGGAAAGGACTTGAACTTACAACCCTGCTACCTCAGCTTCCCAAGAAGCCGGGGCTATAAGCCTGTCCCACCAGTTTGTGTCCTTTTTCCCTGAGTTTGGTTCCCTACACCTATGTCAGATAGTGCACAACTGCCTGTAACTCCAGCCTGGGGATCAAATGCACTCTGGGAGAACCCATACACTCCTGAAATAAGCTCACTAGGACACATACATAAAAATAAAAATATTTTTTAATTTAAAAATGACTAACAAGATTTACAAAGTGCATATAATCAAAAGCATCAATAAAAAGCCACGCTATCTATAAAAGTTATTATAGCAAATCACTATCAACTACTTTACACTGCATAAAACTGAAGAATTTGGAGGTAGTTAACAGGAACTCACTGCAGGAGAGAGGAGCACAAGTTTGCATCTAGGTCCTGCAGAGAGAAAGGATGCACTCCTGTGTGGATGTGTGCAGTGTGAAGTCTAGGTCCTGTGTGAGAGAGAGGATGCACTCCTCTGTGGAAGTTGTGAGTGTGAAGTCTAGGTCCTGTGTGTGAGAGGATGCACTCCCCTGTAGATGTGCGCAGTGTGACATCTATGTCCTGCAGAGAGAGAGGATGCACTCCTCTGTGGAGGCTGTGAATGTCAAGTCTTGGTCCTGCAGAGAGAGAGGATGCACTCCTCTGTGGATGTGTGAGGTGTGAAGTCTAAGAGCCAGATAGTGAAGCCCTGTCTTTTGCATGTGTTCCTTAAACTGGAACAGCAGAGCCAAGTTTGTATTTGAAGATTCTTTTTAATAACAGCATAGGAACACCCAAGTCAATAACTCTGCTCAATGCTTCAAACCCAACAAAATGTCATACACAAAAACAGCAAACCCTAACTTTCATTATGGAGGTCTATTAACAATACTATTCTATTGAGGCGATTATACTTAGATACAGGGAAAGAGAATCCCAAAGACATCAGATTCCCTACATTCACCATACTCTTTTATGTCAGCATATCAGCAACCAGCCAGTTAGTCACAACCTAGGAGCAGCACTCATCAGATGTCCATGTGCATACACCTTTGGATCTACTGACATGTCTAAGCATAATATGACATCATTTATAGTCAACCTTCAATTCTTTGTTTTTAAATATTTATTTATTTATTTATTATGTATACAAGATTCTGTCTGTGTGTATGTCTGCAGGCCAGAAGAGAGCAACAGACCTCATTACAGATGGTTGTGAACCACCATGTGGTTGCTGGGAATTGAACTCAGGACCTTTGGAAGAGCAGGCAATGCTCTTAACCTCTGAGCCATCTCTCCAGCCCTCAACCTTCAATTCTTAAGTGCACTTTTGAGCTTAATCATTTTGAATTGATGACTATGTGCCAAATACAGATAAATAAGTGATCCAGAATTTAACTACAGGTTAACACAAAAACTCTAAAGGCATTATGCTAAGTTAACAAAGCTGACCTCAGAAAAACCACGCACCATACGATAATCTAAAGATAACTTGATAGACCAGATTTATTCTCAGTGCTGGAGCTCAGATTGTGAGGGAAGTGACACAGAGGGGTAGCACCAAGAACACCACTCGGGTGGTGACAGCTCCATGAACTGACACTAAGGCAGAAGGGCACAGAACTGTGCATATGAACGGGAAGGATGCAAACTACTGATTTTCATAGTATACCACAGTGAAACAAAATATAACGCTGGGAGCATCTGGTTAAAGGGAACACACTGATCTTACTATGTTGTTGGCAACTTTCTGAGTCTATCACTATTTTCAAAATGAAAAGGTTAAAAAAAGTGCTTCAGGCATATCCAATTTCATGTGCCATTTCAAAGAATCCTTAAATAGAAAATGTAAGTAGCTTATGTAAGAAAGAGCAACAAATTTCTATCTAGTCTCATGCTCAAAGACATAACCTTAGTCTTCCATCAAGAGTGACAAAAGAAAAAAGTTTTAAGAAACAAAAGTCTGAAAGTATAACGTACTACTATGTCCTGTAAGTAATTTTCTTTTTGGCTCACTGAAAAACTACCATCAGCTCAGATAAACAGTAATAAGGTCATACATTTCACTCTTTTATTATATTGCCTTTTCGAGAGTAATGAACACTAAATGCCCCAATAAATCTACATAAAAATTAGGAGTGCTAAACATTCAAGTGTGGAGAGTTTCTTGGCATGTATATGCATGCATGGGTGGACTGATGTGTGCAAATGCACATACAAATGTGTCTGGAGGCCAGAAGCTGAGATCAGCGATCCCTGTTTCCTGACACAGAAAGCCTCCCTTGAACCCAGCGCCTGTCATTCTGCTATTCCAGTTACTGAGCTTGTCTTGGGAACTCTGGCCTTGGCCTTTCAGCATTGAGATGACAAAAGGGTCATCACAGCCACCGTGTGTGGTGGATATCAGAGCTGGGTCCTCACAATTGCCCAGCAAGCTCTTCTCTGACTTTTCTGAGCCACTTCCCCAGCCCACAATGCTATAAGTGTGTGTGTGTATGTGTGTGTATGTGTGTGTGTGTGTGTGTGTGTATGTGAAAGCCAGGTGAGCTCTTGGCCTACAATGGACACTATATTAAAAACTGCTGGTTGTAATATCCAAAATAATGTATCTATGCCAAGATTCTATGTTATTATACACATGTTAAATTTTTCATACTTCAAAAGCATTTCCTTTCTAAAGTTATTAACATTTCTTGGGTATTTCAAACAAAACAAGCTTATAAAAATGAACTGGCTAAAATTTACACGTATAAATACATACGTATATCTTTCACAAATACTATTTATTAACTGTATGTCAATACAAAAGCCTAAGAGGAAATAAGGAAATTCCCAATCCAGGAAGACAACACATACTCCACCTTCCACACAAAAGGCAAAATCGGCCAGCGTAAGATGAGTATGTGCAATGTGGGTTTGCCAGGATCCCAAAAAGGGACACTGGGTCTAAGCCTTAGAGAAGAACAATTATTATTGTTCTTATTCCTTATATTTCTTTTCTTCAAAACAGGGTTTCTTTGTGTAGCTCTGGCTGTCCTGGAGCTCTGTAGACCAGGCTAACCTCGAACGCAAAGATCCACCTGTCTCTGCCCCCCACCCCCGAGTACTAGGATTAAAGGTTTGTGCCACCATTGCCCAGTCTGAATCCCTCATATTTAGTAAGCAATGATAGAGAAAGTGAACAAGCCATTTACATATCTGTATCACCAAACACATTTCCCTCTGACATGTAACCAAAACCTAGTCACTTGTTCTTGGGAGATATGGGAAGACTTTAAAAAAAATTTTTTTAATGTCTAAGAAGGGTCAAATACTAGTATGCCACTGAATAAATAAAGTGATATGTACTCTAAGAATGACTAGTGATTCATTTTATATATATCTGACTCTTCACAGACAATCAGTGCATTATTAAGCTAGTTCTGAATCAAAATACTAAACTCACATTTGGCAGTTATTCAGTTTGATTACTAAGGCGGGAAACACAACCCCATTAGGTAAAGGGAGTAGATTCTCTGTTTTTGTTTGATGTGGGTTTTTTGGGTATGGTTTCAGGTTTTTGGTTTTTCTGCATTGATAACAATCTAAACCAGGGCTTTGAACACACTGGGAATCCACTCTACCACGGAGCTATAAACCCCCAGCCCTTAAAACATTTTCTTGACCTCAACAAGTGTCTCAAAGTATACCAATCACAAAAAGCAAATTTGTCTTGGGGTGAGGAGTTGGTTGAGCAAGAAAAAGCAATTGTTAAGAAGCCTGACAACCTGAGTTTAGGTCTGTGGAACTTATATAAAAAGCCAAGCTCAGCAGAGCATGTGTGTAATCTCGGTATCCAATACTACAGGAAGACAGGAGGCAGAGAGAATTTCTGTGGAAGCACATGGGCCAGCTGGCCTGGACCACACAGAGCAGCAAATGAGAGTGACCCTGCCTCAAACACCATCGACGTTCAGGACCGACAGAGGTTGTCCTCTAACCTCTACACATGTGGGTGGCACATGTGTACCCTTGCACACGAGCACAATGACACCTGTCATATACACACAGGAGAAAATAAAATTTTAAAGTTTTTTAAAGTTTGTCTGACTCTCAATATTTCATAAGAAATCACTTATTTCTCACCTATCTAACCTGCTTATAAAAGACAAAAGAAAGCAGACACAAATAGTTAAACAAAAAAGAGGTATTTAAAGGGTAAGTAACAAACCACTTAAGTCTCCTTAGCTCAATCCTATCTATCTTCACACCATGAATAACACACCTGTCATCTGCAATAGTCCTCAACACACCTGTCATCTGCAACAGTCATCTACAACAGTCCTCAACACACCTGTCATCTGCAACAGTCCTCAACACACCTTTCATCCACAACAGTCCTCAACACACCTGTCATCTGCAACAGTCCTCAACACAGCTGTCATCTACAACAGTCATCTACAACAATCCCCAACACACCTGTCATCTGCAACAGTCATCTACAACAATCCTCAACACACCTGTCATCTGCAACAGTCCTCAACACACCTGTCACCTGCAACAGTCATGTACAATAGTCTTCAACACGTCTGTCGTCTGCAACACATATGTACAACAGTCATCAACACACCTGTCATCTACAACAGTCCTCAACATACCTGTCATCTGCAACAGTCCTCAACACACCTGTCATCTACAACAGTCATCTTCACCAGTCCTCAACACACCTGTCATCTACAACAGTCATCTGCAAAAGTCCTCAACATACCTGTCATCTCCACCAGTCCCCAATACACCTGTCACCTGCAACAGTCATGTACAACAGTCTTCAACACATCTGTCATCTGCAACAGTCATCTACAACAGTCCTCAACACACCTCTCATCTCCAATAGTCCTCAACACACCTATCATCTACATCAGTCATGTGCAACAGTCCTCAACACACTTGTGATATGCAACAGTCACCTACAATAGTCCTCAACACACCTGTCATCTACATCAGTCATCTCCAACAGTCCTCAACTCACCTGTCATCTACATCAGTCATCTCCAACAGTCCTCAACTCACCTGTCATCTGCAACAGTCACCTACAATAGTCCTCAACACACCTGTCATCTACATCAGTCATCTCCAACAGTCCTCAACACACCTGTCATCTGCATCAGTCCTCAACACACCTGTCATCTACATCAGTCCATCAGTCATCTCCAAAAGTCCTCAACACACCTGTCATCTCCAACAGTCCTCAACACACCTGTCATCTACAACAGTCACCTACAATAGTCCTCAACACCTCTTATCTACTGACATTCAGTGTTTGAAGGGACTAGGAAATCAATAAGAGGCAATAAACTTGATTACAAAACTCCATGATCAAAGGCTGCTCACACTACCTTACAGTCATGAATGCTACATAATCAACTCTAAGCAAAACTATTATAAAAATGAGTTGTCTGACAATTATTTAATGTGGTTAGCCCCCGAAGAAAAAAGGACACAGACACCTTTTTTTTTTTTTTTTTTTTTTTTTTTTTGGTTTTTCGAGACAGGGTTTCTCTGTGGTTTTGGAGCCTGTCCTGGAACTAGCTCTTGTAGACCAGGCTGGTCTCGAACTCACAGAGATCCAACCTGCCTCTGCCTCCCAAGTGCTGGGATTAAAGGCATGCGCCACCACCGCCCGGCTCTCAGACACGTTTTTATGTCTGTGGTAACGGAGGTCCAAAAGTACCCCTCTACACTATGTATAAACAGCAAGTAGCTCATAATCAGCCCCAAAATTCTTACTGTGATCATTTATCTCATAATCTCCTGACACTTGTAATTCCTTTACTAAACATTACAGACACAGGCCAGCATTCTGCTTCTCATATTCCTGGTGCAAAAATCTGAACATTCCTCTTCATTACAGCTGTAATCTATGTAAAACCAATAGCTCAACCAAACTTTCATCTCTCCAGAAGCAGAAACACAAAATCGCAGAAAATGATAACTTACTACACATCACTTCACTGCTTCCCCACACAGCTAACAATCTTCTCAAAAGTATCGGGAAGAAACAAACACTGGTGGGCAAGGTGGCACATGCCTTTAATCCCAGCACTCAGGAGGCAGGGGCCAGCCAGCCACGGTGAGGTGCATAGAAAGACCCTGTCTAAAAATAAGAGAGGAAAAATCAAACTGACAACAGCCACGTCTTGACTAAGAGTGTTGGCAAGAGCTGGGATGGCATTCAACTGGTCAAGCTCTTGCCTAACTGCACCACAGAAACCCAACAAGGTGGCACATGCCTGAAACGCTATCAGTCCAGAGGTGGAGGCAAAAGGATTGGATTTCAGGTCATCCTCACCTACATGGAGAGTTCAAGGCCAGCCTGGGAATATGAAACCCTATCTTAAGAAAAAAAAGACTCCCGATAAAAATTGAAAAATTGCATAACTAGCTCTCAAGTTTCTTGCACTTACAAATGACTTTAATTAAAACATAACCACATAGCATCTACCTCAACAGTCATAATAAACATTACATCGTAAGTTATAAGAAATAACCCTCCTCAGACCAGATCCATCTACCTCAACAGTCATAATAAACGTTACATTGTAAGTTATAAGAAATAACTCTCCTCAGACCAGATCCATCTACCTCAACAGTCATAATAAACGTTACATCGTAAGTTATAAGAAATAACCCTCCTCAGACCAGATCCATCTACCTCAACAGTCATAATAAACGTTACATTGTAAGTTATAAGAAATAACTCTCCTCAGACCAGATCCATCTACCTCAACAGTCATAATAAATGTTACATCGTAAGTTATAAGAAATAACCCTCCCTCGGCACCAGGAGAGACAGCAGTGCGGTGAGTTTGTGACCAGCGGCAGCGGAAGCAGCCCTGGACAGGGAACTCTGAAGTTCCTCATCCCCCAACCTATACTCCCCGGGCTCCCTGCAGGGGCTCTACCCCCCATACGGCCTCTCTCTTCTTGTCCCACCCAGCTTGCATCCAGAACCCTTCTTCCTTCTGTCCCCTTTCCTCTTTGGGCACATAACACCATCCAGCTCAGTCTGTCTGGCGCTGGGGGCAAATCCTCAGGGCAAGTAGGCAGGCGAGACCTCCTTTGTTTCACTGGCCCGCCTGCACCAACCAAGGTAGGCGCTTTGTTTACGAACTACCCAACCTGCACGGAGATCTGATCTAGGCACCAGGAGAGACAGCAGAGGGTGAGTTTGTGACCAGCAGCAGTGGAAGCAGCCCTGGACAGGGAACTCTGAAGTTCCTCATCCCCCACCCTATACTCCCTGGGCTCCCTGCAGGGGCACTACACCCCGCATACTGCCTCTCTCTTCTTGTCCCACCCAGCTTGCATCCGGAACCCTTCTTCCTTCTGCCCCCTTTCCTCTTTGGGCACATAACACCATCCAGCTCAGTCTGTCTGGCGCTGGGGGCAAATCCTCAGGGCAAGTAGGCAGGCGAGACTTCCTTTGTTTCACTGGCCCGCCTGCACCAACCAAGGGGGGCGCTTTGTTTACGAACTGCCCAGCCTGCACGGGGATCTGATCTCGGCACCAGGAGAGACAGCAGTGCGGTGAGTTTGTGACCAGCGGCAGCGGAAGCAGCCCTGGACAGGGAACTCTGAAGTTCCTCATCCCCCACCCTATACTCCCCGGGCTCCCTGCAGGGGCTCTACCCCCCATACTGCCTCTCTCTTCTTATCCCACCCAGCTTGCATCCAGAACCCTTCTTCCTTCTGTCCCCTTTCCTCTTTGGGCACATAACACCATCCAGCTCAGTCTGTCTGGCCCTGGGGGCAAATCCTCAGGGCAAGTAGGCAGGAGAGACCTCCTTTGTTTCACTGGCCCGCCTGCACCAACCAAGGTAGGCGCTTTGTTTACGAACTACCCAACCTGCAGGGAGATCTGATCTCGGCACCAGGAGAGACAGCAGTGGGGTGAGTTTGTGACCAGCGGCGGTGGAAGCAGCCCTGGAAAGGGAACTCTGAAGTTCCTCATCCCCCTCCCTATACTCCCTGGGCTCCCTGCAGGGGCTCTATACCCCACATACTGCCTCTCCTTGTCCCACCCAGCTTGCATCCGGAACCCTTCTTCCTTCTGCCCTCTTTCCTCTTTGGGCACATAACACCATCCATCTCAGTCTGTCTGGCGCTGGGGGCAAATCCTCAGGGCAAGTAGGCAGAGGAGACTTCCTTTGTTTCACTGGCCTGCCTGCAACAAGCAAGGAGAGACATCACTAGAGCACCAGGAGAGCTATCACTGCAGAGAGCCATCACTGGGAAGGTACATCAGTAGGCAAGGAGACCTGATCCGGTAAAAGAAGATCCATAGGGGAGCATTCGGAGAAAGAGATGGGCAGGCGCCAATGCAAGAATTCACCTAACAATCTGAAAAACTATATGAAACCACCAGAACCCAGCGACCTCCCAACAGGAGGACATGAACACCTTAATCACGAAGAAGTAGATAAAATTGACTTTATGAAAGTGATTGACGCCCTTAAACAACATGTAAAAAATGCCCTTATAGAAATGGATGAGAAGTATAACAGAAAGTTTGAAGAATTGAGTAAATCAGTAAATGATACCCTAGGAAACCAAGGAAAAACAATCAAACAGATAATGGAAACAGTTCAAGACTTAAAAACTGAAATGGAGGCAAAGAAGAAAACACAAACAGAAGGCCAGCTGGACAGGGAAAATCTAGGTAAACGAATAGAGACTACAGAAGCAAGCATAACCAACAGAATACAAGAGATAGAAGAAAGAATCTCAGATTCTGAAGATAACATAGAGAAAATAAACACGCTGATCAAAGAAAACAGCAAGGCCAACAAATTCTCATCACAAAACATTCAGGAAATATGGGACACAATAAAAAGACCAAACCTAAGAATAATAGGAATAGAAGAAGGAGAAGAAGCGCAACTCAACGGTCCAGAAAATATATTTAATAAAATTATAGAAGAAAACTTTCCCAACCTAAAGAAAGATATACCTATGAAGGTTCAAGAAGCATACAGAACACCAAATATGCTGGATCAAAAAAAAACATCCTCTCGCCATATAATAATCAAAACACAAAGCATACAGAATAAAGAAAGAATACTAAGAGCAGCAAAGGAAAAAGGCCAAGTTACTTATAAAGGTAAACCTATCAGACTTACACCTGACTTCTCTATGGAAACCATGAAAGCCAGAAGGTCCTGGATAGATGTACTGCAGAAACTAAGAGACCATGGATGCAAGTCCAGACTATTATACCCAGCCAAGCTTTCGTTCTCTATAAATGGAGAAAACAAAATTTTCCAGGATAAAAACAAATTTAAACAATACGTAGCCACAAATCCAGCCTTACAGAAAGTAATAGAAGGAAAATCACTAACCAAGGAGTCCAACAATGACCACAATATCTCAGACAACTAGAGACCCTTCACCAGCGCAACACAAAGAAGGGGAACACACAAAATTTACAACTTAAAAAATGACCGGAGTTAACAATCACTGGTCATTAATATCACTTAATGTCAATGGACTCAACTCTCCTATAAAAAGGCACAGACTAAGAGATTGGATACGAAAACAGGATCCAACATTCTGCTGTTTACAAGAAACACACCTCAACCACAAAGACAGGCACCTACTCAGAGTAAAGGGTTGGGATAAGGCTTATCAAGTAAATGGACCTAAGAAACAAGCAGGGGTGGCCATACTAATTTCTAACAAAGTTGACTTCAAACTTAAATCAATCAGGAGAGATGGAAAGGGACATTTTCTACTCATAACAGGAACAATTCACCAGGATGAAGTCTCAATCCTGAATATCTATGCCCCTAATATAAAAGCACCCACGTACGTAAAAGAAACATTGTTAAAACTCAAGGCAGCCATCAAACTGCACACATTAATAGCAGGAGACTTTAATACTCCTCTCTCACCAATGGACAGGTCAATTAGACAGAAACCTAACAGAGAAATAAGAGAATTAATGGAGGTAATGAATCAAATGGACTTAACAGACATCTATAGAATATTCCACCCAAATAGGAATGAATATACCTTCTTCTCTGCAGCTCATGGAACCTTCTCAAAAATCGACCACATACTCGGTAACAAAGCAAACATCCACAGTTACAAAAAAATATTAATAACCACCTGTATCTTATCAGATCACCATGGATTAAAGCTAGAATTCAGCAACAATGCTACCCCCAGAAAGCCTACAAACTCATGGAAACTGAATAGTCAACTACTGAACCATACCTGGATTATGGAAGAAATAAAGAAAGAAATTAAACTCTTCCTTGAAGACAATGAAAATAAAGAAACAACATACTCAAACCTATGGGACACTATGAAAGCAGTCCTGAGAGGAAAGTTCATAGCACTAACTGCCCACTTAAAGAAAACAGAGAAAGCACACATTGGAGACTTAACAGCCCACCTGAAAGTTCTAGAAAAAAAAGAAGCAGACTCACCTAGAAGGGGTAGAAGACTGGAAATAATCAAACTGAGGGCTGAAATCAACAAAGTAGAAACACAGAAAACAATTGAAAGAATCAATGAATCAAAAAGCTGGTTCCTGGAGAAAATCAACAAGATTGATAAACCCCTATCCAAACTAATCAAACGGCAGAGAGAGAATTTGCAAATTAATAAGATCAGAAATGAAAAGGGGGACATAACCACAGACACAGAGGAAATTCAGAAAATCATTAGATCTTACTACAAAAGCCTGTATGCCACAAAACTGGAAAATGTAAAAGAAATGGACGCTTTTTTAGATAAATACCATATACCAAAGTTAAACCAGAACCAGGTGAACAACCTAAATAGACCTGTTAGTCTTGAAGAATTAGAAGCGGTTATCAAAAACCTCCCTTCCAAAAAAAGTCCAGGACCAGATGGTTTCAATGCGGAATTCTACCAGAACTTCCAAGAAGACCTAATACCTATTCTCCTTAATGTATATCACAATATAGAAACAGAAGAGTCATTGCCAAATTCCTTTTATGAAGCTACAGTAACTCTGATACCAAAACCACACAAAGACTCAACCAAGAAAGAGAATTACAGGCCAATCTCACTCATGAACATCGAAGCAAAAATCCTCAACAAAATTCTGGCAAACCGAATCCAAGAACACATTAGAAAAATTATCCATTATGATCAAGTAGGCTTCATACCAGAGATGCAGGGCTGGTTTAACATATGCAAATCTATCAATGTAATCCATCATATAAATAAACTGAAAGAAAAAAACCATATGATCGTTTCATTAGATGCTGAAAAAGCATTTGACAAAATTCAACATCCCTTTATGATAAAAGTCTTGGAGAGATTAGGGATACAAGGGTCATACCTAAATATAATTAAAGCTATTTACAGCAAGCCGACAGCTAATATCAAATTAAATGGAGAGAAACTTAAAGCCATCCCACTAAAATCGGGAACACGCCAAGGCTGTCCACTCTCTCCATACCTCTTCAATATAGTTCTCGAAGTTTTAGCAATAGCAATAAGACAACATAAGGGGATAAAGGGGATTCAAATTGGAAAGGAAGAAGTTAAACTTGCATTATTTGCAGATGATATGATAGTATACATGAGCGACCCCAAAAACTCCTCCAAAGAACTCCTACAGCTGATAAACGCCTTTAGCAATGTGGCAGGTTACAAGGTCAACTCCAAAAAATCAGTCGCCCTCTTATACACAAAGGATATGGAAGCAGAGAGAGAAATAAGAGAATCATCACCTTTCACGATAGCCACAAACAGCATAAAATATCTTGGGGTAACTCTAACCAAGGAAGTGAAAGATCTATTTGACAAAAACTTTAAGGCTTTGAAGAAAGAAATTGAAGAAGATACCAGAAAAAGGAAGGATCTCCCTTGCTCTTGGATTGGGAGGATCAACATAGTAAAAATGGCAATTCTACCAAGGGCAATTTATAGATTCAATGCAATCCCCATTAAAATCCCATCAAAATTCTTCACAGATCTTGAAAGGACAATAATCAACTTTATATGGAGAAACAAAAAACCCAGGATAGCCAAAACAATCTTATACAATAAAGGAACTTCTGGAGGCATTACCATCCCTGACTTCAAACTCTATTACAGAGCTACAGTAATGAAAACAGCGTGGTACTGGCATAAAAACAGAGAAGTCGACCAATGGAATCGTATAGAAGACCCGGATTTTAACCCACAAACCTATGAACAACTGATTTTCGATAAAGGAGCTAAAAGTATACAATGGAAGAAAGAAAGCATCTTCAACAAATGGTGCTGGTATAACTGGATGTCAACCTGTAGAAGAATGAAAATAGACCCATATCTATCACCATGCACAAAACTCAAGTCCAAATGGATCAAAGACCTCAATATCAATCTGAACACACTGAACCTGATAGAAGAAAAAATGGGCACAGGAGATCGCTTCCTATGTATAACCCCAGCAGCACAGACATTAAGGGCAACATTGAATAAATGGGACCTCCTGAAACTGACAAGCTTCTGTAAAGCAAAGGACACTGTCATTAAGACAAAAAGGCAGCCTACTTACTGGGAGAAGATCTTCACCAACCCCGCAACAGACAAAGGTCTGATTTTCAAAATATATAAAGAACTCAAGAAACTAGACGTTAAAATGATAATTAACCCAATTAAAAAATGGGGCACTGAACTGAACAGATAATTCTCAGTAGAAGAAGTCAAAATGGCCAAAAGATACTTAAGGTCATGCTCAACCTCCTTAGCGATCAGAGAAATGCAAATCAAAACAACTTTGAGATATCATCTTACACCTGTCAGAATGGCTAAAATCAAAAACACCAAGGATAGCCTTTGCTGGAAAGGTTGTGGAGAAAGGGGTACCCTCATCCATTGCTGGTGGGACTGCAAACTTGTGCAACCACTTTGTAAATCAGTGTGGGATTTACACTGGGATCAACCTACCCCTGGACCCAGCAATACGACTCTTGGGAATATACCCAAGAGATGCCTTATCATATAACAAAAGCATTTGTTCAACTATGTTCATAGCAGCATTATTTGTAATAGCCAGAACCTGGAAGCAACCTAGATGTCCTTCCTGAATGAATGGATGAAGAAGTGTGGAATATATACACATTAGAATACTACTCTGCGGTAAAAAACAACGACTTCTCGAATTTTGCATGCAAATGGATGGAAATAGAAAATACGATCCTGAGTGAGGTAACCCAGACCCAAAAAGAAGATCATGGGATGTACTCACTCATAATTGTTTTTTTGCCATGGATAGGGGGCCACTGATTCTATAATTTGTGATCCTAAAGAAGCTAAACAAGAGGGTAAACCCAATTAAAAACATATAGTTATCCTCCCAGCTATGGAAAATAGACACGATTGCTGGGCCAAAAATTGGAATCTTTGGGGTGGGGTGGGATGGGGGTGAGGGGAGATGGAGAGAGAAAAGTGTGAATGAGAGGATGACGGGAACTGAGGAAATCGGGGTGATTGGGGATAAAGGAAGGTTGGATAGGGGAGCAGGGAAACTCATATCTTAGTTAAGGGATCTACCTAAGGGTTGGCAAGAGACTTGAATTGTAATGACTACCAGGTGCCCAGGGCAATGTCCCCAGTTTGTTCCTTGGGAAACCTGAGGATAGGGATCCTGAAATGAACCTATCCTATAACCATACTGATCTATGTCTTGCATATCACCATAGAACCTTCATCTAGCGATGGATGGAGATAGAGACAGAGACCCACACTGGAGCACCGGACTGAGCTCCCAAGGTTCTAATGAGGAGCAGAAGGAGGGAGAACATGAACAAGGAAGTCAGGACCATGAGGGGTGCACCCACCCACTGGGACTTTGGAGCCGATCTGTTGGGAGCTCACCAAGGCCAGCTGGACTGTGACTGAAAAAGCATGGGATAAAACCGGACTCTCTGAGCATAGGGGACAATGAGAGCTGATGAGAGGCCAAGGAGAATGGCACAGTTGTGGGAGCCTAGACAGTTTGGATGGTCACCTTTCTAGACCTGGATGAAGGGGGGTGGACCTTGGACTTTCCACAGGGCAGGAAACCCTGACTGCTCTTGGAACTGGAGAGGGAGGAGAAAGTAGTGGAGGGAGAGGGAGTGGGGCAGGAGGAGGGGGAGGGAAATGGGAGGCGAGGAGGAAGTGGAAAAATTTTTTTTTCCATTAAAAAAAAAGACAAAAGGAAAAAAAAATACCAGCAATGGTATGTGCTTCATGTTCTAGCTCATCCCTTCATGACTATCTTCCTTTTGCATGTTGTAGCTTTTGATATCCCTTTCTCAAACAGAATGTTTTTAAAATAGGTTTAATCCTTAGGCATTCTCCCACTGTGATAGCTAAGATCACATGGCATTCTCTATCTTCTACTTCTATTTTTATAGTGTTCGTAGCATTTTCAGGACTACACACTACACATTCTTCATGGTAACACTGTTTTTTTTTATTTTTAGTTTAATGGAGAAATTCTTCTTCTACTAAAATTTATCAGACCACAAGAGTTACTGTTCCATATGGCTTTTTAGCTATTTTGTGATTCCTACAACATCCACAGTAACTTCAATGACAAATATCTTTAGCCGCTCTATAGTAAGAGGAGGCTGCTAGTTTGTTCCTGACTATTCAGTCCTGAAATAATCACAAAGAAACCATATTGTTTGCAATACTGTTTGGCCAATAGCTTAAGCATATTTCTGGCTAACTCATATCTTAAATTAACCCATCTTCTCTGTATCACCACAAGGCTGTGCCTTACCAAGTAAAGTTCTGGCATCTGTCTCTGGCAGAGCTACATGGCTTCTCCTTCGATTCCTCCTTTTTTCTCCCTGTATTCAGATTAGTTTCCCCCATGTACCTCTGTTCTGCCCTGCTATAGGTCCAAAGCAGTTCTTTATTAACCAATGGTATTCACAGCATATAGAGGGGAATTCCACATCACTCCTATGACCATTAATGGGGACTGAAGTCATCTTCCTCTAAGGTCTTCTAAGGTTTTTACTTTGCCCTCCTATCATGAATCATACTAACTCCAGATTTCCAGCAAAATCACTGAAGCTACTCTAGATTTATGAAATGTATTTATTAAATACTAAAGCATGAGCAAGAAAATAATTTCTTAATCCATGGGCTATAGAGTTAACCAGTGAGAAGGAGTGAAGGCATCAATCATGTTCTACATCTGAAGGCACTGGGGCTTGTTTTTACAGCATGTTCTTGCTTTTTCGGACCTTAGTCCATGTGGATGCGCAGCTTGCTAGGCCTGGATGTAGGGGGGAGGGCCTTGGACTTCCCACAGGGCAGGATTCCCTGCCCTCTGTCAAGCAGGAAAGACAAAGGAGGAGGGGGAGTGGGGGAGCGGGAGGGGATTTGGAGGAGGGGAGGAAATGTAAATTTTTGAATGGAAAAAGGGTTGTTATAAGATAAGGTAAGTTGTGAATGAATTGTCATTTGTTTAAAACAGCTGCATTTCTCAGCAGTGTGTCTCATAGGTGGGTTTAACATATCCAGAAATCTATGTTATAAATATATACACTGTTATGAGGTTTTATTGATGAACAAGAAGAGCAGGTATAGCATGCTTATTAAGACTCAAGAAGTGTGGTACTGAGTATTGGCTTTGACATAAGGTCATCAGGTCCACTGTGCCAAAAGAGAGTCAGCCTGCCTGTTGTGGCTTCATCACTAAGAACTGACTTCATATCACCGTCCACATCAGTTCTTAGAGTTCTTTTTAGGAAGTCTCATTTTACATAAGGCTGTTTTCTATATGACCAGTCTGTGTCTCATGGACACCTTCATCCATTATCTTTCCTTGATCTTTTGGAATACTTATTACAGTTTCTGTATCAGGACTCATTGTTTCACCATGAACTTGAGAGCTATGGAATGACTGCTTTTCTTAAGCCTCATGGCACAGTCTTTTCTGTAATTCTTCCTTTCCCAATCTTTCTACTTTTGTCAATATTCATAGACACACAATGGGCCTCACTCCTGATAGTCTTTCTTATGAGGGGATGTCATGGTGCTTTTATCTATTCACATGCCAGATTGTTTTTCCAGATTAACAATGAGAATACCCTTCTTAATACCCTTCTTTATTTCAATGACTTGCATATTTGATTTTTTAACTCACAGCTTCATAAACCAGTTATTTATAACCCCATACAGAGCTTAGTTTATGATACGCCTTCTTTATTGACCTTAGATTTGTTTGATAGTTACTTTGCTAAAAGTCAAATGCAAAGCAGTATAGCTGTGCTTATCCACAATTAGACCTTGGAAACAAATATGAAAGCAGCTTCATCATGGTCCACCTTCATCTTAGATGAATTTTATTGTCTGCTCCCTCCTAACTAGGTCCCACATAGACAACAAACATTTCAGTATCTTATTTTCTTTCTGATTCTGCTATAAGCTACTACATAAAAATTATTGTTTGAATCAAATATTTCATCACAGTTGGGACAAAGCTAAGCTTAGGGTGGTGAGAAGAATCCATCTACAATGTTACAATATGGACACATTTTGGAAAAAGCTTAGAGAGAGAAAGATGCATCATAACATTAATTCCGGTTAATATACATTGTCTGTAACTGGAAAATTAAGTCCAAAATTATAAAAGTATTTGGTTAGAGTGGTATGAAATTTATGGAAGAATCATAAATAATATGAATTATTTCTTCCCTTTTTTCTTTTGGACAGTGAACACACATGCATAAAATCACTGTATGTCTAATTAGAAAAATAGAGAAATGGCAGCTTAATCACAGGGTAGAAAATGACACAACAAACAAGACTTGAATCCTAAATGAAGAAAATAAGATGCACATTTTTTTTTCAGTTTTCAAGTTGTATGGGCTCCTTTATAGAGAACATTACAAAGAGTGAATCATAAATTAAAGTTGGTCAGGGTAGTGGAATCTCAGATCACAAAGGGTAGAATTTCAGATCTTGTGATGATAACATAATGTCAAGATAAATTCAGATATCAGGACTGATCATTTATTGTGTTCATTGGACAAAATCATTTAATCTTCCAGAGGTTCAGTCTCATCATGTGCACAATGATAACACATTTTTACTAGAGGAAGAGTTAGACATTGTAGCTGATACCGTAATAAAAAGAATAGAATATCCACTAACAATAAACGGACATGTGGAAAACATTATTTTCTTATACTTGTCTCACAATTTTACAAAAGAACATATGAAAATGTCTTTAATGTGTCACAATTTAAATACTATTTTAGATGTAGCCAACTGTAGAAGACAGTGGAGACATTATGATTCAAACATTGAATTTATGGCCTTCAGCATTTCAGAACAAGCTTGTTTCTGCTCAGAATTCCCCAGTAGGCATATAAGCTTACCTTACTAGGCATATGTTTCCTGTGATTTATGCCTTTAAGAGCAGCATTGCAGTTTCTAATCTACTGGCTTTCATGTTGTGACCTTTTACAGTACTCTATCAATTGCTCTGCTATAAAGATATTAAGGTCTCTGGTTCCAGATGTTCAACAATGTTTAACATGCTCATGTTACTCCCTAGGAAACCAGAGTTACCACACATCTGCATGCGTATATGTATGTATATATAATATATATATATATACATACAGTATATGTGTATGCGTACATAAATATATATGAATGACAAGCCAACATTACTTTTGGCATCACAGACTTAGTATTTTCATAGAGAGCTGATACTCCAGTCTCTTTCCAATTTTTGTAGATGTTGGAGTTATTCACATTATTTACAGTAAAAATTACATTTGTTGGCAGACACCACATCCATTCACCTTCTCACAAAAGACTCTGTTTTTGCAACTAGTGTCACAACTTATTTAAAACAAGGTGAAAGAGAATAAGTCAAACTATACTCCCATGGGTTTTGATGCTAGTTTTACAGTGGTGTAATTGTGAGATGGATTATTACCTAGTTCTCTTACTTAGACTATTTGTCCTCCATTTCACAAATATTACATAGAATAAGGAGATGTAGAAGTAATAATTATTCTTTCTTTATCTTCACAATAATGTATAAAATGAGAGAAAATGACAGAACATTAGGGTGCAGGCTTGTTCTGTTAGGTGCTATGGACGCTGAGGAAAAAGAATCTCTATAGTTCATGAGTTCATGGCTTCAAGATATCCCTGTGCCATAGTGAGGTCATACCATCAAGAACAAGAGAGAGGTGGGGAGAAGGAGAAACAGACAGACAGACAGGCACACACACACATACACACACACACACAGAAACATACACACACAAAGAGAAAGACAAAGATAGAGAAACAGATACAGAAAGGCGGGGAGGGGTCACCCACATAGCATCTCTGACACTAGGTCAGTGTATCTACAATTGTAGCTGTACTCTCAGGTCTCAGGAAAGAGACTCCAGGATTTCATTAAGTTCTCCATTCAGAAAACTTGTAAAATTACTAAAGTGGTTGAATTTTGTAGAAGTAAGTATTTAGTCACATTGACCATTTGCTATCAATGGACACTTTCATACACATTTTGTGAGAATTAATTGTATTAAATTTTTGTCTTTAACTTGGATACTTTATTGAGAGTTCAGCAAATCCATAGAAACTATCACCTCAATAGTTTACACATTTGCAGAGAATGAATTAGAAAGTTTCTGGATGTAGTATATTACTGATAGTTAATAAAACAAGTTATTTAAGAATTCAGCCACAAAGTTGCATTTGAAATTTTCTACAACCAGAATTCAGTTGGACACATTAAATGCTTGAGAACTGCTTTCAAATATAACTCTTTATTTCCAAAGACTCCATTTCATTCCACACTGTAGTCAGATATCACCTCCCCCAAAGCATGGCTGTAGCCTCTTCTCTGCTCCTTGTGTCTTTGCTTTTCTATTTTTCATTGTCCACACTGCAGATGCTATTCTCCACTGTTGGCAGGACTCTAGTAATCCTGAAAAGATATAATGTGTACCCATTATCATAGTGCTCATGACTCAGTTTTTAATTAAATATGAACCTTGTAATCATCTAATCTCTTTCACATCTCTATTTTTTTTATTTTTGTCCCAAATTTATCTTCTGGATAAATCATAAATGTCATAATAGATATGTACTCTATTAATACAGAGAGGAACAACCCTAAAAAGTTGTTCATGACAAATTTTCAGCAATTTATTTTTTAATATTAAGTGTCTTAAACTACATAATTCATCTGATATGATATAATCATAGTGTTGCCACTCACCATAAAGTAAGAGTTGGGAAAATTGTGACATAAACTATATAAGGCATCAACTATAAATATAAATATTTTATATCTAACATATATGTATATATGTCTATAAAAACAGTATATATGTATATAAAAACAGTAAAATGTAGTTTTGTTTAACCATGGAAAAACAACAGACTAACCAATTTTAATGTTTTGTTTTTTGAGAATTTCAAGCATGAGTACATTATATATATGCACAATTATATATAAAATTCATATAATATCACACACACATAAACACAGAAGGAGGGAGTGTTAGAAAGCAAGCATGAGTCTTGTGAAATTTCAATCATATCATATGTACTGTTTATCAAACATCTTCTATTCAACTCCAATAATCTTAAGTGTTTTTTATCTGCAGAAAAAGTGCCTGTTTTGTAGAAGTCAGCCTATAAAATTACTGACATATCCTGTCCCTTAAAATTATTCATTACATCCTAAATTCTTGTGATCTATTACAGAGAATCATTTCTTTATATAGTAACACAGAAAATTTTCAATTTATCAATATAATCATTTAAATAAGAACTTATAATAAAAAACTTTAAGTAAGAGATTCGATTTAAAATGTACTGAGTTCAAATCCCTCAGACAAAATGGCTTGTTGAACAACATTACCACATGACTGATTTGAATACTCTTTCTAGAAGTTGCAAGAACCTTTGCATATTAGTGGTTTTGTGTCATGTCATCTACTGTGAAGTCTGTGTGATCTCTCACATAAGATGTGGCCAAGCTTCCAGGAAGAGTGCCTGCAGAGAAGATGTGTATGTGCTGTGCTTCCTGCATTGGAGCCCTTGCACTTTTGGCATTACCTGCTTATGTTCTATGGAACACAGTCTGGTATCTTCTGGAAGGGAAGATGGTATGTTTAAGTTTCCAGAGTCTACTGATGAGACATTTCCATATACAGGAGTATATGATGGTAATGGGGAAGATGGGTTATTCTTCAAGGAAAAAAAAGGTTTCTAGGTTTAATCTGGTGTTTAGTAAATAAAGAACAAAAGGCAAAATTAATTAAGCAATTAAGACATATTCAGCAAGGATGGGATAAGGATAGAAGAGAGAGATAAATGCCTGTAACATCTTGAGATTGGTTTGGGGGAAGGTTTGAAAAAGATTAGAAATATGGAGAAGGAGAAGGAAAGAGGAAATTCTTCTGCATAGATTGCAGCAATATAAAAAAACTGTAAACTTTATAACTTTTAACCACAACCACTTGTCCTTAGCTCAGAATGCCATGAACTCATAGCCTAGATAAAGATTTATATCAAAATTAATGCCAAGCTTCTTCCTATCCCACCCAGCTTGCATCCAAAACCCTTCTTCCTTCTGCCCCCTCTTTGGGCACATAACACCATCCAGCTCAGCCTGTCTGGGTGCTGGGGGCGAATCCTCAGGGCAAACAGGAGGGCAGCAGTTCCTTTGTTTCACTGGCCTGCCTGCACCAAGCAAGGTAGGTGCTTTGTTTATGAACTACCCAACCAGCACTGAGATCTGATCTCGGCACCAGGAGAGCCATCATTGGCGTGAGTTTGTGACTATCCACACCCCATCCTTCCTGGGCTCCCTGCAGGGACTCTACTCCCCGCATACTGCCTCTCTCTTCCCACCCAGCTTGCATCCAGAACCCTCCCCCTTTTGCCCCCTTCCCTTTTCGGACATATAACACCAACCAGCTCAGCCTGTCTGGGTGCTGGGGGCGAATCCTCAGGGCAAGCAGGCAGGCAGGAGTTCCTTGGTTACTCTGGCCTGCCTGCACAAAGCAAGGTAGGCGCTTTATGAACTACCCAACCAGCACGGAGATCTGATCTCGGCACCAGGAGAACCATCATTGGGGTGAGTTTGTGACCACCAGCAGCAGCCCGGAACAGGGAACTCAGAAGTTCCCCATCCCCCCATCCCCCCATCCTTCCTGGGCTCCCTTCAGTGACTCTACTCCCCGCATACTGTCCCTCTCTTCCTATCCCACCCAGCTTGCATCCAGAACCCTTCTTCCTTCTGCCCACTTCCCTCTTTGAGCACATAACACCACCCAGCTCAGCCTGTCTGGGTGCTGGTGGCGAATCCTCAGGGCAAACAGGAGGGTGGCAGTTCCTTTGTTTCACTAGCCTGCCTGCACCAAGCAAGGTAGGCGCTTTGTTTATGAACTACCCAACCAGCATGGAGATCTGATCTCTGCACCAGGAGAGCCATCATTGGGGTGAGTTTGTGACCCACGGCAGCAGCCCAGGAAAGGGAACTGAGAAGTTCCCCATCCCCCCATCCTTCCTGGGCTCCCTGCAGGGACTCTACTCCCCGTATACTGCCTCTCTCTTCCTATCCCACCCAGCTTGCATCCAGAACCCTCCTACCTTTTCCCCCTTCCCTTTTCAGACACATAACATCATCCAGGTCAGACTGTCTGGGCGCTGGGGGAGAATCCTCAGGGCAAGCAGGCAGGCAGGAGTTGCTTGGTTACCCTGGCCTGCCTGGACCAAGCAAGGTAGCCGCTTCGTTTATGAACTACCCAACCAGCACAGAGAGCTAATCTCGGCACCAGGAGAGCCATCATTGGGCACGGAGATCTGATATTGGCACCAGGAGAGACATCACTGAAGCACCAGGAGAACCATCACTGGGGAGTGCTATCACTGAAGGTACATCAGTAGTCAAGGAGACCTGATCCTGTAAAAGAAGACCCATAGGAGAGCATTTGGAGGAAGAGATGGGCATGCGCCAATGCAAGATTTCAACCAACAATCTGAAAAACAATATGAAACCACCAGAACCCAGTGACCTTACAACAGGATGACATGAACACCTTAATCATAAAGAAGTAGAAAAAATTGACTTTATGAAAGTGATTGACATCCTTAAACAGCATGTAAAAAATGCCCTTATAGAAATGGATGAGAAGTATAAGAGAAAGTTTGAAGAACTGAGTAAATCAGTGAAGGATACCCTAGGAAACCAAGGAAAAACAATCAAACAGGTAATGGGAACAGTTCAAGACTAGAAAACTGAAATGGAGGCAAAGAAGAAAACACAAACAGAAGGCCGGCTGGACAGGCAAAATCTAGGTAAATGAACAGAGACTATAGAAGCAAGCATAACCAACAGAATACAAGAGATAGAAGAAAGAATCTCAGATTCTGAAGATACCATAGAGAAAATAAACACGCTGATCAAAGAAACAGCAAGGACAACAAACTCTCATCACAGAACCTCAAGGAAATATGGGACACAATAAAAAGACCGTCCTAAGAATAATAGGAGTAGAAGAAGGAGAAGAAACGCAGCTCAATCGTGCAGAAAATATAATTAATAAAATTATAGAAGAAAACTTTCCCAACCTAAAGAAAGATATACCTATGAAGGTTCAAGAAGCATACAGAACACCAAATAGGCTGGATCAAAAAAAAAAAAAAAAAAATCCCCTCTCCATATAATAATCAAAACACAAAACATACAGAATAAAGAAAGAATATTAAGATATTAAGAGCAGAAAAGGAAACAGGTCAAATTACTTATAAAGGTAAACCTATCAGACTTACACCTGACGTCTCTATGGAAACCATGAAAGCCAGAAGGTCCTGGATAGATGTACTGCAAAAACTAAAAGACCATGGATGCAAGCCCAGACTACTATACCCAGCCAAGCTTTAATTCACTGTAAATGGAGAAATCAAAATTTTCCAGGATGAAAACAAATTTAAACAATATGTAGCCACAAATCCAGCCTTACAGAAAGTAATAGAAGGAAAATCACTAACCAAGGAGTCCAACAATGACCACAATAACTCAGACATCTAGAGACCCTTCACCAGCACAACTCAAAGAAGGGAAACACACAAAATCTACTACTAAAAAAGTGACCAGAGTTAACAACCACTGGTCATTAATATCACTTAATGTCAATGGACTCAACTCACCTATAAAAAGGCACAGACTAAGAGAATGGATATGAAAACAGGATCCAACATTCTGCTGTTTACAAGAAACAAACCTCAACCACAAAGACAGGCACCTACTCAAAGTATAGGGTTGGGATAAGGCTTTTCAAGTAAATAGACCTAAGAAACAAACAGGTGTGGCCACACTAATTTCTAACAAAGTTGACTTCAAACTTAAATAAATCAGAAGAGATGGAGAGGGACATTTTCTACTCATAACAGGAACAATTCATCAGGATGAAGTCTCAATCCTAAATATCTTTGCCCCTAATATAAAAGCACCCACATATGTAAAAGAAACATTGCTAAAACTCAAGGCAGCCATCAAACTGCACACATTAATAGTAGGAGACTTTAATACTCCTCTCTCATGAATGGACAGGTCAATTAGACAGAAACCTAACAGAGAAATAAGAGAATTAATGGACGTAATGATTCAAATGGACTTAACAGACATCTATAGAATATTCCACCCAAATAGGAATGAATATACTTTCTTCTCTGCAGCTCATGGAACCTTCTCGAAAATTGACCACATACTCGGTAACAAAGCAAACATCCACAGGTACAAAAAAAATATTAATAACCACCTGTATCTTATCAGATCACCATGGATTAAAGTTGGAATTCAACAACAATGCTACACCCAGAAAGCCTACAAACTCATGGAAACTGAACAGTCAACTACTGAACCATACCTGAATTAAGGAAAAAATAAAGAAAGAAATTAAAGTCTTCCTTGAACTTAATGAAAATAAAGAAACAACATACTCAAACCTATGGGACACTATGAAAGCAGTCCTAAAAGGAAAGTACATAGCACTAAGTGCCCACTTAAAGGAAACTGAGAAAGCACATATTGGAGACTTAACAGCTCACCTGAATGCTCTAGAAAAAAAAGAAGCAGACTCACCTAGGAGGAGGAGTAGAAGACTGGAAATAATAAAACTGAGTGCTGAAATCAACAAAATAGAAACACAGAAAACAATTGAAAGAATCAATGGAACAAAAAGCTGGTTCCTGGAGAAAATCAACAAGATTGATAAACCCCTATCCAAACTAATCAAACGGCAGAGAGAGAATTTGCAAATTAATAAGATCAGAAATGAAAAGGGGGACATAACTACATACACAGAGGAAATACAGAGGATCATTAGATCTTACTACAAAAGCCTGTATGCCACAAAACTGGAAAATGTAAAGAAATGGACACTTTTAGATAAATACCATATACCAAAGTTAAACCAGGACCAGGTGAACAACCTAAATAGACCTGTTAGTCGTGAAGAATTAGAAGCTGTTATCAAAAACCTCCCTTCCAAAAAAAGTCCAGGACCAGATGGTTTCATTGCGGAATTCTACCAGAACTTCCAAGAAGACCTAATACCTATACTCCTTAATGTATTTCACAATATAGAAAAAGAAGAGTCATTGCCAAATTCCTTTTATGAAGCTACAGTAACTCTGATACCAAAACCACACAAAGACTCAACCAAGAAAGAGAATTACAGGCCAATCTCACTCATGAACATCGACGCAAAATTCCTCAACAAAATACTGGCAAACCGAATCCAAGAACACATTAGAAAAATTATCCATTATGATCAAGTAGGCTTCATCCCAGAGATGCAGGGCTGGTTTAACATACGCAAATCTATCCATGTAATCCATCATATAAATAAACTGAAAGAAAAAACCATATGATCGTTTCATTAGATGCTGAAAAGCATTTGACAAAATTCAACATGCCTTTATGATAAAAGTCTTGGAGAGATTAAGGATACAAGGGTCATACCTAAATATAATTAAAGCTATCTACAGCAAGCCGACAGCTATTATCAAATTAAACAGAGAGAAACTTAAAGCCATCCCACTAAAATCAGGAACACGCCAAGACTGTCCACTCTCTCCATACCTCTTCAATATAGTTCTTGAAGTTTTAGCAATAGCAATAAGACAACATAAAGGGATAAAGTGGATTCAAATTGGAAAGGTAGAAGTTAAACTTGCGTGATTTGCAGATGATATGATAGTGTACATAAGTGACCCCAAAAACTCCATCAAAGAACTCCTACAGCAGATAAACAGCTTTAGTAATGTGGCAGGATACTTATACACAAAGGATATGGAAGCAGAGAGAGAAATAAGAGAATCATCACCTTTCACGATAGCCACAAACAGCATAAAATGTCTTGGGGTAACTAACCAAGGAAGTGAAAGATCTATTTGAGAAGAATTTTAAGGCATTGAAGAAAGAAATTGAAGAGGATACCAGAAAATGGAGGAATCTCCCCTGCTCTTGGATTGGGAGGATCAACATAGTAAAAATGGCAATTCTACCAAAGGCAATTTATAGATTCAATGCAATCCCCATTAAAATCCCATCAAAATTCTTCACAGATCTTGAGAGGACAATAATCAACTTTATATGGAAAAACAAAAAACCCAGGATAGCCAAAACAATCTTATACAATCAAGGAACTTCTAGAGGCATTACCGTCCCTGACTTCAAATCCTATTACAGGGCTACAGTAATGAAAACAGCATGGTACTGGCATAAAAATAGAAAAGTCGACCAATGGAATCATATAGAAGACCCGGATTTTAACCCACAAACCTATTAACACCTGATTTTAGATAAAGGTGCTAAAAGTATACAATGGAAGAAAGAAAGCATCTTCAACAAATGGTGCTGGCACAATTGGATGTCAACCTGTAGAAGAATGAAAATAGACCCATATCTATCACCATGCACAAAACTCAAGTCCAAATGGATCATAGACGTCATTATCAATCTGAACACACTGAACCTGATAGAAGAGAAAATGGGCACAGGAGATCACTTCCTATGTATAACCCCAGCAGCACAGACATTAAGGGCAACATTGAATAAATGGGACCTCCTGAAACTGACAAGCTTCTGTAAAGCAAAGGACACTGTCATTAAGACAAAAAGGCAGCCTACTTACTGGGAGAAGATCTTCACCAACCCCGCAACAGACAAAGGTCTGATTTCCAAAATATATAAAGAACTCAAGAAACTAGACGTTAAAATGATAATTAACCCAATTAAAAAATGGGGCACTGAACTGAACAGAGAATTCTCAATAGAAGAAGTTCAAATGGCCAAAAGATACTTAAGGTCATGCTCAACCTCCTTAGCGATCAGAGAAATGCAAATCAAAACAACTTTGAGATATCATCTTTCACCTCTCAGAATGGCTAAAATCAAAAACAGCAAGGATAGCCTTTGCTGGAGAGGTCGTGGAGAAAGGGGTACCCTCATCCATTGCTGGTGGGACTGCAAACTTGTGCAACCACTTTGGAAATCAGTGTGGCCGTTTCTCAGAAAAATTGGGATCAACCTACCCCTGGACCCAGCAATACGACTCTTGGGAATATACCCAAGAGATGCCCTATCATATGACAAAAGCATTTGTTCAACTATGTTCATAGCAGCATTATTTGTAATAGCCAGAACCTAGAAGCATCTTAGATGTCCCTCAATGGAAAAATGGATGAAGAAAATGTGGAATATATACACATTAGAGTACTACTCTACAGTAAAAAACAATGACTTCTCGAATTTTGCATGCAAATGGATGGAAATAGAAAATACTATCCTGAGTGAGGTAACCCAGACCCAAAAAGAAGATCATGGGATGTACTCACTCATAATTGGTTTCTAGCCATGGATAGGGGGCCACTGAGTCTATAATTTGTGGTCCTAAAGAAGCTAAACAAGAGGGTAAACCCAAGGAAAAAACATATAATTATCCTCCTGGCTATGGGAAATGGACAAGATTGCCAGGCAAAAAATTGGAATCTTGGGGGTAGTGTGGGATGGGGGTAAGGGGAGATGTAGAGAGAAAAGTGTGAAGGAGAGGATGAGGGCAACTTGGGGAAACGGGATGATTGGGGATATAGAAAGGTGGGATAGGGGAGCAGGGAAACTCATATCTTAATTAAGGGAGCCACCTAAGGGTTGGCCAGAGACTTGAACTTGGAGTGGCTACCAGATGCCCAGGGCAATGTCCCCAGTTAGTTCCTTGGGCACCTGAGGATAGGGAACCTGAAATGAACCTATCCTATAGCCATACTGATGAATATCTTGCATATCACCATAAGACCTTCATCTAGCGATGGATGGAGATAGAGACAGAGACCCACACTGGAGCACCGGACTGAGCTCCCAAGGTCCTAATGAGGAGAAAAAGGAGGGAGAACATGAACAAGGAAGTCAGAACCACGAGGGGTGCACCCACCCACTGAGACAGTGGAGCCGATCGGTCTATTGGGAGCTCACCAAGGCCAGCTGGACTGTGACTGAAAAAGCATGGGATAAAACCGGACTCTCTGAACATGGCAGATAATGAGAGTTGATGAGACGCCAAGGAAAATGGCACGGGATTTTGATCCTACTTCATGTTCTGGCTTTGTGGGAGCCTAGACAGTTTGGATGTTCACCTTCCTAGACCTGGATGGAGCCGGGCGGTGGTGGCGCACGCCTTTAATCCCAGCACTCGGGAGGCAGAGGCAGGCGGATCTCTGTGAGTTCGAGACCAGCCTGGTCTACAAGAGCTAGTTCCAGGATAGTCTCCAAAACCACAGAGAAACCCTGTCTCGAAAAACCAAAAAAAAAAAAAAAATAGACCTGGATGGAGGGGGGAGGACCTTGGATTTTCCACGGGGCAGGGAACCCTGACTGCTCTTGGGACTGGAGAGGGAGGAGAAGAGGAGTGGGGGAAGGGGGAGAGGGGCAGGAGGAGGGGGAGGGAAATTGGAGGCGGGGAGGAGGCGGAAAATTTTTTTTGTCAATTAAAAAAAAAATAAACTAATGCCAAGCCATGTCTAACATGAACAACCACAGACTCACACGAGGGACATCTGTCCGATGAAATTCTATTCTCATGTATCTGATATAAAGATTTTAAGAATAAACTGTATTACATGAAAAAACAAAACATGCCGTTAAATAATTTTTTCTGTATAAAGAATGAGCCTCATGCCTAGTAAGGATGCAATTCCTTTGAGTCTTGTGTCTGTTTGTCATTGGCTGACTACTTACCCACCTGATCCTGTGACCCTGTCCCGTTGGTCCCAGTGCCCCATTGGTTCCAGTGTCCCAGCCAAGCTGGTCCATCACAGTTTTGAGCTGTTCTTGAGAAAGTTGGTGCCCTTTAATGATCTGCACAACATGTCACCACAATTGAAATTAAGGAATGTTAGGAAGTTTGTATATAACTTGTTTTATATCCCCAAGATTTCCACTGCTCCTTTTTAATTGCCTGATGTTAATAGCTGTAGGAATTGGAGATTTCATGGTCAACACACCATTATAGAGATTGTTTTCTTCTGTATTCAGAACTCCAAAACATGAAAAATAACCTCACTGAGTCCTGCTGTTTGTTATTTGTGTGCATGTCATTTATTTGTTCACATTATCCTTCTTCCCAAGTAACTGTAGTGCTCACCTACAGTCTTAGGATGGAAGAACTTTGCTGTATTTGAGCAGAATGCACTACTCTTATTTCATTAAACACATTGTGTTCAGCTTGCAGTGGTGTGTCTATTAGTCATTTCAAACACTACCTCTCCCCATAGATTTAAAACTTGAGTATTTTCATGCTGAATCATACAATATAGAAAGCACATCAGGAAACAATATTTAGGAGGAGTTAGATAAACACATAAAATCATTACTGCTCACTTCAGACTTTTAAACAATATGGCATTTATTTTAGTCTTTAAAAAATCATCAAACTACAATTTGAATAAAAGTTATATGCAGTTTAGGTTTCAGTTCTGTGTCAACCAGAAGATTTTAATCTTACTTTATTATTTTTTTGGTACAAAAAATAAAATTAATTTATTTTATCTGTTTTTGTGTGTTCTGGCTACACATATGTTTGTGTGCCACATATGTTCCTGGTGCCAAGGAAGTTAGAAGAGGGTACTGGATCTCCTGCAATCAGAGTGACAGATGGTTGTGAACCACCATGTAGGAGCTAAAATCAAAGGTTGCGTCCTCTGGAAGAATAGCCTGTTTTCATAACTGTTCAGGCCTCCCTCCAAAGTAAATAAAATTATTTAAAAAAGCCAGTCCCATAAGTAATTTGCTTCAACACCAAAATAGAGGTAACATCAATTTAAAGAGAATAGTTAGAGGTATAGATATAAAATGAATCACAGTAACCTGCCTCTTTGTGATGGCATTGCCTGTGGCCAAGCAGTTTCAAAGCTGATGCAGGAATATCAGAAATTCCAAGAAAGCCTGGGCTACTATAAATTCTAGGACAGTCCATGACATATGTTTAAACTTATCTAAACAATTAAAAATACCTAAATGTTTTCCTTTTCTGATCTTCAGGCTAGCTTTATTTATTAAAATACAAAAGAAATTCTCATGTGGGATTTTTTCTGTATGCTATGAATACCATTGATTAATAAAGAAACTGCCTTGGCCTGTTGATAGGGCAGTACTTAGGTAGGCAGGGAAAACTAAACTGAATGCTGCGAGAAAGGAGGCAGAATCAGAGGAGAAGCCATTGTAGCCTTGCCAGAGACAGATGCCAAAATTTTATCCAGTAAGCCACAGTCACATGACAATATACAGATTACTAGAAATGGGTTAAATTAACATGTAAGAATTAGTCAATAAAAAGCTAGAGCTAATGGGCCAAACAGTGTTTTAATTAATAAAGTTTCTGTGTAATTATTTTGGGGCTGAGCAGTCAAGGACAAACTAGAATCCTCCTGACAACAAACTGGTGTGCCAATTTGGTCAAATAAATCTACACAATACCTGAGAGGGCTTGGAAAAGAATTCTAGACACTAAAAAACAAAGTTTAGCCACAATTATTTTCCTGGATGGGCTTTGCTTGCTGGTGGCATGCTGCAGCTCCTTTAAGAGTTTTCCTGATTCAGCAGTAGCAGAAAGAAGCTCTGGTTTCGAAATGCTGGCTTTCTGGGCCATATTGCCAGTGAGAACTCCGACTCTGGAGGCCTAGCTATGGAACAATTAAGTGGGGTTTCTGAACAGAGTGCTGCAACCTGATTAATGGCATGACTTAGACCCACTGTGTGCCTTAAAATGGGCGATATGCATGGCTATCAGAGACAGTGAAATGTCTTTGCCATGTTGGACTGGGTGAAGCAATAAGGCAGGCTGTATTTCCTCTACCAAGGCAGCAGCTTAAGCTTTTGAGAAGCATTTAGCATTTTAAGAAGTAGTCCTGGTCATAAAATAATTATAAATACACAATAAAGACAAATTCAAGTGGAAAAGAACTCTACATGGGTCACAGTGTTGGATAAAAGTACATAGACTTGGGAGAAAGAAGAAAAAGTAAGTCAGCACAGCACATAAAATGTGAGGTAGTGTTCACTAAAGGAGTATGCCTGCTTACTTTATCTGCTCCAAGTCCTTTTACTATGAAGTCTGCTCCCTGCATCCTCACAGCCTTGAACCAACAGACTGCAGCTGCTGGCATTCTGGAATGCAGCTTGCTGGGAGTTTCTTCCCTCAGCAGGACACTGAAACTCTGCCATAATAGTAAATGGGGTTCCCACTCAAGAACAGCATTTGACAGCTGCAGAGGCTGTGTCCAAATGTTTGCGCAGCTCCCAGTCTCCAAACCAAACACAAACACACTGTGTTCAATAAAGTTAATTAGCAGGTTGTCCTTTATTTTGGTCTCTTAACAATCTGTCACTGTTTTCCTTAAAATAGCACTCTAAAAGAATAAAAATTGTATCACTTAGCTATTCTCCATTCCAGTGATTCTAGAGAAACTATTTTACCAATAATATTATAATTTCCCAACAGTCTATCATTCATTATTGACTATTCATTCAAAAATAAAAATAATGCATGTATATTTAATTTGAATGCATGTAATACATATATAATCATGTAAATATATGTGGCATATTTTATACCCAAACATAAATGCAATATACTATATAATATATAAAATGTGTATAAGTATACAGATAGCCTTGGGAAACATAACTCTACATGAAAACATTTTTATTTTGACTGTAAATGTTTCAGAGTTAATATATAAAATTCCAGTTTTTCTTTGGAACCATTGAATATCTCCTTAGTTCTAGAATACAGGCCAAGGGGTGATTACAATCAGTTTCTGTGGCCCAGGTCGAACCCTCCTCTGCTTCTTTTGAGCTATGTGGCCATGGGTTCCTGCTTCCATTCTCCTGTATCTCAGAAAACTCTTCTGTACAATGAGAGTGGCAACCACATTGACCTCAGCGCATGGCTGGCATGATCACTCGGCCTTTGCGTGGCTCTGTAAGACTCCAATAAACATTGCCTATTTCTGTTTCTATTGCCTACTCATTGAGCTCAGAGAAATTGCATTAGAAACAAGAATGGTGTGTATAAAAATCACCTTTAAAAGAAGCAAATGAAGCTATGCCTGGCATTTCATTTAACAAACACAATTAGTTGTAGCAATTAAGGCTGTATCTGTGAGTATCCAAAAGCCCTGTTAATCTTGAAGCCATAGAACTGCTTTCCTGTCCTATTGTAATTGGGGAGATTTGCAGTTTCTAGCCTGTGTTTAGCTGCCTGGCTCTGTTGTCAGAGAAGATGGCTTGAACTCCAGCAGTTTCAAGACAGCTGGTGCTCAGTTACAAATCACAGAAACTTTCAAGGGTGGGATGAAGCTGGAGTGGGGCAATATCTCTGCATCTTGCCTTTCCATTGGGAAACTAATATTTTCCTGACTTTCTATTGAAATAATGCTAACATCTTGTTCACATTATCTATGTCAGAAGCTTATTCGTGACTGTGAGATGTTCTAAAATAGCAGAATGGGACCTCACTCTCTCTAACAAATTCAAGATTATATTAAAAGGAAGAATAGGAATGAGATACGAGATGATATTTTATTGTCTTTTGTAATGGCTATCATGGGAAATATTATCATTTGGTTGGAGTTTCCTGTACTCATTTTACAGCTTAGTATTTATTGTTTTAATATTGAATTGCCTATGGGACTATGGTGCTACAAACTTTTCATTGCTTAGTTCCTCTGAAGCTTAACAAGGAGCTGATGTAAGGAGATTTTATTTTGTACCTGAATTTTTTATGTGTTTTGTTGTTTGTTTATTTTCCTTGAAAAAAAATAGTTGAGCAACTTGAGAAGTTAAACAACACTGCTCATCTCTCTCAGGTGTTCTGACTAGACTGGCTTTCTATATTTCTCTCAAATATGCAAAACACATGCCTACCTCACAGTCTTTGTCACTATTCTTCCTTTAAACTTGGAAGTCTCTGGAAGTCAAAATCTCTACTGACACTGTTAGTTTCTCAAGTAGGATCCTCCATTAGGTCTGGCGCAAGCTTCTGCTCCTTGAGGAAATTAGTCTGACCCAATAGCTTTTTAACTTTTCTGTGTCTCATTGGTCAAATTTTATTTGTTGGTTTTCCATTTTTATAGTTCTTCCTGTGACCCTGTTGCTCATGTTAGTATATAATCAGACATGCCCAGCATTAAAGTAATTCCTCTTGATACTTGTCTGGCTAATTCGATAGTTTTCCAAACCTAAAACAGAGCCAACCACAATTATTTAATATATGTTAATCAAATGCAAAAAGAGGAACATGGGATGTACTCACTCATATTTGGTTTCTAGCCATAAATAAAGGACATTGAGTCTATAATTCGTGATTCTAGAGAAGCTAAATAAGAAGGTGAACCCAAAGAAAAACATATAAGCATCCCCCTGAATATTAACCTTCATCAGGCGATGAAAGAAGACAGAGACAGAGACCAACATTGGAGCACTGGACTGAAGTCTCACGATCCAAAGGAGGAGCAGAAGGAGAGTGAGCACGAGCAAGGAACTCAGGACTGCGAGGGGTGCACCCACACACTGAGGCAATGGGGATGTTCTATCGGGAACTCACCAAGGCCAGCTGGCCGGGGACTGAAAAAGCATGGGACAAAACCGGTCTCGCTGAACATAATGGACAATGAGGACTACTGAGAACTGAAGAACAATGGCAATGGGTTCTTGATCCTATTGCACGTAATGGCTTTGTGGGAGCCCAGGTAGTTTGGATGCTCACCTTAATAGACCTGGATGGAGGTGGGTGGTCCTTGGACCTCCCACAGGGCAGAGAAACCTGCTTGCTCTTTGGGCTAAGGAGGAAGGAAGACTTGATTGGGGGAGGGGGAGGGAATGGGAGGTGGTGGCGGGGAAGAGGCAGAAATCTTTAATAATTAAATAAATTAATTAAAAAAAATACTTTGACTAGCCGGGCGGTGGTGGCGCACGCCTTTAATCCCAGCACTCGGGAGGCAGAGGCAGGCGGATCTCTGTGAGTTCGAGACCAGCCTGGTCTACAAAAGCTAGTTCCAGGACAGGCTCCAAAAAAAACACAGAGAAACCCTGTCTCGAAAAACCAAAAAAAAAAAAAAATACTTTGACTAGCTTATTTCAAAATAGATTCAGGTGACACATGTTGTATTTGACAAAGATACCAGATTTAATTTCTTTGATTCTTGTTTGTGCAACCATTTATCAGATCATCAATAGATTTGGATCAGCTATTTATTAAGAAATTTAAGATAACAATTTCTACTAAGATTTCTATTCAAGCACATTAATATTTGTGACTTTATATACAGATATAAAAATCAAGCTTAGCAAATAATATGCACATTCAAATTATGTATAATTATGCATAGAAGCATTCTCTGTCTTCTAATTTTGATTAAATTTCTTTGCTTTGTTTAATATGCTATATTAACACACAATGTCTCTTGAAGTTAAAATATTTGAAATGAGTTGTCTGGATTATGACTTTGGTTAACAATGTGAACCTGCATGTGAACTAGCAAGTTATTATGATCTTTTGAAAATAAACTCTAAATTTTGAAAAAAAAAAAAAAGAAACATTCCCTCCTTACCTACTTTGCAAGGTGGAAAAGATAGTGGAAAAGATTGTGAGAAAAAAATTTGATTTTTCTAGACAGTTTTTCTCTGTGTAGCTCTGGCCATGCTCAAACTTCCTCTGTAGACCAGGCTATCATCAAACTCAGATATTCATCTGCCTCTGCCTCTCTAGTGCTGGGATTAAAAGCATGCACCACCACCTGGCAAAATATTTATTTAAATTTTATTTATTTTTATTTTTAAAACAATCTTATTGTACATACCAATTTCACTTTCCTCTCCCTCCAATCATCCCATTTCCTCCATCTTCTTCTCACCCCACCCCAAAATACTACACAAAGAGGGTGAGGACACCCATGGGGAGTCAACAAAGTCTGTGCTATCACTTGAGACAGTACCAAGTCCCTCCTCTCTGTGTCTAGTCTGAGCATGGTATCTCTCCATAGGGAGTGGGCTCCAAAGACCGAGTTCATGCACTAGGGGTAAATACTGGTTCCATTTCTAGTGGCCCCAGAAACTTCCTAAGACACACAACTGTTACCCACATTCACATGGCCTAGTTTGGTCTTATACAAGTTCCCCAGTACAGTGTTAGTGAGCTCCTACAAGCTCCTGTCAGTTGTTTCTGTGGGCTTTCCATCACGGTCTTCGCTACTTTCCTCGTTATATTGTTCCTCTTTCTCTATGACTGGATTCCAGGAGTTCAGCCCAGTGCTTAGCTGTGGATCTCTACTCTTGTGTCCATCAGTATTTGATGAAGGTTCTATAGGAAAAATTAAGATAGTCATCAATCTGATTACAGAAGAAGAAGGTATCCTCTCCACTATTGCTTAGATTCTTACCCAGGATCATCCTTGTGGATTTCAGGAAATTTCTCCAGAGCTTTGTTTCTTGTTAACCTCATAATGAATCCATAGTTCAAGATATTTCTTTCCTTGCTCTCCCTCTCTGTCCTTCACCCAACTGAGCCTTACAGTTCTCTCATGTTCTCCTCCCAGCTCCCCTTCCACTCCCCTAACACACTCCCCACCATGCTGCCACATTACTAAAGAGGTCTTGTCTACATCCCCTCCACAGGGGGATCCAGGTATATCTCTTTTAGGGTACTCCTTGTTTTCTGTCTTCTCTGGGGATGTATACTGTAGGCTTTTATCTTTTTTTGGTCTAATATCCACTTATGAGTGAGTACATACTGTGTTTGTCTGGGTTACCACACTGAGGATGTTTTGTTGTAGTTCCATCTTTTTTGCCTACAAATTTCAAGATGTCATTTTTTTTTCTACTGAGTATCACTTCCTTGCATAAATGTACCACATTAAAAAAAATCTATTCCAGCTTTTACAAATAATACTGCTATGAAAATAGCTGAACAAATGTCCTTACAGTATGGGTCTGCATCCTTTGGGTATATGCCCAAGAGTGGTATTGCTGGATCTTGATGTAGATTGATACCCACTTTTCTATGAAAATATCATACTGGTTTCCAAAGTGGCTGTACAAATTTCCACTCCTACCAGGAATAGAGGAGTTTTCCCTATACTCTGAATCCTTTTCAGCAAAAACTATTCTCAATGTTTTTGTTCTTAGCTATTCTGACTGATGATGTTATCTCAGGGTCATTTTGTTTTTCATTTCCCTAATGGTTAAAGATGTTGAGTGCTTTTCAGTCATTTGAGATTCCCCCATTGATAATTCTTTCTTTAGATCTATACCACTGTTTGTTGCAGGGAGGCTGCTTGTTCTTCCTGGCCGCCTGGCTAACTCAGCCCTGATATAATCACACAGAAACTGTATTATTTAAATCACTGTTTAGCTCTAGCTTCTTATTGGCTAACTCTTTTATATTAATTAACCCATTTATATTCATCTGTATATCACCATGAAGTCATGGCCTACCCTACCAGCATAGTTTCAGCATGTCTATCTCTGGCAGTTGCTCCATGGTGTTTCTGTAACTCCACCTTTCTCCTTCCAAGACATTTCTATATTCATTAACCAATAAAAACAACACATAGAAAGAGGGACCTTCCACACCTCATGTTTAATTGGATTATTTGATATTTTGATATTTACTTTCTTGAGTTCTTTGTATAGGTTAGAGTTCAGTACTTTGTCCAACATGTGTAACATGAAGGGCCAGGCCTGCTTTGGGGGGGGGAGGTTTCTGTCCTGCCCAGTATCCCCAACTGTTTAGCCCCAAAGAAAATCACACATAGATCTCTATAAGTTATAAAGCTGATTGGCCCATTAGCTCTAGCCTCTCACTGGCTAACTATCATATCTTGATTAACTCATTTTTCTGATCTATGTTAGCCATGTGGCTCAGTACCTTTTTTTCAGTGGGGCAGACCACATCCTGCTGCTTCAGTGATCTGAGCAGGAGTGGGAGGAATCAACTTCCTCCTTCCCAGAATTCTCCTGTTTTCATTACCTCATTTCTACTTCCTGCTGGTTTTCCAACCTATATTTCCTGCCTGGCCAATCAGCATTTATTTATAACATGATTGACAGAATACAGACAATGCTCTAGCACCAAACATGGGGTTGGTGAAGATATTTTTCCCATTCTGAAGGTTGGTTTTTTATTATTATTGTTATTGACTGTTTCCTCTGCCTTACAGAAGCATCTTAGTTTCAGGAGATCCCATTTATTAATCGTCAGTGTCAGTGTCTGTGCTGTTGTTTTATATTCAGGAGTTGGTTTCCTATACCAATATATTCAAGGCTAATTCCCACTTTCTCTTCTATTAGCTTCAATGTGCCTGGATTTATGAGGTCTTTGAAACATCTGGACTTGAGTTTTCTGCATTGGGATAGATAAAGATCTATTTGCATTCTTATACATGTCAACATCAAGTCATACCAACATCATTAGTTGAAGATACTTTCTTCCATTGTATAATTTTAGCTTCTTTGTCAAAAATCAGGTGTTCATATGTTGCCAGCAGAGACTGCTTGAAGTTTACCTGTAAGATTCCTGCCATCCCAATCCAAAATAGTTACTCAAAAATTATATTAAGTCACTCCTTGGCCAATCACCTAAGCGTATTGGTAGCTAGCTCTTATATCCTAAACTAACCCAACTCTATTAATCTGTGCATCACCATGAAGTCATGGCCTACCGGCAAAGTTTGAGCAGGCTCCAGCAGGGCATTTACATCTGGTGGCAGCTACATGGTTTCTCACTGACTGCCTACTATATATATATATATATATATATATATATATATATATATATATATATCTTTCACCCTGGTTTTACTCTTTTAAGCCTTTTGACAAAGCAGCTTCTTTATTAACCAATAAAAGCAACACAGAAGGATTTCCCACACCATTCATAGGTGCCTGGATTTATATCAGCATCTGATTCAATTTCAAAGGTACACCTGTCTTTTTTGTTCCAATATTAAACTGTTTTCATTGCTATAGCTGTAAAATAGAGCTTGAAATCAGAGATTGTAATACTTCCAGAAGTTTCTTTATTATACATAATTGTTTGGGTTTCCCTGTTTTTGTTTTTTGTTTTTCCATAAGAAGTTGCTTATTTTTCTTTGAACGTCTGTGAAGAATTGTGCTAGAATTGTGATGGGGATTACATTGAATTTGTAGGTAACTTTTGGTAAGATTGTCATTTTACTATGTTGATTCTACCTATCTAAGAGTATAAAAGATATTTCCATTTTTTGATATTTTCTTCAATTTCTTTCATTAAAAACTTCAAGGTTTTGCCATACAGGTCGTTTACCAGTTTGGTTGGAATTACCCCAAGATATTTTATGTTGTTTGTAGCTATTTTAGATGATGATATTTCTCTGATCACATTGTCAGCTCATTTGTCATCTGTATATAGGAGGGCTACTGATATTTTTGAGTTAATCTTGTATCCTGCCGTATTACTAAAGTTGTTTATATACTGAAGTAGGAGTTTCCTAGTAGAATTTTTCAGGCCACTTGTGTAAACGACACATATCATCTGCAAATAGTACATGTCTGACTTTTTCCTTTCTGATTTGTATCCCCTTGATCTCCTTTAATTGTCTTAACACTGAAAGATTTTCAGCACTAGGGGAGGGACCATTGGGAAACAGAATATGCCATGCAGAAAGAAAGTGATTATGGAGAGCTTATTGACTGGATAAGGGTGAGGAGGTAAGGGGGGAAGAGAGAGTAAGGTGGGATTGGAGAGAGATGGGAAGAAGAGGAAGAAGGAAGGCAGAGGCTGCCTTTTCAGACGAATAGCAGGCAGAGAGAGATAAAAAGGGAAGAGGGCCAAGATCTGCTTGCATCAGAGAGAAGGGAGAGTTTGGGAGTGGCAGAGCTTCTATCTTAAAGGCTCAGGGTACCTATGTGGGTGGGCAGGCCACCATAATTATAATTATAACATTCCTGTCCTTTCCTTATAATAAAGAGGCAATGAGTTAGGCATGGCAGGGTAAAAGGATGGAGGTGTTGATTTCTCAAGACTGCTTCCTGCTGATTTGTGGACATTTAAATCTTGTAGGACCTGAGAAATCTGGGATGCTGGCCACATTCTGGGGTAGCTGGTTGCATCACTGATCTCCAGGATTTCTGTTGTGGAACTGTGAGGTTCTCTTGGACCTGGTGAGGTATTGGCAGAGCACAACAAGGGTAAGTTTAGAAAGAAAAAAAATTTCCTTAGGTCCTGGTGATTGAGGAGGCTGTCAGGACCAGGAAAAGGTGGGGATATTTGGGATCTTACGGTCTTGTAATTGAGAGAGGGGTGCATCTGACCTGTTTAAGATCAATCTTTTGATTTTGCTCCCTGGAACTCAGAAGAATTCTTTGAGTTTGTGAAAACATAAGTTTTAGACACATATGTTGTATAAACAGCAGCATATATATGCCAGAATGACTGTAACATATGTTGCTCAGTCAAAAGTATCTTTAGAAAACAACCAAGGAGAATTTACAATCTTTATCTTGGAGTATAGTAGTGGCAGTACTCTTCCAGAGTTATATTAATAACTTATCAGCACTTCATTGATGTTAAAACTGTGAATGGCAACATAGTAAGAGAGAAATTTGATAACTTGCATTTGTCCTCAGACCTGTATAACTTGTAGATACACACCTTAAGTAACTTATACTTGTATACCTTAAAACACCTTTTGGTTTGAGCTTTGTATCTTAAAGCACCTTTGATTTCAACATGGTAAGAAGTTATGATGAAATCTGTTTTGTGAGGTTGTCCCTTTATAAACTGGCAAAACCTCTCAGCCATCAAACTGCAAAAGAGATCTTTGAGAAAAATGAAAGTTTACTTGAATTATTGATTTAAAAACTGACAGAGAACTTACTTGACTGGCTACATAGAGCCACTCCTCAGGGTCCTTCATGGTCACTGAGGACAGGGGCTTCAAGTCTGCAGTTGCCTTTTGTTGTTAGCATAGGGCCTGCCAGACTTCAGATGATCCCCTCGGTTAGGAATCTGTAGGAAGAGAAGCCTATCTTGCACTGAGCAGCCAGGCAGTCAGTTTCAGTAGATTTCATCCACTGTCTGTAGATCTTTAGGGAGTTTAGATGAAAGGCAGTCCAGCCCAGTAGTTAGCACTTTACTTGGTGAAGTGAATTATGGGTGGATGTTTTTCTGTGCCAATCTGTCTTCTTTGAAGGAAATGGGGTGGTGCTGCTAGGAGCCAACTTATCTCTATGTTAAGAAAAGCCTGAGCTGTTTCTCATATATAATATATATATATATTTCATATATATGTTTCACACACATATGAATATGTATATATATATTCATATGTGTATGTCTTATGAATATAGTACAGAATCTGCCTGGAGAGTTGGGTCCAAGCTGAGAGGTTGTGGTTGTAGAGGAATGTTTTATCCAGTGTCCTTCAACTTGACTGTATTGTATTATAACTTACCAGGTGAGATTAATGTTTGTAAAGTACAAAGAAGAAAAAAACTGTTTGAAATAGAAGCTTAACAATAAAACTGACAATAGTGGAAAACATCTTGCAGAAAGGGCTGCAGGCTAGATTTTGTGGATCAAAATTAGATCTGTACAACCTTAAGATTTTATGATTATATACAAAGTAGAGTTGAATCACTTATACAGTATGTTGTAACAGATTTAAACATAAATTTATCATTATTTCAAAGTACACAACAATTTAAAATACTCGAGGCTTACTGTATTGTAGTCTGGAATGGGATGCAATGACTAGAGTGCATTAGAACTTCTTGAGACACTCAGCAGAAAGTGCACGGATGTATACATACAGTTGGATTTAAGTTACACATAAAGTTAAATGAAAAATGAGTGAGGGAAAGATGGCTTTTTTCTTTATTTCTGAGTGACACTTTTTTTTTGTTTATTTTTTGTTTTTTGAGACAGGATTTCACTATGGTTTTAGAGCCTGGCCTGGAACAAGCTCTTGTAGACCAGGCTGGCCTCGGACTCACAGAGATCCACCTGCCCCTAACTGACATTTTTTTTTTTTTTTTGCATTTTCAAGACAGGGTTTCTCTGTAGCTTTTGGACTGACACTTTTTTTAACAAGCAGACAGAGCATTTAAAGGGGGAGAGAAAAAAGAAAGAAACTGGAGAGTTGAAGTCATAAATGTTTAACAGTGAAAGAGAACAGATCGCTGCAGGTGAGTGGGGTCCCAGTGAACTACCATAGCTAGTAGGCAGCGGCAGTGGTCACCCATTGCAAAGATGGTACTGAGGTCATCTGACCGCTGTCCTTGCCCTTAGTCATGATGGTGGCGATCACATTGTGCAAGGCATAGAAAAAACGTGGGAATGGTTGACCCTAACAAAGGTGGTGCTTGGAATTGTGGAAGTCATGTGGTTGCCCACGTGCTGTAACTCTTTCCATTTAACTGTCTGCTGGCAGAAGTTAGAAATGTTTTTGGTTTTTTCAGCCTGTTTCCCAGGCTTAGAAAGAAAGATAAATGACTGACTCAGGCTGATATCTGTACATCCACAAGATACTGGACACTGAGAACAGGCAGTGGTCTGAGAGGCACTAGACTGAGAGGGGAACCTTATCCTGAAAAGGATCAGTAGATCTGAGATGCAAAGCCTCTGTGCAGGTGGTGTTAGGGCCCTGGGGCAAAAAGGACTGCACTGTTCAGTGATTGTAGTGCTAGGGCAAAGCGGGGGAAAAAATTGCTCATGGGAAGTGCTGGAGGTGATTATCAGCAAAAGCTGACCAGGAAGACAGGATTCGACCAGTTGTAGCCAGTATTGGGTGGAGTATCCCCGTGGACAGAGAGTTGGCTGATAGCAGGCGAGGGTCCAGGATTCCGGTGTGCCTTGGACCATCCACCCTCAGGTAGGAAGAGGGATCCATGGTTGCAGTGGTTGCAGAGAGAGGGTTCCATAAACAGAAGATAGACAGATTCTGCAACAGATAGGCTTAGCCCTGCTGGGAGGTGGCGGGGCCCAATGGCAGGACAGAGTTTAGCATGGCTATGATTACATTCCAGGACTGAAAAGTAGACAAACATAGAAAAAGGAGAAAGCATAGGAGCTGCATTCCCAACTAATGATCACCGGCAGAATGTAAGCTGATGATAGGAAACTGTGGGGGGAGGCCGAGTTCGCATGAGTGTGGAAAGAAGGAGGTCCAGGAAACCAAACTGCAGTGCCTCCCGACTAAGATCAGGCTGGCCTTGGGTTAAAAGGTACAGAGGTCTTGAGAATGGGTGGGTACAAACCAAATCCATACATCATCATGTGGAGGCAGGGGACCAGACCCGAGCAAGAGGTTTTAAGGCAGATAGGCAAGTGGTGACCAGTACTGGGTCTCTTCACATGGGGGGACACTGCCCAGGCAAATCTACACTCACAGAGGAATGGCTGGAGGTAAGGCGAGGGATCTACCATTAGTGTCAATTTTGGGTGTAGAATTCCAGCGATTTTCAATTGGAAAAATGACCTTATAGGAGGGTTAAAAGTTACAGGATCCCTAGCATTCCTCAGCTGCAAGGGAGAGCCTGCCCAGCTTATGGAATCCATGGAAGATTTTTGGTACAAGTGACTCTGGAGGGCAGGAAAGGGGCCATGTAGGAAACAGAGTAAGCCGTGCAGAGAGAACTTAGGTTTGGAGAGCTTATTTAGTGACTTTTGGGAGGATATAGGAGTAAGGAGGTATGGGAGAAGAGAGAGAACGGGGGAAGCTGGCTCTTGAGAAGAGTAGACAGAGAAAGAAAAGGGAAAGAGGGGCAAAATCAGTTTGCCTTGGAGGGAACAGGGAGATCGGGAGTGGGCAGAGCTTGTCTCTTAAAGGGACACGGTACCCAGGTTACAAGGAAGGCCAGCATAATTATTATAATAATAATTGCTCTAGCTAGAACTTTGAGTACTGTATTAAGTAGACAAGGAGAGACTGATCAGCCTTGTCTTGTTTCTGATTTTAGTGGAATCACTTTGTCTCATTGATTCTTTGTATTGTTTTCTTTGTTTCCATTTTAGCCCTCAATTTAATTATTTACTGCTGTCTTCTCCTCCTGGGTGAGTCTGCTTCTTCTTGTTCTAGAGCTTTCAAATGTACTGTTAAGTCACCAGTATAAGATTTATCCACTTTCTTTATAAGGATCTTAGTGCTATGAACTTTCCTCTTAGCTCTGCTTTCAAAGGTTCCCATAAGTTAGGGTATTTTGTGCTTTCATTTTCATTGAATTCTAGGAAGCTTTTATTTTTTTTTCTTTATTTCTACCTTGACCCAAGGGTGATTCAGTTGAACACTGTTCAATTTCCATGAATTTGTAGACTTTTTGCAATTAATATTTTTGTTGAATTCTAACTTTAAGCCATGGTGATCCAACAAGATACATGTTTCCCCCACACACTTTTTTCATGTCTGCTGATGTTGGCTTTGTTAGTTAGTCAACTTTAGAGAAGGTTTCAAGAGGTGTTAAGAATAAGGTCTATTCTTTTGTATTTGGATGGAATATTATATAGATGTTTGTTAAACCCCTTTGAGTAATAACTTCTAATATTTCCTTTATTTCTCTGTTAAGTGTCTAGCTTGCAGTCCTATCCAGTGGTAAGAGTGGGGTGTTGAAGTTTCCCTCTATTTGTGTGTAGTGTTTGATATATTATTTGAGATTTAGTTTGAGATTTAGTAATTTTTTTTTTACAAATGTGGGTACCCTTGTATTTGGGGCATAAATATTCAGAATTGGGACTTCATCTTGATGGTTTTTTTTTTCCTGTGACAAATATGAAATCTTCTTTGTCTCTTTGATTAATTTTAGTTTGAAGTCTTTTTTGTTAGATATTAGGATAGGTACACCAGCATTTTCTTCTTTTTTTCCATTTGATTGAAAAATCTTTTACCAATTCTTTACTCTGCAGTAATGTCTGTCTTAGAAGTTTAGGTGTGTTTCTTGTATGCAACAGAAAGAAGAATTCTCTTTTCTTATACTAGTCTGTGTCTTTTTTTTTGTGGTTTTGGTTTTGCTTTTTGAGACAGGGTTTCTCTGTAGCTTTGGTGCCTGTCCCAGAACTAGCTCTTGTAGACCAGGCTGGCCTCGAACTCCCAGAGATCCGCCTGCCTCTGCCTCCTGAGTGCTGGGATTAAAGGCATGTGCCACCACCGCCCGGCTTAGTCTGTCTTTTTAGAGGTGAATTGAGACTATTGATATTAAGATATTAATGACCAGTGATTGTTAATATCTATTACTTTTGGTTTTGTTGTTGGTGGTGGTGCTCTGTGTTTTACTCCTTTGGGATTAGCTGGTGTGGGATTATCTATTACCTGTATTTTTGTGCATGTAAATAAGTTCCTTGGGTTGATGTTTTCCTTCTAGTATTTTCTGTATGATTGGATTTATGGATAGGTATTGTTTGAATATAGTTTTGTCATCTAACATCTTGTTTTCACCATGTATGGTGATTGAAAGCTTTGCTGACTGTAATAGTCTGGGTTGGTGTCTGTGGTTCCCCAAGATCTGCAGAAGAACATCTATCTAAGACCTTTTGATCTTCAGAGTTTCCATTGAGAAGTTGGGTGTAATCCGGTAGGTCTGCCTTTATATGTTACTTGGCCATTTTCTTTTATAGATCTTAATATTCTTTCTTTATTCTGTGTGTTTTGTGTTTTGATTATTATGTGGTAAGCGGACTTTATTTATTTGTTTATTTATTTTGTGCCAATCTCTCTGGTGTTCTCTAAGCTTATTGTACTTTCACAGGTATGTCCTTCTTTAGGTTGGGAAAGTTTTCTTCTATGATTTGGCTGAATAATTTTTCTGTCCCTCTGAATGTGGTTGAGAGTTGCATGGCTGGGGCAGACTGATGCACCCCTGGCAGTGACACCAGGATTTATCTCTACTGCATGTACTGACTTTCTGGGATCCTATTCTATTTGGATGTGTACCTTGTTCAACCTAGATATACTAGGGAGGGCTTTGAACCTTCTACAAAGCAATGTGCCTTACCCTCTTTTAGGATTAGATGGGGGTGGGGTGGGAGTGTGTGTGGAGGGAAAGGGAAAAGGAGAGGGAGTGGGAATTTGGATTGGTATTTTTAAAAAAAAATCTAATAGATTAAAAAAAGAACAACAAAAAAAGAAAATGTATGCTTTCAAAAAACTGTATTTAGAAGTTTATTTATAATTTATTCATAACCACAAGCAATCAAAATAACCTCCAGTAAGTATGTGAAATTGAAAGATCAAATATTGGTTATTAATAAAATTTGGAAGTATCCAGTCATAAAAATGATAATCTAATATAGGTAAGTGAGAGAACAATATGAAAAGATTAAATAATATATGATATAAAATTGATATTTTCCAAAAGGTATTGCTATGAAAGAACTAAAGAGATTTGTTGTTGCCAGTTTCTGAGGCTGTAAAGACAGATAGACACATGGTGTATCCAGATTTGATTAGAGGGCATAATTGTGTGAGTTGAAACATGTGTTTTTAAGGAATCTGGCTAACAGAGACGTCTACTATGGTATTGTCATGGTAGATACACCTAATAGTCTAAGAATGGTTACCTTTATTTTTGATATTTCCTCTTCATAATTTACTATCCAGTGACCTTCCCACTGTATCCTGGTTACACATCCCCATTACCATGTCACATGTAAAATCCTGACTCCCCATCACTGTACAACACACTGAGGCCATCCATAAAACCATTAGGAAAGACCTGTTGAAAGGAACCTTCCTCAAATCCTCAACAGAACATAGGATGTCTTCCTTTCACATCCATGTATTTGTTTTGTCCTCTTCACTCCTTAGCATATTTAATAAGCAAAACTCAAAAACATCTCCAAGTGCTAAATCATAAGAATCAATTTTATTAATTAAAATTTCGTTTTTAATGGCTTTTCATGATTGTTAACCAAACAAAACATCCATCATTTCCTTGGGGACAAATTTGGATCAGGAAACTTAATGAAAAAATAATTATAACACTATTGTCCATAGCTAAACTGAAAATATTCTGTTTTTTTTTAATGTAAGAGGAAAACAAGCAAGCAATAAATTAATTAAATAATTTAAAATCTTTTTTTACCATCTTGTAATTAAGTTTTATTATTCTCTGTGCATAGTATGTTACATTATTTCACACCAAAATTAGTGAGACATTATCACTTCTAGCAGGCTTGAGTCCGTGAAATTTTTTTTAATATTTTTTTTATTTTATTCTTTTTTAATAAAAATTTACGCATCCTACCCATTTCCCATTTCCCTCCCCCTCGTCCCACACATTGCTCCCTCCCCCCTCCCCCTTTCCCCACTCCCCTCCCCCTCCCCCCACTCCATTCCCCCTCCCTCTTTGTACTGAACAGCAGTCCAAATTCCTTGCCCTGCAGGAAGTCCAAGGTCCTCCCACTTCTATCTAGATCCAGGAAGGTGGGCATCCAAACAGGCTAAGCTCCCACAAAGCCAGTTCATGTATTAGGATCGAAACCTAGTACCATTGTCCTTGGCTTCTCATCAGCCTTCATTGTCTGCCATGTTCAGAGAGTCCGGTTTCATCCCATGCTTATTCAGTCCCAGTCCAGCTGGCCTTGGTGAGCTCCCAATAGTTCAGTTCCACTGTCACAGTGGATGGGTGCACACCTCGTGGTCCTGACTTCCTTGCTCATGTTCTCCTTCTTTCTGCTCCTCATTTGGACCTTAAGAGCTCAGTCCCTTGCTCCAAATTGGGTCTCTGTCTCTACCTCGATCCATCGCCAGATGAAGGTTCTAAGATGATATGCAAGATATTCATCAGTATAGGATAGGGTCATTTCAGGTTCCCTCTCCTCAGTTGCCCAAGGTACTAGCTGGGGACCTCTCCCTGGACACCTGCGAGCCCCTCTAAGTCAAGTCTCTTGCCAACCCTAAGACGGCTCCCTTAATTAGGATATATATTTCTCTGCTCCCGTATCCACCCTTCCTATATCCCAACCATCCCATTCCCCCAAGGTCCCCTCATCCTCCGCTTGTCACATTTCTCACCCCATTTCCCCTTAGCCATATGCCACCTCACCCAGAAGTTCCCAGTTTTGCCCAGCAATCTTGTCTACTTGCCCTATCCAGGTGGATGACTATAGGTTTTTCTTTGGGTTCACCTTCTTATTTAGCTTCTCTAGGACCACAAATTATATGCTCAATGTCATTTGTTTATGGCTAGAAACCAACAATGAGTGAGTACATCCCATGTTCCTCTTTTTGGGTCTGGCTTACCTCACTCAGGATAGTGTTTTCTATTTCCATCCATTTGCATGCAAAATTCAGGATGTCATTGTTTTTAACTGCTGAGTAGTACTCTAATATGTATATATTCCACACTTTCTTCATCCATTCTTCCATTGAAGGGCATCTAGGTTGTTTCCAGGATCTGGCTATTACAAACAATGCTTCTATGAACATAGTTGAACAAATGCTTTTGTCATATGATAGGGCATCTCTTGGGTATATTCCCAAGAGTGGTATTACTGGATCTTGCGGTAGGTTGATCCCAAATTTCCTGAGAAATTGCCACACTGATTTCCAAAGTGGTTGTGCAAGTTTGCATTCCCACCAACAATGGATGAGAGTGCCCCTTACTCCACAACCTCTCCAGCAAAGACTGTCATTGTTGTTTTTGATTTTAGCCATTCTGACAGGTATAAGATGGTATCTCAAAGTTGTTTTAATTTGCATTTCTCTTATAGCTAAGGAGATTGAGCATGACCTTAAGTGTCTTTTGGCCATTTGAATTTCTTCTGTTGAGAATTCTCTGTTCAGTTCAGTGCCCCATTTTTTAATTGGGTTAATTAGCATTTTAAAGTCTAGTTTCTTGAGTTCTTTATCTATTTTGGAGATCAGACCTTTGTCTGTTGCAGGGTTGGTGAAGATCTTCTCCCAGTCAGTGGGTTGCCTTTTTGTCTTAGTGACAGTGTCCTTTGCTTTACAGAAGCTTCTCAGTTTCAGGAGGTCCCATTTATTCAATGTTGCCCTTAATGTCTGTGCTGCTGGGGACATACGTAAGAAGTGATCTCCTGTGCCCATATGTTGTAGAGTACTTCCGACTTTTTCCTCTATCAGGTTCAGTGTGTTGAGACTGATATTGAGGTCCTTAATCCATTTGGACTTGAGTTTTGTGCATGGCGATAGATATGGATATATTTTCATTATTCTACAGGTTCACAACCAGTTCTGCAAGCACCATTTGTTGAAGATGGTTTCTTTCTTCCATTGAATACTTGTAGCTCCTTTATCACAAATCAGGTGTTCATAGGTTTGTGGGTTAAAATCAGGGTCTTCTACTCGATTCCATTGATCAACTTCTCTGTTTTTATGCCAATACCAAGCTGTTTTCAATACTGAAGTTCTGTAATAGAGTTTGAAGTCAGGGATGGTAATGCCTCCAGAGTTCCTTTATTGTATAAGATTGTTTTGGCTATCCTGGGTTTTTGGTTTTTCCATATAAAGTTGATTAATTTCCTCTCAAGATCTGTGAAGAATTTTGATGGGATTTTGATGGGGATTGCATTGAATCTATAAATTGCCCTTGGTAGAATTGCCATTTTTACTATGTTGATCCTCCCAATCCAAGAGAAAGGGATATCCTTCTATTTTCTGGTATCCTCCTCAATTTCTTTCTTCAAAGACTTAAAGTTCTTGTCAAACAGATCCTTTACTTCCTTGGTTAGAGTTACCTCCAAGATATTTTATGCTATTTGTGGCTATCGTGAAGTTTGATGCTTGTGTGATTTCCCTCTAAGCTTCCTTATACTTTGTGTATAGAAGGGCAACTGATATTTTGGAATTGATCTTGTATCCTGCCACACTACTAAAGGTGTTTATCAGCTGTAGAAGTTCTTTGCTGGAGTTTTTGGGGTTGCTTATGTACACTATCATACCGTCTGCAAATAATGAAAGTTTAACTTCTTCCTTTCCAATTTGAATACCTTTGATCCTTTTATGTTGTCTTATTGCTATCGCTAGAACTTCAAGCACTATTGAAGAGGTATGGAGAGAGTGGACAGCCCTGTCATGTTCCTGATTTTAGTGGGATGGCTTTGAGTTTCCCTCCGTTTAATTTGATGTTAGCTGTCATCTTGCTATGAAAAGCTTTTATTATAGTTAGGTACGACCCTTGTAACTCTAATCTCTCTAAGACCTTTATCATGAAGGGATGTTGAATTTTGTCAAATGCTTTTTCAGCATCTAATGAAATGATCATTTTTTTCTTTCAGTTTATTTATATGATGGATTACATATCAAGATTTATGTATGTTAAACCAGCCCTGCATCCCTGGGGTGAAGCCTACTTGATAATAATGGGTAATTTTTCTTTCCTTTTTTTTTAATTTTTTTAATTAATTTATTTATTTATTAAAGATTTCTGCCTTCTCCCCACCACCACCTCCCATTTCCCTCCCCCTCCCCCATCATGTCCCCCTCCCTCATCATCCCTAAGAGTAATCCGGGTTCCCTGCCCTGTGGGAAGTCCAAGGACCACCCAGCTCCATCCAAGTCTAGTAAGGTGAGCATCCAAACTGCCTAGGCTACCACAAAGCCAGTATGTGCTGTAGGATCAAAAACCCATTGCCATTGTTCTTGACTTCTCAGTAGTCCTTATTGTCTATTATGTTCAGCAAGTCCGGTTTTATCCCATGCTTTTTCAGACCCAGGCCAGCTGGCCTTGGTGAGTTCCTGATAGAACATATCCATTGTCTCAGTGTGTGGGTGCACCGCTCACGGTCCTGAGTTCCTTGCTCGTGCTCTGTCTCCTGCTCTTGATTTGGACCTTGAGATTTCAGTCCGGTGCTCCAATGTGGGTCTTTGTCTCTGTCTCCTTTCATCGCCTAAATGTTTTTCTTTGGGTTTACCTTCTTAATTAGCTTCTCTAGGATCATGCATAATAGGCTTTTTCTAATGTGTTCTTGGATTCGGTTTGCCAGTATTTTATTGAGGATTTTCGCATCGATGTTCATGAGTGAGATTGTCCTGTAGTTCTCTTTCTTGGTTGGGTCTTTGTGTGGTTTTGGTATCAGAGTAACTGCAGCTCATAAAAGGAATTTGGCAATGACTTCTCTGTTTCTGTATTGTGAAACACATTAAGGAATATAGGTATTAGGTCTTCTTGGAAGTTCTGGTAGAATTCTGCATTGAAGCCTTCTGGACCTGGGCTTTTTTTGGTAGAGAGGTTTTTATAACAACTTCTAATTCTTCGTGACTAATAGGTCTATTTAGATTGTTCACCTGGTCCTGATTTAACTTTGGTATATGGGGGGCTGGAGTGGTGGCTCAGTGGTTAAGAGCATTGCCTGTTCTTCCGGAGGACCTGAGTTCTATTCCCAGCAACCACATGGTGGCTCACAACCATCTGTAATGAGATCTGGTGCCCTCTTCTGGCACCAGAGAGAGAGAGAGGTGAGACAGAGAGAGGAGAGACAGAAGCTGCCTCTCTGATAGGGAGCTGGAAAATCCAACCTACACAATCTTAACCCAACTTTATACCTTTGAACTCACAAAGATAACCAGAAGGTTGTGATAACCCTAAAGATGCACTATTGTCAAACATACCTTAGTGCTGACCACAAGCTCTCCAATTGCTTTTAAGACCCATATGTGAAAAGGAATACCATACATTGTAGGGGTAAACTACCTAACTACTCAGTCCTAGAGAAATTATGGTTATTATAGGAGAATGTACAGCCACTAAACCAGAATAACCTGTAACAACTATAAACAAGAATCTATACTCACTGATAAGTATAGTCATCATCCTTCATCAATGAATTTCCCTTTGCAACAGATGGAGACTACTACACAAAACCACAATCAATCAAACCACAGGGTTGTGTAGTTCACACTCCCACACCCCAGATAAAGTTGAGTAGGAGGAGGTGGAAAGATTGTAAGGGACAGAGAGTCAGGGAGTTTGCTGTGAGACGGTGCCTCCCAGTAGCATATAACAGAAGCATTTAACATAATGTCTCACCAACATGTATGTACTAATGAAAATCCAAGGACTCAAGTCTAAATAAAAACACCTCAACCAAAGAATGTTGAGGGTAGGAGAAATAGCCTTCCTCATGAGGAGCACACACTTGCTATTGGTGACCCCAAACTAATGGTCAAACCTAAAAACATGCTTACAAGAAAGATTATATAGATCCTCCGCCCCCCGACTGCCGCGCGCTCCCTCCCTCGCGTCTCCTCCGGGCCCCTCTCTCCTCCCTCTTCCTCCCTGCTCCCATCCCCCTCTCCCGAGCGCCTTCCCTCCGCCATCCGCTTTCCTGTGCGAGTCGCCGGACGCGCCGCACAGCCCGTCCGCCTGTCCGCCCGCCCGCAGCCCGGCGCCGGGCCGGGGCCTCGGGCCAGGACGCGTTTGTGGGCGGCTGGCCTCGGGGCAGGCTAGGGGCGCGCGGCACGAGCGGCGGGAGGGTCGGGGGTCGCGGGCCTCGCTGGGGCCCCGAGTGCGGGCGGGGGCGGGCGGCGCGTTCTGGGCGGGCGGGGAGTGCGAGAAGCCGATCGGGGCTGCGCGGGGAGAGAGGCATGGGGGCCACCCTCGGGGGGGGGGGGCTGGGGCCGCCGCCGCCGCCGCCGCCGCGGCAGCAGCGACTGAAGCCGCGCAGCGAGGAGGGGCGGGGAGTGGCCGCCGCCGTCCCCGGGAGGCGCCGGAGCCCGACTGCACTCGCAGCCAGCCAGCCGTCCCGAGCCGCTCACAGGTCACCTCTGACCCTGTTTTCCTAATCCCAGACCTAGTTACTTCGTGAAGGGGGCACTGAGGCTCGGCAGTGTTTCACAGAGAAAACCCTGCGAGTACCACGTGCCTACAACTGCTTCCAGCTTCCCAGACCACAGCTGTGGGGAGCTTGGGGTACAGCATACGAGATTCTGTATTAAGCTGCCCAGGCAGAGGAGAATGGGGTCTCCACAGCCTGAAGAATGAAGACACGACAGAATAAAGACTCAATGTCAATGAGGAGTGGACGGAAGAAAGAGGCCCCTGGGCCCCGGGAAGAGCTGAGATCAAGGGGCCGGGCCTCCCCTGGAGGGGTCAGCACGTCCAGCAGTGATGGCAAAGCTGAGAAGTCCAGGCAGACTGCCAAGAAGGTGCGAGTAGAGGAGACCTCTACCCCAAAGGCCAGCAAGCAGGGCCTCAGTGAGGAGATCTCAGAGAGCGAAAGCGAGGAGACCAGTGCACCCAAAAAGACCAAAACTGAGCAGGAGCTCCCTCGACCACAGTCTCCCTCGGATCTGAACAGCTTGGATGGGCGCAGCATTAATGACGATGGCAGCAGTGACCCTAGGGACATAGATCAGGATAACCGAAGCACATCTCCCAGCATCTACAGCCCTGGAAGTGTGGAGAATGACTCCGATTCATCTTCCGGCCTGTCTCAGGGCCCGGCCCGCCCCTACCACCCACCTCTACTCTTTCCTCCTTTCCCTCCACCACCAGACAGCACTCCCCGACAGCCAGAGCCCGGCTTTGAACCCCATCCTTCTGTGACACCTACAGGATATCATGCTCCAATGGAGCCACCCACATCTCGATTATTCCAGGGCCCGCCTCCTGGAGCCCCTCCCCCACAAGCACAGCTCTACCCTGGGAATGCTGGTGGAGGTGTTTTATCTGGGCCCCCCATGGGTCCCAAAGGGGGAGCAGCTGCCTCTTCAGTGGGTACCCCTAGTGGAGGCAAGCAGCATCCCCCACCCACCACCCCAATTCCAATATCAAGCTCCGGGGCCAGTGGTCCCCCTCCAACAAAGCCACCTAATGCTCCAGTGGGTGGTGGGAACTTACCTTCTGCTCCACCATCAGCTACTTTCCCCCACGTGACCCCAAACCTGCCTCCTCCACCTGCCCTAAGACCCCTCAACAATGCCTCAGCCTCTCCTCCTGGCATGGGGGCTCAGCCAATCCCTGGGCATCTGCCCTCTCCCCATGCCATGGGTCAGGGTATGAGTGGACTTCCTCCTGGCCCAGAGAAGAGTCCAACTCTGGCTCCCTCACCCCACCCTTTACCCCCAGCTTCTTCCTCCTCTGCCCCTGGGCCCCCAATGCAGTATCCATATTCATCCTCCAGTAGCTCTGCAGCAGCTTCTTCTAGTTCTTCCTCCTCCTCGGCCTCCCAGTACCCAGCTTCCCAAGCTCTGCCCAGTTATCCCCATTCCTTCCCTCAGCCCACAAGTATGTCTGTCTCTAATCAGCCACCCAAGTATACCCAGCCTTCCCTCCCATCCCAGGCTGTGTGGAGTCAGGGTCCTCCACCTCCTCCTCCCTATGGCCGCCTCTTGGCCAACAACACCCATCCAGGCCCTTACCCTCCTGCTGGAGGCCAATCCACAGCCCACCCACCAGCCCCTACACATCACCATCACCAGCAGCAGCAGCCACAGCCACAGCAACAACATCATCCTGGAAACTCCGGGCCCCCTCCACCCGGGGCATATCCTCACCCCCTAGAGAGCAGCAGCTCCCACCATGCACACCCTTACAACATGTCTCCCTCCCTGGGGTCTTTGAGGCCCTACCCACCGGGGCCAGCACACTTGCCTCCTCCTCATGGCCAGGTGTCCTATAGTCAAGCAGGTCCCAATGGCCCCCCAGTTTCCTCCTCTTCCAACGCTTCCGGCTCTTCCTCTCAAGCCTCCTACTCCTGCTCGCACCCCTCCTCATCCCAGGGTTCCCAAGGGGCATCCTACCCCTTCCCACCCGTTCCTCCAGTCACTACTTCCTCAGCTACACTTTCTACTGTCATCGCTACCGTGGCTTCCTCGCCTGCAGGCTACAAGACGGCCTCACCACCCGGGCCCCCTCAGTACAGCAAGAGAGCCTCATCCCCTGGGTCCTATAAGACCGCCACTCCGCCTGGATACAAACCGGGGTCACCACCCTCCTTTAGAACAGGGACCCCGCCTGGCTTTCGAGGCACCTCTCCGCCAGCAGGCCCAGGGACCTTCAAGCCAGGCTCACCCACTGTGGGGCCAGGGCCCCTGCCACCTGCGGGGCCTTCGAGTTTGTCATCTCTGCCTCCACCACCCGCGGCCCCAGCGACAGGGCCGCCCCTGACTGCCACGCAGATCAAACAGGAGCCAGCTGAAGAGTATGAAGCCCCCGAGAGTCCGGTGCCCCCGGCCCGAAGCCCCTCGCCCCCTCCCAAGGTGGTGGACGTGCCCAGCCACGCCAGTCAGTCAGCCAGGTTCAATAAGCACCTGGACCGTGGCTTCAACTCGTGCGCGCGCAGCGACCTGTACTTCGTGCCGCTGGAGGGATCCAAGCTGGCCAAGAAGCGCGCGGACCTGGTGGAGAAAGTGCGGCGCGAGGCCGAGCAGCGCGCACGCGAAGAAAAGGAGCGCGAGCGCGAACGGGAGCGCGAGAAAGAGCGCGAGCGCGAGAAAGAGCGCGAGCTGGAGCGCAGTGTGAAGCTGGCCCAGGAGGGCCTTGCTCCAGTGGAGTGCCCATCTCTGGGTCCAGTGCCCCATCGGCCTCCCTTTGAGCCTGGCAGCGCTGTGGCTACAGTGCCCCCTTACCTGGGTCCTGATACTCCAGCCCTGCGCACTCTCAGTGAATACGCCCGACCTCATGTCATGTCTCCTGGCAATCGCAACCACCCATTCTATGTGCCCTTGGGGGCAGTGGACCCGGGGCTTCTGGGTTACAATGTCCCAGCCCTGTACAGCAGCGACCCAGCTGCCCGCGAAAGGGAGCGGGAAGCCCGTGAACGCGACCTCCGTGACCGGCTCAAGCCTGGCTTTGAGGTGAAGCCTAGTGAGCTGGAACCCCTACATGGGGTCCCCGGGCCAGGCCTGGATCCCTTCCCCCCCGACATGGGGGCCTGGCTCTACAGCCTGGGCCACCTGGCCTGCATCCCTTCCCGTTTCATCCGAGCCTGGGGCCTCTAGAGCGAGAATGGCTAGCGCTGGCAGCTGGGCCAGCCCTGCGTCCTGACATGTCTTACGCTGAGCGGCTGGCAGCTGAAAGGCAGCATGCAGAAAGGGTGGCAGCCCTGGGCAATGACCCTCTGGCCCGACTGCAGATGTTCAACGTGACTCCCCATCACCACCAGCACTCCCACATCCACTCCCACCTTCACCTGCACCAGCAGGATGCCATTCATGCAGCCTCCGCCTCGGTGCACCCTCTCATTGACCCCCTGGCCTCAGGGTCTCACCTTACCCGGATCCCCTACCCAGCTGGGACCCTCCCTAATCCCCTTCTTCCTCACCCTCTGCACGAGAACGAAGTTCTTCTTCACCAGCTCTTTGCTGCTCCTTACCGGGACCTGCCAGCTTCCCTTTCTGCTCCCATGTCAGCAGCTCATCAGCTGCAGGCCATGCACGCCCAGTCAGCTGAGCTGCAGCGCTTGGCACTGGAACAGCAGCAGTGGCTGCACGCCCATCACCCATTGCACAGTGTACCACTGCCCGCCCAGGAGGACTACTACAGTCACCTGAAGAAGGAGAGCGACAACCGCTGTAGAACCTGCGATCCAGAGAGCGCCCACTGCTCTTTCACCCAGACCTTGGAGGACTACTCCACCCTTTTGCCGCACCCCCACCCCCCCAGAGCCGAGGAGAGGATGCTGCCCACTGGCAGAGCTTCTGCAGCTGGGCAGAGGGAGGGAGGGAAGAAGGGACAGACAAGGTTAAGGCCCAGGGTTGTGTGCAGAGGTGGGAAGTGGCAAGGGTGGGGACAGAAAGTGCACAGTATCTTGGACCAGGTCCCTCTTCCTTATCCCCTGCTTTTCTTCTCCTCCATGCCCAATCCTTGGTGCCACTGCTCCTCCCCTAACCCATTGGTGTGATTATTTCATCTGTTAGATGTGGCTGTTTTGCGTAGCATTGTCTGCTGCCCCTGCCCCATCCCCCTGTGTGCACCGCCCTCGGCGATGTGTGCCCCTTGCCCGTCCCACATTAATAATTTATATATATAAATATCTATATGATGCTCTTTAAAAAACATCCTGACCAAAACCAACCAAACAAAAACATCCTCACACTTCAAAAAAAAAAAGAAAGAAAGATTATATAGTCTGAGTAGGTTGTGTTTGTGTACATAGAAATACATATATGTATATAAATGAATGTGTGTAAAAGTGAGCAAAGAGGCCATGGTTTGAAAGAGAACCAGGCAGAGTACACGGGAAGGACTGAGATGAATAAAGGGAAAAGGTATATGATGTAAGTATAATCTCAAGAAATAATTTTCTAAAAAATCACAAGGCTAGACATTTCTGAAATCTATGAACCAGGAAACCCTAATGAAATGGGTAAAATTCTAGATCAGAGATCAAAATTCTGGGTAAGAGAAATTAAATCAAAAATAGGTTCAAAACGTAAACAGACCTTTAGAAAAAAATGAGAACCAACTGACATAAGCCTTCCTTTAAATTCCATTTTATAGAAAATAGGGCACATCTTCTTCCTTCCTAAGCAGCTTAGAGGTGTTGTAATCCAGAAGTTTTATTTATTTTAATTGTAAAAAATATGGTGTCTCCCTTTACAATCTGACTGGTAGCATGGACATTATCTGTGGTAATAGAGTTGGTTGCTCATTCCTGGACTCTTAAAATGGTTAAGTCCTAAACATTAGATTGCAAAATCACTCACCCAGAAAAAAATAAATACTACAACTTGAAAGATATGAAAACCTACTACATCCTTTAAAACATCTGCAGAACAGCAGCGTGGGGCTTATGGAGATTAGCAGGGCTGTAGATTGAATAACTAATCTCTACCTCCAAGGATCTTGGCCACCACAGAACATACTTTCCCTGAGAAGTGCACCATGATTGTAAAATAACTCTGTGTCCAAACAGAAATAAAACAAGAAAGTGCCCTCATCTGCAGGGTTCAGGATCCTGCATGGCCCCCAGTAGTGAGCACCACTCCTCTGGCATGCCATGGCAACAATGGACACATAAGAAGGGATACCGGTTACTGATACCAGGCTGCCTGTCCCACTAGAGCCCTCCACAAGGAACCAGAGACAAGGACGGCAGCAGGGTGCTGCAGCAGGACTTGTGCTTTATTGTGGGAGATATGAGGAACATGGGTGGGCAGCAGAAGCTGGGCTTTGTTCTTGGTCCTGACCACACAGCCCTTGACCTCCATACATAAATAGGGGCAGACTCTGCACAGGTGGCCCCTCCAGCCCCGGAACAGGAACCCACTGTGTAAGGGGCCTCATGTCCAGACTGGCACTGAATCCGTCCCAGTGGTGCTGGTCATGCACGTCTCCATGCTGGCCAGGCAGCTTCCAGGCAGGCTGATGAGGCTTCTGTCATCCTCGTACTCATCCCCATCCTGCTCTGAGGAGTCCACGAGGCTGCTCAGCTTGTTCCCAGGTTGCCCTCTCTGGTGGAGGTCTGCTTTGGCAGCTCTCCTGTCCAGGTACACTTTGTACATGGTGTCCCCATGTAGGTAATCAGGCTGTGCTCACTGTGAACACAGTCATCTTGTCCACAGCCAGCAGCAGAAACCTGATGAAGTTGAGCAGGGATTGAAAGAAAGTCCCCTCGATGGACGGGACCTTCTGTGCGCACCTTGTAAAGATCCCGTGGGCACCTTTCTTGTTTTTCAAACAGAGAAACAGTTGTACACAGCCTGGGCCATGAACTCACCCACCCGCTTCAGAAGCCTTGTGCAATAGAGTACCTGTCTGTCATGTTGGTACAGCCCTTGCCCTCAGTGGAGGGCAGGAAGTAATACTGAGACTTACAGTAGTATTGCAGACCCCACAGCGTGAGGGGTTGGTGGAAGCTGGGATGGCCCAGTTTCCCAGATCCTCCACTGGACCACTTCAGCTCTGGCCACCAACACTACTTGCTCTTGAGAATTTAGATCCATCAAACTGAACACTGTAGCTGGCTCTACAATTCTCTAACAGTTCATCAGCTATATACACTATTACCTTGTCCAGGGATTCGAGGACCGGCATGGTCATGTCAGCCTGGACTGCTCTGCTGGCCATGACCGAAGAAGAGAAATACTCCTGAGTACCTGAGATCTCAGGATTCTGAATGCTTGTTTTAGACATGTATCTGAAGAAGAGCATCAGGTACATCTTGTGTGCCTTGTGGTAGTCGCCCTTCTCGATGCTTGCACACAGTTTGCCTCCATGTGGTGGGGGCATCTTTCTGGGTGACCAAAATCAATACCATGAGCCTCTGCACTGTTCAGAACTGGTGCTGTGGCAGGCGATGTTGGTGGAGCCTCCTTGCTCCCTTCCCTGTGGCTGCTACATGCGCTCTACCAGAACTGATTTGTTTTTTGGCAGAAGCTACTATTGATGGCTACTTCCCCATCTGCCTGTATCACTGTGGGAAACACTATTTTCCTAGATAATACAGCAGTGCTGAGCCTCACCCTTCATCTATAGTTCAGAGATGTGCAAATTTACATTTTTTGAGGCTTCTCTGGATCCAGAGAATGTAATGGAGATTCTAAGCCTCAGTGACTTGTTTGAGTCTTTGCAGTAGAACAGGAAAACTCTGGGAGGTCTCCCCTCCATCTGCTGGACAAGTAAATGTTATTGCCAATGCCGTTTACACTCCTCAGGGCGCAGGTGAGTCTGGCTGTTGATCCAAGAGGCACAGAGGAGGAGGGTGTTTCTGTCAATGTAGTCTGAGAAAAGGAACCTGCCAAAGCAGAAACCACAGTGAACAGCAGAGTTGAGGTACAGCATTTTGGGGATCTGAACCAGAAGGGATTGACTGAGTTTAGGAGTTCTCCCCAGGACTCTTGGACCTGTCCGTACCTGTACATTGAGATGGAAAAATGAAGATGAGGGGAGTCCAAGCAATGGCAGGCTCAGCACACCTTCTTCTCAGACCAGGGTCTTCTGTCTGGGCTGTCTCATTATCTCATCATCTGGACCCCATAGAGGAAGATGTGCTAGTCAAGCAAATGAGTTCTCACTAACTCCTCCTAGTTCAGTGTGGGTTCCTGAAAGAGCAAGCCAGGTGAAGTGAATTACTTTCTCCATGGAATATAAAGTAGATGGTAAAACACCCAGGCCTGTGTGCAAAGACCTCTTTGAGATCCACAGGAGAGCGAGCAGCTGCTGATTCCTCACAAATTGGAGGACTCAGTCAGTCATGGGCCGCCTGTCTGTTGGGGTTATCGCATGTGGGCACCTGTCCTGCAGAAACTCCAGAGAGAGACTCAGCACACTCCTGTAAGTCGCAGAGCAGCCATCTCTTCCACAGGTGTTCACTGTATCAGTGCTGCTGTGGGTTTCAGACTTATGAAAGGAAAACTACAGGGAGCATGGCGATGTGTCCTAGCAAAGCCATCGCTGATGCATTTCCTGATGAATGTGGACAGGGACAGCACACGGGCAATCAACACAGGAGAGCTTGGGACCCACCCAGGAACTGAGGATGACAAACCCTGAACAGAGACAAATGAGTCTGATAATATGAACAATTCTGTTGCCTTTAATGGATCAAGGATGATTAGATCTGTCTTTATTTTAGAGGAGGAGGCACTTGTTCAAAATGCTGTGGGTGAAAAGGGGTTCATATAGTGAAGTAGGCCTTGATAAATGTCACAGGAGATGACACATCATGGCCTAGAATGCAGATCAAATACCAACATAGGGTCTGCAGGTAGCAGGCAGAGTGCAGGACCAGGCAATATGTCAAGATGTCATGTATGGCTTTCAGGCAAATGTGTTAATATGTTCAAGAGATATTTAACCAAAATGCTGCCTGTTGTTTCTTCTGACATTAGACACCCTACTTTGATAGATGTAATGGGCTGAACTTGCACAGAAGGGGCCTTGAAGAATGCATTTGCCAGAGGCTGATACAGTCCAACAGCTGAGAACCAGGGAAAGGCTGAAATGGGACAGATCTTGAAGGTGCAGCAGTGATGCAGTAAGCAGGCGTTGCAAAAAGAGGAGATGGTGCAGGGTACAAGATGCGTCGTAGACCGTGACTTAGGAAAGAAAGCAGGTTCAAGGACCCACTTAGGGGTTAGTGATATATTAACCACATGACACATGATAATGTGGAAACAGGAGTGTATTCAGGCATAGAGCTTTCCAGAATCATTTTCCATTAGTAAAATGTACCAAGCACAGGCTGATATTTCTATATTTAAGAGAAAAATGCCAACTCCATGGGATTCCCTTTAAACAATAGGTTTAATGGAAAGTACTTGGATTAGTAAACCAATCATAACCTTGATGTCTGTTTTATTGGCATTTTATGATCACTTAGAATCATTGAATGTGAACGAATAGAAGATACTGTAAGCAGAAGCTGTGTACAAAGGCAGCAGTGTAGACAAATACTGTTGCAGATGTGGAGATGGATCGAGGCCCAGGAGTTTGAGTATCCTGCACTGTTTCTCTTGTCTCTGTCATCTTGAGAAACTCACCTGTGCCAGACTTGAATGTAATATCCAGGTCCACCACCGGGCCACAACCCAAAGGTGTGTGCGGTGCCTATATTACCTGATGCATAGTTAGATTCACAGAAAGAGCTGGAGTCTGTTAAAAGTGGTCTTGAGAACACAAAGAAAGAGACCACCACTCCCACTAAAGCATCTTACTGATGCAACTTCTAATGAGGAGAATAGATGCTCACAGAAGTGGCAGAGCAAGCATACCTGGAGAGTAAGCTGTACTTTTTATCCCTGTTAACACTATTATCCATGACCAAAGGAAGGAAAGTAGTTGTTTGGATGAGCTGAGGTCCAACTTCACAGTGTATGCACAGTTAGAGCTAGTCTGGAAAGGAATTATGAACAGTGAAGAAGGCAAAGAGAAGAGGAGGTCACTGGATGTATAGATATTCTGTTTTCTTTTTTAAAAAAGGAAAGGAAATTGGTTCCATCTGTCTGGAAGAACATGTCTAACACTTGAAGAGAAGTGGGCATTTAGAATGGGACATTGGGAATGGAGGAAGAAAGTCTAAAAGGCTCAGGAGTGTTCAGGGTTGAAGGAAAAACAGCATTTGTTTTATAGTATTTGACAAGAAAAATGATCATTTAATATTTCTTACAGGACTGGTTATTATTGACTCATAGGGGTATCCAAGGAGATATGAGGAACAGATATTTGACTTTTTTACCTCATTGTACCCTAGAGACAATGGAACTGATTTCCATGATCAAGGTGCAGGCAATGTTAGCCAAGAAGCAGAGGGCAGGATGGACTGGGAAAGGATCCTTGCAGTAATAGAGACGAACAGATGGTAGATGAGATGCTGTGGTAAAGTGTAGTAGTGATCTGTGCTTCAGATGCAGATACAGCCAGGGTGACAGCAGAGCTCTTATGCCTGTCCCTGCCCTGCAGTGAGAAAGAAGCAGTTCAAGACCAAAGTTCTCCTCAGGGAGTCCAGGTTGTCCTAGGCCTCCTTTCCCGCCCCTGCAGAGAAGTGGCTCTTCCTTTGGGAATGTTTCCACTGAGGCTGCCAAGACCCTTGTGAGCCCTGCTGCTAAAGCTCAGCTTCCATGGGAGCCTGAGGAGTAGCTAGGTAGGATTTCAGTTTTGGGGAGTCATAGCAGTAATCACCAGCTCTGGCTGACTCCTTTCACCCTGGGCTCTGACAGGACAGAAGGACAGCACTGCTGAGTCTCCTCAGTGAGCACAGGGTGAGCTCTAACAGGATCATTAGTCACCACAGAACACAGGCCTCAGAATCCAGCTGGATTCTACTAGATCATATCCTTTGATCTTCTGAAAAGATTGCCACATCCAGAAGACATCTTTAACACTCTTACAAAAATAAAAGGAAATAACACATTGTTAACTTTCCCACAGAGAATGCCATCAGATTATTTCATTGGTATGTGATTTACCACAAAGATATATATATTTGGGGTTCCTCAAAGAATTCATTATTCAGGGAACATATTCCAGTAACTATCAAATGAATTTACTGCACTACAGTCTCAACTTTTCGCCTATACAATAGTCTGCCCCATACACGATCAGACACTCATTTATGAGATTCCTGCACTCACTTCCAGTGTCTGTATGTTTCGCTAGTCGATGTACAAATTTCAAATCCATCATTCTTCTCCTACACCACTGCATCCAATTCCCACCACTTTATCTCAGCCAGCAACACCAGAGACACTATGTCCCTAGACACACTTGCAAGTAGGTGAACTTCAATCTCATTCTCATCCTCCAATCCCAGTTCCCCAGTCTTATTCCCAGCTTTATAGCAGGCCACCTGTTCTGGACTCTCCTTTTTCTGTCCCCATTCCTGGAGTAAACAAATCCTCTCTCTCAGCCTTCTCTTCATCCCATTCCTTTGTCTTGGTCTCCTTCACTGGAGACAGTCTGTCACTGCAGCCCATGCTGACCATGGAAGCAAATAGGCAATATTTCCTCTCCTTTCCGTCCTCCATTTTCAAACACTCAGTCTCATCCCTAAGACTGTACAAGACCACGTGCTGGACAGGGATGTGATTTCACCTCTTAATCCAACTCCCTAAGGACTTTAGAGATCCAGATGGCTGACCAAACTTTTCTCCCTCCTTATGTATCTGCTGAGACACTTGCCAATCTAGCTCATCCTACTCTTTCCTGCAATCTCCCAATACTAGAAACACTGCCCACCTGCAACCACCAGTGGCCACACCTGGGAGAGACTCAGAGCACTCTCTAAAGGCTACCCACAGCCACCACACCCCCTCCAGAAATCCTGTGAGGGCAACAGAAACTAAGGAATGAAAAACCTACCCAACAGACAGGTAAGACCAGATATCAACTACTGGAAGTGAAATTTTTCTAAGCCCAGATGGCTGGATGTCAGCATGAGGACAGAATCAAAACAGCCCAACAGTGTGTCTCCATTAGAGCTCATCAGTAGGACTTCAGTAGTTCCCAAGCAAGGCAAACAGCTGACACACAGAACAAGGACTTCAAAATAGCTATTATGAGAATGGTCAAGGACCTTAGGAGGACATGAATGAAATCTTTGGAACACAAACAATGGATTTGAATGAAGAAGACAGGTCAAGGGTACACATGAAAAAAAAAAGATTCAATAAAGACAAGTGGAACCAAGGGAGAACTGGAAACAGTGTAAGGGACTGGAGCAAGAATCCTAGAGGTAAGACTTACTGACAGAATGTAAGAGATAGAAGCAAAAATCGCAGACATTGAAGACAAGATAGAAGAAAATTGTTTTCCCAGTCAATAACAATGTTAAATCTAATAAAATTTCCACCACAAAGCACCAGAAAAATTGGGATATTATGTAAAGGCCAAGTCCATGATTAAGGGGAATAGAAGGCGAAGAAAGCAAAGTCAAAGAAACAGAAACTATTTCCAATAAAATCATAGAAGAAAACTTCCCTAACCTAAAGATTGAGCTTCCTATTAAGGTAAAAGAAGCATACAGAACTCCAAATAGACTAGATCATCAAACAAATCATACTTGGCACAATATAATCAAATCAATAAAACAAAGAATGTTCAAGGGTATAATAAAAATAATCAAGTAACATATAATGGCAGGAATTATTAGAATAAAATGATGACTGACTGTACTAACACTGACTATTATTATGACTGGGGTGAACAGGGCACCATATAGGACTCGGTCAAGATTTCATCTACATGATGTAGCCAATGAAGTGGATTCCGGACAATTGATAAACTGTCACAAAGAACCATACTCCCATTCACCAGGACAGGACCATTGGCCTCTGCAGAGGAGAGCACACAATTGGGATGGTTGGTGTACATCAAGACCATGATACAGAAACTCATCATCTACCACAAGGAGATGCACATTGGACACGAATTCACTACACCTGACTGATCTCAAGATTGGACCCCTGAAAAGCTTGTCAGCTGGCTTGCCCCTGGTGACCCAGGAAGATGCTCCATATATGTATGGTGGGCAGGAGAAGACTGCAGGCAGCTCCCTCAACAAGGCTGCACACCATACCACTGGCCATCATCTGCAGCTCCTTGGCAATCAGGTTTCCTTCTAAACTAAAGCCTGATGATGGCCCTGGGCTCAAAGATGTTCCAAGTTTGTTGACTTTTTCTGGGCAGTGATGTTTCCCAGTCCTTTTAAGCACTGTTTACCTATTTCTAGTACAAACACCTATCTTGCTGTTTACTCAAAGTCAAGGAATCCCCCATGGGGACATCAAATTTATCTGTCTGAATAATCATTGGCTGAGACAACAGCACCTTAGGGCATGAAAGATGAAGGCTTGAACTCGGTCAAGCAGAAAGAAGAAGAGGCTCCTGAAAACATGTGGCTTCTCTTCTCTGCAGCCACACCCTCTCTGAGCACCTCAGGACGAGAACAGATTTCTCAGGCAGCACTCACCTGCTGCAGCTTGGAGCAAGCTGGAACCCATGAGGAAGATAGGGTCGTCTTCTCGGGGTACACATGCACCATTCGCTCCTAACCTCCTCTTCAGGGGAATTTTGCTCCTCTCCTTCTTGGTTGTGGACCCTGTCACCACCCACACATTCATTCCTTACTTTTCTGCTCTCAGAATGGAATTTCCTCTGGATAAATCACCTCCTCCCCATCCAGATGCAAGCCCTTTCTTCTGCCCTCTCTCACTGCTTTGATCCTTTGACATGTCCCACTTTCCCCACTCCTCCTTCCCCCTCCTCTTCCTGTGCCTCCTTACCACCTAAGAGGAAAGTGTGCAAGCGCTTCTTTACAGGTGCTCATTGATTCTGTTGATGGAAGTGAGGGGAGAAGGAGATGGGGACCCAGAGTCATCTGGGACACTTAACTTTTCTCATGTGGACTTGAAGCAGGATGGATGCCTCGTCATCGCCCATGATGATGTGACAGGCTTCTATGTCCAGCTACTTCTTCTGGGAACAAATGAAGTTCACCCTTGCACCCAGTAGGAGAGGAGGGGTACAGAGCTCATGCCCTGGTGGCTGGAGCTGTCTATCAGGTAGATGTTTGGGGCACACCTCCTTTCATGCTCTGGCCTGGCTTGCTCCAGAAACTGTAATGCCCCAACCAGGCCGAACACAGACCCGGGGTTTAGGAATCCCGGGTCAGGGCCGCATCGTCAGCCCTTGAAAAGAGATGAACAAAGGACTGTTTTAGTGACATTGACATAGAAAGACTTAGCAAAAAGCTGAACTGAGGAACCAGAGTTCTCCACATACTTCTTCCATTCCTAAACTGTTGTCCCTTTGAAAGCTCTTCTCCCTCCAGTTCCCCTGCATCCGCAAGCCCTGCCAGCAACCTCTGCTATCTGCTTCTGTCTCAACTATGCTAGTCTCTTCATGAATAGGATTCAGTGTGAAAGCTCCTTTTGGGGTTCCAGAAACCTTAATGTTTAAGTCCTGTAAATGACTGAAGCCTGCCCATGGCAAAGTGCCTTCGAAAAGTCAGCTCAAATCATAAGAGATTAACTGGCCTCACCCACCACATTTCCTTAAAAGTGCAATTTCCATTCTTTTGTTATTCCTTACCTGGATGTTGTCTCTTTTGTCCTTGGCATGCAGAGGCAGCAGAAAAACCTTCGAAAAAGGTTTCTGGTGGCCTTCACCTTAGCGTCCTTGTGTGTCCCCTCAGATGTTAAGTTTGCAGCATTTTCTGCTGACTTGGGTGTCTCTAATGACTTCATATCAGCACCCTGTGGGGCAGAATTCGCAGGTGAGTTAAGATCTGATGTATAAATCAGGGGAGCTGGACTTAGAGAAACCCTTGCTAGTTTTTTCATTTACCTCCTGGCCTTTCTTTACTTTGGGTTCTGTCATGAAGGTTGGCAGAGCCAGCTCACTCCACCTTCTCCTCAGTGGAAAGCGAGGGAGGGTGAGATGAAGAGAGAGCCTCCTGGAGTAGCAGACCTGTGGATGATATTTGCTTTTCCACCTGTAGATATGATTTTTCTGAAAAAGGGCGTCGTTTTTGGCTAAGGTCCAATAAAATCTATTTGGCAAAATTGTGTCACAGTTCTCTTCTGCCACTATGTTAGTCAGTGAGCAGGTTGTGTTGACAAGGCTTGAAATAGAGTACTCCGACGCTAATTGTTTGGAAGACTGTAAACTGTCATCAGTGAGATGGACCCAGGATACTTCATCTGCCATGTCCTCCACCTTTTCTGGTGGGGATTGGCTCTGCAATAAGATGCTAGAAATGAAAAAAAAAAAGCAAAATCAACATTAGGAGACAAAGTGCCATGGGCAAAGTGCCTTCGAAAAGTCAGCTCAAATCATAAGAGATTAACTGGCCTCACCCACCACATTTCCTTAAAAGTGCAATTTCCATTCTTTTGTTATTCCTTACCTGGATGTTGTCTCTTTTGTCCTTGGCATGCAGAGGCAGCAGAAAAACCTTCGAAAAAGGTTTCTGGTGGCCTTCACCTTAGCGTCCTTGTGTGTCCCCTCAGATGTTAAGTTTGCAGCATTTTCTGCTGACTTGGGTGTCTCTAATGACTTCATATCAGCACCCTGTGGGGCAGAATTCGCAGGTGAGTTAAGATCTGATGTATAAATCAGGGGAGCTGGACTTAGAGAAACCCTTGCTAGTTTTTTCATTTACCTCCTGGCCTTTCTTTACTTTGGGTTCTGTCATGAAGGTTGGCAGAGCCAGCTCACTCCACCTTCTCCTCAGTGGAAAGCGAGGGAGGGTGAGATGAAGAGAGAGCCTCCTGGAGTAGCAGACCTGTGGATGATATTTGCTTTTCCACCTGTAGATATGATTTTTCTGAAAAAGGGCGTCGTTTTTGGCTAAGGTCCAATAAAATCTATTTGGCAAAATTGTGTCACAGTTCTCTTCTGCCACTATGTTAGTCAGTGAGCAGGTTGTGTTGACAAGGCTTGAAATAGAGTACTCCGACGCTAATTGTTTGGAAGACTGTAAACTGTCATCAGTGAGATGGACCCAGGATACTTCATCTGCCATGTCCTCCACCTTTTCTGGTGGGGATTGGCTCTGCAATAAGATGCTAGAAATGAAAAAAAAAAATGCAAAATCAACATTAGGAGACAAAGTGCCATGGGCAAAGTGCCTTCGAAAAGTCAGCTCAAATCATAAGAGATTAACTGGCCTCACCCACCACATTTCCTTAAAAGTGCAATTTCCATTCTTTTGTTATTCCTTACCTGGATGTTGTCTCTTTTGTCCTTGGCATGCAGAGACAGCAGAAAAACCTTCGAAAAAGGTTTCTGGTGGCCTTCACCTTAGCGTCCTTGTGTATCCCCTCAGATGTTAAGTTTGCAGCATTTTCTGCTGACTTGGGTGTCTCTAATGACTTCATATCAGCACCCTGTGGGGCAGAATTCGCAGGTGAGTTAAGATCTGATGTATAAATCAGGGGAGCTGGACTTAGAGAAACCCTTGCTAGTTTTTTCATTTACCTCCTGGCCTTTCTTTACTTTGGGTTCTGTCATGAAGGTTGGCAGAGCCAGCTCACTCCACCTTCTCCTCAGTGGAAAGCGAGGGAGGGTGAGATGAAGAGAGAGCCTCCTGGAGTAGCAGACCTGTGGATGATATTTGCTTTTCCACCTGTAGATATGATTTTTCTGAAAAAGGGCGTCGTTTTTGGCTAAGGTCCAATAAAATCTATTTGGCAAAATTGTGTCACAGTTCTCTTCTGCCACTATGTTAGTCAGTGAGCAGGTTGTGTTGACAAGGCTTGAAATAGAGTACTCCGACGCTAATTGTTTGGAAGACTGTAAACTGTCATCAGTGAGATGGACCCAGGATACTTCATCTGCCATGTCCTCCACCTTTTCTGGTGGGGATTGGCTCTGCAATAAGATGCTAGAAATGAAAAAAAAAAGCAAAATCAACATTAGGAGACAAAGTGCCATGGGCAAAGTGCCTTCGAAAAGTCAGCTCAAATCATAAGAGATTAACTGGCCTCACCCACCACATTTCCTTAAAAGTGCAATTTCCATTCTTTTGTTATTCCTTACCTGGATGTTGTCTCTTTTGTCCTTGGCATGCAGAGGCAGCAGAAAAACCTTCGAAAAAGGTTTCTGGTGGCCTTCACCTTAGCGTCCTTGTGTGTCCCCTCAGACGTTAAGTTTGCAGCATTTTCTGCTGACTTGGGTGTCTCTAATGACTTCATATCAGCACCCTGTGGGGCAGAATTCACAGGTGAGTTAAGATCTGATGTATAAATCAGGGGAGCTGGACTTAGAGAAACCCTTGCTAGTTTTTTCATTTACCTCCTGGCCTTTCTTTACTTTGGGTTCTGTCATGAAGGTTGGCAGAGCCAGCTCACTCCACCTTCTCCTCAGTGGAAAGCGAGGGAGGGTGAGATGAAGAGAGAGCCTCCTGGAGTAGCAGACCTGTGGATGATATTTGCTTTTCCACCTGTAGATATGATTTTTCTGAAAAAGGGCGTCGTTTTTGGCTAAGGTCCAATAAAATCTATTTGGCAAAATTGTGTCACAGTTCTCTTCTGCCACTATGTTAGTCAGTGAGCAGGTTGTGTTGACAAGGCTTGAAATAGAGTACTCCGACGCTAATTGTTTGGAAGACTGTAAACTGTCATCAGTGAGATGGACCCAGGATACTTCATCTGCCATGTCCTCCACCTTTTCTGGTGGGGATTGGCTCTGCAATAAGATGCTAGAAATGAAAAAAAAAGCAAAATCAACATTAGGAGACAAAGTTCTGACAATCAGTTTGTACGTCAAGAAATCAAAAGTCTCACAAACATCCTAATGACGCATCTTGGTGGTCAAAGATGCAAAAAGCAAACAAACAAAGCACAACATTCCAGCCTCAAAACTGTTATGAGAAAGGATAAGAAAGAACAGAGCTAGAGATCACTTGGCAGTTGAAACAAAGAGCTGGTCCTTTGAAAGGATGAACAAATCTGACAACACTTTACATGAACCCCCCAGAGGAAGACACATATTATTGAAATGTGAGACAGGAAAGAGATGAGTAAGATCCATGGGAACTCTAGGGGCTGTGAGAAAACCTTGTACTCCAAAGTGTTGACAATCCTCAAAGAAAGATATTGCTAAATTCATGGACCAGACACAAACAGAGATGTAAAAGGTTACCAAACATGCACCACCAGCTGCCTTTCCACTGCTGCACCTGGTTATGATGATGAATTGAGGAGCTTATGAAATGTGCTAAGATATATGAGTACAAGATTGAAAGAATATAAGTCTTTCCGTATAAGGAGAGCCAGGACCAAAGATTGCATAAAGGAACATACCTGCTGTCTTTAAAAACAATGGAGATCAATGATCCTCAAGCTGCTTCACCAGTGAAAAAAAATATCTTTCTAAACATTCTAAGATGGCAGTAGTACCCCGATGCCAAAACAATGAATACACACACACACACACACACTCATGCACATTTGAGGGTGCACACACACAAACACACATACACAGACACACAAACACACACACTACTACACACACTCACAAAATGTATATTGTAATGTTCTTGATGTCCATCATCTGAAATAAGATTCCCTGTTCAACACTGTTTAAGAATACCTAAGAGATATCTCATGTTCTCAGGGCTTCAGCAAGGAGTACTAGGGGTTAGTCCACACAAAAAGGATCATCAGTTAACAGACAAGTTTAGCACTAAGAGTCCATACTCTTCCATGAAGAATGAAATGTTGTAGTTTTCTGAAATACACACGGACACAGCATTGGATGTACTGTGCAAGTTCCAGACATATCCTGAGCTAACTAGAGCCATGGATGTGTTTGTGGATTCTTAAAAGGGGAGTGCAATATGCACATGCCAGGGGATTTTGCAATATAACCAGCAGATGAAAATGATCCATGCTCATAGATACATGTCTCAAGGCATATTTTCTACATTTCATAGTTAAGGTTTGAAATAAAACAACAAACCCCAAAAGAAATTATAGTACCACATGGCCAAACAAAATTGAAAAAAGGGATCAAATCTAGAAAAAAAGTCAAATGGGCACAAGTAGAAATCAATGTCTCAGACACCAGCAGTGACTCTGTGACTTCAAAGATTGCACAAAACATGAAACTCATGGCAACGAGAGGAAGACTCCCAATGTTAATGTCCGAGAGACTGGGAAATCCCAATTGTATCAGGACCAATGCTAGATACAAAGCCTCTCCATCCAACATGACTTTCTCTTCAGCTTCACAATCAAGTCCAAACCACTGAATGTCCTTTGGGAACAAATTCCTATCATTTCTCAGAAAGGACAAGTTACGTAACTGGCAAGGTTGGACCAGTAACAGCAAGGAGTAACACAAGGTAGGTTCTCTGTCTAATAATAGGACTGCATTATTTTTATCATGGCAGTGAACATATCCTTAACATAATGCAACTTAAGGGACAAAAGGTCTCCCTTGTCTCATGCCCTCTGAATACAGGGGAGGCATGGCAGATAGAGGAGCTAGGGAAGTTGACCTGGCAAGATGAGGCTGAAGGAACTGGTTCCATGGCTTTGGCAGGCCCTTGCTGCATTCAGTCACCTAATTCCTCCTGCTTCTTTCCAAAACTTTAATGTTTTCTGTCTTCCCAAACCAATCAGCATTCCAGAGATCAAGCATTCAGGCCCATATCGAAGTGTGAGTCCTTTCACATCAAACCCTGCGGATGTATTCCCCCAGTCTTGGGTGAGCACCATAGTCAGAAGAAGGATAGAGTCAGAAACTCTTGAGTTGAGCTAGACTAGGGTCTTGGGTCTGCATTATCTGAGGTTGGAACTGCTTCAGTGGTTTTTTTCACCGTGTCTATAAGTTCTCTCAGAACTCTCTAAGATAAACGTCATCACCTCTCCACTCCAGATATTCATTTTTTTCTTACCCTTACATGGATGTACTCTAAAAGATGGTAGGCCTCATTGAACATAGTATTGTGGTGGGAGGTCCCTAATTGAAATTTTGTTTTGTGGTGGATGGGACATGGCTATTCAACAAGGCCATCAAGAGAATATGTGACATTTGGGGCTCAACAAAAGATTGGAGGAAGTAATCAAACTGGGGGTATATTCACAGTGCCCCTCATTGTAAAGCTTACTTTCTGCAATTATCTCCTACTAGTGACGACTTAAAATTAGAATAGAATATTTTTGAAATGTCAATGAATCATACTCATTTAAGAGAAAAAAATAAAGGTGGTTTGAAACAAGAAACTAATTTGAAAGCACAAATCAATTCAAACACCATTCAAATATATATATAAAAACCAACAATTCAGGAAAGAACCACAACCCTTTTGGTCAAATCAGATCAACATGTCTGTTTCCAAGTGATCAAAGTAACCATGTGAACTTGACCCAAATTCTGAGTCCAAATTCCCTAAAGCTAACAAGGCAATACCTTCTCTGCAGTGTAAGGCAAGACCCAGACTGGCCAGTGCCTTCAATGAGCAGGGTCTGCAAGACCTCACAATCTGTCCATTGCATTCATGCTCTTCAGGACAAAAGGAATTTCTTTCCTTGTGTCTCCCAGAACTGCATTTCTTTCTTCCTGAGAGTGACCCAGTCCTTAGAAGAAGCAACATCACTTCCATAAGTCCTCCACTCACACCCTGGGTAACAATGCACAGGAAAGGCACGAATGGAGACCAGGGAATGAGGATCTCAAGCATGCTTGCATGGCTGTTCCGGGTTCCATTTCCTGTAATGCCCAATTTCTCCTTCTGGGTTCTACTACCTGACTGTTTCACAACTTCTCCAGATAGCACCCCCTGTAGTGACCAGGAATTCAGAGATGATGAGATAGTGTTAGACCTCTATCATTAGATCATTTAGGAGAACATTTTGACTCTAAAGAAAACAGCAGTAATGCCTAGAATGCACTCAGTGAGCTTTCTGCTGACCTGAGTGAGAGATGTGTTATTCACTGGAGAGTGAACACATGGGCTTTGTCAATATTGCTTTCACCTAGACCCTCAAGTTCTCTAGTGAATCTGACTGCCACAGACCTCCTGGTTTCTAAACTAGTGACAGTCCGTTCCCTTCTTATTAAACTCCCAATTATGGGAATCATAGGCTTCATAGCCTGTCCTGGACACTGCGATGTCATAGAAAATGTGTTGTACCTCAAGATTCCCAGCCATATTTTGTCTCACGTATGGCATGGTGGATGGTGAAGAGTCTTACAATTATAAGGGAATTGATCAGACCAGGGAAATGCTGTGGGAAGTAACAAAGCTGGTGAGTTGTTGAATGCTTTAATTTTACAGCTAATATGTACTGACAACAGCTTTAAGGTTTAGAAATAAACCAATGTACAAAATGGCAAAGATAAATGCATAGATAGTAGAAAATGGTTGGTAATGAAAAGAGAAAAGTTGAAGTAAATGTAGAAAGTAAAGAAAAACAAGAAAAGAAAGAGAAAAAAAAGAAAAATCTGCTCTGTGGTGCCAGAGCTTTCCATAAGATTCTTCCTTCCTAAACTGTTGTCCCTTTCACAAAGGCTCCTTCCTCCTGTCTCACTGCACCCCAGACCCTGCCAACACACTCTGCTGTCTGCTTCTGTCTCAACCACCCCAGTCTCTTCATGAGCAGGCATCACTGTGAAAGCTACTTCTAGGTTGCCGGATATCTTAACGTTCGTATCCTACAAATGGCTGATGCCTGCCTGTGGCAAAGTGCCTTGCTAAGAACATATCAAAGACAAATGTTAATTTTGTCATCCAAGTACATCATTTTCTTGGATCTCCATTTCCCAGTCCTTGTTATCCTTACCTAGATGTTGTATACTCTTTGCTTCGGGTAGGAAGGCAGCAAGAAAGCCTTACAAACAAGTTCTTGATCTTCCCTTTGACACACTTACAGCCCCTTCTAGTGTGCTTGTTGGCAGCTATGGGTGCTTTCTGGAGCTGCTCGTCTGGAGATTTTGATGGTAACACCCTCCTCATAACGTCTTCGACTATTTCATAGTCGTTTTCATGCTGGGAAGGGGATGGAGGGGACACAGCATAAAGGATATCCCTTGTGTTCAGGTGGTTGATGTCGGAACAGGTGGTATTGTTCTGTGTGATGTCAGGAACATCTCCTTCAAGATCTTTTTGTTCGTTGATGTCTTCCACGATCTCTAACACATCTAAATTTGTGTTAGTATAAGTGATGTCCTCCATCTTAGTGGCCTCAGATGATTTGTTTGCAGCATTTTCTGCCTTCATATCAGCACCCTGTGGGGCAGAATTCGCAGGTGAGTTAAGATCTGATGTATAAATCAGGGGAGCTGGACTTAGAGAAACCCTTGCTAGTTTTTTCATTTACCTCCTGGCCTTTCTTTACTTTGGGTTCTGTCATGAAGGTTGGCAGAGCCAGCTCACTCCACCTTCTCCTCAGTGGAAAGCGAGGGAGGGTGAGATGAAGAGAGAGCCTCCTGGAGTAGCAGACCTGTGGATGATATTTGCTTTTCCACCTGTAGATATGATTTTTCTGAAAAAGGGCGTCATTTTTGGCTAAGGTCTCATAAAATCTATTTGGCAAAATTGTGTCACAGTTCTCTTCTGCCACTATGTTAGTCAGTGAGCAGGTTGTGTTGACAAGGCTTGAAATAGAGTACTCCGACGCTAATTGTTTGGAAGACTGTAAACTGTCATCAGTGAGATGGACCCAGGATACTTCATCTGCCATGTCCTCCACCTTTTCTGGTGGGGATTGGCTCTGCAATAAGATGCTAGAAATGAAAAAAAAAGCAAAATCAACATTAGGAGACAAAGTTCTGACAATCAGTTTGTACGTCAAGAAATCAAAAGTCTCACAAACATCCTAATGACACATCTTGGTGGTCAAAGATGCAAAAAGCAAACAAACAAAGCACAACATTCCAGCCTCAAAACTGTTATGAGAAAGGATAAGAAAGAACATAGCTAGAGATCACTTGGCAGTTGAAACAAAGAGCTGGTCCTTTGAAAGGATGATCAAAATGTCATCCCTCGATATGAACCCCCCAAAGGAAGACACATATTATTGAAATATGAGACAGGAAAGAGATGAGTAAGATCCATGGGAACTCTAGGAGCTGCGAGAAAACTTTGTGTTGACAATCCTCAAAGAGATTACTTAATTCACAAAGCCAACACAAACAGAGATATAAGAAGCTACCTATAATGCAATAGCAGCTGCCTCCCACTGCTGCACCTGAGTATGATGAGGAATTCAGGAGCTTATAAAATATGCTAAGATCCATATGAGTACAAGATTGAAAGAGAATAGGTCTTTCTGTATAATGGAGATCACTCATCCTCAAAAGCTGCTTTACCAGAGACAAAAAGATCGTTCTAAACATTCTAAGATGGCAGTAGTACCCTGATGCCAAAACAGTGAATGTACACACACAAACACACACACACTCACACACACAAATTTGTGCACACTGTGGGCTTACACACTCACACAAAAACACAAGCCCAGACACAGACAAACTTACATGCACACTCAAATACACACAGTCAAAATGTATAATATTATGTACTTGTTGCCCATCATCTGAAGTGAGATTCCCTATTCAACACTGTTCAGTAACACATTAGAGATACCTCATGTTCTCAGTATGTTCAGCAATGAGTACTAGGGGTTAATCCACACAAAAACTGATCATCAGTTAAGAGACAAGTTTAGCGGGAAGAGTCCATGTTCATTCACAACGAATGAAATGTAGTTTTCTGAAATACACATGGACACAGCTTCGGATGTACTGTGCAAGTTCCAGACATATCTTGTGCTAACTAGAGCTGTGGATGTGTTTGTGGATTCTTAAAAGGGGAGTGCAGTAAGCACATGCCAGGGGCTTTTGCAATATAACACAGCAGCTGAAAATGATCCATGCTCAGCTCACTATATGTATAGATACATGTCTCAAGACATATTTTCTACTTTTCATAGTTAAGGTTTGAAATAAAACAACAAACCCCAAAAGAAATTATAGTATCACATGGCCAAACAAAATTTTTGAAAAGGGACGACCAAATTTAGAAAAAAACTGTCAAATGGGAACAAGCAGAAATCAATGTCTCAGACACCAGCAGTGACTCTGTGACTTCAAAGATTGCACAGAATATGAACCTCATGGCAACATAGAAGAAATCTCCCAATGTCATGGTCCATGAGACTGGGAAATCCAAAGTGTATGAGGACAGATGCTAGATACAAATGCTCTCTATCCAACATGACTTTCTCTGCAGCTGCAGGATGCACTGAATGTCCTTTAGGAACAAATTCCTATCATTTCTCACAAAGGACAAGTTATGTTACTGCCAAGGTTGGACCAGTAACAGCAAGGAGTAACCCAAGATAGTTTCTCTGTCTAATAAGAGCGACTGCATTATTTTTATCATGGCAGTGAACATTTCTTTAACAGAATGCAACTTAAGGGGCATAAGGACTCCCTTGTCTCATGCCTTCTGAGAACAGCAGAGGCATGGAAGATGGAGGAGATGGGGAAGTTGGCCTTGGGAATATGCAGCTGAAGTAACTGGTTCCATGGCTTTGGCAATCCCTTGTTGCGTCCAGTCACCTAATACCTCTTGATGCTCTAGTGCTTTATTGATTTATGACTTCCCAAACCAATCAGCACTCCATCCTAGAGACCAAGCATTCAGGCACATGAGGAATTGTAAGGCTTTTCACATCAAACCTTGAGGACATTTTCAACTCTTAGGTAAGCCCCAAGTTAGAAAAATGACAGACTCAGGAACTCTGGGCTGACTTAGACTAGGGACTTGGGTCTTGAGGTTGGAACTGCGTCAGTGGTTTTTTCACTGTGCCTGTAAGTTCTCTAAGAACTCACTAGGATAGACATCATCACCTCTCCACACCTGATATTCAATTTTTCCCTTAAATTCATATGGATGGATCTAAAAGGTGGTAGGCCTCATTGAACATAGCAGTGTGTTGGGTTGTCTCTAGTTGAGATGGCATGGTTTTGTTTTGTGGTGAATGGGACATGGCTATTCAGGAAGGTCATCAAGAGAATAGATGACATGTGGGGCTCAACATAGCTTGGAGAATGGAATCGTGCTGGGGTGTTGACAGCGCACACCATAGTGAGGCTTACTTTCTGTAATTATCTAGTGAAGACTTAAAATCAGAAAAGAATATTTTAAAAATGTCAAAGTATCATGCTCATTTAAGATGAGAATTAAGCATGGTTTAAAACAAGAAACTAATTTGAAAGCACAAATTAATTCAAACACCATTCAAAAGATATAGATAAAAGCCAACAATCCAGGAAAGAATCACAAATTCTTTTGGTCTAATCAGATCAACATGTCTGGACAGGTGGCGCACAGGCCCAAGCGGTGGAGACACCGGCACACAGGCCCAAGCGGCTTAGACACCAGGACGCAGGCCTGAGGACCAGCTGGATATGGAAAATCTAGGTCAATGAGCAGAAACTACAGAAACAAGCATAATCAATAGAATACAAGAGATAGAAGAAAGAATCTCAGGTTCAGAGACATGATAGAAAAAATAAACACACTGACCAAAGAAAACAGCAAACAACAAATTCTCATCACAAAACATTCTGGAAATATGGGAAACAATAAAAAAGACCAAACATAAGAATAATAGGGATAGAAGAAGGAGAAGAGTCACAGCTCAAAGGCCCAGAAAATATTTTTAACAAAGTTATGGAAGAAAACTTTCCCAACATAAAGATATTCCTTTGAGTATTCAAGAAGCATACAGAACACCAAACAGACTGGATCAAAGAAAAACATCCCCTCACCATACAATAACCAAAACATAAAATATACAGATTAAAGAAAGAATATTAAGAGCTGCAAAGTAAAAAGGGCAAGTAACTTATAAAGGTAAACCAATCAAACTTACACCTGACTTCTCTATGGAAACCATGAAAGCCAGAAGGTCCTGGATAGAGGTACTGCAGGAACTAAGAGACCATGGATGCAAACCCAAACTACTATACCCAGCCAAGCTATCGTTCAATATCAATGGAGAAAACAACATTCCAGGATAAGAACAAATTTAAACAATACGTAGCCACAAATCCAGCCCTACAGAAAGTAATAGAAGGAAAATCACAGTCCAAGGAATCCAACATTGCCAACACTGCCTACAATAACTCAGGCATCTAGCGACCCTTCAACAGCACAACTCAAAGAAGGGAGACACACAAACTCTACTACCAAAAACAACAAGAATAACCAGAGTAAACAACCACTGGTCATTAATATCACTTAATATTAATGGTCTCAATTGACCTATAAAAAGGCATAGGCTAAGAGATTGGATACGAAAACAGGATCCAACATTCTGCTGTTTACAAGAAACACATCTCAACCACAAAGACAGGCATCTACACAGAATAAAGGATTGGGAAAAGGTTTTTCAAGCAAATGGTCCTAAGGAAAAAGCAGGTGTGCCCATACTAATTTCTAACAAAACAGACTTCAAACTAAAATCACTCAGAAGAGATTAAGATGGACACTTTATATTCATACCAGGAACAATTCATCAGGATGAAGTCTCAATCCTGAATATCTACGCTCCTAATATAAAAGCACCCACTTATGTAAAAGAAATATTACTAAACTCAAGGCAGACATCAAAGCACACACACTAGTAGTAGGAGACTTCAACACACCTCTCTCACCAATGGACAGGTCAATCAGACAGAAACCTAGTAGAGCATTAAGAGAATTGTTGGAGGTAATGAAGCAAATGGACTTAACAGACATCTATAGAATACTCCACCCAAAGAGGAAAGAATACACCTTCTTCTCTGCAGCTCATGGAACCTTCTCGAAAATTGACCACATACTAGGAAACAAAGGAAACCTCTACAGATACAAAAAAAATCAGTGTCCACCTGTGTCTAATCAGATCACCACAGATTAAAGTTAGAAGGCAACAGCAATGCTAACCCCAGAAAGCCGACGAACTCATGGAAACTGAACAGTCAACTAATGAACCGCACCTGGGTCAAGGAAGAAATTAAGAAAGAAATTAAAGTCTTCCTTGAATTTAATGAAAATAAAGAGACAACACACTCAAACCTATGGGACATGATGAAAGCAGTGCTAAGAGGAAAGTTCATAGCACTAAGTGCCCACTTAAAGAAAACAGAGAAAGCATACATTGGGGACTTAACAGCACACCTGAGAGCTCTAGAAAAGAAAAAGAAGCAGATGCTCCCAGGAGGAGTAGAAGACTGGAAATAATCAAACTGAGGGCAGAAATCAACAAAATAGACTCTCAGCCGGGCAGTGGTGGCGCACAACTTTAATCCCAGCACTCAGGAGGCAGAGGTAGGCGGATCTCTGTGAGTTTGAGACCAGCCTGGTCTACAAGAGCTAGTTCGAGGACAGGCTCCAAAACCACAGAGAAACCCTGTCTCGAAAAACCAAAAGAAAAAAAAAAAACCAAAATAGAATCTCAGAAAAAAGTCCAAAGAATCAATAAAACAAAAAGTTCATTCCTGGAGAAAATCAATAAGATCAACAAACCCCTATCCAAACTAATTAAACGACAGACAGAGAACACACAAAAAACTAAGATCAGAAATGAAAAGGGGGACATAACCACAGACACAGAGGAAATTCAGAGAATCATTAGATCTTACTACAAAAGCCTGTATGCCACAAAACTGGAAAATGCAAAAGAAATGGACATTTTTTTTAGATAAGTACCATATACCAAAGCTAAACCAAGACCAGGTGAACGATCTAAATAGACCTGTTAGTCGTGAAGAATTAGAAACTGTTACCAAAAATCTCCCTTCCAAAAAAAGCTCAGGACCAGATGGTTTTAATGCAGAATGCTACCAGAACTTCCAAGAAGACCTAATACCTATACTCCTTAATGTAATTCACAATACAGAAAGAGAAGAGTCATTGCCAAATTCCTTTTATGAAGCTACAATTACCCTGATACCAAAACCACACAAAGACCCAACCAAGAAAGAGAATTACAGGCCTATATCACTCATGAATAACGACACAAAAATTTTCAATAAAATAATGGCAAACCGAATCCAAGAACACATTAGAAAAATTATCCATTATGATCAAGTAGGCTTCATCCCAGAGATGCAGGGCTGGTTCAATATATGCAAATCAATGTAATCCACCAAATAAATAAACTGAAAGAAAAGAACAATATGATCATTTCATTAGATGCTGAAAAAGCATTTGACAAAATTCAACACCCCTTTATGATAAAGGTCTTGGAGAGATTAGGGATATAAGGGTCATACCAAAATATAATAAAAGCTATTTACAGCAAGCCGACACCTAACATTAAATTAAATGCAGAAAAACTCAAAGCCATCCCACTAAAATCAGGAACACAACAAGGATTTCCACTCTCTCCATACCTCTTCAATATTGTGCCTGATGTTCTAGCAATAGCAATAAGACAACATAAGGGGATAAAGGGGATTCAAATTGGAAAGGAAGAAGTTAAGCTTTTGTTATTTGCAGATGATATGATAGTATACTTAAGCGACCCCAAAAACTCTATCAAAGAACTCCTACAGCTGATCAACACCTTTGGTAATGTGGCAGGATACAAGATCAACTCCAAAAAATCAGTTGCCTTCCTATACACAAAGGATAAGGAAGCAAAGAGGGAAATCAGAGAAGCATCACCTTTCACGATAGCCACAAATAGCATAAAATATCTTGGGGTAACTCTGACCAAGGAAGTGAAAGATCTATTTGACAAGAACTTTAAGTCTTTGAAGAAAGAAATTGAAGAGGACACCAGAAATGGAAGGATATCCCTTTCTCTTGGATTGGGAGGATCAACATAGTAAAAATGGCAATTCTACCAAAAGCAATCTATAGATTCAATGCAATCCCAATCAATGTCCCATCAAAATTCTTCACAGATCTGGAGAAGACAATAATCAACTTTATATGGAAAAAAAAAACCAGGATAGTCAAGACAATCTTATACAATAAAGAACTGTTTGGAGGCATCACCATCCCTGACTTCAAAGTCTATTACAGAGCTACTTTATTGAAAACAGCTTGGTACTGGCATAAAAACAGAGAAGTCGACCAATGGAATCGAATAGAAGACCCTGACTTTACCCCACAAACCTATGAACACCTGATTTTCGATAAAGGAGCAAAAGTATACAATGGAAAAAAGAGAGCATTTTCAACAAATTGTGCTGGCAAAACTGGATGTCAGTCTGTAGAAGAATGAAAATAGATCCATATCTATTATCATGCATAAAAATCAAGTCCAAATGGATTAAAGACCTCAATATCAGTCAGAACACACTGAACCTGATTGAAGAGAAAGTGGGAAGGACTCTACAACACATGGGCACAGGAGATCACTTGCTACGTATAACCCCAGCAGCACAGACACTAAGGGCATCATTGAATAAATGGGACCTCCTGAGACTGAGAAGATTCTGTAAAGCAAAGGACACTGTCACTAAGACAAAAAGGCAACCCACTGACTGGGAGATGATCTTCACCAACCCCGCAACTGACAAAGGTCTGATCTCCAAAATATATAAAGAAGTCAAGAAACTAGACCGTAAAAGGCTAATCAACACAATTATAAAATGGGGCACTGAGCTGAACAGAAAATTCTCAACAGAAGAAGTTCAAATGGCCAAAAGACACTTAAGAGCATGCTCAACTTCCTTAGTGATGAGGGAAATGCAAATCAAGACAACTATAAGATACCATCTTACACCTGTCAGAATGGCTAAAATAAAAAAACACCAATGATAGCCTTTGCTGGAGAGGTTGTCGAGAAAGGGGTACACTCATCCATTGCTGGTGGGAATGCAAACTTGTGCAACCACTTTGGAAAGCAATATGGCAGTTTCTCAGAAAATTCGGGATCAACGTACCCCTGGACCCAGCAATACCACTCTTGGGAATATACCCAAGAGATGCCCTATCATGCAACAAAAGTATATTCTCAACTAAGTTCATAGCAGCATTGTTTGTAATCGTCAGAACCTGGAAACAACCTAGATGCCCTTCAATGGAAGAATGGATGAAGAAAGTATGGAGTATATACATATTAGAGTATTACTCAGCGGTAAAAACCAATGACTTCTTGAATTTTGCATACAAATGGACGGAAATAGAAACCACTATCCTGAGTGAGGTAAGCCAGACACAAAAAGAGGAACATGGGATGTACTCACTCATATTTGGTTTCTAGCCATAGATAAAGGACATTGAGCCTATAATTCGTGATCCTAGAGAAGCTAAATAAAAAGGTGAAGCCAAAGAAAAACATATAATCATCCTTCTGAATATTAACCTTCATCATGCAATGAAAGGAGACAGAGACCCACAATTGGAGCACTGGACTGAAATCTCAAGGTCCAGATCAGGAGCAGAAGGAGAGAGAGCACAAGCAATGAACTCAGGACCGGACCATGAGGGGTGCACCCACACATGGAGACAATGGGGATGTTCTATCTGGAACTCACCAAGGCCAGCTGGCCCGGGTATGAAAATTCATGGGATAAAACCGGACTCGCAGAACATAGCGGACAATGAGGACTACTGAGAACTCAAGCACAATGGCAATGGGTTTTTGATCCTACTGCACATACTGACTTTGTGGGAGCCTAGGCAGTTTGGATGCTCACCTTACTAGACCTGGATGGAGGTGGGTGGTCCTTGGTCTTCGCACAGGGCAGTGAACCCTGATTGTTCTTTGGGATGACAAGGGAGGGGGACTTGATTGGGGGATGGGGAGGGAAAAGGGAGGCGGTGGTGGGAAGGAGGTAGAAATCTGTAATAAATAAATAAATAAATAACAGATCAACATGTCTGTTTCCAAGTGATCAATAATAACCTTGTGAACACGACCCAAATTCTGAGTCCAAATTCACTGAAACCAACAAGTGAACACCTTCTCTGCAGTGTGAGGACAAGACTCAGACTGGCCAATGCCTTCAATGGGCGGGGACTGCAAGACCTCACAATGTATCCAGTGAGGTCATTGCAAGAAAGTACTCATGCTATTCAGAACCTAAGAATTTTTCCTCCTTCTATCTCCCAGAATGGCATTTCTTTCTCCCTGGCTGCGACCAAATTTTTGAGAAGAAACATCATTTCTATAAGTCCTACACTCATTCTCTGGCTCACAATGCATAGGAAAGGCATGAATGGAGACTTGGGAAGATGGATCTCAAGCATGCTTGCATGGCTGTTCTGGGTTCCATTTCCTGTAATGACCCAATTTTTCCTTCTGGTTTCTACCACCCAGCTGTTTCACATCCTTCCCAGATATCACCCCCTTGCTGAGACCAGGAATTCAGAGATATGAAATAGTGTTATAATCTCTGTCTTACAAATTTTCATGAGAACATTTTGAGTATAAGGACAATAGCAGTAACACCAAGAATAGACTCAGTGCGCTGCCTGCTGAACCGAGTTAGTGATGTGTTATTCACTGGACAGTGGACACGTGGGCTTTGTCAATATTACTTCCACCTAGAACCTCAAATTCTCTAGTGACTCTGACTGCTGCAGACCTCCTTGTTTCTTTATGCATGATACACAGTCCTTTTTTATTAAACCCCAGTTATGGGAATCATATGGTATCCTGTCCTAAACACTGTGATGCCATTAGGAAATGTGTTGTTCGTCAAGATGTCCAAATTCATATTTTTTATGAGTAGGATGGTGCCAGAGGATGAGTCTTACAATGATAAGGGAATTCATAAGGCCAATGAAATGCTGTGCGAAGGAGCAAAACTATTGAGTTGGGTCCAAGTGCATGGTATAGTCAAACTATTTTCTAAAGCTAATATGTACTGACAAAAGCTTTAGGTTTAGAAATAAACCAATGTACAAAATGGCTAAGATAAATTGGCAGGTAGTAGAAAATGGTTGGTAATAAAAAGAGAAAATCTGAAGTAAATTCACAAAGTAAATCCAAAACTACAAACAGTAAACCCAAGTCTATACTGCAATATCAACTGTTCCTCCACTCCAGTGCCCCAGGTAACAAACTCACTGTGTTCCAGTCAGTGGCGATCACCGATGTTCAATTCCAAAGACGGATGCAGTACTAATTCTCTCAGAACAAAAGTCTGAGTCCCACTGCTTTTTAGCTTACAAATAGCTTTGCTGCAGTATAAGGACAAGGTCCAGGCCAAGCTGCTCCCTTATATAGGCTGGGGACAGTCTTTCCTCATAGTGGCTCCTTGTGAGGTCATACAAGCTGTGGACCAATCACAGCTAGCCAAAATCCTTCACTCTTTTCTAGTTCTTTTCATGGCTCCTCCCAAATCTATGTCAAAATACAACTTCGAGAGGCACAGGTTGTCTTGTATTATGCTTTCTGACTGCCAGACTTGGCTTAGTGTTGGGTTCAGCTTCTGGCCCTGACAGAAGAGTGTGAGGCAGCTGTTACCACTGTATTGATAGTTTCCCAGGGATTTTAAAAACCAACCACCTCCAGCCAGGCCACACATCCCTGAATTTCCTAATTACTCAAACAGAACTGCCTAAGGGGCACAAGGGATCAAGCATATGAGACAGTAGAGGATATATCAAATTCAACCCATGACAAAGACCTTTTACCCTCAATGGTAATAATAAATAAGGGGAAAGAAAATGATAGACTCAGGAAGATTTCTGGTTCCTTGGGTTATGGAGACTGATTTTGATTAGTTATGTAGGATTCTTTAATGGCCTTGAGAATTGTGACCTTTAATTCTGTATCAACATTTGGTTTTTCCAATCCTCATCATCTCTGTATCAAGAGTATTCAATTCCTTTTGCTTTCAACTTAAACTGACAGATTTAAAAGATGTGGTCCTTTACTGGCACTGAGAGGCTCTAATAAGATGTTCTGTTTCCAATGCAACAAAGGCCATGTGAGGAACCTCTGTGGGCCTCAGAGGATGAAGCTTCATCATAATTGTATCATAAGAACCAATATTAAGTTATATTTTTTATATTTTAATAAATAAATCTTGCCTGAAGACCAGAGGCATAGCTAAACCACTAAAGTTCAAATAATGCTGGAACACATCTCCCCCCCACCCCAGGATTAGGGATTCAGAGGACAAAACATCTCTGAGAGTTCATTGCTACCCTGGACTACACAAGACCAATGCACAAGCAATTCCAGGTAGTGGTGCCTCACACCTTTAATCCGAGTACTAGAGAGTCACATAATTAATCCCAGTAGTATAGGTCATAAAAGTGAGAGGAGAGAGAGGCTTGGTCTGCTTAGTCTGTGGCCATCAAGCCTTGGTAGAGGTAAGACTTCTTTAGTGAGTTGCCTGCTTTTCTGCTTTTCAGGTTGAACCCCAATTTCTGTCTCTAGGATTTTATTATTAGTACTACAACCTTGATCTGATTTCCCATCAGAATCCATAGATCTCATAAAATAGTGATTGATTGTCACAATATTAATGAGAAAGTCTAGTCATTCCAGAGTACTATATCTTGTAAGGGGGGGGGGCACTTGTTCATCCCAGCTACCTGGCTATCTTAGGCCTGAAATAATCACAGAGAAATGGTATTAATTAAGTCATTGCTTGGCACATTATCTCTAGCCTCTTATTGGCTATCTCTCACATTTTGATTTAATCTATTTCTATTAATCTGTATATCTCCATGTGGCAGTGGCTTACCGTAAAGATGCTAACCGGCGACATCTGTCTCAGTTGGAGGAACCCTGGCTTCTCTCTTACTCTGCTTTTTTTTCCTCCCAGAATTCAGTTCTGTGTTCTCCTCCTACCTAAGTTCTGCCCTATCAGGGCAAAGCAGTTTTTGTTATTTATTAACCAATGAAAGCAACACACAAACAGAAGGAACTCCTACACCAACTCTACACAAAATGTTTTATTTCTAGTGTCATGTGATGGAGCCATGCCATCCTTGCCCTCTGATTAAATTCTTTGTTTCCATCATTACTACACTTTGAAAATAGATTTCTTGTTATTTTGACAATAATGAAGTCAGGACGAACCTCTCAAGAGATGAAGGGTAGAAGTTATCTGCTTTTTTTCTTTGTAATTCTGTTTTGTCTCCTGCTTACTCAACAGAAGGAATGAACTCAGTCCTTTATTTATGTGGCTTACACTCTGCTTACTTTGTTAGGTAGTGTTTTCTTTTGTATTTCTACTGCTGTGACGAGACACCATGACCACAGCAACTCCTATAAAGGAAATCATCTTTTTGAGGTAGCAGGTTACAGTTCAGAACTTCAGACCATTATCATCATGGTGATGCACTTGGAAGCAGGCAGGCGTGCAGGCATAGTGCTGTCTATGTCTTGATCACAAGGAAACAAGAAGTAAACCTAGCAATTGGGCATGGCATGTGCATATGGAAGACCACATACTCACACCCACAGTGAAATACTTTTTCCAACAAAGTCATACCTATTCTAACAGAACTATACCTCGGAATAGTGCCACACTTATGAGCTTATTACCACCACATTCCAATCCCTGGTCCCCAAAAGCTTATGACAACACCATAATATTACATGGATTTTGTCTAACTTCAAAAGTCTCCACAGTTTATCACAGTCTCCACAATGTTTAAAGTCTAAAGTTCCTTCTGAGATTCGTTCTCTCTCTCTCTCTCTCTCTCTCTCTCTCTCTCTCTCTCTCTCTCTCTCTCTCTCTGGGTTTCTCTGTGTAACAAAGAGCCCTAGCTCTTCTGGAACTAGCTCTTGTAGACCAGGCTGCCCTCATACTCACAGAGATTTGCCTGCCCCTGCCTCCCAAGTGCTGGGATTAAAGGCATGCATCACTACTGCTCAGCAATTCATGCAATCTCTTAACGGTAATCCCCAGTAAAATCAAAATCAAAAAGCAGATCACCAATTCCAATAAATAATGGCACAGTACATACATTACCATTCCAATATATAGGTAAATGATCAAGCATAGTGAGGAAATACTGAACCAAAACAAGACCAACCCTGTGGGCAACTTCCAAACTCTATACATCTCCATGTCTGATGTCAAAACTTTCTTCAGATCTTCAATTCCATTCAGTTTTGTTGACTATACCATACTTCTTTTTTTTCTGGGCTGTTTCCACTTACTGTTAGCAGCTCTCCTCAGCAGATATGCTACAGCTCTTACATCTCTAACATCTTGGAGTCTCCAAGGCTGTCCAGGCTTCAACTTTGCTGTTTTACCCAATGACCTATCTTTGCCTCCATCAGGGACATTCTTGACACATACCTGGCTCAGTAGATTCACTTCATAACTCCTTTCTTCTTTCTGACCTCACCTCTCAACCAAGAACCATGTGACCAAACTGCCAAGTTCTGCTGCTTGCTGGGCCTGGAACCCACCATCCCCTTATTAATTACATCTTCACCATCTTTTTTCTAATGGTTACTTTCATTAGGTATGCTGTGCTGTCCTGAAGTTACTCTGTAGAACAGACCAGCCTCAAATTGAGAGATCTGCCAGCCTATGCCTTCCGAGTGCTGGGATTAAAAGTGTGTGCCACTATACCCAGCTCTAAGCTTCTCTTCAATTTCCTTTCATAACCACAGACACAGAGGACATTCAGAGAATCATTAGATCTTACTACAAAAGCCTGTATGCCACAAAACTGGAAAATGCAAAAGAAATGGACATTTTTTTAGATAAGTACCATATACCAAAGCTAAACCAAGACCAGGTGAACGATCTAAATAGACCTGTTAGTCGTGAAGAATTAGAAACTGTTACCAAAAATCTCCCTTCCAAAAAAAGCTCAGGACCAGATGGTTTTAATGCAGAATGCTACCAGAACTTCCAAGAAGACCGAATACCTATACTCCTTAATGTAATTCACAATATAGAAAGAGAAGAGTCACTGCCAAATTCCTTTTATGAAGCTACAAATACCCTGATACCAAAACCACACAAAGACCCAACCAAGAAAGAGAATTACAGGCCTATATCACACATGAATATCGACACAAAAATTTTCAATAAAATACTGGCAAACCGAATCCAAGAACACATTAGAAAAATTATCCATTATGATCAAGTAGGCTTCATCCCAGAGATGCAGGGCTGGTTCAATATATGCAAATCAATGTAATCCACCATATAAATAAACTGAAAGAAAAGAACCATATGATCATTTCATTAGATGCTGAAAAGCATTCTACAAAATTCAACACCCCTTTATGATAAAGGTCTTGGAGAGATTAGGGATATAAGGGTCATACCAAAATATAATAAAAGCTATTTACAGCAAGCCGACACCTAACATTAAATTAAATGCAGAAAAACTCAAAGCCATCCCACTAAAATGAGGAACACGACAAGGATGTCCACTCTCTCCATACCTCTTCAATATTGTGCTTGATGTTTTAGCAATAGCAATAAGACAACATAACGGGATCAAGGGGTTTCGTATTGGAAAGGAAGAAGTTAAGCTTTTGTTATTTGCAGATGATATGATAGTATACTTAAGCGACCCCAAAAACTCTATCAAAGAACTCCTACAGCTGATCAACACCTTTGGTAATGTGGCAGGATACAAGATCAACTCCAAAAAATCAGTTGCCTTCCTATACACAAAGGATAAGGAAGCAAAGAGGGAAATCAGAGAAGCATCACCTTTCACGATAGCCACAAATAGCATAAAATATCTTGGGGTAACTCTGACCAAGGAAGTGAAAGATCTATTTGACAAGAACTTTAAGTCTTTGAAGAAAGAAATTGAAGAGGACACCAGAAATGGAAGGATATCCCTTTCTCTTGGATTGGGAGGATCAACATAGTAAAAATGGCAATTCTACCAAAAGCAATCTATAGATTCAATGCAATCCCAATCAATGTCCCATCAAAATTCTTCACAGATCTGGAGAAGACAATAATCAACTTTATATGGAAAAAAAAAACCAGGATAGTCAAGACAATCTTATACAATAAAGAACTGTTTGGAGGCATCACCATCCCTGACTTCAAAGTCTATTACAGAGCTACTTTATTGAAAACAGCTTGGTACTGGCATAAAAACAGAGAAGTCGACCAATGGAATCGAATAGAAGACCCTGACTTTACCCCACAAACCTATGAACACCTGATTTTCGATAAAGGAGCAAAAGTATACAATGGAAAAAAGAGAGCATTTTCAATAAATTGTGCTGGCAAAACTGGATGTCAGTCTGTAGAAGAATGAAAATAGATCCATATCTATTATCATGCATAAAAATCAAGTCCAAATGGATTAAAGACCTCAATATCAGTCAGAACACACTGAACCTGATTGAAGAGAAAGTGGGAAGGACTCTACAACACATGGGCACAGGAGATCACTTGCTACGTATAACCCCAGCAGCACAGACACTAAGGGCATCATTGAATAAATGGGACCTCCTGAGACTGAGAAGATTCTGTAAAGCAAAGGACACTGTCACTAAGACAAAAAGGCAACCCACTGACTGGGAGATGATCTTCACCAACCCCGCAACTGACAAAGGTCTGATCTCCAAAATATATAAAGAAGTCAAGAAACTAGACCGTAAAAGGCTAATCAACACAATTATAAAATGGGGCACTGAGCTGAACAGAAAATTCTCAACAGAAGAAGTTCAAATGGCCAAAAGACACTTAAGAGCATGCTCAACTTCCTTAGTGATGAGGGAAATGCAAATCAAGACAACTATAAGATACCATCTTACACCTGTCAGAATGGCTAAAATAAAAAAACACCAATGATAGCCTTTGCTGGAGAGGTTGTCGAGAAAGGGGTACACTCATCCATTGCTGGTGGGAATGCAAACTTGTGCAACCACTTTGGAAAGCAATATGGCAGTTTCTCAGAAAATTCGGGATCAACGTACCCCTGGACCCAGCAATACCACTCTTGGGAATATACCCAAGAGATGCCCTATCATGCAACAAAAGTATATTCTCAACTAAGTTCATAGCAGCATTGTTTGTAATCGTCAGAACCTGGAAACAACCTAGATGCCCTTCAATGGAAGAATGGATGAAGAAAGTATGGAGTATATACATATTAGAGTATTACTCAGCGGTAAAAACCAATGACTTCTTGAATTTTGCATACAAATGGACGGAAATAGAAACCACTATCCTGAGTGAGGTAAGCCAGACACAAAAAGAGGAACATGGGATGTACTCACTCATATTTGGTTTCTAGCCATAGATAAAGGACATTGAGCCTATAATTCGTGATCCTAGAGAAGCTAAATAAAAAGGTGAAGCCAAAGAAAAACATATAATCATCCTTCTGAATATTAACCTTCATCATGCAATGAAAGGAGACAGAGACCCACAATTGGAGCACTGGACTGAAATCTCAAGGTCCAGATCAGGAGCAGAAGGAGAGAGAGCACAAGCAATGAACTCAGGACCGGACCATGAGGGGTGCACCCACACATGGAGACAATGGGGATGTTCTATCTGGAACTCACCAAGGCCAGCTGGCCCGGGTATGAAAATTCATGGGATAAAACCGGACTCGCAGAACATAGCGGACAATGAGGACTACTGAGAACTCAAGCACAATGGCAATGGGTTTTTGATCCTACTGCACATACTGACTTTGTGGGAGCCTAGGCAGTTTGGATGCTCACCTTACTAGACCTGGATGGAGGTGGGTGGTCCTTGGTCTTCGCACAGGGCAGTGAACCCTGATTGTTCTTTGGGATGACAAGGGAGGGGGACTTGATTGGGGGATGGGGAGGGAAAAGGGAGGCGGTGGTGGGAAGGAGGTAGAAATCTGTAATAAATAAATAAATAAATAAATAAATAAATAACAGATCAACATGTCTGTTTCCAAGTGATCAATAATAACCTTGTGAACACGACCCAAATTCTGAGTCCAAATTCACTGAAACCAACAAGTGAACACCTTCTCTGCAGTGTGAGGACAAGACTCAGACTGGCCAATGCCTTCAATGGGCGGGGACTGCAAGACCTCACAATGTATCCAGTGAGGTCATTGCAAGAAAGTACTCATGCTATTCAGAACCTAAGAATTTTTCCTCCTTCTATCTCCCAGAATGGCATTTCTTTCTCCCTGGCTGCGACCAAATTTTTGAGAAGAAACATCATTTCTATAAGTCCTACACTCATTCTCTGGCTCACAATGCATAGGAAAGGCATGAATGGAGACTTGGGAAGATGGATCTCAAGCATGCTTGCATGGCTGTTCTGGGTTCCATTTCCTGTAATGACCCAATTTTTCCTTCTGGTTTCTACCACCCAGCTGTTTCACATCCTTCCCAGATATCACCCCCTTGCTGAGACCAGGAATTCAGAGATATGAAATAGTGTTATAATCTCTGTCTTACAAATTTTCATGAGAACATTTTGAGTATAAGGACAATAGCAGTAACACCAAGAATAGACTCAGTGCGCTGCCTGCTGAACCGAGTTAGTGATGTGTTATTCACTGGACAGTGGACACGTGGGCTTTGTCAATATTACTTCCACCTAGAACCTCAAATTCTCTAGTGACTCTGACTGCTGCAGACCTCCTTGTTTCTTTATGCATGATACACAGTCCTTTTTTATTAAATCCCAGTTATGGGAATCATATGGTATCCTGTCCTAAACACTGTGATGCCATTAGGAAATGTGTTGTTCGTCAAGATGTCCAAATTCATATTTTTTATGAGTAGGATGGTGCCAGAGGATGAGTCTTACAATGATAAGGGAATTCATAAGGCCAATGAAATGCTGTGCGAAGGAGCAAAACTATTGAGTTGGGTCCAAGTGCATGGTATAGTCAAACTATTTTCTAAAGCTAATATGTACTGACAAAAGCTTTAGGTTTAGAAATAAACCAATGTACAAAATGGCTAAGATAAATTGGCAGGTAGTAGAAAATGGTTGGTAATAAAAAGAGAAAATCTGAAGTAAATTCACAAAGTAAATCCAAAACTACAAACAGTAAACCCAAGTCTATACTGCAATATCAACTGTTCCTCCACTCCAGTGCCCCAGGTAACAAACTCACTGTGTTCCAGTCAGTGGCGATCACCGATGTTCAATTCCAAAGACGGATGCAGTACTAATTCTCTCAGAACAAAAGTCTGAGTCCCACTGCTTTTTAGCTTACAAATAGCTTTGCTGCAGTATAAGGACAAGGTCCAGGCCAAGCTGCTCCCTTATATAGGCTGGGGACAGTCTTTCCTCATAGTGGCTCCTTGTGAGGTCATACAAGCTGTGGACCAATCACAGCTAGCCAAAATCCTTCACTCTTTTCTAGTTCTTTTCATGGCTCCTCCCAAATCTATGTCAAAATACAACTTCGAGAGGCACAGGTTGTCTTGTATTATGCTTTCTGACTGCCAGACTTGGCTTAGTGTTGGGTTCAGCTTCTGGCCCTGACAGAAGAGTGTGAGGCAGCTGTTACCACTGTATTGATAGTTTCCCAGGGATTTTAAAAACCAACCACCTCCAGCCAGGCCACACATCCCTGAATTTCCTAATTACTCAAACAGAACTGCCTAAGGGGCACAAGGGATCAAGCATATGAGACAGTAGAGGATATATCAAATTCAACCCATGACAAAGACCTTTTACCCTCAATGGTAATAATAAATAAGGGGAAAGAAAATGATAGACTCAGGAAGATTTCTGGTTCCTTGGGTTATGGAGACTGATTTTGATTAGTTATGTAGGATTCTTTAATGGCCTTGAGAATTGTGACCTTTAATTCTGTATCAACATTTGGTTTTTCCAATCCTCATCATCTCTGTATCAAGAGTATTCAATTCCTTTTGCTTTCAACTTAAACTGACAGATTTAAAAGATGTGGTCCCTTACTGGCACTGAGAGGCTCTAATAAGATGTTCTGTTTCCAATGCAACAAAGGCCATGTGAGGAACCTCTGTGGGCCTCAGAGGATGAAGCTTCATCATAATTGTATCATAAGAACCAATATTAAGTTATATTTTTTATATTTTAATAAATAAATCTTGCCTGAAGACCAGAGGCATAGCTAAACCACTAAAGTTCAAATAATGCTGGAACACATCTCCCCCCCACCCCAGGATTAGGGATTCAGAGGACAAAACATCTCTGAGAGTTCATTGCTACCCTGGACTACACAAGACCAATGCACAAGCAATTCCAGGTAGTGGTGCCTCACACCTTTAATCCGAGTACTAGAGAGTCACATAATTAATCCCAGTAGTATAGGTCATAAAAGTGAGAGGAGAGAGAGGCTTGGTCTGCTTAGTCTGTGGCCATCAAGCCTTGGTAGAGGTAAGACTTCTTTTTTTTTTTTTTTTTTTTTTTACTTTTTTCATTTTATTTTATTTTATTTTTTTTTTACTTATTTATTTATTTTTATTCTTTTTTAATTAAAATTTCCACCTGCTCCCCATTTCCCATTTCCCTCCCCTCCTCCCAAATATTGCCCTCCCCCCACTTCCCTCCCCCTATCCCCACTCCTCTTCTCCTCCCCCCCACTCCATTCCCCCTCCCTCTCGTTACTGAAGAGCAGTCCAAATTCCCTGCCCTGCGGGAAGACCAAGGTCCTTCTATCTACGTCCAGAAAGGTGAGCGTCCAAACAGGCTAAGCTCCCACAAAGCCAGTTCATGTATTAGGATCGAAACCTAGTGCCATTGTCCTTGGCTTCTCATCAGTCTTCATTGACCGCCATGCTCAGAGAGTCCGGAATCAACCCATGCTTATTCAGTCCCAGACCAGCTGGCCTTGGTGGGCTCCCAATAAATCAGTTCCACTGTCACAGTGGGTGGGTGCATCCCTCGTGGTCCTGATTTTTTGCTCATGTTCTCCCTCCTTCTGCTCCTCATTTGGACCTTAGGAGCTCAGACCGTTGCTCCAAATTGAGACTCTGTCTCTACCTCGATCCATCGCCAGATGAAGGTTCTAAGGTGATATGCAAGATATTCATCAGTATAGGATAGGGTCATTTCAGGTTCCCTCTCCTTAGTTGCCCAAGGTACCAGCTGGGGACATATTCCTGGACACCTGCGAACCCCTCAAGAGTCAAGTCTCTTGCCAACCCTAAGATGGCTCCCTTAGATAGGATATATACTTCGCTGCTCCCGTATCCATCCTTCCTATATCCCAACCATCCCAATCCTCCGAGCTCCTCCCATCCTCCCCTTCTCATATTTCTCATCCCATTTCCCCTTTGCCCCATGCCACCTCACCCGCAAGTTCCAAGTTTTTGCCCTGGAATCTTGTCTACTTCCCCCTCTCCATGCGGATGACTATATGATTTTCTTTGGGTTCACTTTCTTATTTAGCTTCTATAGGATCACACATTATATGCTTAATGTCTTTTATTTTATGGCTAGAAACCGATTATGAGTGAGTACATCCCATGTTCCTCTTTTTGAGTCTGGGATACCTCACTCAGGATAGTGTTTTCTATTTCCATCCATTTGCACGCAAAATTCGAGAAGTCATTGTTTTTTACTGCTGAGTAGTACTCTAATATGTATATATTCCACACTTTCTTCATCCATTCCTCCATTGAAGGGCATCTAGGTTGTTTCCAGGTTTTGGCTATTACAAACAATGCTGCTATGAACATAGTTGAACAGATACTTTTGTCATTTGATGTGGCATCTCTTGGGTATAGTCCCAATAGTGGTATTACTGGATCTTGGGGTAGGTTGATCCCAAATTTCCTGAGAAATCGCCACACTGATTTCCAAAGTGGTTGCACAAGTTTGCATTCCCACCAGCAATGAATGAGTGTGCCTCTTTCTCCACAACCTCTCCAGCAAAGGCTATCATTGGTGTTCTTGATTTTAGCCATTCTGACAGGTGTAAGATGGTATCTCAAAGTTGTTTTAATTTGCATTTCCCTTATCGCTAAGGAGGTTGAGCATGACCTTAGGTGTCTTTTGGCCATTTGAATTTCTTCTGTTGAGAATTCTCTGTTCAGATCAGTGCCCCATTTTTTTATTGGGTTCATTAGCATTTTAAAGTTTAGTTTCTTGAGTTCTTTATATATTTTGGTGATCAGACCTTTGTCTGTTGCAGGGTTGGTGAAGATCTTCTCCCAGTCAGTGGGTTGCCTTTTTGTCTTAGTGACAGTGTCCTTTGCTTTACAGAAGCTACTCAGTTTCAGGAGGTCCCATTTATTCAATGTTGCCCTTAATGTCTGTGCTGCTGGGGATAAACGTAGGAAGTGATCTCCTGTACCCATATGTTGTAGAGTACTTCCAACTTTTTCTTCTATCAGGTTCAGTGTGTTCAGACTAATATTGAGGTCTTTAATCCATTTGGACTTGAGTTTTGTGCATGGTGATAGATACGGATCTATTTTCATTCTTCTACACGTTGACAACCAGTTCTGCCAGCACCATTTGTTGAAGATGCTCTCTTTTTTCCATTGAATACTTTTAGCTCCTTTATCAAAAATTAGGTGTTCATAAGTTTGTGGGTTAAAATCAGGGTCTTCTACTCGGTTCCATTGGTCGACTTCTCTGTTTTTATGCCAATACCAAACTGTTTTCAATACTGAGGCTCTGTAATAGAGTTTGAGGTCAGGGATGGTAATGCCTCCAGACGATCCTTTATTATATAAGATTGTTTTGGCTATCCTGGGTTTTTTGTTTCTCCATATAAAGTTGATTATTGTCCTCTCAAGATCTGTGAAGAATTTTGATGGGATTTTAATGGGGATTGCATTGAATCTATAAATTGCCCTTGGTAGAATTGCCATTTTTACTATGTTGATCCTCCCTATCCAAGAGCAAGGGAGATCCTTCCATTTTCTGGTATCCTCCTCAATTTCTTTCTTCATTGACTTAAAGTTCTTGTCAAATAGATCCTTTACTTCCTTGGTTAGGGTTACCCCAAGATATTTTATGCTATTTGTGGCTATCGTGAAGGGTGATGCTTCTCTGATTTCCATCTCTGCTTCCTTATCCTTTGTGTATAGGAGGGCAACTGATTTTTTGGAATTGATCTTGTATCCTGCAACGCTACTAAAGGTGTTTATCAGCTGAAGGAGTTCTTTGCTGGAGTTTTTGGGGTCGCTTATGTACACTATCATATCGTCTGCAAATAATGAAAGTTTAACTTCTTCCTTTCCGATTTGAATCCCTTTGATCCCCTTATGTTGTCTTATTGCTATTGCTAGAATTTCAAGCACTATATTAAAGAGGTATGGAGAGAGTGGACAACCTTGTCGTGTTCCTGATTTTAGTGGAATAGCTTTGAGTTTCTCTCCATTTAATTTGATGTTAGCTGACGGCTTGCTATAAATAGCTTTTATTATAGTTAGGAACGACCCTTGTATTCCTAATCTCTCTAAGACCTTTATCATAAAGGGATGTTGAATTTTGTCAAATGCTTTTTCAGCATCTAATGAAATGATCATATGGTTTTTTTCTTTCAGTTTATTTATATGATGGATTACATTGATAGATTTTCGTATGTTGAACCAGCCCTGCATCTCTGGGATGAAGCCTACTTGATCATAATGGATAATTTTTCTGATGTGTTCTTGGATTCGGTTTGCCAGTATTTTATTGAGTATTTTTGGGTCGATGTTCATGAGTGAGATTGGCCTGTAGTTCTCTTTCTTGGTTGTGTCTTTGTGTGGTTTTGGTATCAGAGTAACTTCAGCTTCATAAAAGGAATTTGGCAATGACTTCTCTGTTTCAATATTGTGAAATACATTAAGGAGTATAGGTATTAGGTCTTCTTGGAAGTTCTGGTAGAATTCTGCATTGAAGCCATCTGGACCTGGGCTTTTTTTGGTGGGGAGGTTTTTTATAACAACTTCTAATTCTTCGCGACTAACAGGTCTATTTAGATTGTTCACCTGGTCCTGGTTTAACTTTGGTATATGGTACTTATCTAAAAAAGTGTCCATTTCTATAACATTTTCCAATTTTGTGGCATACAGATTTTTGTAGTAAGATCTAATGATTCTCTGAATTTCCTCTGAGTCTGTGGTTATGTCTCCCTTTTCGTTTCTGATTTTGTTAATTTGCGTATTCTCTCTCCGCCGTTTGATTAGTTTGGATAGGGGTTTATCAATCTTATTGATTTTCTCCATGAACCAGCTTTTTGTTTCATTGATTCTTTGGATTGTTTTCTGTGTTTCTATTTTGTTGATTTCAGCCCTCAATTTGATTATTTCCAGTCTTCTACTTCTCCTAGGTGAGTCTGCTTCTTTTTTTTCTAAAGCTTTCAGGTGGGCTATTAAGTCTCCAATGTGTGCTTTCTCCGTTTTCTTTAAGTGGGCACTTAATGCTATGAATTTTCCTCTTAGCACTGCTTTCATAGTGTCCCATAGGTTTGAGTATGTTGAGTCTTCGTTTTCATTGAATTCAAGAAAGACTTTAATTTCTTTCTTTATTTCTTCCTTGATCCAGGTGAGGTTCAGTAGTTGACTGTCCAGTTTCCATGAGTTCATAGGCTTTCTGGGGATAGCCTTGTTGTTGAATTCTAACTTTAATCCATGGTGATCTGATAAGACACAGGTGGTTACCGATATTTTTTTGTAACTGTGTAAGTTTGCTTTGTTACCGAGTATGTGGTCTATTTTCGAGAAGGTTCCATGAGCTGCAGAGAAGAAGGTATATTCTTTCCTATTTGGGTGGAATGTTCTATAGATGTCTGTTAAGTCCATTTGATTCATTACCTCCCTTAATCCTCTTATTTCTCTGTTAGGTTTCTGTTTGATTGACCTGTCCATTGGTGAGAGAGGAGTGTTGAAATCTCCTACTATTAGTGTGTGTGGTTTGATGACTGCCTTGAGTTTTAGTAACGTTTCTTTTACATAAGTGGGTGCTTTTATATTAGGGGCATATATATTCAGGATTGAGATTTCATCCTGGTGAATTGTTCCTGTTATGAGTAAAAAATGTCCATCTCCATCTCTTTTGATTGATTTTAGTTTGAAGTCAACTTTCTTAGAAATTAGTATGGCCACACCTGCTTGTTTCTTAGGTCCGTTTGCTTGATAAACCTTTTCCCAGCCCTTTACTCTGAGTAGATGTCTGTCTTTGTGGTTGAGGTGTGTTTCTTGTAAGCAGCAGAATGTTGGATCCTGTTTTCGTATCCAATCTCTTAGCCTGTGCCTCTTTATAGGTGAGTTGAGTCCATTGATATTAAGTGATATTAATGACCAGTGGTTGTTAACTCCGGTCATTTTTCCTTTCTTTCTTTCTTTCCTTTGGTAGTAGAGTTTGTGTGTTTCCCTTCTTCAAGTTGTGCTGGTGAAGGGTCTTTAGATGTCTGAGTTATTGTGGGCATTGTTGGACTCCTTGGTTTGTGATTTTCCTTCAATTACTTTCTGAAGGGCTGGATTTGTGGCTACGTATTGTTTAAATTTGTTTTTATCCTGGAAAACTTTGTTTTCTCCATTTATAGTGAACGAAAGCTTGGCTGGGTATAGTAGTCTGGGCTTGCATCCATGGTCTCGTAGTTTCTGCAGTATATCTATCCAGGACCTTCTGGCTTTCATGGTTTCCATAGAGAAATCAGGTGTAAGTCTGATAGGTTTACCTTTATAGGTAACTTGACCTTTTTCCTTTGCAGCTCTTAATATTCTTTCTTTATTCTGTATGTTTTGTGTTTTGATTATTATATGACGAGGAGATGTTTTTTTTTGATCCAGTCGATTTGGTGTTCTGTATGCTTCTTGGACCTTCAAAGGAATATCTTTCTTAAGGTTGGGAAAGTTTTCTTCTATAATTTTATTAAATATATTTTCTGGACCATTGAGCTGTACTTCTTCTCCTTCTTCTATCCCTATTATTCTTAGGTTTGGTCTTTTTATTGTGTCCCAGATTTCCTGAATGTTTTGTGATGAGAATTTGTTGGTTATGCTGTTTTCTTTGATGAGAGTGTTTATTTTCTCTATGGTATCTTCAGTGTCTGAGATTCTTTCTTCTATCTCTTGTAATCTGTTGGTGGTACTTGTCTCTGTAGTTCCTGTTCGTTTATTCAAATTTTCCATCTCCATCCTTCCCTCGGTTTGTGTTTTCTTTATTACTTCCACTTCGTTCTTCAAGTCTTGAACCGTTTCCCTTACCTGTTTGATTACTTTTTCTTGTTTCTCTTGGTTTTCTTGGGTATCTTTGAGATATTTATTCATTTCCTCTACCTTTTTGTTTGTAATCTCTAATTGGTTGTGGCAGTTTTTCACCTCCTGTTTAAGGTCCTCTATTATTTTCAAAAAATTCACTTTTGAGTCGAATTCTTCTAATTCTTCTGTATTAGGGTTTAGACTTCTCATTTCGGGATTCCTGGATCCTGGTGATGTCACGTTGCCTTTCAAGTTGTTGGGGGAATTCTTGCATTGGCGCCTGCCCATCTTTTCCCGTCCCGATGAAACTTCTTGGCACCTACACAGGAACTCCTGGATGCCCCAATGAGCCAGGGACTAATGGATGTAGGGCGCAGGCAGAGCAGGTCCAGCAGATCACAGCAGAGACTGCAGCCCCAGCAGCAGGGGCCAGCTTTCGCTGGCGGGGACCTTGAGGCCTGCCCTCTAGTCAAGAACTCACTGCTCTGGGTTGGTAGCCTTAGTGAAATGGCAGGAAACTGTTCCACAGCTAAGGACCTTGCAGACAAGGCAGGTTTGGGGGTGGGGGTGGGGGCGGGTGTGTAGGAGAGCAAGCCCTGCAGCAGGAGCTGGGGGAGGGGTGTTTGTGCTCTCTACCGGGACAGTCCGCCCCAGGATAGCACACACTCACCCGTCCCGATGAAACTTCTCGGCACCTACACAGGAACTCCTGGATGCCCCAATGAGCCAGGGACTAAGGGAAGTAGGGCGCAGGCAGAGCAGGTCCAGCAGATCACAGCAGAGACTGCAGCCCCAGCAGCAGGGGCCCGCTTTCCCTGGCGGGGACCTTGAGGCCTGCCCTCTGGTCAGGGACTCACTGCTCTGGGTTGGTAGCCTTAGTGAAATGGCAGGAAACTGTTCCACGGCTAAGGACCTTGCAGACAAGGCAGGTTTGGGGGTGGGGGTGGGGGCGGGTGTGTAGGAGAGCAAGCCCTGCAGCAGGAGCTGGGGGGGGGGTGTTTGTGCTCTCTACCGGGACAGTCCGCCCCAGGATAGCACACACTCACCCGTCCCGATGAAACTTCTCGGCACCTACACAGGAACTCCTGGATGCCCCAATGAGCCAGGGACTAAGGGAAGTAGGGCGCAGGCAGAGCAGGTCCAGCAGATCACAGCAGAGACTGCAGCCCCAGCAGCAGGGGCCCGCTTTCCCTGGCGGGGACCTTGAGGTCTGCCCTCTGGTCAGGGACTCACTGCTCTGGGTTGGTAGCCTTAGTGAAATGGCAGGAAACTGTTCCACAGCTAAGGACCTTGCAGACAAGGCAGGTTTGGGGGTGGGGGTGGGGGCGGGTGTGTAGGAGAGCAAGCCCTGCAGCAGGAGCTGGGGGAGGGGTGTTTGTGCTCTCTACCGGGACAGTCCGCCCCGGGATAGCACACACTCACCCGTCCTGATGAAACTTCTCGGCACCTACACAGGAACTCCTGGATGCCCCAATGAGCCAGGGACTAATGGAAGTAGGGCGCAGGCAGAGCAGGTCCAGCAGATCACAGCAGAGACTGCAGCCCCAGCAGCAGGGGCCCGCTTTCCCTGGCGGGGACCTTGAGGCCTGCCCTCTGGTCAGGGACTCACTGCTCTGGGTTGGTAGCCTTAGTGAAATGGCAGGAAACTGTTCCACAGCTAAGGACCTTGCAGACAAGGCAGGTTTGGGGGTGGGGGTGGGGGCGGGTGTGTAGGAGAGCAAGCCCTGCAGCAGGAGCTGGGGGAGGGGTGTTTGTGCTCTCTACCGGGACAGTCCGCCCCAGGATAGCACACACTCACCCGTCCCGATGAAACTTCTCGGCACCTACACAGGAACTCCTGGATGCCCCAATGAGCCAGGGACTAAGGGAAGTAGGGCCCAGGCAGAGCAGGTCCAGCAGATCACAGCAGAGACTGCAGCCCCAGCAGCAGGGGCCCGCTTTCCCTGGCGGGGACCTTGAGGCCTGCCCTCTGGTCAGGGACTCACTGCTCTGGGTTGGTAGCCTTAGTGAAATGGCAGGAAACTGTTCCACAGCTAAGGACCTTGCAGACAAGGCAGGTTTGGGGGTGGGGGTGGGGGCGGGTGTGTAGGAGAGCAAGCCCTGCAGCAGGAGCTGGGGGGGGGGTGTTTGTGCTCTCTACCGGGACAGTCCGCCCCAGGATAGCACACACTCACCCGTCCCGATGAAACTTCTCGGCACCTACACAGGAACTCCTGGATGCCCCAATGAGCCAGGGACTAATCGAGGTAAGACTTCTTTAGTGAGTTGCCTGCTTTTCTGCTTTTCAGGTTGAACCCCAATTTCTGTCTCTAGGATTTTATTATTAGTACTACAACCTTGATCTGATTTCCCATCAGAATCCATAGATCTCATAAAATAGTGATTGATTGTCACAATATTAATGAGAAAGTCTAGTCATTCCAGAGTACTATATCTTGTAAGGGGGGGGGCACTTGTTCATCCCAGCTACCTGGCTATCTTAGGCCTGAAATAATCACAGAGAAATGGTATTAATTAAGTCATTGCTTGGCACATTATCTCTAGCCTCTTATTGGCTATCTCTCACATTTTGATTTAATCTATTTCTATTAATCTGTATATCTCCATGTGGCAGTGGCTTACCGTAAAGATGCTAACCGGCGACATCTGTCTCAGTTGGAGGAACCCTGGCTTCTCTCTTACTCTGCTTTTTTTCCTCCCAGAATTCAGTTCTGTGTTCTCCTCCTACCTAAGTTCTGCCCTATCAGGGCAAAGCAGTTTTTGTTATTTATTAACCAATGAAAGCAACACACAAACAGAAGGAACTCCTACACCAACTCTACACAAAATGTTTTATTTCTAGTGTCATGTGATGGAGCCATGCCATCCTTGCCCTCTGATTAAATTCTTTGTTTCCATCATTACTACACTTTGAAAATAGATTTCTTGTTATTTTGACAATAATGAAGTCAGGACGAACCTCTCAAGAGATGAAGGGTAGAAGTTATCTGCTTTTTTTCTTTGTAATTCTGTTTTGTCTCCTGCTTACTCAACAGAAGGAATGAACTCAGTCCTTTATTTATGTGGCTTACACTCTGCTTACTTTGTTAGGTAGTGTTTTCTTTTGTATTTCTACTGCTGTGACGAGACACCATGACCACAGCAACTCCTATAAAGGAAATCATCTTTTTGAGGTAGCAGGTTACAGTTCAGAACTTCAGACCATTATCATCATGGTGATGCACTTGGAAGCAGGCAGGCGTGCAGGCATAGTGCTGTCTATGTCTTGATCACAAGGAAACAAGAAGTAAACCTAGCAATTGGGCATGGCATGTGCATATGGAAGACCACATACTCACACCCACAGTGAAATACTTTTTCCAACAAAGTCATACCTATTCTAACAGAACTATACCTCGGAATAGTGCCACACTTATGAGCTTATTACCACCACATTCCAATCCCTGGTCCCCAAAAGCTTATGACAACACCATAATATTACATGGATTTTGTCTAACTTCAAAAGTCTCCACAGTTTATCACAGTCTCCACAATGTTTAAAGTCTAAAGTTCCTTCTGAGATTCGTTCTCTCTCTCTCTCTCTCTCTCTCTCTCTCTCTCTCTCTCTCTCTCTCTCTTTCTGGGTTTCTCTGTGTAACAAAGAGCCCTAGCTCTTCTGGAACTAGCTCTTGTAGACCAGGCTGCCCTCATACTCACAGAGATTTGCCTGCCCCTGCCTCCCAAGTGCTGGGATTAAAGGCATGCATCACTACTGCTCAGCAATTCATGCAATCTCTTAACGGTAATCCCCAGTAAAATCAAAATCAAAAAGCAGATCACCAATTCCAATAAATAATGGCACAGTACATACATTACCATTCCAATATATAGGTAAATGATCAAGCATAGTGAGGAAATACTGAACCAAAACAAGACCAACCCTGTGGGCAACTTCCAAACTCTATACATCTCCATGTCTGATGTCAAAACTTTCTTCAGATCTTCAATTCCATTCAGTTTTGTTGACTATACCATACTTCTTTTTTTTCTGGGCTGTTTCCACTTACTGTTAGCAGCTCTCCTCAGCAGATATGCTACAGCTCTTACATCTCTAACATCTTGGAGTCTCCAAGGCTGTCCAGGCTTCAACTTTGCTGTTTTACCCAATGACCTATCTTTGCCTCCATCAGGGACATTCTTGACACATACCTGGCTCAGTAGATTCACTTCATAACTCCTTTCTTCTTTCTGACCTCACCTCTCAACCGAGAACCATGTGACCAAACTGCCAAGTTCTGCTGCTTGCTGGGCCTGGAACCCACCATCCCCTTATTAATTACATCTTCACCATCTTTTTTCTAATGGTTACTTTCATTAGGTATGCTGTGCTGTCCTGAAGTTACTCTGTAGAACAGACCAGCCTCAAATTGAGAGATCTGCCAGCCTATGCCTTCCGAGTGCTGGGATTAAAAGTGTGTGCCACTATACCCAGCTCTAAGCTTCTCTTCAATTTCCTTTCATAACCACAGACACAGAGGACATTCAGAGAATCATTAGATCTTACTACAAAAGCCTGTATGCCACAAAACTGGAAAATGCAAAAGAAATGGACATTTTTTTAGATAAGTACCATATACCAAAGCTAAACCAAGACCAGGTGAACGATCTAAATAGACCTGTTAGTCGTGAAGAATTAGAAACTGTTACCAAAAATCTCCCTTCCAAAAAAAGCTCAGGACCAGATGGTTTTAATGCAGAATGCTACCAGAACTTCCAAGAAGACCGAATACCTATACTCCTTAATGTAATTCACAATATAGAAAGAGAAGAGTCACTGCCAAATTCCTTTTATGAAGCTACAAATACCCTGATACCAAAACCACACAAAGACCCAACCAAGAAAGAGAATTACAGGCCTATATCACACATGAATATCGACACAAAAATTTTCAATAAAATACTGGCAAACCGAATCCAAGAACACATTAGAAAAATTATCCATTATGATCAAGTAGGCTTCATCCCAGAGATGCAGGGCTGGTTCAATATATGCAAATCAATGTAATCCACCATATAAATAAACTGAAAGAAAAGAACCATATGATCATTTCATTAGATGCTGAAAAGCATTCTACAAAATTCAACACCCCTTTATGATAAAGGTCTTGGAGAGATTAGGGATATAAGGGTCATACCAAAATATAATAAAAGCTATTTACAGCAAGCCGACACCTAACATTAAATTAAATGCAGAAAAACTCAAAGCCATCCCACTAAAATGAGGAACACGACAAGGATGTCCACTCTCTCCATACCTCTTCAATATTGTGCTTGATGTTTTAGCAATAGCAATAAGACAACATAACGGGATCAAGGGGATTCGTATTGGAAAGGAAGAAGTTAAGCTTTTGTTATTTGCAGATGATATGATAGTATACTTAAGCGACCCCAAAAACTCTATCAAAGAACTCCTACAGCTGATCAACACCTTTGGTAATGTGGCAGGATACAAGATCAACTCCAAAAAATCAGTTGCCTTCCTATACACAAAGGATAAGGAAGCAAAGAGGGAAATCAGAGAAGCATCACCTTTCACGATAGCCACAAATAGCATAAAATATCTTGGGGTAACTCTGACCAAGGAAGTGAAAGATCTATTTGACAAGAACTTTAAGTCTTTGAAGAAAGAAATTGAAGAGGACACCAGAAATGGAAGGATATCCCTTTCTCTTGGATTGGGAGGATCAACATAGTAAAAATGGCAATTCTACCAAAAGCAATCTATAGATTCAATGCAATCCCAATCAATGTCCCATCAAAATTCTTCACAGATCTGGAGAAGACAATAATCAACTTTATATGGAAAAAAAAAACAGGATAGTCAAGACAATCTTATACAATAAAGAACTGTTTGGAGGCATCACCATCCCTGACTTCAAAGTCTATTACAGAGCTACTTTATTGAAAACAGCTTGGTACTGGCATAAAAACAGAGAAGTCGACCAATGGAATCGAATAGAAGACCCTGACTTTACCCCACAAACCTATGAACACCTGATTTTCGATAAAGGAGCAAAAGTATACAATGGAAAAAAGAGAGCATTTTCAACAAATTGTGCTGGCAAAACTGGATGTCAGTCTGTAGAAGAATGAAAATAGATCCATATCTATTATCATGCATAAAAATCAAGTCCAAATGGATTAAAGACCTCAATATCAGTCAGAACACACTGAACCTGATTGAAGAGAAAGTGGGAAGGACTCTACAACACATGGGCACAGGAGATCACTTGCTACGTTTAACCCCAGCAGCACAGACACTAAGGGCATCATTGAATAAATGGGACCTCCTGAGACTGAGAAGATTCTGTAAAGCAAAGGACACTGTCACTAAGACAAAAAGGCAACCCACTGACTGGGAGATGATCTTCACCAACCCCGCAACTGACAAAGGTCTGATCTCCAAAATATATAAAGAAGTCAAGAAACTAGACCGTAAAAGGCTAATCAACACAATTATAAAATGGGGCACTGAGCTGAACAGAAAATTCTCAACAGAAGAAGTTCAAATGGCCAAAAGACACTTAAGAGCATGCTCAACTTCCTTAGTGATGAGGGAAATGCAAATCAAGACAACTATAAGATACCATCTTACACCTGTCAGAATGGCTAAAATAAAAAAACACCAATGATAGCCTTTGCTGGAGAGGTTGTCGAGAAAGGGGTACACTCATCCATTGCTGGTGGGAATGCAAACTTGTGCAACCACTTTGGAAAGCAATATGGCAGTTTCTCAGAAAATTCGGGATCAACGTACCCCTGGACCCAGCAATACCACTCTTGGGAATATACCCAAGAGATGCCCTATCATGCAACAAAAGTATATTCTCAACTATGTTCATAGCAGCATTGTTTGTAATCGTCAGAACCTGGAAACAACCTAGATGCCCTTCAATGGAAGAATGGATGAAGAAAGTATGGAGTATATACATATTAGAGTATTACTCAGCGGTAAAAACCAATGACTTCTTGAATTTTGCATACAAATGGACAGAAATAGAAACCACTATCCTGAGTGAGGTAAGCCAGACACAAAAAGAGGAACAGGGGATGTACTCACTCATATTTGGTTTCTAGCCATAAATAAAGGACATTGAGCCTATAATTCGTGATCCTAGAGAAGCTAAATAAAAAGGTGAAGCCAAAGAAAAACATATAATCATCCTTCTGAATATTAACCTTCATCATGCAATGAAAGGAGACAGAGACCCACAATTGGAGCACTGGACTGAAATCTCAAGGTCCAGATCAGGAGCAGAAGGAGAGAGAGCACAAGCAATGAACTCAGGACTGGACCATGAGGGGTGCACCCACACATGGAGACAATGGGGATGTTCTATCTGGAACTCACCAAGGCCAGCTGGCCCGGGTATGAAAATTCATGGGATAAAACCGGACTTGAAGAACATAGCGGACAATGAGGACTACTGAGAACTCAAGCACAATGGCAATGGGTTTTTGATCCTACTGCACGTACTGACTTTGTGGGAGCCTAGGCAGTTTGGATGCTCACCTTACTAGACCTGGATGGAGGTGGGTGGTCCTTGGTCTTCGCACAGGGCAGTGAACCCTGATTGTTCTTTGGGATGACAAGGGAGGGGGACTTGATTGGGGGATGGGGAGGGAAAAGGGAGGCGGTGGTGGGAAGGAGGCAGAAATCTGTAATAAATAAATAAATAAATAACAGATCAACATGTCTGTTTCCAAGTGATCAATAATAACCTTGTGAACACGACCCAAATTCTGAGTTCAAATTCCATGAAACCAACAAGTGAACACCTTCTCTGCAGTGTGAGGACAAGACTCAGACTGGCCAATGCCTTCAATGGGCGGGGACTGCAAGACCTCACAATGTATCTAGTGAGGTCTTGCAGCCTATGCCTTCCAAGTGCTGAGATTAAAAGCGTGTGCCACTATACCCATCTCTAATCTTCTCTTCAGTTTCCTCTCACAAGTTGGAAACTTAGTTGGGTGGAATCTTCCCTTGATCACCACATCCTTTGTTTCATTTTTAATCTGTTTATCTTTTTGAACACAGGACTTAGTTCCATTCCCCTTTCTGTGTTCCTTTTCCCTTCAAATTTTATATTTTATAATTTTCCCTCCTCAGCCTGCTCCTTTTTACTATCAATCTTCTTTAGAGTTACCACTAACATTCACAGGACCTAGCCTGTACTAGGAAGTTTTGGGATTTCTCTGCCAGTGGAATTAATTTAATCTCTTCACTTTAGACTCGGGCAGATGCTTCAGACAATGGTAAAATGCAGCTGCATTCTTTACCAAAATATCAAAAGAACAATCTCTAGGCATCATTCTAAACTTTTCTGAATCCTCTCAGGCCAGTCCCTGACAGTTCAAATAACTCATAGCACCACTGTTTTCCATGGTTTACTATGGCCCATTAAGCAGTACTTAAAGTATTCTATTGCTTTCTTAACCCAAATCACCAAAGCCCACATTACTCCAAACAGAAACATGGTCAGCCCTATCAGAGCAATACCCCAGTTCATGGTACCAACTTCTGTCTTAGTTAGGAATTTCTATTGCTGTGAAGAGATGCCACGACCATGGCAACCCTTATAAAAGAAGGCATTTAATTGAGGTGTCTGTTTATAGCTCAGAGATTCAATTAATTATCAACATGGCAGGGCACTTGGTAGAGTGAAGGCAGACATGTTGAGAGCTACATCTTGATCAGAATGCAGTAGGAAGCAAACTGAGACATTGGGTGTAGTTTGGGCTTGTATGAACCCTCAAAGCCTACCCAACAGTGACATAATTTGTCCAAAAGGTCATGCCTTTTTTTTAAGAAAGAAAGCCACACCTTCTATTAGTGCCACTCCATGTGAGTTTGTAGGGGCCAATTACCTTCAAATGACCAACATGGGTTTCTCCAGGCATTGGACATGATCTGCCTCTCTGTTCTGCATGGACACAAACTGTCTAAATTGAAGGAAGATCATAAAAGTATCATTTAACAGATTTCATACAAAACTTCTGGTTGTCAACCCTGTATACTTTTCAAGGATTGATAGATGGAGAACTCATGACTGTCCCTAGAATTTCAGCTTGGGTGATTCATCCCATTCATATAGCTTAATCCACTGCCATTTTCTTTTTTTCCACTTGTAGAACCTGATGTCCATATGTCTGGCTAGTCCTTCATTGGACCTTGTCCTGTTTTCTTTCTTTTGCAGCTGGAGTCAAGTCTGTAACTCTAATCTTACCCCCAGGCTGTTTTCCCAGGTCTACCAAGTCTTGATTTCCATTCTTCCCTTTTCACTGCAGACTATGTTTTCATTCTATATCCTGCTTCTGAAGTTGAAGTCTGCTGAAGTCTGACTTTGAGCCTTTAAAGTCACTGTGTAACCTACGTACAGCTAGCATCCAACCAAGAAAGCAGAGAGAAAGATAGGGTAAAAGGAAAAACAAAGAAAGAAAGATTATGGGACAGAGAGACTGATAGATCACCTTTGTAATATGTGATTGATTCCTGATATTCCTATTTAATGTTATAATAATCAAAGCTGTTCTCTTCAGCATAGAAAATTGCATATGTCTTACAGAATCATATCCTGGAGCATGGTTTCTGGGAATTGAACTAAGGACCTTTGGAAGAGCAGACAGTGCTCTTAACCACTGAGCCAGTTCTCCAACAGTGGGAGATTTGATATGAATTTAAGCTATAGTAGAGCATCTTTTACAAACTTTAGTAATTGAGCCCTTGGGTCCAATGTATAGCTGTTAATATTTGCAATGTCCTCTTGGTAGATTTTTCCTTTGATGAGTACATTGTCTTTGCCTTTCTTCTGATTAGTTTTCAGTTGATGTTTATTTCACAAGATATTAAAATGACTTCACTAGACTGCTTCTTAGGTCTCTTTTCTTGGAATAACTTTCTCTGTACTTTTACTCAAAGGGGATGCCTATCACTGGTTTTAAAGTGTGTTTCTTAGATGCAGCAGAAGGTTGTATCTTTTTCACATCCATTCTTAAGTCTATGTATGATCTTTTATTGGGTAAAACCGAACATTGATGTTGCGAATTATCAATGAGTCCCAGTTGTTGATTCCTGCTATCTTGTTGTTGTTGTGTAGATTTTTCTCCCTTCTTTTGATTTGCTTTGGATGTTCTCTTATTTTTTCCTGTTGGTACTTGTGGGTATTGTTAATCTCTTTGGGTAAGTGTCTGCCTTTTAGCTCATTCTGTTTGGCTGAATTTGCAGATAGATTTTGCTCAAATTTTGTTTTATTATGAGATTTTTTTCATCTCTTATTATTGAATGCTTGACTGAGTATAGTCATCTGGGTAGATATGTGTGGTCTCTTAGAGTTTGTAGAACATATGTTCTGGCCTTTTTGACATTTAGAGTCCCCACTGAAGAACCAAAGACTATTCTAATAGGTTTAAGATTATATGTTTCATGTTATTTTAGCTTTTCTTTGCTGTTTCTAATATTTTTCCTTTGTTCTTGAGTTTAATATTTGATTATTATGTGATGAAAGAAACTTCTTCTCTATCTCAGTCTATTTGGTATTCTGCATGTTTTTTGTACCATGATAAGTATATCCACTTTCAGATTGGGAATATTTTCTTCTATGAATTTGTTTAAAAATTTTTTTTACCCTGGGTTTCTTTGCTGTTTCCTATTTCTCTCATTTATACATTTTTTTATTTTCTTTGTGTACCAGATTTTCTCTATTTTTTTGACCTGGGATTTTGTAGATTTAACATTTTCTTATACTGAAAGACAAGGATAAATCCAGACCCCCTAGTGGGAAGAGAAGAGCCAAAAGTCTAGGTTAACCGGTTCTGTGACTTTGTTTTAGGAACTGGCTAAGCACAAAGTTATATTATAATCTTGAGAAATGGGGAGTTACCCTCTTGTGACTATCACTGGTATTTTTGGATTTTCCAATGATGCCCTCCCTATCCTCTTTGGGTTGTGGTTTCTTCACTTAAATACCCCTTCTCCCAGATACTTGGGGTTGAACTCCTCTACCCCTGTGTGGGATGATTCTAGGCCCCACCGCACTGGTTCCTGTCAATAAACCTTGTGTGATTACTGTAATAATGGTCTCTCATGAGTTCTTGGGGGTCATGTTATCCCAAGACTTGAGTGAGAGTCTCCCAACTCCGGGGGTCTTCCAATATCAACATATCTCATTCCTCTACCTTGATAACAATGACTGAGATTTTTACTTCCATCTCTTTAATGCTGTTGAAAAAGACTTGTATCTGAAGTTCCTGTTCTAGTTCCTAAATTTTTCATTTTCAACTTTTCCTACTTTGTTTTTTCTTTACTGATTCTATTTCCATCTACAAGTCTTAAACTGTTCTTTTCCTAAATTCTAGTTTTTGTATTTTCATAGATTTCAATTAAGAATTTATACACTTCTTCTTTAATGATCTCTAACATATTACTAATGGCTATTCTCAAGTTCGTATCTTTTACTTCAGTAAAATTACATTTCTCAGGACTTACTTTAAAAGGATTATTGTTGTTGGTTGACATATATTGTCCTGGTAGTTACTAATTGTGTTTTATACTCAGAAGTAGGCATCTGGATTTAGGATGATTCTATTTTTAGGTGTGGAGATCTGGTCTTGTGTTTGTTGGTGGATTCCTTGGTTTCTGATTCCCTCTCTAGTTTAAGGAGAATGTGGTGGTTTGGGGTGGCCTGGTAGGAATTAGGTTGACATACTTGTAGGTGTAGATACTGCTTCTCTGTCCTATCTGCTTCTCTGTCCATCGAAGCCTATGGTTCCCAGTGAACGCCTGTTAGTGCTGGAGGCTGAGACAAAGGGAAGTAGTGGTGAGCAAGGCGATAACAAAAAGATGATCTTCTATCCTGGCCAGCGGGATATGAACAGGGGTCCCTGATAAACCTGGAGGAGAAGAATGGAAGGAACAAGAGACATGAGAAACGATGAAAGGCAGGATTTCTGATCAAGCTGCCGATTTTTTTATCCCTCAGAAGCTGTTATATAGCAAATTGGCAAGGGGAAGGGGAGGTGTGTCAGGTCTGATGGAACTCAGGCCTGGAGACATCCCTAGCTAATAAGGAAATACTGAGGGTCTGTAATTATTAACTAACAAAGGAAATGCTAATTACTTCTAAAGCCTGGGGCCTACAGGTCTCACTAGGCTAATTTCTTAGTCCTTGCCCTACAAAGTTGAATATCTTACTTGTGAACTTGGGATGGCATAAACAAAATACAGATCTCAAAATACAGGTCTTTGCTTCCAACAGTCTTCTGTTTGGGATGAGATATAGCAGGTGTAATGAAGGAAATATAACAGGTGTACTATGGATATCCAGGTGTGTATAGCTGGGATGAGATATAACAGGTGTAATGAAGGTAATAATCAGGTGTAATATGGATATAACAGGTGTGTATAGCTGGAATGAGATATAGCAGGTGTAATGAAGGTAATAGAACAGGTGTGTTATGGATATAATGGATGTGTATAGCTAGAATGAGATATAACAGGTGTAATGAAGGTAATATAACAGGTGTACTATGGATATAGCAGGTGTGTATAGCTGGAATGATGTATAACAGGTGTAATGAAGGTAATAGAACAGGTGTACTATGGATATAACAGGTGTGTATAGCTGGGATGAGGTGTTACAGGTGTAATGAAGGTAATAGAACAGGTGTACTATGGATATAACAGGTGTGTATAGTTGGGATGAGGTGTTACAGGTGTAATGAAGGTAATAGAACAGGTGTACTATGGATATAACAGGTGTGTATAGTTGGGATGAGGTGTTACAGGTGTAATGAAGGTAATAGAACAGGTGTACTATGGATATAACAGGTGTGTATAGTTGGGATGAGGTGTTACAGGTGTAATGAAGGTAATAGAACAGGTGTACTATGGATATAACAGGTGTGTATAGTTGGGATGAGGTGTTACAGGTGTAATGAAGGTAATAGAACAGGTGTACTATGGATATAACAGGTGTGTATAACTGGGATGAGATATAACAGGTGTAATGGAGGTAATAGAACAGGTGTACTATGGATATAACAGGTGTGTATAGCTGGGATGAGATATAACAGGTGTAATGGAGGTAATAGAACAGGTGTACTATGGATATAACAGGTGTGTATAGCTGGGATGAGATTAGAGAATTGTATATGATGGAGAGAGAGAGATGGTAGACTGAATATTTGAAGATCACTACCTTCTTCCCTGGATAGCATGATAAGTAGGTCCCAGTATCTGTAGGATTTGTTGTCTGAGACAAAGCGTTCAAAAATTAACTTTTCCTTGTGTAAATGCAAGAAAAATGTTATGAAACTATAGTATATCTGTGCCATTGTGCTGTTGATTTTATGTCAACTTGTTACAAATTAAATTTATTTTGGAAGTAAGAACCTCAACTGAGAAAATGCTACAAGGAGATTGTCTGTGGACTTGTAAGGAGCGACGGGCCGCTTCCCACCACCCGGCTAGCTTTACACCTGAAATAATTACACGGAACCTGTATTCTCTTAAACACTGCCTGCCCATTAGTTATAACCTCTTATTGGCTAGCTCTTACATATTGATCTAACCCATTTCTAATATCCGTATTGCCACTTGAGTGTGGCTTACTGGGACGAATCTAACGGGCATCCATCTCAGAGAGGAGAATCATGGTGACTGCCTGACTCAGCTTCTTTCTCCCAGCATTCTGTTCTGTTTTCTCTGCCTACCTAATTTTCTGTCCTATCAAAGGCCAAGCAGTTTTCTTTATTAATCAATAGACATGTGACCCTCCTCCATCAGTAGTCAAGCACGTAGGGGCATTTTATGATTAATAACTGATGTGGGAGGGCCCAGGTTACTGTGGGCACTACCATTCCTACATAAGTGGTTCTATGTTGTATAAATATGCAGGCTGAACAAGTCATGGAGAACAAGCCAGTAAACAGGCTTCTGCCATGGCTTCTGCTTCAGTTCCTTCTCTCAGGTTCCTGCCTTGAGCTCCTGCCATGAATTTCTTAAATGAGGGGATGTGATGTTGATGTTTAAATGAAATAAACTCTTGCCTTTTCAAATTGGTTTGTCATGGAATTTTAGCATCACAACAGAAACCCTAAGAATAATCAACAATTTTCTACTTGAATTTAAGTAACACTCCAGAAGTTGAAACCCATACCATACCTGGCATGATTATTAAGCTAAAACATATGACTATACAAGTCATAGATGGTAGGGGAGACCACATTACTGTTGTTCTCCTAATGGGAAATAGTATTAGATAAACTCCTAATTGCTTGATGTTATACCTATATATGCATATCTGCACCATCATCATAGAAGCTTCTATTACAGTAGATGACAATTAACACAGAGAACTCGCAGCTGCCCACAGTGTGGAGAATAAGTGAGAGCAGAAGTCTCATTACTAAATAAACATCTATACCAAACATGCTCCTCCCCAAGGCTCGGGGATCATTGCAGAAGAGAGAGTAGAAAGGGTGAAAAATATCAAAGCTGTGAATGACTACAAAGAATGTGCCTTCTGGACACAGCAGGTAGGTGCACCTTTGAACTCATAGCAGTTGTGGCAATAAACACAAGACATGGGAAAGTTGAAGCCCGACAAAATTCTAACATGGAAAGGGGACCTGGCCATTAATCCCACCACTAGCCAGATGCTGCTGTTGGTATCTGGAGGGGGAAGGGGAGTTCGTTTTCTCTATGAGCATGGCCCCTGAAAAGTCAACAAGGGTACAGTGAAGGGCCAGAAATCCAAGAAAAGATTCTCTTGGAAATTTGGATATGTGGATAAAAGTATGCCTATAGCAATATTACTGGGTCAATATCATTCTCCACAGATATTTGCCCTGCTATGTTAATTTCTGTTCTTTTCACAAAATGAAATGGAAACAGCATAAATGTCATCCTTCAATTGATAAACAGATAATGAAATTGTGGTACATACACACTGAGGAATAGTACTTAGCTATAAAAGAAAATAAATATTGAAATTTATAGGTAAATGGAAGGGTCTAGAAAATACTTTGCTGAGTGAGAAAACCAAGACCCAGAATAAGAAACATTATAAGTTCTTTCTCATATGTCTTTCCTAGATCCAAATCTTTTTATGTGAATAGACACAGAAAACAGGGAAGTCAAAAGGGACTATGGAGGGCATCAATAGTGTGGGGCAGAGGGAAATTGGAAAACTGGAGGTCTTTAATTACGGAGAGGAAATAATCAATACAGAAAAAAAGAGGGAGGAGAATACAAGAATAGTAAGGATGTCTAAAAGTGTCATAAAGGATCATATCAGTGTAAATCTGCCTTACACATGAGTGTGAATATAAATATCCACATATATTAAAATTTCTCACCTTGGCTGGCAACGCTCCCTTCAAGTTGATGGACCATCAATCACACCTCTAACACCGAGCATGAAAATCCTCTTGAGTTGTTGGTCAAGGTTGTTCAAGACATTCTCAAAAGGTTATAGGCTAAAAGTCCCTATTGATGAAGACACCATGTTCTGTCCTTCCCATACAGAACCTGGAAGATACAAGCTGAATTTGACCTGAAAGCTCTCTCCCTCCAGACTAGCTTATATGGTACCAGGAGATACTGTGCAAACTTCCAAGGGAGGGAAGCAATCATTAGCCCGACCCATGTACTGATATAAGGGACACATGTACTACACAGCTCCCATACATAAGGCTCAGGGGTCATAGAGGAATAAGGGGAGGAAAGACTATAAGAGTCAGAGGCCATGAAGCTTCCTCTGAGACTATGTCTCCTAGGAATGTCAGAAGGAACTGCAGAAGGAAATCTTATCAACAGAGTTTCCTGAACATAAACAACACCAACACACATCCTTACATGAGAAGGGGAATAATTATGGAGTCCCACGTTCTTACAAAAACTACAGGCTCCTAAGAAATGCTGAGAGCAGGAGAAATAGACTTCGCCAGGAAAAAGCCCCAGTTGACTACCCAATAGCAAGCAGTCAGATCTGAAAAGAATATACAGAGAAGTAAAAAGTGTATTATAGAATGCACTGTTTGTATTTATGTATAACAAACAATTCCAATTTTATGAAAGAAAATGAGACCATGATTTAAAAGAGAGCATGGGGTGAATGGGAGTGGTTGAGGCATGTAGAAAATGTGAAATTATTCTTTAGTGTCAAAAGTAAAATTAATTATATAGAAATTACAGAAAAAACATAGCAATAAAACCCTTGGAAGTAGAAAGAAAAGTGGTTAGTCATATTTAAAGAGGTGCAATAGAAGTTCTCAAAAATTACATCTAAATTTTTCTGATATGAGCCCCTTGGTATAAAAAACGGAAGTCACTGGAAGAAGTGCTGGTAGGAAATGAGGACAGAACAAAGAAAGGAAGCTGTGAATCCAACCCAGATGAGAAACCACTAGGGAAGTGGAGCAGGGAGCTGGGCAGAGGGCAGAGCTATGTCTGAGTGATGTTTATTTGTTTGCTATTTTTATGTCTGTAAATTTGAGGCTGAACAAGCCTCTCTGAGATTTTACTATCATCACTCATGGCCTCTCTGTATTTACTGGTAAATTCATCTTTTATCAGATGTCCTTAATTATCTGAGTGAGATTGCTCTTTGCTTCTGTCCAGTTACCTCTGATGTTTCCTGCACCAGCTTTGTTACAGTGTTGTGCTGTTCTAGCCACCTGCTTCCTACTGGTCTGTAAAGGAAATGACAGCTGTAAAGGTTAACTAGAAAAATCAGTTGTAGTGATTGTTGCCTCACTTGAGTGGCCAGTTGGTGGGGTTGTATGCAATATACAAACCAGAGCCTCTCAGACCTAAGTTGGCCGATTTGCTTTAGATATGCATGGGCTCAGTCAGGTTCATCTTGTTTGGTTAATAATTTACATAGTAAAAAGCAATGGTTATGGATTTATCCCATTGTAAATATTATCAAGGTGAAAAGTTCATATCCATAGTTAAAATGATCATCATCATGATAGGGAAAAAATGAAAACATTTTAATATTATTTCTTTTTTAAAGCGATTGCAATATAACAACATCATATCTTCCTTCCTTTTTCTCCCTCCAAACCCTCTCATATACCCCTCCTTTCTGGCTTTCAAATTCTGTGCTTCTTTTTACATCAGTTTTTATTACTGCTGTTGCTGCTGGTTGTGGTGGTGGTGGTGGTGCCGTGTGTGTGTGTGTGTGTGTGTGTGCCCACGTGTGTTCCTAAGAAATAAATTCAAACAACATTGGATGTTATTTGTACATATGTTTATGTTTTCAGGACTGACCATTTGATACTGAACAATCAGTTAACACTTCCCCAGGAAGACAATGGCTCTTGAATTGAGCATTCCCAAGTTGCCTACAGGTTTTGCTGTAGGGATGAGACATCCAGCATTCACTGCTCCACCCATCAACCAGGCCACATTGTCATGTCTATTGCTCTTTTTCTTCTTCATCTCAGGTGTAGGCAGTATTGTTGGTGGGATTTATGTGTGTGGCTTTCATAGACCCCAAACACATAATCCAAGATTAAACTCCCTGGGTGCCATCCTGGGGCAGGGCAGAACTTCCAGTAAAGAAGCACAAGTCCTTTCAACTCCTGCTGCCGGGGCTTCTTTGTTCCACATGACCCTGCCTCCCCCAAGCCTGTCCTATTGTCTGTGAGGTCCTTGGCCCAGGAAAAGTTTCTACCCCTGCACTGAGGCTATCCACCCAGAGGGGTGAGTGAGCGCCTGCCTGGCCAGAGGGGAGTGCAGGGCACCTCCAGCTCCTGCTGCAGGAACTTCTTAGTTCCACACGACCTTCCCCCTCCCCCAAGTTCACCCTTTTGTCTGTGGGGTCCTTGGACCTCCAAGGGTCCATGTCCCTGTGCTGAGGACAACAATTCAGACTGGTCCTTGGCCCAGGAACAGTTCCTGCTCCTGCACTAAGGAGATCCTCCCAGAGTCAGTCACAGTGTAGATTGGATCAAGAAGCCACGACTCTCCTGGCTGCATTTGAAGGAAGAGATGGACAGGCTTCAGTGCAAGAATTCCTCCAACAACCTGAAAGGCAACATGACAAAACCAGATTCCAGGGATCATGCAACAAGAAGACTTGAACACCCTATTCCAGAAGAAGTAGTAAAAATCAACTTTAAACATAACATTATGAAAATAATAGAGGACCTTAAACCAGATGTGAAAAATTGCTGTAATGAAATGGAGAAGACAAACAAAAAGGTAGAAGAAATGAGTAAATTTCTCAAGAACACCCAAGGAAAACAAAATAAAGCAATCAAACAGGTAATGGAAACAATCAAGACTTTAAAAATGAAATGGAGGAAATGAAGAAAACACAAACCGAGGAAAGACTGGATATGAAAAATCTGGGTAAATGAACAGGAAATGCAGAGACAAACATAACCAACAGAATACAAGAGATAGAAGAAAGAATCTCAGACACCGAAGATACTATAGAGGAAATAAACTTATTGATTAAAGAAAATAACAAATCCAAAAAATTCTTAACACAGAACATCCAGGAAATCTGGGACACCATGAAAAGACCAAACCTAAGAGTATTAGGGGTAGAAGAAGGAGAAGAATTACAGCTCAAAGGCCCAGAAAATATATTCAAAAAAATTATAAAAGAAAACTTTCCCAAACCTAAAGAAGGATATTCCTATGAAGGTACAAGAAGCATATAGAACACCAAATAGACTGGATCAAAAGAAAAAAAAAAAGCATTCCCTCGCCATATAATAATCAAAACACAGAACATACAGAACAAAGAATGAGTATTAGGAGCTGCAAGGGAAAAAGGTCAAGTATCATATAAAGGGAAACCTATCAGAATTATACCTGATTTCTCAATGGAAACCATGAAAGTCAGAAGGTCTTGGATAGATGGGCTGCAGGCACTAAGAGACCATGGATGCAAGCCCAGACTACTATATCCATCAAAGCTTACATTCACCATAGATGGAGAAAAAAATTCCAGGACAAAAACAGATTTAAACAATACATAGCCACAAACCCAGCCTTACAGAAGATACAAGAAGGAAAACCAAAAACCAAGGAAGCTAACAACACCCATAATAACACAAGGAACTAACAACCCTCCACCAGCACAACTCAAAGAAAGGAAACAAACAAACACTACCACCACAAAAAATAACTGGAGTTAACAACCACTGGTCATTAATATCACTTAATATCAATGAACTCAATTCACCTATAAAAAGGCACAGGTTAATAGAAAGGATACGAAAACAGGATCCAACATTCTGCTTTTTAAAAGAAACTTACCTCAAACTTAAAGACAGACACTACCTCAGAGTAAATAGTTGAGAAAAGGTTTTCCAATCAAATGAAACAAAGAAACAAGTGGGTGTCCCTATACTAACATCTAACAAAATTGATTTCAAACTAAAATCAATCAGAAGAGATGGAAAAGACCACTTTATTCTTAGAACTGGAACAATTCATCAGGAGGAAGTCTCAATCCTGAATATCTATGCCCCTAGTATAAAAGCACCCACATATATAAAAGAAACATTACTAGAACTCAAAGCATACATCAAACTCCACACTCTAATAGTAGCAGATTTCAACACTCCTTTCTCACCAATGGACAGGTCAAGCAGAAAGAAACTTAACAGAAAAATAAGAGAACTAACAGATGTAATGAACCAAATGGACTTAACAGACATCTATAGAACATTACACCCAAACAGAAAAGAATACACCTTCTTCTCAGAATCTCATGGAACTTTCTCAAAAATTGATCACATAATTGCTAACAAAGCAAACATCCATAGATACAAAGAAATTGTAGTAACCACCTGTGTACTATCATATCACCATGGAATAAAGTTAGAATTCAACAATAATTCTACCCCCAGAAAGCCTACAAACTCATGGAAACTGAACAGTCAACTAATGAACCACCCCTGGGTCAAGGAAGAAATAAAGAAAGAAATTAAAGTCTTCCTTGAATTCAATGAAAATAAAGACACAACAAAACCAATCTATGGGACACTATGAAAGCAGTGCTAAGAGGAAAGTTCATAGCACTAAGTGCGAACATAGAGAAAACAGAGAAAGCATACATTAGAGACTTAACAGCACACCTTAAATCTCTAGAAAAAAAAAGAAGCAGACTCACCCAGAAGGAGTAGAAGACTGCAAATAATCAAACTAAGGGCCAAAATCAACAAAATAGAAACAAAGAAAACAATTCAAAGAATCAATAAAATAAAAAGCTGGTTCTTAGAGAAAATCAACAATATTGAAATACCCCTATCCAAACTAATCAAACGGCAGAGAGAGAACGGGCAAATTGATAAGATCAGAAATGAAAAGGGGGACATAACCACAGACACAGAGGAAATTCAGAGAATCATTAGATCTTACTGCAAAAGCATGTATGCCACAAAATTGGAAAATGGTAAAGAAATGGACACTTTTTAGATAGGTACCATATACCAAAATTAAATCAAGACCAGGTGAACTATTTAAATAGACCTGTAAGTAGCGACGAATCAGAAGATGTCATCAAAAACCTCCCTCCAATATGTATATATTCCATACTTTCTTCATCCATTCTTCCATTGAAGGACATCTAGGTTGTTTCCAGGTTCTGGCTATTACAAACAATGCTGCTATGAACATAGTTGAGCATATACTTTTGTTGTATGTTTGGGCATCTCTTGGGTATATAGTGGTATTGCTGGGTCGAGAGGTAGGTTGAACCCGACTTTCCTGAGAAACCGCCACACTGAATGGACGGAAATTGAAAACACTATCCTGAGTGAGGTAAGCCAGACCCAAAAAGAGGAACATGGTATGTACTCACTCATATTTGGTTTCTAGCCATAAATAAAGGACATTGAGACTATAATTCGTGACTCTAGAGAAGCTAAATAAGAAGGTGAACCCAAAGAAAAACATATAAGCATCCCCCTGAATATTAACCTTCATCAGGCGATGAAAGAAGACAGAGACAGAGACCAACATTGGAGCACTGGACTGAAGTCTCATGATCCAAAGGAGGAGCAGAAGGAGAGTGAGCACGAGCAAGGAACTCAGGACGGCGAGGGGTGCACCCACACACTGAGGCAATGGGGATGTTCTATCGGGAACTCACCAAGGCCAGCTGGCCGGGGACTGAAAAAGCATGGGACAAAACCAGTCTCGCTGAACATAATGGACAATGAGGACTACTGAGAACTGAAGAACAATGGCAATGGGTTATTGATCCTATTGCACGTAATGGCTTTGTGGGAGCCCAGGTAGTTTGGATGCTCACCTTAATAGACCTGGATGGAGGTGGGTGGTCCTTGGACCTCCCACAGGGCAGAGAAACCTGCTTGCTCTTTGGGCTGAGGAGGAAGGAAGACTTGATTGGGGGAGGGGCAGGGAATGGGAGGTGGTGGCAGGGAAGAGGCAGAAATCTTTAATAATTAAATTAATTAATTAATTAATTAATAATAAAAAAAACCTCCCTCCAAAAAAAAAAAAATCCCAGGACCAGATGGTTTTAATGCAGAATTCTATCAGAACTTCCTTAAAAAGCCAATACCTATACTCCTTAATATATTTCACAAAATAGAGAAGAGTCATTGCCAAACTCCTTTTACGAAGCTACAGTTACCCTGGTACTAAAACTACACAAAGACTTAACCAAGAAAGAGAATTACAGACCTATCTTACTCATGAACATTGATGCAAAAAAAATTCTCAATAAAATACTGGCAAACTGAACCCAAGTACACATCGAAAAAATTATACATTATGATTAAGTAGGCTTCATCCAAGAGAGGAAGGGCTGGTTCAACACATGCAAATATATCAATGTAATCCATCATATAAATAAACTGGAAGAAAAAATGATCAATTCATTAGATGCTGAAAAAGCATTTTACAAAATTCAACACCCCTTTATAATAAAGGTCTTGGAGAGATTGGGTATACAAGGATCATACCTAAATATAATAAAAGCTATATACAGCAAGCCAACAGCTAACATCAAATTAAATTGAGAGAAACTCAAAGCCATTCTACTAAAATCAGGAACAAGGCAAAGCTATCCACTCTCTCCATACCTCTTCAATATAGTGCTTGAAGTTCTAGCAATAGCAATAAGACAACATAAGAGAACGGGGATTAATATTGGAAAGGAAGAAGTCAAACTTTAATTATTTGCAGATAATATGATAGTTTACATGAGCGATCCCAAAAACTCTACCAAAACACGCCTACAGATGATAAGCACCTTTAGTAATGTGGCAGGATACACGATCAACTCCAAAAAATCAGTCCCCTACTATACACAAAGGATAAAGAAGCAAAGAGGGAAATCAGAGAAGCAACACCTTTCACAATAGCCACAAATAGCATAAAGTATCTTGGGGTAATGCTAACCAAGGAAGTGAAGATCTATTTGACAAGAACTTTGAGTCTTTGAAGAAAAAATTGAAGAGGATATCAAAAAATGGAAGGATCTCCTATGCTCTTGGATTGGGAGGATCAACATAGTAAAAATGCAATCCCCATCAAAATCCCAACAAAATTCTTCACAGACCTTGAGAGAACAACAATCAACTTTATATGGAAAAACAAAAAACCCAGGATAGCCAAAACAATCTTATACAATAAAGGAACTTCTGGAGGCATTACCATCCATGACTTCACACTCTATTATAGAGCAACATTAATGAAAACAGCTTGGTATTGGCATAAAAACAGAGATGTTGACCAATGGAATTGAATTGAAGACCTGGATATTAACCCACAAACCTATGAACACCTGATTTTTTTTCACTTTGCAATTTCAACATTTATTTCTGATACCAAAACTTGGCAACACACAAGAAAAAAAAAGTAATAGAATAGCAAATAAATTTATCTTGCATACCACTCAGTCAAGAGGATGTGGCTCTCTAGATAGCTGGGTTCTGAAGGAATCTGAGGCTTCAGCCTTACTCAGAGGGAAAACTATTGCAAATGATGAGCAGGATTGGACATTTTACTCAACCCAGAAGAAGCCAATGGCACTGAATTTGGCGGCGAAGTTGGCAGTAGCTGTACCACTGGGGATGATAATGTGGCCAGTAAAGGCCTGAGGAAATCTGGAGCGGGCATTCTGGTGGTATTGGGCCCAGAAGGTAAAGGGGATTCTGGACCAAGGATCTCCAAAATCTCCTTCCTCATCCCAGGTCAGCAGCTCAAACTCAATGTCATCCCAGCTCCAGGGCCCAGACACAGCCTCATCTCCAATTCCCATGCGGGTTCATGCTTCAGCGCAGGCCTCTGCCTCAGCAGCAGCAGCATCCAGAGCACCCAATGCTTCATCTGCAGCTTCCATGAACTGTGCGGTCCAGTCACGAGGGTCTCTCTTCTGAACCTCTGCAATGAATCTCAGCACTTTCATCTTGCTAGTCTCATGGTAGGAACGGAGGCCCCAGAGGAACTCATACTCAGGAGGGTTGAGGTTGGGCACTTGTCTGTAGTCCAGGTATTTTTGCTTCACGAACTCGTAAGTAAGAAGTTTTCTTGGATCACCAAGGAGGGGGTGTCTGACCCCAGGATGCAGTCCCACCTTGCGCAGTGCATCCCAAAGGACAGCCTCACTTGCACGGTTGCCATTCATGAAGATAATGCCCAGAATCACCAAGAGGAGACCAAGCTTGGGTGTATCTTTGGTCGTTCCCAGTATACCAGCCAGGGACTCAGGAGTACTGATGGGAATATACAGGTGCTCTTCTTTGTCAATTTCCTTCAGCTGAATTCCAAACTTCTTCTCCAGGACAAAGCAGGCGCGTTCGATGATTTCTGGATAAACATCAGTGTATTCTCGGATGATATCCCTCAGTATTTCTGAGCGCTTGATGAGCACCTTCGTGTAGTCTTTAAGCATCAGGTACTTGACCAACTTATTTGCTCTTTCCTGAAGAAGGGCCACATCTCGGGGCTGTGGTGCACCCTGGTTCTCTGAGGCACGAGAGTTGGGGGAGGATCTCAGATTGGGCGAGGGTCGTAAATTCTGCCAGTCAGGTGGAATTGGCCAGTCGGCAGGGATCCAGTCAGGTGGATAAGGCCAATCAGTGGGAACTGCCCAGTCAGGAGACAGTGACCAGTCATGGGGTAACTGCCAATCTGGAGGGCCTTGCCAATCTTGAGGGTTCTGCCAGCTGGGTGGGAGCCTGCCAGGTGGGTGGGGACTGCCATCCAGTTGTATTCTGCCAGACCATTGGGTTTAGCCAGACAATTGGACCGGGCCAGACAATGGGATTTGGCCATATCACTGGATTCTGCCAGATCACTGGGTTAGGCCAGATCACTGGATTCTGCCATGCAACTGGGTTCTGCCAAGCTGATGCTGTCTGCCTAGCTGGGGGACTCTGACGTGCTGGTGGGGTCTGCTTGGTTTTCTGGTTTTGCCAGCCTGACAGGTTCTGCAAGCCAGTGGGGTCTGCCACAGCACATTCTGGGGTGTGCCAGGTGGGTTCTGAGTGGTCACTGGAACTGGAGCAGACCTCCAGTTCCCTGAAGCCAGTGAGGCCCGTCTTTGATCCGCACTGCTGTTCTCCTCCACATTCAAGTTGTTAATCTTGCCGGTCTTCTTGCCCTGAATTATAGTCTGGGACTCCACATTCTGAGCCTGGGAGCCATCTGCTGAGGTCTGTGCAGCTGCGCCATCAGTTTCAGAGATACCTGGGCTGGTCCCTAAGTCAGCCATCTTGGCCTGGTTTACATTCCGGATCTGGGCATCAGCTGCAGAGACCTTAGTGGTATCATTCCAAGCCTTAGTAGCTGTCTTAGGCTGGTTGTTGGCCATCTCATTGGCACTGGGAGACTGAGAGAAATTGTATGTGGCACTGGGGCCTGCCTTAGTATTCTGGGCCTTAAAGGCCATTTCAGACTTTTTAGCTGCTGATTTGCCTGCGCTTGCTGCCTGGGAAAACTCAGAGGCAGCATTTGGGCCTTTAGCGGTGCCATTCTGTGACTTAAAGGCTGCCTTAGACTGGTTCTTGGGCATTTCCTTGGCATTACGTGCCTGAGAGAAATCATTTGGACCCTTGGTATTCTGAGCTTTAAAGCCTGTCTTAGGCCTAACAGCAGCTGTTGAAACCTCAGTATCAGCCACCTCATTGGCAGTTGGGGGCTGTGAACTCTGGGGACTAGCATTCTGCCCACTGGCAGCTGCCATGGCCTGGTTGGTGGGTGGAGCCTCGGAGATCTGGATGGCTTCCATCAAGGTCTGCACATGTAAGGTGCGGTCTTCGACAGGGGCCTCAGCCTGGAAGCCGTGGAGGCCTGCACCGCTGTCCGGTTTCTGAGCCACCGGTCTTGTCTCGGTGGCAAGAGCAGAGCCTTGCCTCAGGCTCTAACCCCAGCCCCCTTGCTGCCTTCCTTCTTCACGACTCAGAGAATCAGGACTGCTGGGCTCCGCTCTTGGCAGCCGCACTCCGCACTCTCTCCGTGTCCAGGAGAAAATGCCAGCGCGGCAGCCGAACACCTGATTTTCAACAAAGGAGCTAAAATTATACAATGGAAGAAAGAAATCATCTTTAACAAATGGTGCTGGTATAACTGGATGTCAACCTATAGAAGAATGAAAATAGATCCACATCTATCACCATGCACAAAACTCAAGTCCAAATGGATTAAAGACCTCAAAATAAATCTGACCACACTGAACCTGATAGAAGAGAAAGTGGGAAGTAGACTGCATCACATGGGCACAGGAGACCACTTCCTACGTATAACCCAAGTAGCACAGAAAATAAGAGCAACAATGAATAAATGGGACCTCCTGAAACTGAGAAGCTTCTGTAATGCAAAGGACACTGTCATTAAGACAAAAAGGCTACCTATTGAATGGGAGGAGATCTTCATCAACCCCGCAACAGACAAAATTCTGATCTCCAAAACACATAAAGAATTCCAGAAACTAGACATTAAAACTCTAATTAACCCAATTAAAAAGTGGGGTACTGAACTGAACAGAGAATTCTCAACAGAAGTTCAAATGGCCAAAAGACACTTAATGTCATGCTCAACCTCCTTAGCGATCAGGGAAATGCAAATCAAAACAACTTTGAGATACCACCTTACACCAGTCAGAATGGCTAAAATCAAAAACACCAATGATAGCCTTTGCTGGAGAGGTTGTGGAATAAGGTGAACACTCATCCATTGTTGGTGGAAATGCAACCACTTTGGAAATCAGTGTGGCGGTTTCTCAGGAAACTGAAAGTCAACCTACCTCAGGACCCAGCAATTCCACTCTTGGGAATATACGTAAGAGATGCCCAACCATACTACAAAACATTTGTTCAACTATGTTCATAGCAGCAGTATTTGTAATAGCCAGAACCTAGAAACAACCTAGGTGCCCCTGAATAGAAGAATGGATAAAGAAGCTGTGGCACGTATACATTTTAGAGTTCTACTTAGAGGTAAAACCAATGACATCTTAAATGTTGCATGCAAATGGATGGAAATAGAAAACACTATCCTGAGTGAGGTAACCCAGACTCAAAAAGAGAAATACGGTATGTACTCAACCATAAGTGAATTCTAGCCATAAACAAAGGACATTGAGCCTATAGCTCATGATCCTAGAGAAGCTAAATAAGAAGGTGAACCCAAAGAAAAACATATAGTTATTCTCCTGGATATTGGAAGTAGACAAGATCACTGGGCAAAAGTTGGGAGGAGCAGGGTGAAGGTGGGTTGGGGTAAGATGGGGAGAGAGAAGGGAGAAGGGGAGGATTGGGGAGAGCTTGGGGGAATGGAATAGTTGAGATGGAGAGAAGGGTGGATACGGTGCTGGGGTGGGTAGATTCTGTGCATTAGACTGGAGAGATACTGTCTCATCCATCTCCAATTCTCTAGTCTCTTTGGAGAACTTAATAGATTCTCCAACAGTCTGATAATTGACCAGAGTTGACATCACTGGCATTCACAAATGTGGAGGGGCACCCTTAATTAGCCTTGTCTGTAATGTACTCAGTAGGGAAGAATGAGGCATTGATTTCAACTCCTGCTCCTTTAAGAAACATCTATGCCCAAACAACTTTGAGATACCATCTTACACCTGTCAGAATGGCTAAAATCAAAAACACCAATGATAGCCTTTGCTGGAGAGGTTGTAGAGAAAGGGGCACACTCATTCATTGCTGGTGGGAATGCAAACTTGTGCAACCACTTTGGAAATCAGTGTGGCGATTTCTCAGGAAATTTGGGATCAACCTACCCCAAGATCCAGTAATACCACTATTGGGAATATACCCAAGAGATGCCCCCATCAAATGACAAAAGTATCTGTTCAACTATATTCATAGCACCATTGTTTGTAATAGCCAAAACCTGGAAACAACCTAGATGCCCTTCAATAGAGGAATGGATGAAGAAAATGTGGAATATATACATATTAGAGTACTACTCAGTGGTAAAAAACAATGACTTCTCGAATTTTGCGTGCAAATGGATGGAAATAGAAAAAACTATCCTGAGTGAGGTATCCCAGACCCAAAAAGAGGAACATGGGATGTACTAATTCATAATCGGTTTCTAGCCATAAATAAAGGACATTGAGCATATAATTTGTGATCCTAGAGAAGCTAAATAAGAAAGTGAACCCAAAGAAAATCGTATAGTCATCCGCCTGGAGAGGGGAAGTAGACAAGATTGCAGGGCAAAAACTGGGAACTTGCGGGGGAGGTGGCATGGGGCAAAGGGGAAATGGGATGAGAAACATGAGAAGGGGAGGATGGGAGGAGCTCGGGGGATTGGGATGGTTGGGATATAGGAAGGGTGGATACAGGAGCAGCGAAGTATATATCCTAACTAAGGGAGCCATTTTAGGGTTGGCAAGAGACTTGACTCTAGAGGGGTTCGCAGGTGTCCAGGGAGATGTCCCCAGCTGGTACCTTGGGCAACTGAGGAGAAGGAACCTGAAATGACCCTATCCTATACTGATGAATGTCTTACATATCACCTTAGAACCTTCATCTGGCGATGGATCGAGGTAGAGACAGAGACTCAATTTGGAGCAATGGTCTGAGCTCTTAAGGTCCAAATGAGGAGCAGAAGGAGGGAGAACATGAGCAAAGAAATCAGGACCACGAGGGATGCACCCACCCACTGTGACACCCACTAAGGCCAGCTCGTCTGGGACTGAATAAGCATGGGTTGAAACTGGACTCTCTGAGCATGGCAGACAATGAAGGCTGATGAGAAGCCAAGGACAATGGCACTAGGCCAGAAATGGCTCCATAGGTAAAATGCTTACCATCAAATCTGATGACCTAAGTTCAATCCAGGACCCACATAGTAAAGGGAGAAAACCAATTCCTATCTCTAGATGTCACAGATACCTCAATGTCTCCAGGTAAAGGAGCTGTTGATTCTACATGGCACTGCTGTGTAAGCCCTGTCACGCATCACTCTGATCTGACATTTACACACGAATGACAGAATCAGTTTGTTCATCTCAACAAAAGCTGAACCTTCATCTAGCTATGGATGGAGATAGAGACAGAGGTCCACACTGGAGCACCGGACTGAGCTCCCAAGGTCCTAATGAGGAGCAGAAGGAGGGAGAACATGAACAAGGAAGTCAGGACCACGAGGGGTGCACCCACCCACTGAGACAGTGGGGCCTATCTATTGGGAGCTCACCAAGGCCAGCTGGACTGTGACTGAAAAAGCATGGGATAAAACCGGACTCTCTGAACATGGCGGACAATGAGAACTGACGAGAGGCCAAGGACAATGGCACGGGGTTTTGATCCTACTTCATGTTCTGGCTTTGTGGGAGCCTAGACAGTTTGGATGTTCACCTTCCTAGACCTGGATGGAGGGGGAAGGACCTTGGACTTTCCACAGGGCAGGGAACCCTGACTGCTCCTGGGACTGGAGAGGGAGGAGAAGAGGAGTGGGGGGAGGGGGAGAGGGGCGGGAGGAGGGGGAGGGAAATGGGAGGCGGGGAGGAGGCAGAAAATTTTTTTTTCAATAAAAAAAAAAAGAAAGAAACATCTATGCTGGCATAGGCTTGGAGCATTACCACTGCGAAGGTGGAGACCTGCTGATTCCTGAGGGTCACAGACCTGCCAGACTACCTGAATGACTGAGCCCTTGTTATATATGAGAGACTGAGAGACTATGTCTCCACATACACACACACACACACACACACACACCAGTGAATATGTCTGAGGAACAAGCAGAGTCTTTTCTGGGGTTTCTACATGCACCTACACCAAAACATTGTTTGTGTACACACAGAGACAACAGCAGACAGAAAGAAGTTCCCTGGGGGAGAGGAAACACACATGCAGCACACAGAGAAAAGGAGAGCTCAGGAAGATCAAACGCCATTCTCTTCTCAGGCTGGGTCTTTTAAGCTTCTGAAGAGTATTCCTCTCCTCACTTGATCTGATCAGTTTGAAGAGAGACAGGATGAGCCATGGGACAAAACTGTTGTGTAAAGTGTCCGGTTCTTGGTTCCAAGGAGCTTACTGAGTGAGTCCATCTGAAGAGGGACTGCTGGCAGGAGAATAAGGCCTAGAAAATCTTTGGAGCCATCAGGCTTTTGTGTCAGTTCAGGGGGCTAAGTGTGAAGCCAGAAGTTTTGGAAATACACTATCTGTATTACTTAGTCATGGCCACTCTCCCTATCTGTCCCCCTGGGGATCTAACTCCTAGTATCTCAATTCCCCATCCTACCAACTCCTTTTCTTATCCAAATGAAGATCTCTCACACAAGAGTCATATCAGAGACAGCCATAACAGCCCTTGGTCAAGTTTGGAAACCAACTCTTGGAATGTCCTAGCCTTGTCCAGTCCTCCCTCCTCACATTGATTTCTGATTTATGAAGGCTTTAATAAACTAGAGTGTAAAGTGCCTTTTACTGGCTTCAGATATAAGTCAGTGTGGTGATCCTGTTTCTCTCTCACTTCATGTGACATCACCTGGTCTTGATTGGTCTCTTGGCTTCCTCCTGAATCCTACACAATTTGGCGAGCTGAAACAGAACACCCTAAGGATCTAAGTTTACAAACCAAAGGTACTAAATTTTATAGTTATAGAGCCTGTTAAGTACAAGTTGGGAATTCAAGAGGATCCAGAGTCTGTTGGGAGTCCACACTGGCTCACAAATGGTATATTCTCACTGTTGACACAGAAAACAAGAGCAGGCGCTCCAATGATATTTTTGTAAGATCACCTACCTAACCATTCAAGATTTTTCCATGTAAATGACTCTGGTTTCAGATGAAGTCTCTGTTGGGCTATATTTCAACACAAGCATTTAAAGGGGAGAGATAGTTAAGACAATACTTCTAGTAACCTTTTCCTTTTTTATATTTATTTATTTATTTTTATTAAAAATTTCCACCTCCCCCCTGACTTCCATTCCCTTCCCCCTCCCTTTACTCCCCTCCTTCTTCCTCTCTAGTCCAAAGAGCAGTCAGGGTTCCCTGCCCTGTGGGAAGTCCAAAGTCCTACCCTCTCCATCCAAGTCTAGGAAGGTGAGCATCCAAACAGGTTAGGCTCCCACAAAGTCAGTACATGCAGTAGGATCAAAACCCAGTGCCATTGTCCTTGGCTTCTCATCAGCCCTCAATGTCCACAGTGTTCAGAGAGTCCGGTTTTAATCCATGCTTTTTCAGTCCCAGTCCATCTGACCTTGGTGAGCTCCCATTAGATCAGCCCCACTGTCTCAGGGGGTGGGTGCACCCCTTGCCGTCCTGACTTCCTTGCTCATGTTCTCCCTCCTTCTGCTCCTCATTTTAAAGCAACATGGATTCTAGCCTTAGTCCTCCATTTCTGCTGATTTATTATTTCTCCCCATCATTACTAAAAGACTGATCACTCTATTTCATTGTCAAATATTAATTTAAGCTGTGCTACATTTGTTTATGCTGTGGAGCATTTGTTTAATGATACAAAAATCTGCTGCATTCTTTTATGTTGCATTTGTTTAACTCTGTAATGCTGTGTTACTTTGCCTATCTAATACACCTGATTGGTCTAATAAGAAGCTGGATGGCCAATAGCAAGGCAGGAGTAAGGACAGGCAGAGCCAGCAGGCAGGGAGAATACATAGAAGGCTATGTCTTGGAGAATGGAAGGAGGACAAAGAACAAAGAGAGGAGGATGGTAGGGCCCAGGTTCCAGGCAACAGAACCAGTCACAGAGTAGGAGCAAAAGTAAGATATACAGAAGAAGAGAAAGGAAAAATCCCAGAGGCCAAAGGTGGATGGTTTCATTAAAGTTAAGAAAAGGTGGCTAGAAATAATCCAATCTAAGCCCAGGAGGACTTATAAGTAATAATAAGCTTCCATGTGTATTCATTTGGGAGCTGGCTGGTGGACTCCTAAAAGAGTAAAGACTGACAAAACAACCAACTACACTCTTTAACACCATCCAGAGTGTTCTAAGGGATTGTTTACTTAGAGCATTGATTCCAAATCTACCCAGTGCCCCCATACAGCTACATTCTTCTCACCAGCCTCCTAAAAGTACAACAGACTCTGAACCTCACTGAACACATTTTAGAATCATCCCCATAAGCCTGTCACATCTTTTCCTCTTCATCTTGCTCTTACTTCTTGCATTGTAGGTGATGTATAGAAAGGATAATCACTAGTTGAATGTGAATTTTGTTCATATGGGCCAGACATTCCTTTCATGGGTGGGAAGCTTCTTGGGTTGAGATGGTCCTAGATCATGAGGTGTCTGGGGTGTCACAGATGCCCTGAATTCCTAGGTGTACCAATAACATTGAGAAGAGATCAAACATAGTATCTTTGTGAGATCCCTTAGGTCAATTATTATTACAGCTGGATTTTCCTGTTCTTAAATTTTGAAATCTATCATCCTCTCAAACGCTGCTTACGTGAGCACTATGGAGATATTGGGGACATGAACTATCATTAAAGAAATGTCCAAGACATAAATACTGTAAATCATTAGTATTTTAATAAATAAAGCTTGCCTGAAGATCAGAGAGTAAAACAGCCACCCTGGTCAGCCTTAAAGACGAGGCAGTAGTGACACACACCTTTAATCCTAGTAGCCACGCTAGTTTGCCATAGAAACCAGGTAGTAGCAGTGCACGCCTTTAATCCGAGCTTCAGAGAGGAACATAAGATGGCAGGGGACAGCTCTCACACACAATCTCATTCTGATTGCCATTTTGGACTGAGGCAGAGGTAAGACACAATGGCTGGCTGTTTTGCTTTGCTGACCTCCAGGTTGAAACCCCTTCCCCAATATCTGTCACTGGGTTTTTATTAATTGTGTTACAGTACATCAATGAAGAATGACCAGTTAGTTGCTTGTATGTGTGTCTTGGGTGTTAGTTTCCTGGCCAGTACAGAATTCCTCCTATCTTGTCATATCCTGGAATAAGGAATGCAGACGGAGCAAACACAGAAGGGATTTCTAAAGGAAGAACTCATGGCTTTGTTCCTTAAGCTGATGTTAGTGGAATGAAATAGATTTTGAGAATTTACCATTTTTTATGCTACAGATAAAAAGCTGACAAGTGGGTGTAGCTCACCTACTACTTAACTGGCTCTCTTAAAAGTCCACACATCTCAGTTCTTATATGCTTTCTAAAACCGAGTTTTCTTTAAAATTATACACAAACACAAAACACATACATGGACATATATAATGGATTTGCTATGTTGATAGACAGAATATAAAAATTTTTAGTATTTATGTTCTGAAAAAATGTAAATATATTTACCTTATCCATTTCTGATTCCAATTTCTTCTAGAACATAGGAATAGCTTGGTGGGGAATTTGTGGATCTCTGTAGCCTTTCTGGTAGGAGGTCATGGTGTTTCTTAAGCCAACAGTAGGTCTAACCTAGAAAATGAGGAAGGTACTGTCTATACTCGTAGTATTTTTAGATCAGTCCTCATAAGGAAAATTATAACACCACAGACTCACTTCAAAAAATTTATAGGTCACTGGTTGAGAGTATCTCATTTTATATTTTATAATGTAAATAAACATCTAAAAGCTAAATGAGAATAAATTAGAATTCTTATAGCACAGGGTTTTGGGGGTTTTGCTGCCCTTTGCTGTTTGTTGTTCCTCTCAGAAATTTTGTGAATCAAAATGTAGTAGTCACCTTGTCAAGGAAAGCAGCACAAGCAGTGGCTTTATTTGGGTCCAGAAAGAAACTGTCCATCACAGCAATTTGGCCGAAATTCTGTGAGATTTCGGTGCTGATGAGATTTAAAGGCTCAGTCTGAGATAAGAACTCTGGAGGGAACAAGCGCCATTTCATAGCTGTGATGGGAGATGGCCCACATGTCCTCTCATCCCACCCAAACTACACCCTGTGTTTCTCTCATAACACTACAAACAGGAATCTAAAAATAGCAATACAATAAAACAAAATAAGATACAGTACAAACCAAGAAACCAAAACATGTAAGAAGAAAAAGTAGAAGAAACACATGTCGATGCAGTCACTCACACACAGCCCTTGGACTCCATCTGACCCTGACCCATGCAGGCCCTTTGTTTGATGCCACAGTCTCTTTGGGTTCGTATCTCCACTGATTCTGCTGTGTACGGAAGACACTGTTGCTTTCCAGTGTCCTCCATCCTCTCTGGCTCTTACACTCATTCTGCCTCCTCTTCTGCAGGTTTTCTAAGGCCTGAGGGGAGAGATTTGATGGAGACATCCCATTTAGGACTAAGTGTTCAATGTCTCTAATTATCTGCAAATTGTCTGACTGCGGGTCTCTTTATTGTTTCCATCACTACAGAAGAAAGTTTGTGACGACCGAGCAAGACACTGATCTACAAGATAACAGAATGCCATTAGGAGTATTTTTGTTACTATTTTCCATTGGCAGAACAGTAGTATTTTCTTTTCCCAGGTCCCAGGGCTAACCAGTCTAAGGTTCTTAGCCCCAAGTAATGTCAGGGATGGTTCATCTCATGGATTGGGCCTTAAATCCAATCAGATTGGTTGGTTATTCCCACAAGCTTTGTGTCACTATTACCCTAGTGCATCTTGAAGGAAGGATAGGGATATGGTTAGGGTTAGGCATACTATTAGGGTTTGGTTTAGAATTAGGGCTATGGTTAAGAGCATTAATGGCTTAGGGATATTTCAGAGTCAGAGATTTTAAGACAGCATGAGACCATATGTGTATGAGCATGATGTGGGTAAGTACAATAGCACATTTGAGTGTCATGATGTGTGTGTTTATATGCCTGTATTTTTCATGCCTATAATAGGAGTATGACTTGATGTACAAGGATTTGAGTATAGAATGGTGTTTCTCTTGGTATGTGCTTGGTGGTATAATGGAATGGTGTGTGTGTGTGCGCGCACATGTGCCTGTGTGTGTGTGTGTGAGTGAAATAGTGCACAGAAGTGACAGTGTACAATGGACAAGGGCATAAGTATGCTGAGTGAAAGTGTCAATGCAGTAGCTGTGCAAAATGTAAGGAGTTTGTGACCCCATGCAAGAATGTGTGTTTATGAGCCCAGAATGAAGTATGAATGTGTGACTGTTTGAGGGAAGAGTATGCATGTGTGACTGCGTTCACACGAGCATCAGTGGCAGTACGTATATTGAGTGTGTGCTTTGTAGTGTGAAAGTATGTATCATCATGACTAATTCATATTGTGTTGCAGTGATAGACATCAATACCAAAGCAACATGGAAAGGAAGTTTGTTTCAGCTCACAGGTTAATCCGCCAGTGAGGGAAACCAAGGGAGGAAAACAAAGCAGGACCTGGAAGCAGAAACCATGGAGTAAAGGAGATCACTGGCTTGCTTCTTTTGGCTCGCTTCTCCTGGTGTGCTCAGCTACCTTTCTTACACAGACCAGGCCCGTGTGCCTAAGAACAGCACCGTGCACAGTGGGTTGGTCTCTCCTTCCCTGACAGTAACTAAGAAAATGCCTCACAGATGTGCCCACAGTCCAAACTGACAGAGACAGCTCCTCCATTGAGATTTCTTTTTTCAGTTAATGTCTAGGTTTGCGTTAAGCTGACAAAACTAACTAGCACAGAGTGTGTAAGTATGTGCAATAATGTATGAAGAATGTGTAAAGGTAGGACTGTGATTGTGTGTATACATGGCAATGTCACATGTCTGTAGTCATTTCTGTGTCAAATGATTAAAGGCACACACCATTCTATTATACTTTCAAGCACATACCCAGAAACCACAATCCTACACTCAAACCCATGTACACTAAATCATACTCTTACAGGCACGAACAAGACAGTATGTTCATTTATATGTGATGGGGTGTGAGCTTTCAATATTGTGAGAATATAATTCCATGAAAAATGGGAGTAATTGTGAGTATATGATGTGTAAGTTATGTGAGCCTATGAGAGTAGAACAGTGTGTATTTCTTTTTTTTATTGTTTATTTATTTATTAAAGATTTCTGCCTTCTCCCCTCCACCACCTCCCATTTCCCTCCCCCTCCCCCATCAAGTCGCCCTCCCTCATCATCCCTAAGAGTAATCCGGGTTCCCTGCCCTGTGGGAAGTCCAAGGACCACCCACCTCCATCCAGGTCTAGTAAGGTGAGCATCCAAACTGCCTAGGCTCCCACAAAGCCAGTACGTGCAGTAGGATCAAAAACCCATTGCCATTGTTCTTGAGTTCTCAGTAGTCCTCATTGTCCATTATGTTCAGCAAGTCCGGTTTGCCCTATCATACAACAAAAGTATATGCTCAACTATGTTCATAGCAGCATTGTTTGTAATAGCCAGAACCTGTAAACAACTTAGATGCCCTTCAATGGAAGAATGGATGAAGAAAGTATGGAATATATACATATTAGAGTACTACTCAGCAGTAAAAAACAATGACTTCCTGAATTTTGCAGGCAAATAGACGGAAATAGAAAACACTATCCTGAGTGAGGTGAACCAGACCCAAAAAGACGAACATGGGATGTACTCACTCATATTTGGTTTCTAGCCATGAATAGGGGACGTTGAGCCTATTATGCGTGGTCCTAGAGAAGCTAATTAAGAAGGTGAACCCAAAGAAAATCATTTAGGCGATGAAAGGAGACAGAGACAAAGACCCACATTGGAGCACCGGACTGAAATCTCAAGGTCCAAATCAGGAGCAGAAGGAGAGAGAGCACGAGCAAGGAACTCAGGACCGCGAGGGGTGCACCCACACACTGAGACAATGGGGATGTTCTATCAGGAACTCACCAAGGCCAGCTGGCCTGGGTCTGAAAAAACAGTGTGTATTTCTAAGGAAGAAAGAATGTGGAAAGATGGGAGCCTTAGCTAAGGTCTCCATTCCTGTGATAAAGTACATGACCAAAATCAACTTGGGGAGGAAAGGGTTTACTTTAACTTGTAGGTTATGCTCCATCTTCTGGGGAAGTCAGGGATGGACTCAAGGCAGGAGCACAGAGGCAGGAACTGATTCATAGCCCATGGAGAAGTGCTACTTACTGGCTTGTTTCCCATGGCTTGCTCAACCTGGTCTATTATTCCATCCAGGACCAACTGTCCAGGTTTGGTACTGCCCATAGTCAGCTGGGCACTCTTGGCATTAATCATCAATGAAAAAATGTACTACAGGTTTGGCCATAGGCCAATATGACTAAGGTATTTCCCCTTCCCAAATGTTCTACCTTATGTCATCTTGACAAAACACTAGCCAACTACGAGAGAGAGAGAGAGAGAGAGAGAGAGAGAGAGAGAGAGAGAGAGAGAGAGAGAGATTATCTGTGGCCATGTTAATGTATTTGAAAAAGTGTGTAAATATTTGAGTGCCTAAGTGTGTCTTTAGAACACTCTATTAACCTCCCTCAGCTCATTCAATCTCACCCTCTGGTATCTTCTGGAGTCCAGGCCATGTGTGCTTAGGGCAGAATCGTATGCAAATGGCCAGGCAGAGTGACTCCTGGGAGAGTCCATGAACCTTCCTTGCCCTTACTTCTATGAAGGATTAGAGCCGTCTGCGGGCTGAGGAGATACACTCTTACAAACAGTCACAGCTGATCTCATAGAGATAACAGCTCTTATGCTAGCATAGTGCTGCACAACATCGGGATCCACCTCCTGTTAGTAGGATTAGGGGCTTTGAGCAATAGGAGTTGGATCCTGGAGCCACCACCTCCACCCATGCAATCCCATCAGCCCCATGAGAAACTGAAGAGACAGGACCTACAGGTACATCATGGCCATAGTTCTGCAAAAATCCTGAGGAAATGTTATGAAATTCTACAAGCAAGCATCTGGATGTTCTGCCCTGGGAAGCAGGTGCTGGACCAGATAGATGCACATGCATCCTGTAATGTCTGTTCCTGGAGCCAAACTCATTCCCCACGACCTGCCCTGGCTCTTCACAGTCACCAGCAGCTTCCTATCACCATGATCCTCATTTGTGACAGATGCCACATTCAACATGGAAAGCCATGTCTGCAGCCTGGAGGGCCAGAACTGCAAGTTCACCCCAGGGTTTAGTCCTGAGGTCTGGACCCTGGTGACTGGCCAGAGGTTCACAAAGTGTAGGTGGTGTGAAGCAATAAAGACCAGCAGATCCAGGATATCTGTGCCCAGTGCAGGGAAGAAAGAAGACAGGCTGAGTACTGAATAGATGCTCTAAACTCTCAGCAATGGACAATGTTTTCTAAGAATGGAGACTCTTCATCCCATATATCTATTTTTACTGAAAATAATTCAATCCTGGTTTCTCCTCTCTCATCTCCTCCCTGATCCTCTCCATTTACCTACCTATTCAATCCAAGCCCCCCCCCCACACACAAAGAGTCATATTGCAAAAAAAATCTAACCAAAATTAAACAAAACAAACCAACAATAAAAATAAAGCATAAAAACATACACAAAGAGACACACACAAAACCCATGAAAACACATACATGGAAACATCATATATAAGCAAAGGACCTGCAAGGCTAAAAATGCCCAAACAAAGCATTATGGGAGAAGTCATCTCCCAGAGTGCCTCTGCACAAATCCAAAATGCCCCTCCTGGTTCTCTACCTTCTGCACGGGCATTCCTGGACTACATCCTCAGGTCCACTCTGCACGGGTGGCAGTGACGCTTGTCTCATGGTGGTGGGTCAGACATTTACCATTCTCATCACACAAGCCAAACTGACTTGCTGAGTTCATCTCTGATCATTGTGTGTGTCCACCCATCTGCACAAACAGGTGCCACTATCAGCCAGCCACACTACCTGGGAATGACATAATCAAACTGTGTCATTATGCCACGCCGCCTGCCTACTGGGAAAAAACCGCCAGGGAAATGCGCATGTGCAATACAAAACCCCACTAAATACGGGAACCAAGAGCAGTTGGCCACAATGGCATGTGCGTGCAATGATGAGGTCAACTCCCCTTTAGAACTAAATTTATGCATCCCAGGACCAAGGAATGTGTCTGCGCATAAAAGCAAAAGTTGTTTAGTGACCCTCGGCAGAAGAGATAATTACATGCAATCCTGAAACCCCTCACCCAACAGGCATTTACTAAAACCCAGTATGCCAGGCACGGTTCTCTGAGTGCCGTTTTCACCACACTATCCCTACGCCTATCACACTGCTCTGTGCACACTAAGCGCTCAGTACCAGCCAATTGATCAACTATAAACCGTCCTTCTGGACCCCGCCCTTACGGTGGAGCTGTCTGTGTGGGACCTGCAGGGACCCTGCATGGAAACAGGTGAACAGTAGGAGGCGCTGTGCAGCTTGGGCCCATTGCTCACCTTTTTTCAAGCTGCAGGAACTGTGGCAGTCTGTGAGGTTGGACTCTGTCTGGACGGCCACAGGACTGGAGTCAGCGACACTGCAGAAGCGGGCCCTTTAGCTGAAGAAGGTGCTGGGAACAGAGGAGCTGTGCAAGGCTGCAATGGCTGCTGGTGCTGTCTTCGACCCCATGTGTTCAAGAGAGAAGTCGAGGGTCAGGGTTTGAGCTCACACTACTTGCAGATAAGCCTGCTTCAGGACCCCTCTGGCCCCCATCTGCTGTTCTGAAAACTCCTGCGTGCCTGTATGGGATTTCAGCTCCGTGGCCTAGCTGGCCCAGCTCATGGAGGCTCTCATGTTTCACTAAGCTTGGCCTATGTTTCCCCAGGATCATGGTGGTCTTGCTGAGTCTGATGTGGCTCCACTCCACGTCTTCCAGATGCTGAAGGCCATGTGTGCTGAACAGTTACTGGTGAGGATTCCCATCAGGAATTGGACGTTAGAGGTGTGTCTAGTACTTCCGGTTGGAGGGTGGCCGGGATGGGGGAGGGGTGAAGAGCTATGGGCTGGCTTGGCTCTGAATGGCTCAGCCTGTCTTTGGGTTTCCTCCCTGGGTCTGCAGACCAATTCAACTTCCAGGGACCTTAGTTGGCTCTACCATTGGGATCACACTGCTGGATAACAGAGTGGTCCACGCAGTAGATAGTCCTTCTGTCTGACTCCTTCCCACCTCTTCACCATGCCTCCAATTCCACAGGAACTAGAATAAGTGTGGCTTTGGTCTCCATCTACCTGACAATAACAGCCTCAGGGAAGCACTCAGAGAAAAGGGCATTACCACTCTTGGACATATATCCAAAGATATATGCTCAAACATACTACAGACATTTGTCCATCTATGTTCATATCAGAAGTATGTATAATAGCCAAAACATGGAAAACGCCTAGAAGCCCCTCAACCAAAATGGAGTACTACACAGTGGTAAAAAAACAAAAACAAAAACAATGACATCTGGAAATTTGGATGCAAATGGATTGAACTAGAAAAAAATCCTGAGTGAGGTAACACAGACTTTATTCAAGGTAATCATGGTATGTACTACCTCATAAGTGGATATAAGATGTAAGATAACCAGCGTGTAGTCCATGGCCCCAGAGAGGTTACGTAACAAGGCGAACCTTAAGAGAAACATACATAGATCACCCTGGGAAGGAGAAATAGACAAGATAACTTGAGAAAATTGGGAACGTGGGAGTGAAGGAGAAGGGAGGGCACGAGTGCAGGGAGGAAGAAAGAAGGGGAGCAAGAAGGAGAATATGAAGAAACAAAATGGTTGAGATGGGGAAAAGACAGGGAGGGAGAGCAAGGCAAGAGATATCTTGATTGATGGAGCCATTATGGGACAGACAAGAAAGCTGGCACTAGAGAAATTCCCAGGAATTCAAAAGACAGCTAAGACCCTAAGCAGTATTGGAGACTGCCTGAACTAGCCTCGCCCTGTAGTCAGATTGATAACTATTTTAAATGTCATCATAAAACCTTAATCCAGCAACTGATGGAAGCAGAGTCAGAGAGCCACAACTGAGCACTGGGCAGAGCTCCCGAAGTCCAGTCAAATAATGGAAAGATGAGAATATGAGCAAAGAGGTGAAGACCATGGTGGGGATACCCACTAAAACAGTTTACTTGAGATATAGGAGCTCACCAACTCTGGCAGGACATGGAAGGAACCAGCATAAAACCAACTAGGACCTTAGAATGTGGATGACAGTTATATGGCTTGGGCAGACTGGAGGGGGGCACTGACTCTGTCAGCAGGATTTATCCCTACTGTTTGTACTGGCTTTTTAGAACCTGTTCTCTTTGGAGGAATACCTTGCTCAGTCTCGATATAGTAGGGAGGACCTTGGTCTTTCCTCAAATTAATGCGCCTTACTCTCTCTGAGGAGTGGATGGGGTGGGGTGTGGGAAAGAGAAGGGTATGGTAGGAAGGGAGGGAGTGGGAACTGGTTTTGGTATGTAAAATGGAAAAAGATAGTTTTTAAATTAAAAAGTACAAAACGTTTTCTTGATTAACTATTTTCTTGATTGGCATGTACTGTCCAACTTTATCTCCTTTCATTTATTCTAGTTTGAAATATTTTTTTCTCAGATATGAGGCTAGCAATGCTGATTGCATCCTGGTCCTATTTGCTTGGAATATTTTTTCATCCTTTCACTTTGAGAAGGTGTTTTTCCTTTAGATCTGAGTTTCTTTTAGGCAACAGAATGATATATTTTGTTTCTTAATCCATTCAACTAGCCTATATCTTTTGATTAAGAATTCAAGGCCACTAATATTTAAAGCTATTATTGAAAATTGTGTGCTGATTTCAGGCATTTTTTGTAGCTTGTGTGCCTAGACAGTTTTTGTTTCTGCAGTTTTGCTTTGATTTCTTTCCACAGTCTCTAGCCTATATTTATTTGTCTCTTACACCAAATTATTGCTTCCAGCATTCTCTACAGGGCTGGCTTGTTGCACATGAATTCATTTAATCGTTTGTATCATAGAAGTGTCTCCTATTGACATCAACTATGGTAGGTAGTTTTGCTGGGTATAGGAGTCTAGGTTGGCATTGTGTTTTAGAATTTGAAGTACACTGCTTCAGGCTCTTCTGGCTTCCAAAGATTTATGTGAGAAATCAGTTGGTTTTCTGATGAGCGTTTTCTTTTACTTGTGGCTTGTGTTTTTTCTCCTGTAGTTTTCAATAATCTTTTTATGTTATATATATATTTAGTGTTATGCATATAGTACAACTTGGGGAGTTTCTTATTTATTTTCATCTTGTCTATTTGGTATTCTGTGTATGGGCATGTCTTTCTTTAATTCGGGAAAGTTTTCTTCCATATTTTTTTTGAACTGGTCTATGCCATTGACTGGACTACTCCCTTAGCAATGCTTATAATTTAAGTATTTTATATTTTCATAATGCCCCAAAATTCCTGCATACTCCTTTCTATTATTTGAATTTTTTCATATTTACTTGTGTGGCCTAATTCCTCTACTTTGTAACATGGTGTTCTATCCTCTACTTGTAAGGTGTTTCCTGGAGTTCTGTTACTGGGATATTGAGTTTTCCATTCCATCTTCATTTCAGACTTAGCTCTCTTCACTGTTTGGTTTTCAAATCCTGGATTGCCTTTTTTTTTCTTTCAGCCTTATATTTGTGTTTTCCTGGATATCAGTTGGGCATTTATTCTCTTTAATTCATTCTCTTATTTGTGTCTTTTAAAAATTTATTTATTAATTTGATTTAGTGTATGATAGTACTTTGAAAGATCTGTGTCCTGGGGTTTTAACTACATAATTCTCACTGCAGACCATTTCTAGAGGACAGGTGGGTTTGGGGGCAGAGACATCCTGTTTTGACCTTTCATATTGTTTGTGTTTTGTGAAGAGATTGAGTTATGTGTACTTTTTGTTGTTTGTGTGTCTGATGTGGACACAGCAAGCTGGGGCAGGAGCAGGGCTCCTCAGACTGTCCTGGGGTGTGGGGTATGGTACTGTGGTTCTGTCTGAAGATTGTGTTTAGGGCAGGATTATGACTGTGAACTCATAAGCTGGGCTAAACTTCAGACCAGGGTCAGCGTGGAGGCAGGGTATGACATGGGCATGACATGATGAGATCTGTAAGACAACAGTAGAAATACATATTTCATTTCTAACAAATAAAAACCATCTTTCTGATATTATGGGCAGAGTATTAATGGTAGTTACGAAGGCATAACTTTTTTTAGGGTAAAAATTAACTAAGTCCATGGTATTTGGTCAGTTGATGAATTTTAGCTAGAGATAAATTTAATTTAGAATCTGCACTCCGTGATACAAAATCCAATTAAACTGCCTGTGTACTCTTTTTATATTTACATAATTAATTTTAGTTAATTTTGGATTTCCAAGTACCCATTCATAGTATTTGGTTATTTTATCTCTATGTGTATGGTTCTATTTATCTTTATATTCACCATTTAGGAAGACAGATAAAGAGAGAAAGGAGATCACCACAGAAAGTTTGTATATAATTTAATATGAATTAATAATAACTTATACATATAAACACAATAATTCATTTGGATTTTATATGTATATATGTATGATCATATTTTGAAATAGTTCTTCCGTTATTTTTATTTTGAACCTTCATGGTTCTTATAGAGCTCATTGAGAAATAATTTTTGTACCTGTCTTGTACAAGCTTGAACTTACATTTTCTGATCCTGGTAGTGGTGCAGACACACTTGTTGTCTGTTGTCTTTTCAGTTTATGAAAACAGTATAATATGTTGTTAGGTTTCTGGTTTCTCTCAGTTCCCTTCTCATTTTAAGGATATCATGAAGATGCAAGTTCACAGTTAGTGTTTTTATATGATGCACTAGCAGTTACTCACATCAACACTTTACATCCTGTAAGGGCTGAGGGTCTTGTTTCATCTCCTAACACAGGATTGACAGAGTTCAAGGGTGTTTTTCTATATTTGAGTGTGATCAGTGCTGGTTGCCTTGTGGTTGAACTTGTTTTCCCAGCATGTTGGAAATCATCTGCCTAATTTAATTCATGTTCTCAGAGCACTTTTCTATGCATGCTTAATTTATACAACAGCACCTTGTCCTCTATGGAGCCTCCCAAGGCACAGAATAGGTGCAGAGGCTCCCAGGAACTTCCCAAAGATCGCTGGGTGTCTGACACAGCCTCACTTTTTCGTCAGAGACAGACTCTTAGCTGTAATTAGCTCCAGTGGATGAGACTGGGATTATCCAGAGTACCAGACAGATGTGGCTGGGAAAATGAGTTCCCACAGGGAAGAGGTGACAGCCCAGCTGGTCCTTCTATGTTGTTTTTTTACAAACTGCGTAAGCTGAGTTTTCCCATTGGTAGCGCCCCCTTCTACATTCCCAGGCCAGGGCTGTCCTGGTGAAGAGCAGGACTTGACTAGCAGGGCAGTGGGAGAGGAGTGGATGGTGCACCCTCTATATAACCCTATCTGGGGCCTCCCTTCACTTCATTCACAGAAAATTCTCAGGCTGCCTTGTGCTTATTTCTCTACTTCATTTGCAGTAAGTGCTTAAGGCTGAAGACCTGGGGAAGAGGCTGGGGCAGTAGGATGGTTTCTACTAAAGCAACAGAGCTGTATCTGTCCAGGACATTGTCTGTGTGCTCACTGAATTCTAGTAAGTAACATACATGAAAAGAACAATTTCACAAAAAATTATAACACATATATCTGTAGTTTTGATAAGGGCTTTTGTTTTTTATATCTTTCTGAAATATTAGATTGGATTTATATCTTGGCTTTATAAGGATACCTTCACGGTTTGTTGTAGGACAATTAATAAAAACCCAGAGACAGATATTGGGGTTCAATCTAAAGGTCAGCAAAGTAAAACTGTCAGCTTCTGGCTGTTACCTCTACCTCAGTCCAAAATTAGGATTGCCGTTTTGGACTGAGGTGGAAATAAGTGTCAGTGGCTTACTGTTTTGCTTTTCTGACATTCAGGTTGAACCCCAGTATCAGTCGTGCTACAGTTTATCTTTTTGTTTGTATCCATGCCTGTTCAGGCATCAGACAGGGACTCGACCTTATCACCATCCATGAAAGGGTTTGACATCATCAGTAAATGCAGCATATTCATTATCTTGTCTGCATTGCCTTTATAGCTTGGATCTTGACCTTGGAAAAGTCATTCAAGTCACCTAGCTTCAATTATCTCCTCACATCAGAGAGATTATAAAAGGATATGATAAAATATGATCAATTGGGCAGTTAATGAGGCCATGTTTCAGGAATCTTTGAACTTTTAGATGAAAAATGGTTCATGGTTACGTGTACATTAAAGTTACGTATACATCTACAATCAGAGAGAGGATATGGAACTAATATTTTTCTAGGCCAAAAAATGCAGGGAGAGATAAAATAATTTTAACACAAAATTTGATTATGTCATAAGGAAAGTACCTTGAATTTTCTAGTTTGACACTATTCTTTGGCAAAATCTACTGTATGCAATCATACAAAGGAGAATTCTACCATATATAGTAAGAAGGGAACATCATGCCTGCCACTACCAATTGATCACTTAATTTTTTACATAAATTTTATTTGATATGTGTGGATGTTTGCCTTCATGCATATCTACACAATGCTCACATAATTCTGAAGAGATTTCTGAATCTCTTGGAACTGCATTTAAAGATGGCTATGAACCATATAAATGCTAAAAATTGAATCAGGTCTTATAGCAAAGGAATAAGGGCTCTTAAATGCTAAGCTATCTTTCCAGCTCCATTATATTTTTCCTAAAGGAATTGACACTATGAAAATACAAATAATAGCATATATAATATGAGCAAATTTTTCTCTAAATGTTATAGGGTTAGTCACTGTAACTTTAGATTTTCTATGTAGTACTTGGATATTTGATTATCTCTCTCCCTCTCTCCTTCGCCCTGTTCCCTCCCCCCTCTCTCGTGTGTCTGTCTCTTTCTCTGTCTCTCTCTTTCTCACATACACACACGAAAGAGAGAGAGACAGAGAGAGAAAGAGAGAGAGAGACAGAGAGAGAAAGAGAGAGAGAGACAGAGACAGAGAGAGAAAGAGAGAGAGAGAGAGAGAGAGAGAGAGAGAGAGAGAGAGAGAGAAAGAGAGAGAGAGAGAGAAATCTTTCTGGATCAGCTGGGCTTGCTGAACACTCAACAATCCTGATCCTCCTATCACTGCCTCCCCAGCTCTGCGACCACAAATGTGTGCCACATGCTCATTCTTTATATAATGTGGGTTCTGAAGTTCAAAATCAGGTCTACATTCTTTCAAATCCAGCCCTTTTCTGAGACCTATCTTTTCTGCCCTTGAGAAGTGATATTTGTCTGAAGAAGGTGTTTGGTCTTGATCAGACTTAAACCCTCTTCCCTAGGGAACAATCTTTGGAGGACACTCAACAATGGAAGGAGTGGGAAAATCTGGATATCTCCTTGTGGAACTAGACTGGTCAAGGGAGTTCTGAAAGCCATAGATAAGAAGAGTAACATGAGCTTGGTGTCCAGTAATAAAATTATGTATCAAAGCAAAGTCATCATAAGGATGCATAAATATCTTCATTTCATCTCATGCTTCAGGCAGTAACTCTTTAGGATAGTATAGATCCCTGCTCAAAATATGTTAAGTCTTTACTTGGCTTCTGCTAAAGTCATGTCTTCTTTCCCAATGAAGATCCACAGCACATTATAGATTGTTATAAAAATATAAACATACTTCTATATGGAGGATTAGAAAATGATTCTGGTGGTCACACTTCTTTCCATTTGCTTCTGTTTAATCAAATTTCTTCATATTTTTCCTTTTTGTTAGCTTGTAAGATTGATATGTATAGCAGTCTTGTTTTCTAAACTTTCAGAAGTCTAGGTTCATTGCTTTTCTGTTATTTATAATATGTTGATGTTACCAAATACACTTACTTCAAAGTTTTGTAAATAATGTTTTTAATTTTTTTTCTGTTTTCATTGTCATCCCTTCAGTTCTTGACTTCTTATGTATTTATTCTATCTAACAATTTCATTTTATTGTATATTAGCTTATTAGCTACTTTTTTATTACTTTTTATGACTATAAAAATAAAAAATAGTTCAGATTTAATATGGCAACAGATATTTGCTAAGTAAAATTTTGCAGTGTATTTTCAGACAATCTTAGTGATTTTTGTAGTTTAGAAAATACAAACATAGGCTTCTATTTTCTTGAGTATTCTGTTATTATCTTGTATATTTATTGCAATTCATGTTGGAGTTCCTAGAATCTATTTTGCTTTGGTAGACACTCTTTGTCTTCCCCCTATTTTCTTACATTACTCTTAATTTCTGGAGTACATGGCCTAACCTTGGTTCTCTTTTTCCATTTTCTACAGGCAGAATTTGTATACATCATATTATGAATGGTTCCCTTTTACATTTCTTTTTGTTTTTAGTTATTAAAAACCTCTGACTCCTTATATGTATTGCCACAACACTGCCATGTGTACAGAATTTCTGTATATACAGAAATACTTAAATCCTCTTTAGAAATGAAGGTACAGCCTTATGTACACTGTTATTTGTAAAGGATTCATTTTGCTGAGGTCGTTGCTTTTGGAATGCTATGTTTTCTAGGTCATTCCTGAGAAATTCCTTCCCAGCACTTCAACTGTCTATCAGAGTAGTCCAGATCAGTTACAAGATTAGAGAGATGGCTATGTTGGTAAGAGTATGTATTACTCTTGGAGAGGATCCAGATTCCCTAAACCTACTTTGAGAGAATTACAACTACCTGATACTCTAGCTCCAGGAGATTCAGTGTATCTGGCCTCATGTGCCTTTATTTACATGCACAAATCCACAAAAAGAACAGCATCCCTATATACCTAATTAACAATAAATGTAAAAAGAGCACAATGCAGTCACAAACCACAGTCATTTCACTCAGTTTTTGTTTAATTTCATTATGAATGTGGTTTATCTGCTGGTGGTTGTCATATTTGTGTGACAATCATTAATACAATTGTTCATCCTTACAAAACGCACATGTGAAAATGTGATTACCAATGTCTTATCATGAGTTTTAGACATGTCCAATACATCCTCTTTTAAAATCAATTTAAAAAAAATCTCATGAAGACTAAAATTTCAACAAGATGAGTATGAAGCATAGAGATTGGGAGGTCCAGCCTGCTAGAGCTATCTAGTGAGTTTGAGGGTAGCCCTACATAACTGCTGAGGATCTATCTAAAAGAAATACTGGTTTTAGACTTCAGGGATTTTGATTGTAGGGAACTTCAACACTTCATATTCTGGCATGTTGGCCACATGGAATTGCGTATGGCAATGGAAGCACCGTGTTGACGCTGATGTGGCAGACCAACCTAGGTGAGAAGGCTAAGGCTAAGTCACAAGAAGAGAAAAACAAGCTGGGCACAGGTACAACATTCCACACAAGCAAAAGTCCCAACCTTCCAGATTGCTTTTAAGAATAAACAATGTGTTGAATACATCCTCTAAATTCTATGTTCACACTTATTTTTTTCTCTTATTAAAAGTATGTTAAACATAGAACAATGATAACTTCTCATCAAAAGTTATTATTTTGATATTGTGGAGATTGCCTTCCTGGAGAGATACTCTATCTGCTAACTTATCATAACTCTTTAACAGATTTTAATTTTCAATTTCAACAGTATGAATTCTTTCAGATAACTTCTCAGCACAAGGTTGTGTAATGCTTATTTGAATATCAGTAACACTGCATTATTGAATATCAAATTTGAATTTGTAGCACTCCCAAACTAAAATTTTATCATTTAAAGTAGGCCAACCCTGCACAATTTTCATCATGGAGATGAGTGGAGTGCTAAGTTTAAAAATCACTGAAATTTAAAAGTGAAATACATCACTTATTTTGTGTGTACGTTCGGTTGAGTGATCCAGGCCAATTCAATGGTAAAAGCAATTGTCCACACTTATTTTTTTTTTTTGGTATTTTAACATTGTCTTTATTTTTTTTTATTCTTTTTTAATTAAAATTTCCAACTGCTCCCCGTTTCCCATTTCCCTCCCATCCTCCCACATATTGCCCCCTCCCCCCGCTCCCCTTCCCCTATCCCCACTCCAATTCTCCTCCCCCCAGTCCACTCCCCCTCCTTCTCGATACTGAAGAGCAGTCCAAATTCCCTGCTCTACAGGAAGACCAAGGTCCTCCCACTTCTATCTAGGTCCAGGAAGGTGAGCATCCAAACAGGCTACGCTCCCACAAAGCCAGTTCATGTATTAGGATCGAAACCTAGTGCCATTGTCCTTGGCTTCTCATCAGCCTTCATTGTCTGCCTTGTTCAGAGAGTCCAGTTTCAACCCATGCTTATTCAGTCCCAGTCCAGCTGGCCTTGGAGAGCTCCCAATAGACCAGTTCCACTGTCACAGTGGGTGGGTGCACGCCTCGTGGTCCTGATTTCCTTGCTCATGTTCTCCCTCCTTCTGCTCCTCATTTGGACCTTAAGAGCTCAGACGGTTGCTCCAAATTGGGTCTCTGTCTCTCTCTCGATCCATCGCCAGATGAAAGTTCCTGTGCCATTCTCCTTGGCCTCTCGTCAGCTCTCATTGTCTGCCACATTCAGAGAGTCCGGTTTTATCCCATGTTTTTTTCAGTAGCAGTCCAGCTGGCCTTGGTGAGCTCCCAATAGATCGGCCCCCCTGTCTCAGTGGTTGGGTGCACCCCTCATGGTCCTGACTTCCTTGTTCATGTTCTCTCCATATAAAGTTGATTATTGTCCTTTCAAGATCTGTGAAGAATTTGGATGGGATTTTAATGGGGATTGCATTGAATCTATAAATTGCCCTTGGTAGAATTGTCATTTTTACTATGTTGATCCTCCCAATCCAGGAGCAAGGGAGATCCTTCCATTTTCTGGTATCCTCTTCAGTTTCTTTCTTCAATGCCTTAAAGTTCTTGTCAAATAGATATTTCACTTCCTTGGTTAGAGTTACCCCAAGATATTTTATGCTTTTTGTGGCTATCGTGAAAGGTGATGATTCTCTTATTTCCCTCTCTGCTTCCTATCCTTTGTGTATAAGAGGGCGACTGATTTTTTGGAGTTGATCTTGTATCCTGCCACATTACTAAAGGCGTTTATCAGCTGTAGGAGTTCTTTGGTGGAGTTTTTGGGGTCGCTCATGTACACTATCGTATCATCTGCAAATAATGCAAGTTTAACTTCTTCCTTTCCAATTTGAATCCCCTTTATCCCCTTATGTTGTCTTATTGCTATTGCTAAAACTTCGAGAACTATATTGAAGAGGTATGGAGAGAGTGGACAGCCTTGGCGTGTTCCTGATTTTAGTGGGATGGCTTTAAGTTTCTCTCCATTTAATTTGATATTAGCTGTCGGCTTGCTGTATATAGCTTTAATTAAATTTAGGTATGATCCTTGTATCCCTAATCTCTTCAAGACTTTTATCATAAAGGGATGTTGAATTTTGTCAAATGCTTTTTCAGCGTCTAATGAAACGATCATATGGTTTTTTTCTTTCAGTTTATTTATATGATGGATTACATTGATAGATTTGCGTATGTTAAACCAGCCCTGCATCTCTGGTATGAAGCCTACTTGATCATAATGGATAATTTTTCTAATGTGTTCTTGGATTCGGTTTGCCAGAATTTTGTTGAGGATTTTTGCGTGGATGTTCATGAGTGAGATTGGCCTGTAATTTTCTTTCTTGGTTGGGTCTTTGTGTGGTTTTGGTATCAGAGTTACTGTAGCTTCATAAAAGGAATTTGGCAATGACTCTTCTGTTTCTATATTGTGAAATACATTTAGGAGTATAGGTATTAGGTCTTCTTGGAAGTTCTGGAAGAATTCCGCATTGAACCCATCTGGTCATGGACTTTTTTTGGAAGGGATGTTTTTGATAACAGCTTCTAATTCTTCGCGACTCACAGGTCTATTTAGGTTGTTTACCTGGTCCTGGTTTAACTTTGGTATATGGTATTCATCTAAAAAAGTGTCCATTTCTTTAACATTTTCCAGTTTTGTGGCATACAGGCTTTTGTAGTAAGATCTAATGATTCTCTGAATTTCCTCTGTGTCTGTGGTTATGTCTCCCTTTTCATTTCTGATCTTATTAATTTGCAAATTCTCTCTCTGCCATTTGATTAGTTTGGATAGGGGTTTATCAATCTTGTTGATTTTCTCCAGGAACCAGCTTTTTGTTCCATTGATTCTTTCAATTGTTTTCTGTGTTTCTATTTTGTTGATTTCAGCCCTCAGTTTGATTATTTCCAGTCTTCTACCCCTTCTAGGTGAGTCTGTTTCTTTTTTTTTCTAGAGCTTTCAGGTGGGCTGTTAAGTCTCCAATGTGTGCTTTCTCTGTTTTCCTTAAGTGGGCAGTTAGTGCTATGAACTTTCCTCTCAGGACTGCTTTCATAGTGTCCCATAGGTTTGAGTATGTTGTTTCTTTATTTTCATTGTCTTCAAGGAAGACTTTAATTTCTTTCTTTATTTCTTCCTTAATCCAGGTATGGTTCAGTAGTTGACTATTCAGTTTCCATGAGTTTGTAGGCTTTCTAGGGGTAGCATTGTTGCTGAATTCTAGCTTTAATCCATGGTGATCTGATAAGATACAGGTGGTTATTAATATCTTTTTGTAACTGTGGATGTTTGCTTTGTTACCGAGTATGAGGTCGATTTTTGAGAAGGTTCCATGAGCTGCAGAGAAGAAGGTATATTCTTTCCTATTTGGGTGGAATATTCTATAGATGTCTGTTAAGTCCATTTGATTCATTACCTCCATTAATTCTCTTATTTCTCTGTTAGGTTTCTGTCTAATTGACCTGTCCATTGGTGAGAGAGGAGTATTAAAGTCTCCTACTATTAATGTGTGCGGTTTGATGGCTGCCTTGAGTTTTAACAATGTTTCTTTTACGTACGTGGGTGCTTTTATATTAGGGGCATAGATATTCAGAATTGAGATTTCATCCTGATGAATTGTTCCTGTTATGAGTAGAAAATGTCCCTCTCCATCTCTTCTGATTGATTTAAGTTTGAAGTCAACTTTGTTAGAAATTAGTATGGCCACACCTGCTTGTTTCCTAGGTCCATTTACTTGATAAGCCTTATCCCAGCCCTTTACTCTGAGTAGGTGCCTGTCTTTGTGGTTGAGGTGTGTTTCTTGTACACAGCAGAATGTTGGATTCTGTTTTCGTATCCAATCTCTTAGTCTGTGCCTTTTTATAGGTGAGTTGAGTCCATTGACATTAAGTGATATTAATGACCAGTGGTTGTTAACTCGGTCATTTTTTTTAGTAGTAGATTTTGTGTGTTTCCCTTCTTTGAGATTTGCTGGTAAAGGGTCTCTAGATGTCTGAGTTACTGTGGTCATTGTTGGACTCCTTGATTAGTGATTTTCCTTCTATTACTTTCTGTAAGGCTGGATTTGTGGCTACGTATTGTTTAAATTTGTTTTTATCCTGGAAAATTTTGTTTTCTCCATTTATAGTGAACGAAAGCTTGGCTGGGTATAGTAGTCTGGGCTTGCATCCATGGTCTCTTAGTTTCTGCAGTACATCTATCCAGGACCTTCTGGCTTTCATGGTTTCCATAGAGAAGTCAGGTGTAAGTCTGATAGGTTTACCTTTATAAGTAACTTGGCCTTTTTCCTTTGCTGCTCTTAGTATTCTTTCTTTATTCTGTATGCTTTGTGTTTTGATTATTATATGGCGAGAGGATGTTTTTTTTTTTTTGATCCAGCCTATTCGGTGTTCTGTATGCTTCTTGATCCTTCATAGGTATATTTTTCTTTAGGTTGGGAAAGTTTTCTTCTATAATTTTATTAAATATATTTTCTGGACCGTTGAGCTGCGCTTCTTCTCCTTCTTCTATTCCTATTATTCTTAGGTTTGGTCTTTTTATTGTGTCCCATATTTCCTGAATGTTTTGTGATGAGAATTTGTTGGCCTTGCTGTTTTCTTTGATCAGCGTGTTTATTTTCTCTATGTATCTTCAGAATCTGAGATTCTTTCTTCTATCTCTTGTATTCTGTTGGTTATGCTTGCTTCTGTAGTCTCTATTCGTTTACCTAGATTTTCCCTGTCCAGCTGGCCTTCTGTTTGTGTTTTCTTCTTTGCCTCCATTTCAGTTTTTAAGTCTTGAACTGTTTCCATTATCTGTTTGATTGTTTTTCCTTGGTTTCCTAGGGTATCATTCACTGATTTACTCAATTCTTCAGACTTTCTGTTATACTTCTCATCCATTTCTATAAGGGCATTTTTTACATGCTGTTTAAGGGCGTCAATCACTTTCATAAAGTCAATTTTATCTACTTCTTCATGATTAAGGTGTTCATGTCCTCCTGTTGTGAGGTCGCTGGGTTCTGGTGGTTTCATATTGTTTTTCAGATTGTTGGGTGAATTCTTGCATTGGCGCCTGCCCATCTCTTTCTCCGAATGCTCCCCTATGGATCTTCTTTTACCGGATCAGGTCTCCTTGCCTACTGATGTATCTTCCCAGTGATGGCACTCTGCAGTGATAGCTCTCCTGGTGCTCCAGTGATGTCTCTCCTGGTACCAATATCAGATCTCCGTGCCCAAAGACGGGTCTCCTGGTACCCAGATTAGCTCTCCCACTGATGGCTCTCCTGGTGCCAAGATCAGATCTCCGAGCAGGTTGGGTAGTTCCTAAACAAAGCTCCTACCTTGCTTGGTGCAGGCAGGCCAGTGAACCAAAGGAAGTCTCGCCTGCCTACTTGCCCTGAGGATTTGCCCCCAGCGCCAGACAGACTGAGCTGGATGGTGTTATGTGCCCAAAGAGGAAAGGGGGCAGAAGGAAGAAGGGTTCTGGATGCAAGCTGGGTGGGACAAGAAGAGAGAGGCAGTATGCAGGGTGTAGAGCCCCTGCAGGGAGCCCAGGGAGTATAGGGTGGGGGATGAGGAACTTCAGAGTTCCCTGTCCAGGGCTGCTTCCGCCGCCGCCGGTCACAAACTCACCCCGCTGCTGTCTCTCCTGGTGCCGAGATCAGATCTCCGTGCAGGTTGGGTAGTTCCTAAACAAAGCCCTTACCTTGCTTGGTGCAGGCAGGCCAGTGAACCAAAGGAAGTCTCGCCTGCCTACTTGCCCTGAGGATTTGCCCCCAGGACCAGACAGACTGAGCTGGATGGTGTTATGTGCCCAAAGAGTAAAGGGGGCAGAAGGAAGAAGGGTTCTGGATGCAAGCTGGGTGGGACAAGAAGAGAGAGGCAGTATCTGTCCACACTTATTTTAACTCCTAGTTCAGAATTTTTTTTAACTATGATGACACAAATTACTCCTGAATTAATGCATGGGGAGAACTTTCTACTTTACCATCTGCTTCTTGTCTTCCAGAGTTCCAGCTGAGGTAGATCAAAGTAACAGGTCACCCAATATCCAGCTCTCAATATATCCCCTTAATAAATGGGCTGACGTTGATTGCAGTCTACGTCTGGCCAGTTTTCCAAAGATTTGGGTAGGAAAATGTTAAAGATGTATTTGCTGTTACCTTTACCTATAAGAAACACTAACAATACTAATGCCAATGTTACACTCAACCTTTCTAAAGAGATGGTCAGGAAGAAGGGATACAAAAAAAAGAAAATGTATTCAAATACTTATTATTTTGGGCTAAAGTTAGCATAAAAAAGAATATAGAATAAAAGAGCCAAGTTTATCAAATGGAGCATTTAAAAAAATTATTGTCCTTTTCCAAATATGAGACCTCAAATAATAATAAAGAAATATTTAAAAACAATTTTACTAAGAAAGTCAAAGAATTAAATTGAAGACTTAGTATTTCACATTCATAAGAGTGTCAAATGATCCTATAAAAATATACCTTGATAAAAGACCTTTAAATTTTAAAGTTTTGAAAATGAGAGTAACTGAGTGCAGAGGATGCCACTGAGCTGATTTAATACAAATAGAAATTGGAATTTCGTGGGACAGTCTGTATGCTGAACACATTTTCCTCCTATTCTGTGTGTCCCACTCTCACTCGCATCCATGCCATGCATTTTAGATTTGTGTTATATTTAGAAACAAACCTTTATTCAGTACAAAATAAATCAATACTGTGGAAAGTAAAATATAAATTTCCTATGCAGTAAACCACATTTATCTACCACAATGCTTGAACATTCTTATTGACAGGCTGGAGTTGAGGGACTTTTTGTATTGTTAATTTTGATATGTGTGTCTATTAATTTACAAATATATGTGTGAATACACATATAAATATGTAGAGAATATTCAACCTAGTACTAAACAGTATAAAGCACAATTGCACATACACACAATTAATAATCAAAATACAAAATATAGGTCATGAAAATAAGTGATAAATTCCTTGAAGAGTAAAATAACCAACCATTAAGTTTCTTTCCTTTTCTTGCAAGCAGTTAAGTTAATGCAAGCTATTTGTTATTTGAAAACTGTCACATTATTTTTCATGACATTAATCAGAAAAAAAGTCTCTTATGATGCTATCTCCCATTACTGCTGAACTATGAGTTAGAACATCATGACAGTAGAGTTTAAAGGCAGTAGTGGGCAATGCTCTGAATGTGAGTGACAGAGACTGCTGGAAGTCTGATCAGAGAGTCCATATTCTCTTGCTAATTTGTTCTGTCTTATGGGAAATGTCAAAAGAGAAAAACAATATGGTGTGCTACATCCACTGTATCTTCATTTCTAGTGGTCCAAATGCCCCTTCTGACCTCCTTTAGTGCCTACATACTACCCATGTACATACATACAAACTAAAAATAAAATAAATATTATAATGGACTAGTCAAAGGAAAACTGCAACAGTGTACTGGCTGCGGACTTAGTGAGCATGGAGGGTTTTGTGTCCCAGACTTCCAGCAAAATCAATGTGTTTCCTTGTTAGTTCCTGGAAGCCTTCCCATGATTCCCTCTTCTATAGAGAAGTTGATACTTTGTCCATCTCATCCTTTTTGTTTGTTTATTTCTGTCTCAGGTGATGCTGATTTTTCCATCTCTAGAAGTTTGATTTAGATTGTTTGGATTATTTTCCATATTCTTTAATGACCATGTTCAGGTTTTCCTTGGACTCTTAAAACAATATGTTGACAGATGTATTTCCATTTTCAATAATAACAATTATGTGATGTCATTAATAAAATCTATCATCAGTCTATGCCTTTTCTCAGTTTGTTTCTGTTTGTTAAACCTTCTCTCCTTGTTTCTTTGAAAATAGTAATTGTTTGCCAAAGGCCACCATAAATTTTATGATCATTGATGCTGAATGTTTTTCCTCTCTGTAAACATTCTTGAATGTTTGATGAAAATGAGTTATTTTTCATTCTTTGGATAGGTTGATCTTTTGGAGGCTGACATTTAAATGCAGCAAAAGGAACCATTCATTTAGGACTAATTTTGCTACCCTTCTAATACAGTGGTCTCTGGAAACCTCTGTGTAAGGCTTCATGAATTGTGTATCTTTTTCTCAGCAGAGCACCTGAAGTCACTTATGCACTGATATTAAAAGGTGTCAGAGTTCACAAGGATCTTCTTTCTTGGCCTTGTTCTGCTTTCTCTTCTAACACCCACATTGTTCCTTAGCTTTGTGCTTAGGGAGAGCCCCAGTGGCCTCTGAAGCTCTTCCCGTGCTGTTTCCTCTGTGTCCTATTGTCACTGAAAGCTCTTGTCTCCTTTACTTTCATGGAAACCTGTCCTTTATTATCAATTCAGCAAAACCACTAGGATTGTACCAGGCTTTCCAAACTCTGCTGGAGTTTGGCAATGCATCCAACAATATGCAAGACCATTTCAAGTCTTGCCTTCTCTATGTCTCTGCTGCTGGATTCTCTCTGTGTGCTATGCTCCATTCAGTATGTAAGACTTTCATGTTATTCGATGTGTATACTATGATCCCACCATAATGTAAAACAAATGATGCTGAAATTGGCTCTTTACATGGACTTATATAATTTCATTCTGCCTATTGTCCATAAGCCCCAGACCCTCTCTGTTTTAAACTGACTATGTATGCATAACCTCTGTCCCTGCTCATCCTGAATCCACCTACAGATTCCTTTTCCACCTCTGCAGTCTATAACATGATATTATGAATTTAGACACTTTCTGACAACACATCCAAGCTGATCTTATTTATCCTTTGTGTGCTTGTGTGTTTGTGTGTATGTGGGTGGGGGTGGGGGAAGTACTGTTTCCCATTGTGTTTTCAATGGAGAATTAGTATGGCCCACCATGTAAATTCAACAGTTCGATCTTCTGGAAATGAAACAGAAATTAAAAATGAAGCCACTTTATAGACAAGAGAACATTTATAATTCAAGATTTTTCCACGCATAAGAGGAATGACAAGCCTGGACTCGAGCTTGACTTGAAAATAGATTGTCAATTCAACCATTCAGTTACCTCCTGAATGTTACCTTTCCTTGTGATAGTTTTTATGACTTTCAACAGAACATGCTGTTATCTTACTTATCTTTCCTTTCCTTCTTTTTTTTTTTTCGTTTTGACACAAGATCTTTTTGTGTTTTTCTGGTTGTCTTGGAACTCTTTTGGTAGACCAGGTGAGCCTCAAACTCACAGAGATCCATCTGTCTTTGCCTTCCAAGTGCTGGTATTGGAGACATGTGCAACCACCACATGGAAGCTTGCTTTCCTTTAGGTTCTATGATACAATTGCAAATTTTTGCTCTATCATATCTTTGAAAATATTTTATAATGCATACCTTTATCAATATATCATAAAATGAGCATCTCACCAGGCAGACTAATAGTTTCCTGGCATGCTTACAGAGCAATATTTCCTTCAGAGAATCATTAGTTCCCATTAATACAGTTCTGCATGTAAACTATTTACATGCGCTGAAAAAGCACCAAGAACCTAGCACTGTGTAAGTTGAGTAAAAATCAAATTGAATTAAAATAACATTTTTTGAGGTTTTTTTGGAAAACTCTGTTCTTTGGGATGCTGTGAAGGCAAGGTGCAGCTATGGGCTGAGTGGGATTCCTCTGCACTGTGGCTCATCTTCCCTCTGCAAAGCTAATGACCCAGAATTTTTGCCATGCACTGAGAAAGAATTTGGGTTCTGAAGTCATCCTGATATGAACTCACACCAATGTCTGCTTTCTGAGCTATATGCATGCTCCCAAGGAGGAAATCTCAGCATTTTAAGCTTCACTCATTTCCTTGTTCGAAACTGAGATAGCAAACACATTGCTGTGGGAAGTTATAGGAAAAATGATGTCACAAATGTAAAGAGCTTGTTTCCTTTCTGACTCAGTGCTGTTGCCACAGGGCTCATACATGAATGCAACTGCCTTCTCATATAGGAAAGACAACTGCCTGAGGCCTGGTGAATCTCTTACTGCAGTGAAGGAAATGTGCTATCAGATTCAGACCAGTCTGATGGATGGGGAACCAGATCAATTGTTAGGAATTCTATTTGATGTAGGCAAAGGAAACAGGTGCATTTTATCACTAGGCAGTAAAGAATAACGAGGGATAGAAAAAGAAGAGAGAGAAAGAAGAGGAGAAAGGGAATAGGAGAGAGAAAAGAGATGAGAGGTAGGGAGGGAGAGGTTTTTGTTTCATGAACACACAGTTTTATTAACAGAAGTTTATTTCTGGTCAGCACACACTGTGTGTAGATTGAAAGGACACACTGAACTCATCAACAAATAAAACTATTACACATACACATTGTTTCCTAAAATAAAATGAGTTGTTAGAGCCAGGAAATTTGATAAATTCTCATTTTATGACAAAGTATTAGATTAAAGAAAGGCATTCAAGTGCCTAGAAAATGACATTTTACAATGAAGAATTGTTCTTTTAAAGTAGATATTACTACTATTGTCTGAGCCTGGTCTTTCATCCAAGCCAGCCTCAAGCTACTGTTTCCTTTAGTCTTTTAACCAGTGGTGAGCAGAGCTCACCATTTACCATCTACAAACTGCATTCTAAATTACACAGAGTTTTAGGGTTAGCCTAATTGGTACTGATAAGTAGTCAGCTAGAAAAAGTGGATGCAAAAGTGAATGAATGAATGAATACAAGTAATAATAGTAATGATCATGTGAGTGTTCTAAGTCTCTCCACCAAGAGTTTTAGGCTTTGTGATATAATAGTCTGTGTAAGGAGCCAGTTTTATCACCAATAACAACATCTGTTTGCGAGGGATTTCTTTGTTCTTAAGCAAGCAATTTGTTATTTAATATATTTCTATAACAATTGACTAGGGAGAGGAAGAGGGAAAGGGAGAGAGAGAGTCAGAGACAGAGACAGAGACAGAGAGAGAATTGTAGTGTTAAAATGGAGTTACCCTGTAATGGGTGGAAATGATTTTTAGACACCAGAGAGTGAAAAATAAAAGTCCAAGTTCCAGGAATGGGTTACATCTTGGGAGATGTTGCCAGTGATTCTCAGAGCCTCACAACTTTAAAGACTATTGCCAATGCTCCAGGTTAGCATTTATAACTTGATTATAAGGTGACATTGCTGAAGATACTACATACTGAGTCACAGAATGTGGAGGTTTCAAACTGGGGCTGACCTTGAAGCTGTCCTTACTGAATAGCTTTTAGAGTGTGGATGATAGCAAAAGAGAAAAAATAGTCATTAAGCTTACTTTGATTTTACCCCTGCAAAGTACAACCACCATCCTGGTAATATGTGTCCATTGATGCATAGTGACAAAAACATCACGGGTGTAAACAACTACTATCTCAGTGTGTTTGAGTCCCATTTTGCAAGATGAAATTTATCCTTGATACCAATGTTGAGCCAAAAACCAGAGGACAGACAGATACTAGGACCTAATGAAAAACTCGCTACTGACTGTTAATGACTTATCATTAGATCCACACATCAATGCATCTCTCAACCCTCATTAGAGAAGCTTCACTTTTTTGGTGCTTAGTACAAAGACCCACAACTGGCCAAGGTACATGGTATAGGAATTTGCATAATGTTCAGCCCATAAATGGAACATCTTTTTCCAAGTTTTGGAGCTCATTGTAAAAGAAGTGGATAGAAAAACTATAAGCCGCAGATTATGGGTGAATATATGGAAACATTACCACCTGCACACAACAGGGCAGCTGCATACATGAACTAACAGCAGTTATAAAATAACCATATTGTCTATGTGAAGTAATTTCTGTAGAATAACACATTCTCTCTCTCTCTCTCTCTCTCTCTCTCTCTCTCTTTCTCTCTCTCTCACACACACACACACACACGCACACACAAGGAAAGAGAGAGACTTTTGAAGGGAGACAAACTTTTGCTTCCTTTGCCTATCTTTGAAGGATAACTTTTTTAAAACAGTCATTATAAGTCAACAGAAGGTTTTCCCCCAAACTAGCAGCCAATGATTAATGTCTCCTGACATCCAGCTGCTCTGAAATCCTCACAGATTGGAAGAGTGACAAATAAGAGGCAAAAGAGTGAACAATAGATCTAGGCTTTTCTCCTCAGGAAGAAGACATGAAGAAATTTTAAATTCCTCCTATGAATGTAGGAGTTCTCATGTGATGTAACGATGTGAGTTAAGTCAGATGTGATAGATAAGAGCTGAGGCTGAGTACGAATACATCAACAGCAGCTCCCCTTTGATTTAAGGATAAATATTAGTGTTGATCCTTTACTGGTGTGTAGACCACCATATATGAAAGAACACAGTACAACCCCTATCATCGGGACAGATGTATAACAAGGAAGACTGATCAGAACATTGTGTACAGAAAGTGAGCTGGCACACTAAAGATGGACATAGACCTTACAGAGATGGCAGAGCCCAAGAATGATAACACAGAAGGGGATGGGATGCCAGGTTTAACAAAAGAATATATACAATAGTCACTTACATCTGAATTTCAAGTTAAAAACTGTTGCATGCACACATTGGTACCATTGCATGACACACTAAACACTTGAATAAATATAATAATTTATTTGAAATTCAAATTCCACTTAACCTCCTGTGTTGTGCTTCACAATGGTATGAAGGCGAAGGCGTAAGTCACAAACAATTCCACACTAGTTTGGAATTATGATTAATAGAATGGTTATTTATTTAAAGGGGAAAAAACTTACAGATCACCGTCCCAGACAACAGCCCTCTGTGCAATAGGAAGGGAGTCTAGTCACCGGGAGCGGAGCAGGAAGTAAGAGAGAGCCAGGATGGAAGTGGCCGCTTTTTTAAAGGGAGAGAGACCACGCCCCAATGGGCTGGTATATCAGGGGCTATTGGTTGGAGGAGCAGAAGGACCTCCGGCAACAATGGTAAGATAAAAATTACTTCCAAGAATAAACATTTGTGTTGAGATCTAGAGAGAGTCAGGAAGTAAGGGCATGAGCTTGTTGAAGATAATGCTGTGTGTAAACATTCACCTTGCTGTGTCACATTATGAACTCAAGCCCTGCTTACAGTGGCATTTCTAAGGACATTTTATCATACTCAAATAATATCTGATGATGTGGCAAAGTAAACAAAGGTTAGGTAATAAAAGATGTGGTGTATCACAGGCCATCTTAGGTACAAAATTACAATTGATGGCAAGAGCTGACTTTGTTCTTTACTGAGTTTCGTAGGTTAATCAGAGAAATAAACTGGCAACAGATTGACATGAATAAATACATGCACACAAGTTAGATTCAATACCTCAAGCACAAGTGGACCATAACAAAAGCACTTAATTCCCACAAAATCTGAAGTTTTGTGAGCTTGTATATCATCTTAATCACAGAGCAGGGGGTGGATGTTTCAGGAGAGAAGACTCATTGTGGATGATTGGACCCTTTTCTCTGCACCTTCGATAAGTTCTGTTTCGTGAAAGATGAAAATCTGGGGCAAGGTTGTGAGAATTGTGCCCTTCCTGGAGGTCATGTGATTGGGAAGATAAAGTTAGGCCAGAGAAGATGCCTCTTCTGAATTTGTCTTCTATTTCAAATGCCTTAAACCTCAAATAATGACCACACATTCACATGGAATGACCAGCATCCTTTAAGTGGCATGCCACATCCTGAACTCTTTTGTAGTTATGGTTCACTGTGGCATATTCTGCTTTCTACAATGCTTATAAAGGAATCTAGGTGGTGCTGATGTCTGATTTCCCTGTAGTGAAGCCGCTAGCGGCATTATGATAATGGCAACAAGAGGACAGGTGACTATTAAGGCACTTCCTTCTGCAGTTTTCTACTAGTTTTAAAGATAATATATATTATCTTCAGATATTTGGGAGAGTTACATTGATATCACATTAGACTTCAGTGGTGTCTACAAAAGAGAAGTCAGAACTTCATTTTGACATGAAGACACAGCTAAAAGTCCTCTATGGCACAAGACAATGGCTCTTGCTAAACACCTAATCTGCTAGCACCTTGATGGATAACCTGCTCTTAAGGGTTTTCAAAAACAAGCTAATTCCACTTTTAACTGTCATTGACTTATTAATTTCTTATATGTTGAATGGGCTAAGACATATACATACTATAATTATAAACAAATTCATATATACATACATACAATTATATATGTGTGTGTGGCTGCGTGTGTGTGTGTGTGTATGTGAATACATACATAAAGAGTTTGATTATAAGTAATTAACTTAACACTATAGAGTTAGGGATCTCCAAATTCTACAAAGTGTCCCTACCTCTTTTGACTCATGAGAACTGAGTGGCCACAGTTAAGGTCAGAGTATCAGAGGAGAGCTGAGAATGCAACCACATTATATGACTCCTGGAAGTGATGCTTCATTGTGAAGTGATGGACAGAAGACAGTGGACATCTTAGGTGAAAGTTTGTCCTTCAAGATGTTACTGTGATTTTAAGAGAAAACATTATCAATACTGACTTAGAAACCTCCTCAGCTATACATCCTATGTGATATCATTCCTCAGAAATTCTACCATCCATAAAAGGCCAGAACACAGTTCAGCACAAGAATGGCTTCCATTTCCCTTATATCAAGGCTTATCTTTGTTATCAATTCATGTTTATAACTATGGCTCCCTTCGTTTATTCTGCCTCTGTTGTCTCAGGATCACAAAAATACATTTTCCCTAACAATCCCTTGGACTTAAACAAGCCACGACATTCCTGTGGGCCCATATTTACATTCCTTACATACTTCTTAAAATTTTCAAATCCTATACTCTTCCCCCAGGTGAAATGATTCAGTTCCCACAATTGTTCAACTTCTAACGCACATCTACGGGTACAATTTTACAGTGTTTGCACAGGGATTCACTTTGTCTCTGCAGACCCAGTGTTGGGTATAAAAGTAAGAATAGGAAATGCACTATTCTTCCCCACCCAGAGGGCCTGTCAGGTGTTGACCCATTGTGTATGCAATAAAGGTAACATACTTTCTTCTGGACAGCAAGGTACTTCCTTCACCAAACTCTCTTATCATCCTTAACTCTTACTCAAGTGCACTGAGCCAGGTCAGCAAGAACTGAAAGTTCTGTATTGGTAGACTAAATACTTCTGTTCTACAAGTTTTCTCTCCATTTACCTAGCATAGCCCAGCAGAACTCGAGGTCTGACAAGGGGTAGAACCTCACAAAAGGCTGGTTAATAGCAAAAGGAAAGAAATTGAGCTCTCCATTCTGCACATTCTTAGCATTTCTTACTTTGCTTATCTTTCTCTGGAATGAAAAAATCAGTCTCCCCTTCTGCCTCCTTTAAATACATACTCCTTATTTTGCACTTATGATTTATGTTGTTCTATAATAGAGTTTACTTTCCAAGTGGAAACTTGATAAATGTTTGATTTGACATGTTCTCTTATTTAACTTGACTGAACTACAGTGTAACTAGCAGAGAACACTGTGGAAAGTCAAAAAATTTAAGTGTACAGCACTGACATAATGGAAGATGTAGTTTGGGTCTGGAAAAGACAACTCAAAGCAACAATGCTGACATATTCCTGCCTGCCTTGCAATTTGGGAGCAAAGAAATGGATTTTTATAGAATTACCTGAGAAAAGGTTTTAATTTCATAAATTTCATAAAATTTCCAAATAATTCTAGGTTTGTAATTTGAACACTTTGCAGAACAATTGTAACATGAACTGCCAGGCCTGCTTGTTGGTTTTTTGTCCCGTTCTTTACCCCCAGCTGTTTATCCCCAAAGAAAATCACACATAGGTCTCCATAAATTATAAGCTGATTGGTCCATTCGCTCTATCCTCTCACTGGCTAAATCTTTATGTGGCTTTATTTTAGCCTCTATTTTTTTATTTTTACTTTTAACTTTTGGTTTTTTGAGACAGGTTTTCTGTATATCTTTGTCCTGGAATTTTCTCTGTAAACCAGGCTATCTTTGAACTCACAGAGATCCATCTGTCTCTGCTTCCCAGGCAACTCTCTTTTTTTCTTTTTTCTTCTCTGAGAACTTTAACCTTTAGCCTGTATATACTTTTAACACAATGTAAACTATTTAGAGGTTTTTTTTTCTCTTTGAATCTCTCTTTATTGTATATCTCTCTTTTTTTGACCACATGGGTCTTTAATTTGCTAAGGAATATGGAGAAGTTTATTGCCACAACTCTATAGTCTTTTAAGGTCCTTGCCAGGAAGCAAGCTGCAACAGTGTGTAAACAACACTGAAAAGCTTCTATGGCATTTTAAGGTCCTTGCCAGGAAGCAAGCTGCAACATTGTGTCCATAGCTCCATAGTCGGGAACTCCTGCTTGAAAGAGTCAGAGTTTTCCCTGGCAGGAAGGCCCGGAAAGCCTGCATTTTAAAACAGCTCTGATTTTTGCCTGCTATGGCTGAAAACCGAAATGCTTTATTCTAGTCTTTCCCAAGCTTTTTCAGGCTTTCTGCGGATGTAGTTATCCACGTGGGTGCCAGTCTGTAGCATGAGTGGGGGGCCAGGCCTGCTTGTTTGGGTTTTTGTCCAACCCGGTACCCCACAACTGTTTATCCCCAAAGAAAATCACACATAGGTCTCAATAAATTATAAGCTGATTGGCCCATTAGCTCTATCCTCTCACTGACTAACTCTCACATCTTCATTAACCCATTTTTCTGATCTATGTTAGCCATGTGGCTCAGTACCTTTTTTTCAGTGGGGCAGATCACATCCTGCTGCTTCGGTGATCTAGGCAGGAGTGAGATGAATCAACTTCCTCCTTCCCAGAATTCTCCTGTTCTCATTATATCATTTCTACTTCCTGTCTGTTTTTCCCACCTATATTTCCTACTTGGCCAATCAGCATTTATTTTTAACATGATTGACAGAATACAGACAGTTCTCCAGCACCAACAATCATCTAATATTGAAAAGGTATGTAATGTATCACCATAGAACCTTCATCTGGCGATGGATGGAGATAGGGAGAGAGACCCACATTGGAGCCCTGGACTGAGCTCCCAAGGTCCAAATGAGGAGCAGAAGGAGGGAGAACACGAGCAAGGAAGTCAGGACTGCTAGGGGTGTGCCCACCCACTGAGACGGTGGGGCTAATCTAATGGGAGTTCACCAAAGCAAACTGGACTGGGACTGAAAAAGCATGGGATAAAACTAGACTCTCTGAACCTGTCGGACAAGGAGGGCTGACTGAGAAGCCATGGACAATGGCACTGGGTTTTGATCCTACTGCATGTACTGACTTTGTGGGAGCCTAGTCTGTTTGGATGCTCACCTTCCTAGACCTGGAGGGAGGGGGGAGGACCTTGGACTTCCCACAGGGCAGTGAACCCAGACTGCTTTTGGACTAGAGAGGGAGAGGGAGGGACATGGGGAGGGGGAGGGAAATGGCAGGAGGGGAGGAGGTGGAAATTTTTAAGTAAAAATAAATGAATAAATAAATAAAATAAAAAAGAAAAGGTATGTAATGATGGGTGTTGATTAATTTCTGTCTTTTGGGGATACCATTAATTACATACCATTATATATGATAAAGATTAAATAGAAGTCACCTGTAATTAAATTAGTTAACTGTATCTTAACTGAAGACAACAGATTTTAAAGAAATTTATTTGTTCCTTAAGGGTATGGCAGTATAGAAAAATCAATGTACAGTGATTTATCAAAAATATACTTAGTAATGTTTATTATTCAAAGCTGCCATTGAACAAAGATAAACATTTCAAATAAGCATCATAATTTACATTCCTGTCATCCCCTTTACTCAATTCTAGCCTTAAAGTGCAATTTCAGTCTTTAAAACTTTGCTTTTTATTTATTCATGTGTTTGTATGTGGTGAAGTGTGTGTGTGTGCATGTGTGTGCATGTGTGTATAAGAGAGAGAGACAGGAAGACAGAGCAACAGAGAGAGAGAGACAAAGAAATAGAGAGACATAGAGAGAATGCAGTGGCCATGGAGACTACAAGAGAGCTGGAGTTGCAGATGGTTGTGAGCTACACTACACAGGTACCAGGAACTGAACCCTAGTCCTTGGAAAAAGCAGCAAGAGTTCCTAATGGCTGTGCTATCTCTAACTCCTAGAATTTTTCTTTTAGTCAGCAATTTTGTACATCTTAACAGATTCTAAATTCCAGCTACAAGTTCACATTAACTCTGTTCATACTAAAAGTTCTCAGAAATGTCCTGAAGCAGGAGGCAGTCATCTCCCAGGCTATTTGATAATAGTCAGGTATCTATGAGTGATCTAATAAAGTAGAAATATTTTTGCATATTTGTACAAGACTTTTTGAACAGATATATATTTAATGTAGTTAAAGGTATCAAGGCAGGCTAATTATTTTTAAACTTATTTTAGTTGTATGATTTAAGAAGTAACTTCTACTGATGTTGGTGCTTGAATACTTCCTTAATGTATGAAAGGACAATATATAGCTCTTCTATCTATCTGTGAAAGTGTGGTCATCTCAAAGAGAAGAAACTTGCATCAGACTTTGTTATAGTCCAGCACAGTTTACTGTTGGTGTTTATGGATTTCTAGATCAGATAGTTAAAGCAAGACTACAGTGGTTTTTTGGTGCCTATCAAAGGGAGATTTATTTACCTTCTACGCAAAATGGTACATCAAACAAATTGGCTGAGAAAGTACCTGGGATAGATGCATTCTATTTAATTCAATGAGACACTCACTTAATTTCAGTATACAGCAGAGCGTTGCTGAATCTCCTCTATTGATTTAATTAGATAGATTACAATATTAATTATTTCAAATCTAGAATTTTTAAATCCCACGGATAAAAAGTGAGTATATAGTTCTCTTTCAAATTTAAAGAAAATTTCAGTAATAAAAACAGTTTGTATGGTTCCTGGGGAGTGCAGATATGCTAAACAGATAATGAATTATTCAGCATTGTACATTTTTTTTTTTTTTTGGTTTTTCGAGACAGAGTTTCTCTATGGTTTTGGAGCCTGTCCTAGAACTAGCTCATGTAAACCAGGTTGGTCTTGAACACACAGAGATTCGCCAAACTCTGCAGCATTGTACATTCTTGGGGTGGCATGCAGACTTAATGATCTGTCTGCTTTTACTTTTGTAATGTTATATTATTTTATAAAAGTTGTGTTTCCACAATGGTTTGCATTAGGAAAATATATTCGGTAAGTTACTGAATCTTGCAAAGAGAACAGCTGAATTCTTCTAAGTTTTTAAACTCTGCACCTTCCATCTATAATAAGTTAAGGGATGTAAATGGAAACCTCAGGTTGCTTAGTTTTTCACATGGAAATCATATGGAAAATAATCACACAAAACCCAGTTGAAATGCATGTAAACATATCAGGACTTCAGGCTGTTCTAGCATCCTTCATTCTGGTGCAATCAAAATGCTGTGACAGAAACTGCTGGTTGTACAAATCCTTGATGTTCTCTTTTTTCCTCACAGGGTCAGAAAAACATCCATTAATTTTATTGACAAAGTGAAATTGGGTTTCTTTCATTATTTTCAGCCATATAGCATGTAGAATACATCTTTTTAGAGTCTTTTTTATTTTTATTTATTTATTTATTTATTAAAGATTTCTGCCTTCTCCCTGCCACCACCTCCCATTTCCCTCCCCCTCCCCCGTTAAGTCCCCCTCCCTCATCATCCCTAAGAGTAATCCGGGTTCCCTGCCCTGTGGGAAGTCCAAGGCCCACCCAGCTCCATCCAGGTCTAGTAAGGTGAGCATCCAAACTGCCTAGGCTCCCACCAAGCCAGTACGTGCGGTAGGATCAAAAACCCATTGCCATTGTTCTTGAGTTCTCAGTAGTCCTCATTGTCTATTATGTTCAGCAAGTCGGTTTTATCCCATGCTTTTTCAGACCCAGGCCAGCTGGCCTTGGTGAGTTCCTGATAGAACATCTCCATTGTCTCAGTGTGTGGGTGCACCCCTCGTGGTCCTGAGTTCCTTGCTCGTGCTCTGTCTCCTGCTCTTGATTTGGACCTTGAGATTTCAGTCCAGTGCTCCAATGTGGGTCTTTGTCTCTGTCTCCTTTCATCGCCTAAATGTTTTTCTTTGGGTTCACCTTCTTAATTAGCTTCTCTAGGATCAAGCATAATAGGCTCAATGTCCCCTATTCATGGCTAGAAACCAAATATGAGTGAGTACATCCCCTGTTCCTCTTTTTGGGTCTGGCTCACCTCACTGAGGATAGTGTTTTCTATTTCCGTCCATTTGCCTGCAAAATTCAGGAAGTCATTGTTTTTTACTGCTGAGTAATACTCTAATATGTATATATTCCATATTTTCTTCATCCATTCTTCCATTGAAGGGCATCTAGGTTGTTTCCAGGTTCTGGCGATTACAAACAATGCTGCTATGAACATAGTTGAGCATATACTTTTGTTGTATGATAGGGCATTTCTTGGGTATATTCCCAAGAGTGGTATTGCTGGGTCCAGGGGTAGGTGGATCCCGAAATTCCTGAGAAACCGCCATACTGTTTTCCAAAGTGGTTGCTCAAGTTTGCATTCCCACCAGCAATGGATGAGTGTACCCCTTTCTCCACAACCTCTTCAGCAAAGGCTATCATTGGTGTTTTTTATTTTAGCCATTCTGACAGGTGTAAGATGGTATCTTAAAGTTGTCTTGATTTGCATTTCCCTGATCGCTAAGGAAGTTGAGCATGACCTTAAATGTCTTTTGGCCATTCGAACTTCTTCTGTTGAGAATTCTCTGTTCAGCGCAGTGCCCCATTTTTTAATTGGGTTGATTAGCCCTTTACGGTCTACTTTCTATATATTTTGGAGATCAGACCTTTGTCTGTTGCGGGGTTGGTGAAGATCTTCCCCAGTTAGTGGGTTGCCTTTTTGTCTTAGTGACAGTGTCCTTTGCTTTACAGAAGCTTCTCAGTCTCAGGAGGTCCCATTTATTCAATGATTTCCTTAATGTCTGTGCTGCTGGGGTTGTACGTAGGAAGTGTTCTCCTCTGCCATGTGTTGTAGAGTACTTCCCACTTTCTCTTCTATCAGGTTCAGTGTGTTTGGACTGATATTGAGGTCTTTAATCCATTTGGACTTGAGTTTTGAGCATGGTGATAGATATGGATCTCTTTTCATTCTTCTACAGGCTGACATCCAGTTTTGCCAGCACCATTTGTTAAAGATGCTCTCTTTTTTCCATTGTATACTTTTAGCTCCTTTATCAAAAATCAGGTGTTCATAAGTATGTGGGTTAAAGCTAGGGTCTTCTATTCGATTCCATTGGTCGACTTCTCTGTTTCTATGCCAGTACCAAGCTGTTTTCAATACGGTAGCTCTGTAATAAAGTTTGAAGTCAGGGATGGTAATGCCTCCAGACAATCCTTTATTGTATAAGATTGTTTTGGCTATCCTGGGTTTTTTGTTTTTCCATATGAAGTTGATTATTGTCTTTTCCAGATCTGTGAAGAATTTTGATGGGATTTTGATGGGGATTGTTTTGAATCTATAGATTGCTTTTGGTAGAATTGCCATTTTTACTATGTTGATCCTCCCAATCCAAGAGCAAGGGAGATCCTTCCATTTTCTGGTGTCCTCATCAATTTCTTTCTTCAAAGACTTAAAGTTCTTAAAGATCTTTCACTTTCTTGGTTAGAGTTATCCCAAGATATTTTATGCTATTTGTTGCTATCGTGAAAGGTGATGCTTCTCTGATTTCCCTCTCTGCTTCCTTATCCTTTGTGTATAGGAAGGCAACTGATTTTTTGGAGTTGATCTTGTATCCTGCCACATTCCCAAAGGTGTTTTTCAGCTGTAGGAGTTCTTTGGTAGAGTTTTTTGGATCACTTATGTATACTATCATATCATCTGCAAATAACGAAAGCTTAACTTCTTCCTTTCCAATACAAATTCCCTTGATCCCCTTATGTTGTCTTATTGCTATTGCTAGAACTTCAAGCACTATATTTAAGAGGTATGGAGAGAGTGGACAGCCTTGTCGTGTTCCTGATTTTAGTGGGATGGCTTTGAGTTTTTCTCCGTTTAATTTAATGTTGGCTGTCGGCTTGCTGTAAATAGCTTTTATTATATTTAGGTATGATCCTTTTATCCCCAATCTCTCCAAGACCTTCATCATGAAGGGGTGTTGAATTTTGTCGAATGCTTTTTCAGCATCTAATGAAATGATGATATGGTTGTTTTCTTTCAGTTTATTTATATGGTGGATTACATTGATAGATTTGCGTATGTTGAACCAGCCCTGCATCTCTGGGATGAAGCCTACTTGATCATAATGGATAATTTTTCTGATGTGTTCTTGGATTCGGTTTGCCAGTATTTTATTGAGAATTTTTGCATCAATGTTCATGAGTGAGATAGGCCTGTAATTCTCTTTCTTGGTTGGGTCTTTGTGTGGTTTTGGTATCAAGGTAATTGTAGCTTCATAAAAGGAATTTGGTAATGACTCTTCTGTTCCTTTATTGTGAAATACATTAAGAAGTATAGGTATTAGCTCTTCTTGGAAGTTCTGGTAGAATTCTGCATTGAAACCAGCTGGTCCTGGGTTTTTTTTTTTTTGGAAGGGAGATTTTTGATAACCGTTTCTAATTCTTCGCGACTAACCGGTCTATTTAGATCGTTCACCTGTTTTTGGTTTAGCTTTGGTATATGGTACTTATCTAAAAAAATGTCCATTTCTTTTGCATTTTCCAGTTTTGTGGCATACAGGCTTTTGTAGTAAGATCTAATGATTCTCTGAATTTCCTCTGTGTCTATGGTTATGTCCCCCTTTTCATTTCTGATGTTATTTATTTGTGTGTTCTCTCTCTGTCGTTTAATTAGTTTGGATAAGGGTTTGTTGATTTTCTCCAAGAAACAACTTTTTGTTTTATTGATTCTTTGGACTGTTTTCTGTGTTTCTATTTTGTTGATTTCCACCCTCAGTTTGATTATTTCCAGTCTTCTACTCCTCCTGGGCACATCTGCTTCTTTTTTTTCTAGAGCTTTCAGGTGTGCTGTTAAGTCCCCAATGTATGCTTTCTCCGTTTTCTTTAAGTGGGCACTTAGTGCTGTGAACTTTCCTCTTAGCACTGCTTTCATCGTGTCCCATAGTTTTGAGTATGTTGTCTCTTTATTTTCATTAAATTCAAGGAAGACTTTAAATTTCTTTCTTAATTTCTTCCTTGACCCAGGTGTGGTTCAGTAGTTGACTGTTCAGTTTCCATTAGTTTGTTGGCTTTCTGGGGATAGCATTGTTATTGCCTTCTAATTTTAATCCGTGGTGATCTGATAACACTACTGACAACACAAAAGAGGGGCTGTGAACCTGGCCTCCTGCTGTATAATGTTACACAATATGTTTGCATATGTAAGCAAATGGGATATATATATATATATATATATATATATATATATATATATATATATATGTAATTTCTCCCTAAGCACTCCTGCACCACGGCCATGGAACGGGGCATGTCTTCTTCTGCTGTGTTGATGAACAGAGCTGTGAGGTAACCACCCACCCTACACTGAAAGTCAATGAAGGAAAACAGCCTCACCTCCCACTTCCACCTCTCTTGACCCTGAACAGGTGATTTCTGTGAACTTAAAACTAGAGTTTTACATTTCTCTGTACTTTAATTTGGTGGACATACACCAGATAGCTTTAACACTAATAGGATATGTAAAATTCATCAAGATTCTTGCTAATTTTAAAACACCTTATTTTCAATATTTTAACATGTGAGCAAACATTTCCTGAGGGCTTTTGCAAATGTCTCTGGGGCTGACAGTCTACATTGTTTACATTGGGATATTTTTTTCTCATTTTACTCTTGCAGTGGTAGTTTCAATAAGAGTGCAGATGGAAGAAATATACTGTCATATAATATGAGCTTAAATTCACTGGAAGATGTACCTGGTATTTTATTATAAAATTGCAGCTTTGGAATTTGCAAAGCTAGAAACAGAACCAAAATTAATTTTACATTTTTATCAATTTATATTTCTCTTAGTTGTAGGTGGAAGAACTATATTACTAAATATTAGCATTTTATTCCACTTTTTGAAAAAAATGAAAGGCAGCAAACTTTTCAATAAAATGTTGGAAGCGGTATAACATTTCATATTTTATTGGTGTTGTATTTTACATTATATTTGAAAATGGTGTATCTAACTTATTTCTAGGAAAGATGCCTGCTTTCTGACTTGTGAAAGATTACTAACATGCAGATCAGGTTTTCACTGGTTCCACAGTACGGGACTATGTATAACTTTTCATGTTTCCCCATCATTTTTTTCTCATTAACTAATACATTAAAAATATAATGGGCAGTCTAGATCTTCAATGATGGGTGGGCTGAAAACAGATGAGTAAAGTTGTTCCAATCCCAACTTTAGACTTTGTTGTTGGGCTGTGATGAGAGAGCACTGAGATGGGAGGGTTTATGCCAGTCATCACGTCTCTCACTTGACCAGTGAGCCCTCTCAATAATGGCATGGATAGTAGCAATGCTTACAGCCCTCCATCTTTGGCTGCAGGCCTTCTCCAGAGTTTATAGAGAAAATCTGTATGACCACTTAGCAGAAATCCTGTGTACTGGTTAGTTTTTGGCAACTTGAGCAGAACCTAGATATATCTAATTAAAGCAAATCTCAATTAAGGAATTGCTTCTGACAGATTGTCCTGTATGCATGTCTACTTCACATATTCTAGATTAATGACAAATGGGGAAGAGTCACCCTCCTGTGGGTGTTGCCACCCCTAGACAGGTGACCCCAGGTGCTATATAACAGCAAGCTAAGAAAGCCTTGGCAAGCACGTCAGGAAGCAGTGTTCCATCCTGACATCTGACTCTGCTCCCACTTGAGTTCCTTCCCTGATTTCCCTTGAGGGTAGACTCTGATCAGGACCTGAGCATCAGATAAACACATTTTCCCCAAGCAGCTTTTGAAACAAAATTAGGACACCCTGTGTCTAGATTTTAATTTTATCGACACAAAGCAGTATGTATCTATCTAATCACTTGTCTTTTGGAGAAACATGTTGAGGGACCAGGTCTTAAGATCTGATGTGGAGAGTAGACCCCATTCTAGTCTCAGGTTGTGATGTGTTGTGATACAGCTCTCCCACATGTCCTTAAGATGCCCCAAAACAAGCTGCCTTTGCAGACCAAACAGTGTAAATCAAACACTTGCATGTTGATGATTTCAATTACTTCCAACTTTTCTTATCACAATAAACACAGATATCTGATTTTTAACTTTCCATAAAGTTCCTCTGTTAATAGAGTCACACAGGATTCCTGGTGATAGAGATGAACCTTCTAAAGAAAACAAGAAGGATTGCTGGGACCACCTGAATCACTTTGGCTCTGCCTTCCGCTTGTCAAGAGCTTAGACAACACAGATTTACTGAGCTCTCATTATTCTTGTTGCAAGATAATTGAGATTAGATGATATTATAAAATAGTACTTAAATCAATATTCATGAAAATGTAAGGATTTCCTCTCTTTCCCCTGTTTAGTTGACTCCTTTTATTAATTTAATAAGTAACCTTACAGCTTCGAGGGTATCTGCTGTTAGAGATCATTTACGTTCTCAGAATCTGTTTCCATTTGTAAAACAGGATCAGAAATGTTGAGAGCTGTTGAGGACGCTGAGGTCAGATGTAGCAGCATCCACAGAGCAGGCTGTGCTCTGAAAGGAGCTCTGTTACTAATAATAAAAATAACAGAAATTTTAAAATGCACTCATTTTATGATAATGTCCCACGTAATCCATAAAGACATCTGGGCATCTGCTACACAGAGTGTGATGGCCTTTGATTAAGAACAAACGTATGCCAGGATTCATTAAGGGTAATTCTAAAAATTGTTACTATCGTGCAATGTCCCTGATGAATGCTTGGCAGATTAACAGAGACCTCTTGGGGAAGGGCAATGGATTTTGCTGGCATGTCCTGATCATACAGTGTGTCCATTCATCATCAACAAGCAGAATTCTTCCTCACTGATCCTAGGGGATTACTCCAGGATTAGGTTATACTGTTTGACAGCACTTTATGCTGACAGTGCATGATGCCAGAAAACAGTGCTAAATTTTAACAGAATAATTGTAAACTTAGCTATTGGTAATAGCTATCAGTTCTACAGTTGAGATTTTGGGGTGATTTTTTTTTAATGATATGTTTAGGATCACCACTATGAGCAGTAGACAGTGTCAAAATGCAATTGTTCATTTAAAAGATGGAAAGAAATATTGTCCAAAAACTGTAGTTGATGAATGCAGTCAGCTTTAGCATGGTGTGTATCAAGCTTCAAAGATGGATCTATTGAAATTGCCTATACCCAGACAGACATGATGGCTGAATTCATTCCAATGAGTGACCCTTGGAACACAGTCTCCCCATAGTGGAGTGCTGGAGATTTTGTCTGAGTGTCATTCTGTATCTTGACAAAAAAAGCATAATAAAAATGTCTTAGGAAATGTTTAAGCTATTACCTGATGAATGATGAGAGCCAATTATTATAAATAAAAATGAATGAGTGTGTGTGTGTGTGTGTACAGAAAGAGAGAGAGAAGAAGAGCATGAAAGAAATGGGACAGAACATTCAGAAGTGTTTGCAATCCACTCTGAGGTTACCTACCAGTGAAGCACAGTGGGAACAATGTGTGCTCTTCATTTTTGTCTGATGAAAATGGACTGTCATCTGTATCCTATAAAAACTGACTGCTGTTTTAAAAGAAACCAACTCAGCAGAGTTTGTTCTATTATAGGAAAGTTACCAAGATTTCTGACATAGTCATAGCATGGGCTTTAAATATACTTAAATAGCAGCAGGCTTGAGAATTTCAGTGTAAACAGCTACAAAAAAGGTGAGAGACATAAGATAGGTTGCTTCCATTGACAAAAGCACATCTATAGTGAAATCTACATGTGAAAGGGAGGTTGCTGCCTCCAAAATTCATACAATACATACATACCAATTTTTTTCATTTTGCATTTATTCTTCTCTTATATGTATATTAAATCCCTCTTCTCCCATCACAGTCACCTTTTCCCCATTCCCCATCCACTCTTCAGAAAAGGGCAGGCTTTCCAAGGATATCAATCAAACATGGCATATCAAGTTGCAGTGAGACTTGATATACACTTAATATACCCTTGTATTAAAGCAGGATGAGGCAACCCAGTAGGATGAAAAGGAACCCAAAAGTAAACAAAAGAGTTACAGTCTCTGTTCCGTTGGTTAGGAGTTCCATAGAAAACCAAAGGTATACTATTATAACATACATGGAGAACACCTATATCAGACCCATACATGCTCCCTGATTGGCAGTCCAGTGTCTGTGAACCCCTATGAACCCAAACTAGTCCATTCAGTGGGCTTTCTTGTACAACACCAAATTCTTAGCACAAAATAGATTTATTATCCTGGAGAGGCTAGCAGTGGGATTGGAGATGCTGCAAAAATAGCAGCAGCAAGTTCAAGCAAGCAAGAACAGAAAGAGAGTAGAATTAAGAGAATGTGTTTCTGCATGAGTGGGTTTTTAAGAGGAAAATGGGGAGTCTGCACTTGGGTAAACATTGACTTGGTAAATCCTGAATAGTAACATTATCCAAATAATGAATTTTGATTGTTAGACTTGTTGCTTTGTCTGAGTAATGAGGAAGTGTCCAAATAAGGAAGTAGACTTTGGTGGTTAACTTTAGGAATGTAATGGTGTTTAACAAAGGAAAGAAAATGGGGTAAAAGGGCAAAACCTTTCTGAAATGTTTGCCATATCCAGGCCTGTTAGAATCCTTCAATATTGGCTTGGTGTTTTGGCAAGAGATCACTCTTTATATGAAGCCAAATAGCAGAATTTTCCCTTCAGCATCCAACCGGATTAGTTCACCTATTGCTTTTACACTGAAAATAAATTAAGGACATCACAAAGAAAGGTAGAGTCACTCATTATTTGATAAGTACACTTCCACTGAGTGCATTTTTCTTTGCTTCATAGGAAGACAAATTTGGAGATGTTGAGAAAAGTCAAGGCTTTATGCACCAGAAACAAGCCTTGATTGTTGATGATACGATGAACTTGCTATAGTAGCCAGCATAAGAGTTTGTGATTATAGGGCCCAGCCATGATAGGCTCAAAAGAGACCACCCAGGCAGCACCCAGGTACAGACCATCCAAAGGAAATACCTAACCTTCCAACCATCGTAGATAGGATCACTCAATGTCCCTTATATACACACACCCATTCCCTTTACACTAGGACAATCCTAGACAAATGCCAGCCAGTCAGAAGTCCTGAAACTTAGAAATCCTGCAACCCAACCTCTGCTACTATAAAATCCCTACCCCAATTGTGTCAATGCCTTGAACATAGAAAGTTGGAGTCCGAACTTGAATAAGAATAAACACCCTTTTCTTTTATTATGAGACTCAGGCTCCTTGTTGGTTTTTGGTGGGGTCTGTGGAACTGGGTCTAACAGAGGAATTCAGTGATTTAAAGCAAACCAGAACACAACTTTCACAAAATCAAGCAGAAGGAGAAACTTATCCAGATAAAGGAACAAGGTAACAAGGGAAATATTATTTCTGAAGGCTATTATAGATTAGTTTGAATTTATCGGGTGTGAATTTACACTTTATCCAACATTTTGTGATTCTTTAGATTTATTATTATTGTGTGTGTGAATGTCAGCTCGTCCATCTGTCTGCCTGTCCTCTGTCTCTGTGTCTGGGTATACACATGTTGAAAACAATGCCTGAGGATTTGGAAACTGGGTGTTATTTCCCAAGAGCTGAAGGCTGTGAGCTGTCATGAGGTGCTGGAAATTGAACGTGGATTTTCTGTAAGAGCAACAAATGCTCTTAACTCCCGAAACAACTCTCTAGCTACAAGTTTTTACCATTTTATTAATCTGTCTACCTCAATGAAATAGTAAGCATTTCAATATTTCACCAGACACTTCTGTGTGTTTTTCCTGTGAGTGCCACTTGAATTCACAAGAACACATGATTTTCTCCCTTACTTGTCATGTAAAGTTCTACATAATGATATCATATGTGCAGTTGGTTTACTATTTAGGGATGTTTCTCCTTCACTCTCTGTGAGGGTCCCTTTAAACCTTCTCTCTTGTTCTACATACACTGTGCCCATCTTTCACAGTTTGTCCAACACAATCTCATTTTACCTTTGGCACATGGATACATACATTGAATTTTACAAGTTAATCAGAAAAGTTTATTCCTCTGTTTGTGAAACTGCGCCTTTGGCCTCTATTTTATGACTAATAAAGTTACGTTCAATTGTACTATAATATATACAAGATTTTAAATATAATTGCTTAACAACATTTCTTTTCGTTTTTGAATTTATTTATTTATTTATTGGTCTTTTGAGACAAGGTTTCAGGGTGTAGTCCTGACCCTGACCCTGGCTGTCTTTGGAAATCACTCTGAAGACCAAACTGACCTCAAATTCCTGCCTTTGCCTCCTGAGTGCTGGGATTAAAGAAATTAACCACCACCTCCCATTTAAAAACATTCTTTTAAAGACTAAATATTTAAATTTTATATTTGTTTGTTTATTTGAGACCTAGTTTCTCTGTGTAGCCCCAACTGTCCTGGAATCTGCTCTACAGAGATCTGCTTGCCTCTGCCATTGAGTGTTGGTGTTAAAGATGTGTACCATCACACTGATTTTAAACTACATTTCTTGAAGCAGTTACTTTATTTTAATCTCCACTCCTTTGTGCATGCATGAGGGGATAGCCATATGTATTCATTTCTATTCTGTAATAAGGTATAGAGGTAACAGGTTTACAAGAGGTTTGCTGAATATGCTTTAATAGAAAGCACAGCCACAATAGTTTAGATTTTTGTTTTGCTTTCTCTAAACTCAATTGTAATACTTTTTACAGTGTTCTCTTTTATGTGTATAGCACACACAACAGATTACTTAGGGGTGCAAGTCCAGGTCTATATCTATGGAGTTCTCCAGAATTCCTTTATGAAGCCATTAGAAGTGGCGATTTTTAAAAAGACTAAATGAGTCTTTGTTTAAAAGTTTGTTAAAAGATTGCATTATTTTAGTTGCATTCTTTTGCTGGCCTCAGTTTTAACCCTTCTCTTATCTTCTCTCTTCTCAAATTCTCTTGTGTGAGTCCTCAGTTCAAAGTTTGACTGTCAACAGATTTGAGTGGCTAATTCCCACACTAAATTCCATCTCTGTGTTAAAATGACATTGAAAATAAGTTTTGGAGATGAGAAGCAGAATATAACTCATGTGCCTTAGACCCTGTGAGAAGTAATTTAATGGCAGTCTATCATTAAGAAGGAAATGAGAGTCCTTATCGACATGCCCTACACTTTAAATTCTTATTCCTACATATATTTCTCTGAACTTTTTATTTTACCCATCAGAATACATTTTACCTCCCAGGTCCCCAGTTCCTCAATTACACAGTGATAAAACAATCAGTGTCCCTTTTTTTTTTGCTGTTGATACAGAGTCAGGACATCTTAATTCAAGAGTTTATGCAAATTATGAGTTTCCTTTCTTTCAGTCACACCGTGTCCATGTGAAAATTGCTTCTGATACTGTGAAAGTGATTTGATGATATAGAATATCAATGGAGACAAGAGTTTAGCTCGTCAGCCTGTTCACTGGATGTCATTCTGCCTTATGACATCATCACTAATATATATACCTTGCATTTAAATTTATGAATTTAAATAATTAATTTTATGAGTGCATGCGTGTGTGTGCGCATGTGTGCTCAGTTGCATGCACACACACACACACACGTGTTTTGGCAGTGTATATGTGTGTTTATGTGAGTTATCCTGAATTAGAGGATATACATTTATGGGACACACAGACCATAGACTGGTATTGCATATTTCCCCATGATCTCTCAACTTGATTTACTTAGGCAGGGTCTCTCATTGACTCTGAAGTGCCCTAGTTATTTTGGTTAGTCTGATTTGGCAGCTTGCTGTGGAAACCCAGGCTTGGCTTCTAACTGCTGGACAATAGCACATCTGTAATAGGTGCTGGGTGCCAACATGGTCCACCACATTATGGAATGACCACATTATGGAGCTCCTCACTGACTGAAAAGCTGGCCTGAACCCACATTCCTAGAGCAGCACCCAAGTCTCATTCCTTGAACTAAATGGATCTCTGTGGGTCATGCCACAGTGGAATATAGGAAAGCAGATAGTAGCCTCACTCACTGATGTCTAGCCTCTTTCGAAATCCTCTTTACTTCATCTGAAGATGAGGTGGATGATTGAATAGACTTGATTTGGTCCTGATGCTGGTGGATTTGAATCCTGATTTTTCCAAAGGAAGAGCATTTCAAGAAAGCAATAAGGACTGTCTTATACTTGAGTCCCACGGTTTTGTTTTTTTTTTGTTTTTTTTTTTTACTTATTTATTTATTTTTATTCTTTTTTAATTAAAATTTCCACCTGCTCCCCATTTCCCATTTCCCTCCCCTCCTCCCAAATATTGCCCTCCCCCCACTTCCCTCCCCCTATCCCCACTCCTCTTCTCCTCCCCCCACTCCATTCCCCCTCCCTCTCGATACTGAAGAGCAGTCCAAATTCCCTGCCCTGCGGGAAGACCAAGGTCCTTCTATCTACGTCCAGAAAGGTGAGCGTCCAAACAGGCTAAGCTCCCACAAAGCCAGTTCATGTATTAGGATCGAAACCTAGTGCCATTGTCCTTGGCTTCTCATCAGTCTTCATTGACCGCCATGCTCAGAGAGTCCGGAATCAACCCATGCTTATTCAGTCCCAGACCAGCTGGCCTTGGTGGGCTCCCAATAAATCAGTTCCACTGTCACAGTGGGTGGGTGCATCCCTCGTGGTCCTGATTTTTTGCTCATGTTCTCCCTCCTTCTGCTCCTCATTTGGACCTTAAGAGCTCAGACCATTGCTCCAAATTGAGACTCTGTCTCTACCTCGATCCATCGCCAGATGAAGGTTCTAAGGTGATATGCAAGATATTCATCAGTATAGGATAGGGTCATTTCAGGTTCCCTCTCCTTAGTTGCCCAAGGTACCAGCTGGGGACATATTCCTAGACACCTGTGAACCCCTCAAGAGTCAAGTCTCTTGCCAACCCTAAGATGGCTCCCTTAGATAGGATATATACTTCGCTGCTCCCGTATCCATCCTTCCTATATCCCAACCATCCCAATCCTCCGAGCTCCTCCCATCCTCCCCTTCTCATATTTCTCATCCCATTTCCCCTTTGCCCCATGCCACCTCACCCGCAAGTTCCCAGTTTTTGCCCTGGAATCTTGTCTACTTCCCCCTCTCCATGCGGATGACTATATGATTTTCTTTGGGTTCACTTTCTTATTTAGCTTCTACAGGATCACACATTATATGCTTAATGTCTTTTATTTTATGGCTAGAAACCGATTATGAGTGAGTACATCCCATGTTCCTCTTTTTGAGTCTGGGATACCTCACTCAGGATAGTGTTTTCTATTTCCATCCATTTGCACGCAAAATTCGAGAAGTCATTGTTTTTTACTGCTGAGTAGTACTCTAATATGTATATATTCCACACTTTCTTCATCCATTCCTCCATTGAAGGGCATCTAGGTTGTTTCCAGGTTTTGGCTATTACAAACAATGCTGCTATGAACATAGTTGAACAGATACTTTTGTCATTTGATGTGGCCTCTCTTGGGTATAGTCCCAATAGTGGTATTACTGGATCTTGGGGTAGGTTGATCCCAAATTTCCTGAGAAATCGCCACACTGATTTCCAAAGTGGTTGCACAAGTTTGCATTCCCACCAGCAATGAATGAGTGTGCCTCTTTCTCCACAGCCTCTCCAGCAAAGGCTATCATTGGTGTTCTTGATTTTAGCCATTCTGACAGGTGTAAGATGGTATCTCAAAGTTGTTTTAATTTGCATTTCCCTTATCGCTAAGGAGGTTGAGCATGACCTTAGGTGTCTTTTGGCCATTTGAATTTCTTCTGTTGAGAATTCTCTGTTCAGATCAGTGCCCCATTTTTTTATTGGGTTCATTAGCATTTTAAAGTCTAGTTTCTTGAGTTCTTTATATATTTTGTTGATCAGACCTTTGTCTGTTGCAGGGTTGGTGAAGATCTTCTCCCAGTCAGTGGGTTGCCTTTTTGTCTTAGTGACAGTGTCCTTTGCTTTACAGAAGCTACTCAGTTTCAGGAGGTCCCATTTATTCAATGTTGCCCTTAATGTCTGTGCTGCTGGGGATAAACGTAGGAAGTGATCTCCTGTACCCATATGTTGTAGAGTACTTCCAACTTTTTCTTCTATCAGGTTCAGTGTGTTCAGACTAATATTGAGGTCTTTAATCCATTTGGACTTGAGTTTTGTGCATGGTGATAGATATGGATCTATTTTCATTCTTCTACACGTTGACAACCAGTTCTGCCAGCACCATTTGTTGAAGATGCTCTCTTTTTTCCATTGACTACTTTTAGCTCCTTTATCAAAAATTAGGTGTTCATAATTTTGTGGGTTAAAATCAGGGTCTTCTACTCGGTTCCATTGGTCGACTTCTCTGTTTTTATGCCAATACCAAACTGTTTTCAATACTGAGGCTCTGTAATAGAGTTTGAGGTCAGGGATGGTAATGCCTCCAGACGATCCTTTATTATATAAGATTGTTTTGGCTATCCTGGGTTTTTTGTTTCTCCATATAAAGTTGATTATTGTCCTCTCAAGATCTGTGAAGAATTTTGATGGGATTTTAATGGGGATTGCATTGAATCTATAAATTGCCCTTGGTAGAATTGCCATTTTTACTATGTTGATCCTCCCTATCCAAGAGCAAGGGAGATCCTTCCATTTTCTGGTATCCTCCTCAATTTCTTTCTTCATTGACTTAAAGTTCTTGTCAAATAGATCCTTTACTTCCTTGGTTAGGGTTACCCCAAGATATTTTATGCTATTTGTGGCTATCGTGAAGGGTGATGCTTCTCTGATTTCCATCTCTGCTTCCTTATCCTTTGTGTATAGGAGGGCAACTGATTTTTTGGAATTGATCTTGTATCCTGCAACGCTACTAAAGGTGTTTATCAGCTGAAGGAGTTCTTTGCTGGAGTTTTTGGGGTCGCTTATGTACACTATCATATCGTCTGCAAATAATGAAAGTTTAACTTCTTCCTTTCCGATTTGAATCCCTTTGATCCCCTTATGTTGTCTTATTGCTATTGCTAGAATTTCAAGCACTATATTAAAGAGGTATGGAGAGAGTGGACAACCTTGTCGTGTTCCTGATTTTAGTGGAATAGCTTTGAGTTTCTCTCCATTTAATTTGATGTTAGCTGACGGCTTGCTATAAATAGCTTTTATTATAGTTAGGAACGACCCTTGTATTCCTAATCTCTCTAAGACCTTTATCATAAAGGGATGTTGAATTTTGTCAAATGCTTTTTCAGCATCTAATGAAATGATCATATGGTTTTTTTCTTTCAGTTTATTTATATAATGGATTACATAGATAGATTTTCGTATGTTGAACCAGCCCTGCATCTCTGGGATGAAGCCTACTTGATCATAATGGATAATTTTTCTGATGTGTTCTTGGATTCGGTTTGCCAGTATTTTATTGAGTATTTTTGCGTCGATGTTCATGAGTGAGATTGGCCTGTAGTTCTCTTTCTTGGTTGTGTCTTTGTGTGGTTTTGGTATCAGAGTAACTTCAGCTTCATAAAAGGAATTTGGCAATGACTTCTCTGTTTCAATATTGTGAAATACATTAAGGAGTATAGGTATTAGGTCTTCTTGGAAGTTCTGGTAGAATTCTGCATTGAAGCCATCTGGACCTGGGCTTTTTTTGGTGGGGAGGTTTTTTATAACAACTTCTAATTCTTCGCGACTAACAGGTCTATTTAGATTGCATATTTCCCCATGATCTCTCAACTTGATTTACTTAGGCAGGGTCTCTCATTGACTCTGAAGTGCCCTAGTTATTTTGGTTAGTCTGATTTGGCAGCTTGCTGTGGAAACCCAGGCTTGGCTTCTAACTGCTGGACAATAGCACATCTGTAATAGGTGCTGGGTGCCAACATGGTCCACCACATTATGGAATGACCACATTATGGAGCTCCTCACTGACTGAAAAGCTGGCCTGAACCCACATTCCTAGAGCAGCACTCAAGTCTCATTCCTTGAACTAAGTGGATCTCTGTGGGTCATGCCACAGTGGAATATAGGAAAGCAGATAGTAGCCTCACTCACTGATGTCTAGCCTCTTTCGAAATCCTCTTTACTTCATCTGAAGATGAGGTGGATGATTGAATAGACTTGATTTGGTCCTGATGCTGGTGGATTTGAATCCTGATTTTTCCAAAGGAAGAGCATTTCAAGAAAGCAATAAGGACTGTCTTATACTTGAGTCCCACGGTTTTGTAGGAATTACATTTGGTCATTTCTAAACACCAGGCAAGTACGGGTAAATGAGATTAGGCATTAAAACAATGACATCTTGAAATTTGAAGGCAAATGGACAGAACTAGAAAAAAATTCTTCTGAGTAAATTAACACAGACACAGAAAGACAAATATGGTATGTTCTCACTTTTAAGTGGATATTAGGCATAAAGCAAAGGATAACCAGACTATAGTCCACAACCCCAGAGAAGCTAGGTAACAAAGAGGACCCTTAGAGATACATATATATATATATATATATATATGCGCCTAGGAATGGGAAATAGACAAGATATGAATAAATTGGGAACATGGGAGGGAGGGGGAGAGTGGAAAGAGAGCACGGAGGAAGGAAGGGAAGTGTGGAGGAGAACATGAGGGATCAAAAAGGTCAAGTTGTGGGAAAGAGAAATAGCAAAGAATGAAATATCTTGATAGAGGGAACCATTATGGAATTAGCAAGAAATCTGGCACTAGGAAAATTACCAAGAATACACAAGGATGACCCCAGATAAACCTCTATCAATAGTGGAGAGGGGGACTGAAGTGGCCTTTCCCTGTAATCAGATTGAAGACCATGATAATTGTCAAAGTTTCATCTAGTAACTGATAGAAGCAGATGAAGGGATCCACAGCTAACCACTAGGCCGAGGCTGAAGAGTCTAGTGGAAAAGAGGAGAGAGTGATAACATGAGCAAAGGGGTCAAGACCATGATAGGGAAACCCACAGAAACAACTGATCAGAGCTAGTGAGAGCTCACTGACTCCACATTGACAGCTGCAGAACCTGGATAGGACAGAACCAGACCCTCTGAATGCAGGTGACAGCAGGTGGGTTGGGCAGTTTATGAGCCCACTGGCCGTGGGTTCAGGATCTATTCCTACTACATGAACTGGCTTTTTGGAGCCAATTTCCTATGGAGAGATACCTTGCTCAGTTAGAAACAGAGGGGATGTCTTTGGTCAGGTCTCAATATAGTGAGGTCACAAACTTAGTTAACTCCCCATGGGAGATGGATCATACCTGAGGAGCATATGGGGGTGGGGTAAGGGAAAGTTGGGGGAGTGGGATGAGAGAAGGGAAGGAAAACTGGAATTGGTATGTATCATTTTAAAATAAAAAATTAAAATGCAAAAAGAAATATAAGTAAATATAAAATAATAATAAAAATTAATAAGAGGGGCTAGAGAGACAGCTGAGAGATAACAACACAGTACACTCTTGTTAAAGACCTGATCACATGGTGGCCTATAACCTTTAGCAGCTGCAGTTCCAGGAAATCCAAGGACATCATACCCCTACTGGAACCAGGCACAGATATGGGGCAGAAATACACCTTCAGTAAAAACACTCATACACATAAAAAAACCCCAACAATAAATTGTATAGAATGCTTTCACACATACTTATTTGGAGAATAGTTTTGATAATATTCACTCCTACAACCAAAAACAAAACTATTATATCAAACAATTCTTGAAATTATGATAAAATACCAAGCTATTATATAAAAATTGCTAGACTATTCTGTTTTCCAGAGGTGATTTCTCTAGTCTCCAAATAAATGTACTTAACCATTGCCCCTTAATTATTGTCAAAATAAATTCACATATTTTTTTCTAAAATATATTGATTAGATGTAGAAGAAAACAAATTGTCTACAACATATGTTGATGGTACTCAGGGCACATTATCACAAGCTACCTCTTCAAACTGAAAGCTTTTGAAAGAATACCCAGTTTTACCAGTGGCATCAACTACATAGCAGAATACCTTTCCTCCCTGACCTCATCCCTAATGGATCACAAGGATCTTCTCCTCAAACCTCCCCCCACAAACTCTTTGCAGTATTCCAGCTTCCAACATCAGCAGGTATTCATCTCAACACAGCAACTCAACAGGCCATGGAAATACCCCCCATTATAGCAAGCACATCGGGATATTTTTCTGTTGGGAAAAAAAAAACAACAACAACAACAACAAATGCAACCAAAAACAGTCATGACAATATGTTTCCATGAGAGGTCAGTTGTTCTACTAGAGGCCCTGAATAGTTCAACAAAGCTGAAGAACAAGACAAAACCTTAAACCTTGGGAGAGACAGATAAGGGAGCAGAGAAAAATGTAGAGCTCAATTTTTAAAAATCTAAGCAAAAAGAACCTTCTATGTGAAGATTATAGAGGTCCTAAAAGAAGAAATTAATAAATCCCTTAAAGAAATCCAGGAAAATCCAAATAAAAATGTGAGAAAATGAATAACTACCTTAAAGAAGTCAGGGAAAGCGCAAAGAAGTTATGGAAAGAAATGTATAAAACTGTGCACTTTATGGAATTTTCTCCAAATTGACCATATACATGGACACAAAGCAATTCAACAGATATGAAAAACTTAAAATAATTCCTTGCATTCCATTAGAGTTTCTCAGGTTATTGTTAGATATCAAAAACAATAGAAACCACAGAAAGTTTCCAAATTCAGGAAAACTGAAAAAATCTTTACTGAACAAAAAATTGGTAAAGATACAAAGAAAGAGCTAACAACTTTCTAGAATGCAATGAAAATGAATATATATTATACCCAGACATATGGGACACAATGAACATACTTAAAGAAGCAAATTAAAAGTAATAAGAACTTATTTTAAAAAAAAATGTGAGGGATCTTATACTAAAAACTTAGTAGCACACATGAAAGCTCTAGAAAAAAAAGAAATAGTCACACCCAAGAGGAGTAGATGGCAGTAATTATGTAAGAGGCTGTGCGGCTCACCAAGCCCATCTGTGCTCTATGTGCACCATACAGTTCGTGAACCAGGCAAGGGGCTCAAAATTGAACAAAGACTCACAGACAGAGACATGGGTCATCCTCAGGGGGCCATGCCAGAATGCCCCCTTAACTGTATACAGGGGCAGCTTATATAGGGGTAGTCATGCCACAGCCAAACGCACCAGAAACCATACCCATGCCATCAGGAACTCCTGAGGGTCTCATGCTCAGAGCAGGTGTAGGCACTCTGATCCGGGGAAAAAAGTTGTTTACAAGAAATTCAAGATCTGGGGGTTCACAGCTCCCAACAAGGCTGAAATCAATAAAATATAAACAAAGAGAACAAGACAACAGAGAACTGGTTCTTTGGGAAATCAAGATAGAAAAACCCTTATCCAAACTAATTTAAAAAACAAGAGAGAATATATGTATTAATAAAATCATGAGTGAAAAGGGAGAAGTAAGTATCAAGTCCAAGTAAATCCAGAAAATCAAGACAAATAGAGAGAAACACAATACAATTTCACTAAAATGAGGAACAAAATAACCGTGTTTACTCTCTCTATATTCAATTCAGGACTAGAAGTCTTAGCTAAACAACACAGCTGAAGGAGATCAAGGGGATGTAAATTGGAAAGGAAAATGCTAAAGTATCTTTATTTGAAAAATGTATGATAGTATTCATAAGTGATTACAAAAATTCTACATGAAAACTCATAGCTGAAAAGCATTCAGCATAGTAGCTAGGTAAAATATTAACTCCAAAAGAAAAAGAACCTTCTTTTTTATTTTTATTTTATTTATTTTTTATTTATTAATTAAAAATTTCCACCTCCTCCCATCCTCCCATTTCCCTCCCACTTCCCCCCACTTCCACTCACTCTCTAGTCCTAAGAGAAATTAGGGTGTCCTGCCCTGTGGAAAGTCCAAGGCCCTCCCACCTCCATCCAGGTCTAGGAAGGTGTGCATCCAAACAGACTAGGCTCCCAAAAAGCCAGTACATGCAGTAGAATCAAAACCTGGTGTCATTATCATTGGCTTCTCAGTCCATTGTCAGCCACATTCAGAGAGTCTGGTTTGATCATATGCTCATTCAGTCCCAGTCCAGGTGGCCTTGGTGAGCTCCCAGTAGATCAGTCCCATCATCTCCGTGTATGGACGCACCCCTAGTGATCCTGACTTTCTTGCTCATGTTCTCCCTCCTTCTGCTCTTCATCTGGGCCTTGGGCGCTCAGTCCAGTGCTCCAACGTGGGTCTCTGTCTCCATCACTATCCATCCCCAGATGAAGGTTCTATGGTGATATGCAAGATATGCATCAGTGTGGCTATGGGAAAAGGCCAGTTCAGGCACCCTCTCCTCTGCTGCCCAAGGACCTAGCTGGGGAAATCCCCTTGGCCACCTGGGAATCCCTCTAGAGCCAAGTCTCTTGCTACCCTAAAATGGCTCCCTTAGTTAAGATATCTTCTTCCCTCCTCTCATATCCACCCTTCCTCCATCTCAACCATCCCATTCCCCCAAGCTCTCCCCAATCCTCCCCTTCTTCCTTCTCTCTCCTCATCTCCCCTTCCCCCTAACCCAGCCACACCCCCTTGCTTCTTGAATGCAAATGACAATGCACTGAGAAAGAAGCAAGGGCAAAAGCACCACCCAAAATAGCCTCAAATAATATAAAATATCTTGAAGTAATTGCAACCAAACAAGCAAAAGACTTGTATTCTAAAAATTTCATGTCTTTGAAGAAAGAAATCGCAGTAGGTCCCTGATGAAAATCCATCCCATATTCATAGACAGGTAGGATTAACATAGGAATATGGTCATTCTACCAAAAGGAATCTACAGATTCAGTACAACACTCAACCAAATTGCAACAAAATTTTTCACAGACTTAGAAGGGACAACTCTAAAATTCATATAGAAAAACAAAACCCAAGATTTCTAAAGGAATATTGAAAAATAAAACATAAACAAAAAAAACACTGCTTGAGGTCTCACAATTTCTTATGTCAAGCTATATTACAGAGATATAATAAGAAAACCCACATGTTATTGGCGTAAAACAGACAAGAGAATGAATGGAAGTAAATTAAGAACTAGGTTAAATTCATACACATGAATTTTGATTTTAAAAAAGTCAAAGATACATACTGGGAAAAAGAATGCATCTTTAATAAATGATTCAATTCAAACTGATGTCGGTGTATAAAAATAAAAATAGAGCCATAAAATTGCCTGGCACAAAGTTCAAGTCCAAGTGAATCAATATAGAATCAATATAGAATTCAGTATAGATTCAGACACACTGCATCTGCTAGAATAGAAAATAGGCAATAGCCTTGAACTCATTGACAGTAAAAGAAGACTTTCTGAATAAAACATTCATAGCACAAATACTGAGATCAACAACTAATAAATGAGACCTTATGAAACTGAAAGCTTCTGTAAGGTAAAGGATACTGTCATTCAGACAAAGCAGCAGCCTAGAGAATAGGAAAAGATTTTTATCAGCTCCACATCTGGTAGATGACTAATATCAAAAATTTATAAAGATAATGGGTATTAACAGCCAAATAATTCAGATAAAAATGTGGTATTGTTCTCAAAAGTAAATTCTCAACAGAGAAAATTCAAAAGACTGAGAAAGACTTAAAGAAAAGTACAACATTCTTAGACATAAGGGAAATGAAGATCAAAACTAATCTGAAATTCTCTCTTAAAACTGTTAGAATGGCTAAGAACAAATGGTAGTTCATGCTGGTGAGGATGTGAAACAAGGGGAACACTATTGCTGAGAGGGTTACAAACTTGTACAGTCACTATTGTGGTCATTATCAATAGAGCTATTCCTCAGAATTGTTCTACCTCAAAATCCAGCTATTCCATTCTTGGTTATTCACCCAAAGGACACTCCAATTTTTTCATGAGGATGCTTGTTCAACAATGTTCACTGATGCTTTATTCAGAAACTAGAAAGAATCTAGAAAGTACCTCATAAAATATTGTTAAAAACAATTTGATAATTTACACAATGTAGTATTATTCAGCTGTTAAATTTAGATGGAACTATACAAAAATAATCCTGAGTGAGACTCCCAGACCCAGAAAGATAAATGTAGTATGCATTCACTTTTATATAAATATTATCTATTAAATAAGTGATAACAAACCTACAATCTGTAGTCACAGAAAGGTTAGTTATAGAGAAAGGAACTAGAGAGGACACATGGATGTCCCTCAGAGGAGCAACTAGAATAGATTTTACTGGTAGACTAGATGCTGGGGGAATGGGAATTACAGAGTCAAGTAGGGAGGAAAAGAAAGGATAGTGTTGAGGGAGGGAATGCTGGAACAGGCAGATAAAATTGAGGGGCATTTGAGAGATATTATGGAGACCTAGTGCAGTGGAAACTTCCTAAAATATAAGAAGCTGATCTTAACGATGTCTCTTAATAATGGGGCATATGGAAGCCTAATAATTCATCATTTATCATCACATGAAGCTTCCAATGCCAAGACTAGATTGCATATGCTTGAGTTGTTGTCCAAAAGGGTTCCAACGAAATACCCCCCTAAACCCAGGCTTTTACTGAAACATTTGGTTGTTTGCTGCAAATTGACAGAAATGCCTAATTACTGAAGAGAAGAGGTACCTACATAGAATCTTCACTCTAGTGCCTATGGTGCAGGGAGGTACTCTGTGGGCTTCCAAAAGAGAAAGGGAAATGGAAACCTAGCTTAAAATCCTTTGACCTGTGATCTGTCCTGCTTATAAATATCATGCCAGGACAGTCATGGCACAGAACTTGCAAGAGTAGCCAAACAATGTCTATATTGACTTAAGATCCATAGGGGACCCATAAGTGGCATTGCTTGGGTGACCAAGAAGCAAAGACTAGGTATCCCGGAGACCTTAGGGTAAAATCAAATGTTTTTGGTTTGTTTACTTTTGGAATGTTCATCATTAATTTCTTAAAATATTTCTTCATCTCAAGGATGCTTCCACTATTCAGTGAAATTTACATGGTTGCATTTTGTCAGGACGATTGCAGTTTGCCTTAAAATAGTAAACAGTGGTTTAAATAACTTGATAAGAAACTTTCTACATTTCTTGAACTTGGAAATAAGGTCGTATTATCTGTGTGTACAAAATGTATAATGAGACACAAAACATGGTATAATGTCATTTTTTGTCTACCAATATGACTTACTGAGGCTTTCCTTCTCTACATATTAAAGAAAGAAAACATCCCAAAGTCTCTACTACTTATTCAATTCATACCTATGAGAGCCACGTTCTTTAAGATTCTTGGAGAACATATTACTTGAGGAAATTTTAGCACCACACTTGTGACAAAATTAAATATCTCCATCTAACCTAAAAAGTACATAATTTCCTTCTCAACAGTAAATATTTGACTTTGAGGGAAAAATAAACTGCCATTTATAGCACAGTTTGTAATATGTTCTTAAAACACGAATTGAATGAAGATTATGAATCTCAAAAACAGATTTGGAAAACCAAATTCCTGCTTCTAGAACAAAATTACTATATTGAAATAAAATTCATATAGCCCACAAAAGTGCATATTTCCCAAGGTCTTTTGACATACCAACTAATGTTTTGAATCAGGGCTCTCATCTCCTCAGCCATAACAAAGTAAGCACATATTCAGCAACACAACTTCTAATTCATTTACTGTTTGTGAGAAATTAAAAAAACGTATCTCCTGTCCATTGTTTAATGTTGCTAGAGACTGTCCACCTTTGTCATGTATTTTCACATAACTGGGTGAAAGGAACAAGTTTAGGGGTTATGATATTGGACATGCTATTTCCAAAACCTAGAAACTGCATCAACTTGTGCTCTCCTGACTATTTTGGCTGCTGGATAACAGAGAGACTTGAAAAAAGTCTTCCAAGAGCCACAGAAGAAACATTTGAGGCTGATATTGCAGTTTTCCATCACTTTAACTCCACTTGAATGTGTTTAAAGACCCATGGTGGACAGCAATATTACCCATTTTCTGCTGTTCCTGAGCCAGTACTTCATACCAGAGATGATAGTTCTGGAACTTAAATGACAGCTCCCATTTCTGAATGTACGGCTGAGAGCAATGTATGACTGAGAGACTCATTTAAAACTGAATCCTAACTGTCAACAAAACCGTTCCTGCCCCTTCACAGTTCAGTGGCAGAATGGGACTAGCTGAATTTTATTTTGAAATATGATCTATATCCTACTCTGCAGTATTTATCAGGATAATAATCTGAGTTTGACATTATTAGGTCACATAGAACCGAAGGCTCTAAAAAATTTAAAACTTTCCTTTAGGGGACTAGAGAGATGTCTCAAGATGTCTGACTGCTCTTCCAGAGTTTCCAAGTTCAATTCTCAGCACCACATTATAGTTTAGAACCATCTATAAATGTAACTCCATGGAATGTTTGGAGGCTAGCACCATGTTTGCTTGCATGTGGCCATACTTCCCACTATGAGAATAATGGGTTAAAAATGCTGAACATGTATTAATAGGTTTATAGCAAGAAATTTAAATCATCCAAGACAAGAGAAAAATGCTGAAAAAAAATAATGAGCAGATTTCAGAGAATATGAACGAATCAGCTGCAGCTTCAAAAGGCGACATGATACTATAAAAAGTCTCATAACTAAAGATGTGAGTACACAGTAGATAGACAGAAAATTATCACACTCACCATTCAAGACCCCGTGATAAGTGAAAAGAAGACTAATTAAAAATCAGCTGCAAAATTTTCATCTCAAATACTAAGTCAAATCCATACGCTAGATTTGTAACCTAAAATAAATTGCTAAGATTTGTTTGTTCATGCATTTTACGTCTGTAGATGCTTTGAGTACATGTGCATCTGCACCCCATGAAGGGTCATGGGATCCTTCTTAGTCAATGTCCTATTGCTGTGAAGCAATACCATGAACATGGCAACTTTCATAAAGAAAAGCATTTAATTGAGGCTGTCTTATAGGTTCAGAGTCAGGACAAAGCCTTCAATCTGAGCTTTGCGAGAACATCTCAGATGCAAATCGTAGTACTTCTGACCAAGGTGATGGGGTTCTTTCAGATCAAGGTGATGCTTGTGTTTATCAATATCTGTGTTTGTTGCTTTTTATGTGGAATACTCAACTAAATCTTGTAACAGAAAAATCACACAGTGATTGACAGTCTTTATTAGCAGAGTCACAGATAGCTCATAATTCCCTAAATGTCAGGAAAATCAGAAGACAGAAACCTTGATAAACAAAATTTTGATACTAACTACTTTCTATTGCCTTCCCTTATTGTGTACTACAATTCCCATGATCAGGTTTACTGGGAAAATTTTAAGTTCATGGTTTTGAGTTCAAAACAAGCACCTCCTCTTTCTTTCTTTTGATTGTTTTACCAGTGCCCTGACATCAGCTTCTGAAAGCTATACAATCAAGCATACAGTCACTATTACTCCAAACTATTTCACACAAGAAATGGGAAAGCCTAACAACTCACTCCCATCAGAGTTGATTACCATTCAGTCTCTGCCTCTCTTCCTGTCTCAATTCACTAAAAAAAAAAAAAATACTCAGTCCAGTCATTCTGACTCCAGTAGAAAGAAACATGACCCAGACCACACACAGTCTTTCCCTAGGCTCTTAAGGTAGACCTGTAGCTTATCTCTAGAACCCATCTTCATGGAAGAAGTACTTTGAGAAGAGATTTATTGTGATTGTGCCTCCTTGTGCACATGGAATTTTGTTTCAACTAGAAACTTTTTTCCCCATATTGTTCTTTACTTCAATATGCCTAAAATAAAACTTCCCAGTGTAAAACTTCAGAATTTTGAACCAACCCAAGGTACTGACTCATGTTGAATTCGATTACCTTCTTGCCTCATGTGCATTATTACTCTGCCTGACCCACTGTTTGCAGAGACCGCCACAACTCTAGAGGCAGAATTCATCTTGGTCTAACCACCTACCAGTAACAAAAGACATAAATTTATGGCATTTAAATATTATGCCTAAGGTATTTCATCAATACAAACAGACTAAAATAGGCATTGGATCTGATGTTCAAAATTAGGAAGATGTTACTGTAAGTGAGACCACATTATGGTGGCAGATTTGACTAGATTGTTCTGCTGCTGCTTTTAATTACTATAAAGCTTTGATTTGTAGAACTACGGTTCCATTTTATGATTAATAACACAAAAGGCCAAAATATAGAAATTCAGTGTGCAAGCCCTGATCTGTTAAAGACTGAAGAGATAATAGGAAAATAAAACTTATGCTGAACACATGTATAATCGATATTAACTTTATTTTTGTCCAACATTATGGAATTTTATGTATGATGATTGCTTAATGATATCTCAGGAATACACATGAACTAATGACAAATTTTAAGATTACTATAACTAAAAACAACTTAGTCATATTAAAATTTTCAGTAATACTACTTTAACAAAAATCTTAACAAATTATTAAAAGAAAAATTACTGGGACCAGGCAATGACTCAGTGGGGTAAAGACACTCAATACACATGCCTGAAAATTTGAATGCAAACTCTGGAATCCATCCACTTAAAGGTGGAAGGAGAATTACTTTACTAAGTTGTCCTCTGGCATCCACATACACACTGTGGCACATGCGTACCTTCACATGTATCATGTGTACAGTAAGAATATTTTTAAAACATTAAAGATATTAAAAGCAGAAAGACCAATTCCTGGGCACCTTGACAATGGCATTCATTGAACAAATTTCTTCTTTGGGTTTTGGAAGTCAGCATGTGTGCAAACAGTGGAACACAGTTGCAGCAGCAGTCAAATTTCTCCAGAGTTAGAGCTTTTCTCTTCTGTCTGCATGACAGGTGCCATGACCTATTTTCTGTGTCCACATTCTGAAGGATGCAGGGCCAGTTTTCATATTTTTTTAAAACAACCTTTTTAAAATTTCTTTTTATTTATTCTTTGTGTCTTCCTCATCATGCATCTTGATCTGATTCATTTCTCTGTCCCTTCCTATCTACCCCTGTGCCTTTGCAACCTCCTCCCAAAATAAATGAGAGAGAGAGAAGAAGGAAGGAAGGAAGAAAGGAAGGAAAGAAAGAAAGAAAGAACAAAAGGAAATAAATCTCAACATGGAATCTGCAGTGTGACACAGTGTGTCATGCAGTAAAACCTTTGCCCATATATGTTTACTTGCAAGTGTTCATTGCAAAGAATCATTGGCCTGGTTTGAAGCCTCTCATTTCTGCTACACTATCTATGCTGGGCCTTCACTGGAACTCCTCTTGGATAGCCTGTGGTTGCCCTATATCATGAAGGCCCTAAATGTTTGGGTGTGCAGGAATGGGCCCTTCACCTTCTCCCACAGAGCATAGATGGGGTGGATGTAGGGATGAGCCAACTCATACCCCTGTTTCTGGACCTGGCTAGCTGCAAGGTTGGTCAACCAGCCAGCTCTCCCCAGTCCTCACCAACAACATTGCTTTGGCCAGTTCACTCCTTACAGGAATGAGCAGTTCTCCTGCTTTCCCACACTCGGGGTTGGCTCTCCTACACTTGCACCACCAGTGCTGGCTCTACTGTGTTGCCCAAGAGAGGTGTAGGGGCAACTCTCCCAAGCATTGCTTCTGGTGAGGGGCAGGAACAACTCTCCTGTTCTAATGACCTCAAGTCCAGCTCTTCCATCTGCCACAGGTGGTGAGAAGGGAATAGAGAGGATAGAAGGCATCTCTCTCCCTCCCAAGCCACCATAGGGCAGATGAGGGGCAGGGTCACATCTCCAATGCTCATTTGGCCAGATCAGCCAAACCCTTGTCCAGAGGATCAGCTCTGCTGTGCTGCCCAGTGGAGGTTTGGGTCTGCTTTCCCAAGTGCTGCAGCTGGTAAGAGGAAGGGTTAGTTTCTTCATACACCACAGATGGTAGGGTCAAGGGGAGAAGGGCATCTTTCCCTTGTCCTCACTACCACATGACAGATTAGGCGAGTGTGGCCAGCTATCCCACTCTCACATACACAGGGCCAGCTCACCCATTGCCTCCACCTCCAACAGGGTCAGCTTTATTGTACTTCACATGAGAGGAACAGGACCTGCTTTCCCAGTGCTGAGCTAATAATGGGGAAGGTGGGCTCCCTTGTCTGTCTCAGGCAGTGAGGGGCAAGGGGTAAGGAGAGATAACTCTTCCTCAACCTTATCACCATGAGGAGGGGCAGCTGTCTTGCCAGCTGGAGGGGTTGGTGGTGGGGTGGAAAGCATTTTTCCACCACCACACTACAGAGGAGGAAGACAGTACCAGCTATGTTCCAATCACACCCTCAGGGCTAGCTCAGCCATGACCCTGTCTACAGGGTCAACTCTACTGTGTTGCTCAAGAGAGGCTCAGGGCCCGTTCTCCCAAAAGCTGCATGTTGTAAGAGGCTGGATCACATGCCCCACCTGCTTCACCTGGTGAGGGGAAAAGGCTATCTTTCCTTACCTATGCTACCACGCTCTAAGGGTCAGATTTCCCGTGCCCCTGCGAACAGGAGCAGTGAGATTGTACTGCCTGGATGAGGTGTAGGATGTTCTCTGCTGAGTGCTCTATATAGTGAAGGACCAAGTTTCCTAGTGTTGCAGCCAGTGAGGGGTGGAGCCAATTCTGTACAACCCCATCTTCTTCGTCCTTAGTGGTATCAGGATCCATCGACAGCAACAGAGATCACAGCTGCATCAGTGCCATGAACCCAGATGCGAACCCCAAAAGCAGCTCAGACCCAGACTTGACTGTGGCCATGGGTAGCAGTGAAGCTGACCACCTCAGCCCACTCTTCACCTCTTCCACCTCTTCAGATTTGCCCCTGCCCATAGGACATGAACCCTCTGTCTTTCTCTCTCTTCCATATCACACCATACTTTTGTTTACCATAGTAGTTGCTGTCTGCCTGGTACCATAAGATGCCTTTGGAACCCAGGGCAAACTGCCCCAGGCCTATGTGTGGTTCTTGTTCTACTCAATACATTGTGACCCTGGGCAGGACCATGCTTCCTCACCACAAAGAGATCATAATAGTTCCCAACTGCCCTGTGAAGAGGTGCCAAGTGGGCTCCTGTTTGGTGCAATGGTCTTGCTGGAGTCCTTTCAAGGGCTAGGGTTAGAAAGCCCAGACTGCATTTAGTTGAATCCCACCCTCCCCAGCCACATGGCATGGGATGGAAGAGTTACTCCTAATTTTCATTATAAAGAAATGAGTTGCTGGAATCCTGCCAACTCAACTTTTAGGATTGTACAAAACATAATGTGATAAAAGACTTTTTACATAAATGACTAAATTAGCTATCAAATTATTCCATATAATTTTCCTTTTTAATGTGAAGCTGGGGAGAAATGGGCAGAAATAGCTCTTACGTGGCTCTTGTCTTTAGTGTACTTTAGACCCCAATTCACTGTTTCTTGTTCCCTCTTTCTTATTTTTTTCTCACACTGAAATTGGCAAATAAATGGACACATTTTATGCTAGAAATACACATTATTATTTTCCATAATGCCTGGAGGCTTCTTGATGACTAGCGTTACATTGACAGGGTGGATACCTAACACATTTATGTAAGCAAAGTTAGACCCATGCAGTAGGGACTGGGAGAGTCTTCTCTTTTGTGTTGATTTCATTGGTTAAATAAAGAAACTGCCTTGGCCCTTTAATAGGACAGAAAATTAGATAGGCAGAGTAAACAGAACAGGATGCAGGGAAGAAGGCAGTGAGGTTGGTCGCCATAGCTCTCCTCTCCGAGATGAAAGCAGGCTAGAATCCTTCTCTGTAAGCCACGAGCTTGTGGTGCTACAAAGATTACTAAATATGGGTTAATGAGGATGTGAGAGTTAGCCAGTAAGAGACTGGAGATATGGGCCAGGCAGTATTTAAAAGAATACAGTTTCCGTGTAATTATTTTGAGTAAATCTAGCCGTGCAGGAGCTGGGAGGCAGGAACGCAGCCCACTGTTCAATCTACAAGGGACTTTGGAGAGAAGGGAATGAACATATGTAGAGATTAGGGTCAGGACGGACTTCTCTGAATCTTTAGTTTGTTAGTAGATCTGCTCTGAATTTCCATTGTTTATGAGACATGTTCTCTTCATGGTTAGAAAGGTTTGGACATATTTAATTTTAATTTCTGAGGGACTTCATAACCCTTAATGCTGGCAAGAGATAAGAACAGCATCCCATTTGTGCCAAGGGCAATTGTATGAAGTAAACACTTTTTACAGATGACAAAAAGTAAGTTCCATTTCAATTTCATATAGCTAGAAGTTGTTAAGTCATGGTACAAACACTTTGGGTACAATGTCAATTATTTTTCAATGCTGGGATCATGTAAATCATTTATAAATAGCAAAGTACTTATTTTTAGATTAATTCAGTTTTTTAGTTGGTGTGCATAAGAGGCAGTGAAAGGATAATTTGTACACATGTACAAAATTGTACATATGCAGAGAGATGAAGAAGACATCAGACACCCTGGAGCTGGAAAGGCAGGCAATTGTGAGCTGCCTGATCTGGGTGATGGCAATCAAATATGAGTCCTGTAAAACAGCAGTACTTGCTTTTCAGCACCAAGGCCCCTCTTCAAACCCACAAGGTATAGTTAGGTGAGTTTAAGAAAAAAATAAGCTATAGGAAATTGGCTTATCATTTTCTTGACAAAAAGGTAGAGACTGCATTTATGCTTAACTGAATATTCAAAAGACAAACCTCATCCCATTATTTAAAAAGAAACAACATATAATTTTTTAAAAAGCATATAAGAAACTGCGAAAATCAGTTTTATTAACCCAGAATTGTTTAGTGCCAGTCAAAGATGGGATGGGAGTTTTGGCAAGACACTTGACTCTAGAGGTGTACCCAGGTGTCCATGGAGATGTCCCCAGCTAGATCCTTGGCAGCTGAGGAAAGGGGGCCTGAAATGGCCCCATCTAATAGCCATACTAATGAATATCTTGCATATCACCATAGAACCTTCATCTGGCGATGGATGAAGCTAGAGACAGAGACCCACATTGGAGCACAGTACTGAGCTCCCAAGGTCCAAATGAGGAACAGAAGGAGGGAGAACATGAGCAAAGAAGTCAGGACTACGAGGGGTGCGCCCACCCACTGAGACAGTGGGGCTGATCTAATGGAAGCTCACCAAGGCCAGCTGGACTGGGACTGAAAAAGCATGGGATAAAACCGCACTCTCTGAACTTGTCGGACAAGAAGGGCTGCTGAGAAGCCAAGGACAATGGCACTGGGTTTTGATCCTACTGCATATACTGGCTTTGTGAAAGCCTAGTCTGTTTGGATGCTCACCTTCCTAGACCTGGAGGGAGAGGGGAGGACCTTGGACTTCCCACAGGGCAGGGAACCCTGACTGTTCTTTGGACTGCAGAGGGAGGGGGAGGGAAATAGGAGGAGGTGAGGAGGTGGAAATTTTTAAGTAAAAATAAAAAAAAAACAACAAATTAAATGGAAAGGGGCTTCAAAGATTGTAGGATGTAATACAACAAAATAGATAATTTAAGAGAAGCCATTGAAACATGGGCCGTAAGTCATCTATTGAAAAGAAATCCCCAGTAACTTACAGAGCTGGAGAATTTAGTAATTTATCTTGGATGTTTATTTTTATGGTATTTAGAAGTAAGGAATGTAAGTTATGGTAAACTGTTGTAATCTTTCACCTGCATAGATAACATTGATTTCTCGGGAGATGAGAGGTGGTGCTCATAATACAGTAAATAAATTATCAACAAAGCAGGCTTTGCAATTAAATGCCTTTTCTACCACTAGCTATTTTCTCTGTGAGCAAATTGACTGGCTATGGAAGTGTCTCTAAAACAATGGTGTTGAGATCTACCAAATGCTACTGAGAAAGAATAAATATTTGAGATAAATGATGAAGTTAGGCAATGCTTTTGCTTGGTGCTTTTTGTTGCTAAATACTCAAAAAATGTATATTTCCTTTCTTAAAATGGGATCTTCATCGTAAATAAAATGTAACTATTATTTGATTGTTCCCCTTATATAACTGACGGGTCTTGTTATTTAATAATTTGAATAATTGGGGAAAAACATTCAAGGAATGTCAGAGTTGAGGACACAGGAAGTGTAAGGAATTTGCAGGTCTCCACCCTGCTTCTGATTTTGACTTTATAAACTTTCCTGCTCATTCTAATAAAGAAGGATGGGCAGGGCACTTTTCTTCTCCTACTTCTGATCTGTTGGCTGTTTTTAACCTGTAATTCAATATTCAAGTCTACAGTGTTTAGTTGACAACACATGTTGTGTAGACAGGGGGACATACTTCAAAGGGGGCTGTGATTGTTGTTGCTCAGGGAGAGTGGTATGGTCTTCGTGGAGGCAGGGTTTTCAGGATACTGTAAAGAATTTGGATAATCCAGCAGATGCTGCTTCCCAGGATTTTTGCCTTGTCTGAGGTTTAAAGGTAGTAGTCTCAGAGCTGTTCTTGCTGCCCGATGTAGTAGTAGTAAGAACCACTTCCCGAAGCCTTCCGTCAGCAGCTTGCATGCTCTTAACACTGGTGAAATGCCATGCTGTTTCGGAGCTGATGTATAAACTGCTCACGTGTTTATATAGAATGTTCTTTGTTTATAGAGTTTGTGAAAAGTTTCTACACAAGTGTTATTTCTGGCTTGAGCATTCTTCAAATAAATGTATCATGAAGCATTTATTTATACATCTAACTATGGTGTTGAGCATATCAAACTATCATTTATCTTTAACTAATGTGCTTTAAACTGCCAAATTTTGGAATGTTAAATGACATGCAAACTGTTTGAATTCTCTATTGCCTTATGAATCCCCAGGAAGGTGTGTGATTTTCAGACCTGAGACACCATTTTGAGTTTACTTAGCTTGTGGAGAATAGTCAAGCACGTATATTGGTAAAATCATATCTCATGCAAAGGGCACTTCAATGGCGTATTTTCTTTCTGTAAATAAAAAAAAGAGTGATTCTTGTGTCTTTGCAAAAATTTGTGGTACTGTCTTCTCAAAGAACAAAGCACTTCAATTAAAAAACATTTTCAAATCAGTTTCTGTGTCATTAAAATGAAATCGAAATGTCAGCAACTTCAAAACCTAATGGATTCACATTTACATATCATTATTTAACTTGTTTTTGTGTTGGAATCTTCTAAATTAGCCAATGCTATGAAACTCTATTTCAGCCTGTTTGCACCTTTGATGGGTTTACTATGAGCTAGGGCTTCTTCACTCTAAATATCTGCCTAAGCCTTTCAATAGTTCCCTGACAGTGTGTGCATTTATTTAGGTACCTAGAAATATTTTTCCTTTTGTATGAGAACTATGTTGTATAAAGATTTAATAACCAAACTCACAATATTTAATGCAAATTGAGCTCAACAAAACACTTCATCAACTATGTTAAATGGCAAATATTTTATTGTTTTTGGAAAGACACCTCCCACAACCAGTTATCTAAATATATTTTAAACTGCTTCATTGTCCATATAATCCACCTCCTCACTGACTTATAGGGATCAATGTGACTAATTTTCTGCTCTATGTTTTGAATCTAAAAAGGATATTTTTGAGAGCAGGCACTCAATGAATATTTTAGTAAATGAGCTAAGAAATGTGCATTCTTGGTTTTGTTTAGCATGTGTGTGTGTTCATGCACACATGCTTGGGTACATCTGAATGTACCTCTGAGAACTAAAGAAAGAATCAAATCACGTAGACCTGTAGTTACAGGAGAATGTGAGTCATCCATCATTTGTGGGTACTGCTATATGAACTTGTGTCATCTGGGAAAGTATCAAATGTTCCTAGCTACTGAACAAGGTCTCCTTCTATCCCCTCAATTTCAATTTACAGTACATTCTGTCCTCTGTCTTTTATGCATAGCTTCCATATTTATGCAACAATCATAGCATTATAGAACTCAAGTCCTCTGGTGATGGATATCTCTTCCTTACGTGTGTGTGTATCTGTGTGTGTGTGTATGTGTGTGTGTGTGTGAATGAGTATATGCAGGTGGTTGAGGAGGCCAGAGGCACAGGACCCCTCAGAGATGGAGTTATAAGCAGCTAGTTGCTGGTAAACGTGGATGCAGTGAGTTGAACTCAGGATCCTCCACAAGAGCAGGATATGTCTTTATATGCAGAGTCACCTCTCCAGCCTACTGTTGTGTAGCTTTCTTGTAGCAGAGAGCTCAAAGAAATAAGAGGTTATCTTCATGTTTTTGTCATTAAAATGCAATTTTAAAAAGATCATATGATTATTTGAAAAAAAACAATTGCGAAATTTCATCTTTTGGAGTCCTTCAGAGAAGGGCAATATATAGATGATTAAATTATTAAACTCACATGAAATATCATTCATCATTAGCTTAATTTTCTATGTGTACACACTTTAATCTATGGGTATATAACTTAATTGTAGCTTTATCAGTACAATGCAGCAAAATGCTTCAGTGCTCAAGGTTCCTAATAAATCAGATCCCTCCAGCTGACACAGACTGATACCAGTTCCAACCTTAAACTTGCGCCAACTGAGACAGTATTCAGATTTGCGAGAAAACTACAAGGAGAGAGGACACGTCAGTGTGATAAGTAACTTATGGAAAAAGGAGAGTTTGGAGAACTTTTGAGAACAATACATCTTAAGGATGTGATGGACAGTAAACCATTCTTCTCAGCTTGACGAAGCCTACTGATTCTTCTCAAAGGACAAGGCAACATAAAATAGAAAATCAAAACCATTAATATGAGATCATGATCAACTAGTTGTAAAACTTTGTAAAACAAGTTGTATTAACTATTGCATTTCCAAGTTGTTAACAGGTAAAAGATCCATAAAGAAATCTGCAAAACATCACATTTTAAGTAAAATTTTCTCTAATTTATATTGAGGACTAAAGCCCAAGTATCATAATACAGTTATGACATTATCTATGTTCATTCTAATGGGGAAATCCTAAATATTTGTTATTAAAACAAAGATGTTATATTTTTATAGAAATTTAGAAACCTCCTGGTATTTGCACTGCACTCTGATTAAGAATCTAATGTGGGGCAGAAGCATTCTGTCCAGACTTTCTGGTCTTACCTGAAATAATTCTCACCATAACCTTAGTTATCCGGAAATCAATCACTTAGCCAAGCAGTGATTTCAAGCTGTGTATGCTCCACTCCATTCATTGAAACACCTAGAAACTGCAGAGGATGTTTATTCAAGAGAATGAACATTAGTTATGACTTTGTGAAGGCATGAAATTGTATCTTTTTTCTTTATTTTTCTTTCATACAATAAATTCCGACCTCTGCCTCCCTTTCTTCCTCTTTTCCTAGCTTCCCCCACCTCCCTTCTCCCCCTGTTCCACTGCTCCTCCATTTCCTTTTAGAAAAAGCAGGCCTCTCATTGATATTAACAGAACACAGAATGACAAGGTATAAAAAGACTAGGCGTAAACCCTCATGTCAAGCCTGGATGAGGCAATCCAGTAGGAGGAAAATAGTCCCACAAGAAGGCAAAGAAATTGTATCTTTTAAGCAGAGATCTAAACTGAACTTCTTATGTCTATACAAAAAATCTGTAGATTGTCCATCAGCGATATAAATACAGTCCTCGTAATTTCATTTTTCCTTAATCTCATTTTAGAATGTGCAATATTCTTCTGTATACTGATAAATGAGAAATTATTTATCTTAGGTTACATTCATTTAAAAAATACACTATATATTATTATCCTTCACCAAAGCAAGGAATTCATAGCCTCATAGAAGGGAACATATGAGTTCTATGATGCATGCATTTTAATACTATAATGAACCCATATTTGGATATATTATAAAAATTAAAAATTGACTTCAGTAATTTTTAGATATTTTGAATGGCACGTCAGGGAGAAATTAATACAGGAAATGCTAAAAATACAACATCCTTTGTCACCTTAATTCTTCAGCAGTCTTTAACTATATTGAAATTAAATCTTGGACATTTTCTGCTTGAATTATTTGGCTTCATTGTCAAGTCAATGTCAATTAGGAGAGAAATCTTCTAAATGCTGAGGTGTAAAGACAGGTGAAACTTCATTGTTATGCTATAACTCAAGTTGTGTCTTTGACATGATCTTGTCTTTGATCTGTGAGATGACTTTGTTGAGGGAACTGTGAGCTGCATTCCTGCCACCCAGCTCCCGGTTGCCTGGCTAGCTTATGCCCCGAAATAACAACACACAAACTGTATTCTTTTAAACACTGCCTGGCCCATTATATCTAGCCTTCTAGGCTAATTCTCACGTATTAATTTAGCCCATTTCTAATAATCAGCGTAGCACCACTAGGTGCGCTTACCAGGAAAGATTCAGCATGTCTGACCTGGTGGCCGGCTGCATCGTGTCTGCCCCAGAGAGCAGAGCTAAGGCGTATAAGCTCAATTCCTCTTCCTCCCAGCACTCTGTTCTATTTACTCCACCCACCTAAAGGCTGGCCAATCAAATGGGCCAAGGCAGTTTCTTTATTAGCCAATGACCTTCCTCCATCATTTCCCCTTTTTCTGTTTAAACAAAAAAAAAGGAAGACTTTAACTTTAACAGAGTAAAATTACATAAAACAAAACAGTTATCAAGTAAGAATTACAATTACAATATTTACATCTATTTTCTCTTTTATCATAACAGAGGAAAACAGCCATAACTATCTATTCTTCAACTCCATCAAAGACTCCAGAAGGATATAATATTACCCAAGTAAATGAGAAGTAAGCAACTTACGAAATTCTAGAAGTCACAGAGACATCTCGCTGCCTGGACAGTCACCCAAAGTTTCTCTGTACCGTTGGGGCATCCATCTTCGGCCTACAGGCCCATAGTTTCCAGCAGACATTTCAATGAAACAGTAAATTTCAAAGGCAGTTCACTCATTATCTGCTGTGTCCTGCAGAATGTCTCGCAGACTCTTTCATGAATCAGGAACCCCAAAGATCATCTCACCTTTAGGCAAGTTCAGTAGTCCTCTCTCTCTGTGGGTTCTCTGTGTGCAGTTTATACAATAGTCCAGGCAAGAGCAGTTTCTTGCCCAAATGGCTATCAAATTCCATAAGGTGCCTCTTCGATGCCCATCTTCCTCTTGAAGTAGATTGGTGCTGCCAGGAGCAGACATGTCTCATTGTCATGAAAAACCTAAGTTATTAAAACACTTAAAAATGCCATAGTCTGTATTCTTTGAAAGATATGAAGAATGCCTATCTAAAATACATCTATATGCATCTAAAAAATCTTAACTAACATGACTACAAACTTGACTATTATGATTATCTATTAACAACCTATATACATTACATTTTTAACTGAACTACACAATCACAATACCTTAATCAATATTAGAAATACATACATATAACAAAATTGACCTTAAATTTATATCAATAAAGTCAAATCCATACTGATGCAAATTATTCATATCTATATCATATCCCCCTTTAAATGTAAAAGAACATTTATAAACAGTGTTTGGGAATATGGGTGCAGTTATTTCTCTCCAAACTGCTTCCTGCTGAATGGGGGTGCTGTTATTCAGGTCTTTTATGGGATAAACTGTCTGCTAGGTTCATCTCAGTCGGCAGTTGAGCAAAGTAATTTTTTAAAGGTATTTACAGCAACCTTTTAGGAGGGCGTGGTCTATCATACCATATTGAGATAGAAACAATCCACAGGGTTTTAATCCTCTGTGAAAACAAAAGAAGAAACTCTTTTCCAAAGTATCATATCCTTAGATCCAAATTCTGAGGTCAAGGTATTTTCAAAATATATATGTTGGATTAGTTCAGCAGCACTTATAAAGAAATATCTTTTAGCAGCTATTGTTCCTTCCACAGCATTCAAACAATTCAAAGAGAGCATAATAGCATACAGTATCAAGATTCTCTGTGTATTTTCCATGTTTGTGCACTTTATTTTGACCTCTGTTTTGTTTATTTTTACTTTTATTTTATATTTTCTGTATATCTTTGTCCTGGAATAAGTCTGTAGACCAGGCTGTCCTTGAACTCTCAGAGATCCTTCTGTCTCTGCCTCCCAGGCATTGGGATTAAAGGCATGTGCTACCACACCTTGAAGTCTCAGAGGTCAATCTCCTTCTGCCTCCCAAGTGTTGGGATTAAAGGTGTGTACTACCACACCCAATTACTCTCTTTCTTCCTTTTTTTACTTTTAAGAACCTTAACTTTTAGCCTGCATATATTTTTAAACACACTGTAAATCATTTAGAAATTTTCTTTGTCTTTGAATCTCTCTTTACTGTATATCTCTCTTTTTCTGACCACATGAGCCTTTAAATTACTGAGCAATATGGGTAGGATTAAAGCCGTGGCTTTGCCAGCTAAATCCAGCCCATTCCTTAGTTTTCAACCTCATGGCGGAGGTACCGGCTGTAGCCATGTTTATTGTCACAAGTCTATGGCGTTTCAAGGTCCCTGCCAGCAAGTAAGCTGCAGCATTATGTCCACAGACAACACTCAAGTCCTCTCTCTGTAGTCGGCCCTTCTGCCTCAAACAGTCAGAGTTTGCCCTGGCAGGACGGCCCAGAAAGTCAGCATTTTAAATAATACAGCACAACTTTTTTCCTGCTATGGCTGAAAACAAACAAGCATGCAGCCAGCTTTTATTAATACCATTTAAGTGTTTCGTGCTCTTATGAGCTTCAGGGTTTTGCAGCTAAAGCTGAGTCAGGAAGCCTCTCTTAGATGAGATCGCTTGCTTGCCTCTAGCAAGCAGAGCAGACCCGAGAAATTGCTGCTACCAAGAAAACATGCTTTACTCTATTCTTTCCCAAGCTTTCTCAGGCTTTCTGTGGATTCAGTTGTCCACACGTTGGGCACCCATTCTGTTGAGGGAGCTGCGGGCTGCATTCCTGCCACCCAGCTCCCGGTCACCTGGCTAGCTTATGCCCCGAAATAACAACACACAAACTGTATTCTTTTAAACACTGCCTGGCCCATTATATCTAGCCTTCTAGGCTAATTCTCACCTATTAATTTAGCCCATTTCTAATAATCTGTGTGGTACCACTAGGTGCGCTTACCGGGAAAGATTCAGCATGTCTTACCTGCGGCTGGCTGAATCGCGTCTGCCCCAGAGAGCAGAGCTAAGGTGTATGAGCTCACTTCCTCTTCCTCCCAGCATTCTGTTCTGTTTACTCCACCCACCTAAAGGCTGGCCAATCAAATGGGCCAAGGCAGTTTCTTTATTAGCCAATGACCTTCCTCTATCATGACTTCAACTGTCTGCAGACAAATACTAGTGTGGATGTCGCCCAATATACCTGAACTTCATCCCTGCACACAGTAACTTCCTGTCCTGTCACTGTTCCAGGGACAGCAGGAGGTTATGACTCAGTGTCTTCTTTGCTGAAACATTGTCACAGGTACTCAGAATATTACATCTGTAGCAGTTGACCGGACTTGGTTCATGAACCCTTGGGATTCTGTGCTTACACATCTCAATAGTGCTTCCACAGGGAAACAATGAAAACCAATTTAGAAAAAAAGACAAGTTCTTCACAATTTTCTCATACAAGGATTTCAAACTTTTGTGTGTTTTGAAGCACTTGACATGAGAAGCTTGCAAAATCCACTTAAAAGACATTGCTAAAATTTACTTCTTATATATTATAGTATAAAATACATTGTTTATAGTATATATTAAAATACATTATTTCTTTTTTCTCCAGTGATATCTTTTTCTGTGGTTATAAATAATTCTTGCTCATTATCAAAATTTGAAAAACACAGATAATTATACAAAAAATAAAAACCACTACAGTCGGCCTGGCGGTGGTGGAGCACGCCTTTAATCTCAGCACTTGGGAGGCAGAGGCAGGTGGATCTCTGTGAGTTCAAGAGCAGCCTGGTCTACAAGAGCTAGTTCCAGGACAGGCTCCAAAACCACAGAGAAACCTTGTCTCAAAAAAGCAAATTCCATTCCATTAACTATTTTCCAAAACACAACTTTTAATAGACCTTTTAAATTCCAAGGTGTGTGTGTATTCATATGCATGTACATATATACACACACACATATATATAAAAACATATATACGTATACACATATATATATAGCCAATCTTTTATTGTCTATATCTAGTTTGTCCATCAAGCATCTGTGTGTGTGATAATACAATGATAAATATTCCTGAGCATTAAAAATACTTTCATTTCACTACATGAAGAAATGATGATTTAAACAAAATTTTGTTATAAAGTGTGAACTTGGATTTTCAGTAAAACATCAAAAAGCTACACCTGCACTAAAATCTTCATGTTGCTGATCAACTCAAGAATCATGGAGAACTGGTCTACTCTATGTCTGGCACCAAATAATCTTGGGCTGTCTACCCTCAATAAATAACCATTCTTTGTCACTTCTTTTGTGTTATCTAAAATCCTTGTGCTTTCAAAACAAACCCATTGGGAGTATACAAACTTTCTGCACCTTCCTCCAATCCAAAGCTAAGGATATAGTCAAATATCAGCTAACATGGATAGCAGAAATTTTCCCTTTCTGTCTGTTTGATGGTTTCACCAATATGTTAGGGTATGTCTTGTTCTATGGGTAGATATGTCTGCCTTTCCTTCTGTATCCACATTCATCAGATACCACATAACAAACTTTCACTATGAGTTGAATGAAAAATAACAATTCCTCAAGTAGTTTAAATCAGGGGCTGCAGGTCACATTTCATTTTGAAACCTTCATGTAACAAGAAAAAAAAGGGATCTTGAAAATTTTCAAATCAAGTTTGATGACATTGTAATCTACATGCACTAAATCTGAGCAGAAGAAACTATGGGACATTAAAGAGTGGTAGTTCCAGCAGATGTTGTCATGGCTAATTTTATTGTAAATTTAAGGCATCAAAGAGTCACTTGAAAAACCACTCTTAGGTGAAGATTTACAGACAATTCATATCCACTTAGAAGGAGAATTACACTTTACCAGCACGAGCCCATTAATTAGTTATCTAATACCAACTGGTCAGTCTTTGTTATATGTGTATGTATGCATGTATGTATGTATGCATGTATGTATGAGCAGCATTAAGTGTACCAGAGTGTATATTTATACATTCATTTGTGTGTGTGTGTGTGTGTGTATACATACAAAAGAGAACATGCACTTGAGAGTTAGGGGATTAGGGAGAAGATGGAGGAGAAATTGTGTAAATGTAGTACACATACATAAAATTTAAAAAATAATTTAACAAGCCAAAATAGTACCCTGAATAAAACCTAGTTTTGTGGTGGAGATGTAACTAAATATATTCACACATAATACCGTACAGTCATCTGAGCCCTTCAAATACTTCTAAGAGGTGACAGAAGCCAACTGAGAAGATCACGGGATTCTTTCTTCCTCGCTTTTCTGTGTCAAGACTGCTCAAACTCCTGTATGTGTCAATAACTAAACAGAAACAAAGAATGTGTTTAGAAAATATCAATAAAATTACAGTTCAGGATAAATTTTATTTAAGTTTTTTTCTATAATACTTGTAGTCTTTAGGCACCACAAATAATGATGACTTTAGACATGACAGAATCTGCCAGAGACTTTCAAGTCTAAAGGGGAGAAAGAAAGCTATATGGAGATAGAGTAATAAGGAAGGGAAGGGGGGCAGAGAATCTATATACTGCAGAATTAATCTGATGAAGAGTGAAAAGATTTTACATTTTTCTGCATTGGAACTGAAAATAGCTAATACTAAATTTTGATGAATTTTCATTTAAAATATACAATTTGTTGCAAGAAACCTTTTTATGTATTTTCGCTGACTAAATTTTGCTATGGGGGAACAAATTAATATGGATGTTGCATAAATGCACAGAAGAGTGTATTGGGTTTGTGTCATTTATCTATTAAGAATATTATGTATATGCTCATAAAGATTGTTGAGGATGAGGCTAATGGCTCTTACTATAGGGAAGGTGGTTAATTTCCGTTGACTAAGATAATACACAAAGTTGTTTTTAAAAACCAAAGAACACATATAAGCAATAAACACATGACACCCAATAAGTCACCCCAAAATGTTGTAGTTTAAGGGAACCACCATGTATTTCTCTCACTCTGTTACTAACCTCTCTGTGCTCCATGTCCCAGCTGCAGCTGTAGTTATCTAAGTGTATAATGATGGAAAATCCAAAGAGGTATCATTCTTATGTACACGTTGTCTACAGAGTTCCCTTTATCCTCAGCAAGTCAATCCTTCGTAGATGTCTTATATTTCAGCATTTTCCCATGGGAATAAACTTACCTCTATTGAACCTCTGTTTCAATCTCATTTGCTGAGGTTCCATGGGACACTATGAATCAGTGGTACTCGTCTTTAAGAGAACCACACCATGGTGTGTGGAAAGAGGAGGGATATGTAATAGGAACCCATCACTGCAACACATCAATCCAAGAGCCTATATGTGGGCTCTCACCACCATTTATGAACATGAAGGCATAGATATCTAAAGAAATAGAAAATCCAGACAGAATTCTCTTACCATTTAATAAACTTATCAACATCATCATCATTATCATCACCACCATCATCATGTTTTTTTCTTTTATAGTGCAAGCCCATAGACACCTTATTTCACATTTCAAAAAAAATTTTTTTCCTTTATTAACATGTGCATCTGAATGCTTATTATTTCATTTCTTTAGGAGAATAATGTAATGATAGGTGATGTGGGATTCCCTTCTGCATATGTGTTGCTTTTATTGGTTAATGAATAAAGAAGCTGCTTGGGCTTGTGATAGGGCAAAAGAGCTAGGCAGGGAAAACCAAACTGAATGCTGGGAGAAAGGAGGCAGAGTTGGCCAGAAGCCATGGAACCGTGGCCAGAGACAGACATGCTGAAACCTTGCCTGTAAGCCACACTCATGTGGCAATGCACAGATTAGTAGAAATGGATAAGCCAAAGATATAAGAGCTACATAGCAATATAACTAAGCTATTGGATAAACAGTATTGCAAATAATATAGTTTCTGAGTGATTATTTCAGGTCTAAGCGTCCAGGAACGAATGAGAAGCCTCCCCTAACAAATAGATGCTTGAAGTGTTGAAGAAGTGGGGTCTCATTGTCCAAAGTACTTATTTTAATTCCAGTAGGATACATGTAAGAAGCACATGAGCTTCAGTCAGGAAGGATAGATTTGTGGGATGCATGTTATGAGCATATGAGCTTCAGTTTACAGGAATGAGTTGACACTAATGTCTACTAATTATGATTTCTGTTTCTGTTGGAGGGTAGTATAAATTAATGTTTATGTACATTGTGAATGTTTTGTGGCTCCCAGTCATTCTTCTTTTTCTAAACAGATGCTCATAATCAATGTCCTTGAAAGATGACTTTCTGTTAATATCCACCAAGCACCACTGGATAAACTAACCCCACAAATGCTACAGGCAAAGCAGAAAGGAGTTGCAAACTGCTTCCGCCATTGATACTCTCTGTCCAGCTACAAACACTGTTGTTGTATCAGCCATTTATTTCCTCTTTTATGAAGTGAGTTGGGCTCTGAAGAGACTGTGTTGGAGGTGAGTCGGGTTGAGGAGCCACAAGTCAAGTGCTTTATGTCTTGCACGGTGAAAGGGAGGCCCTGGGGTGATGATTTTAAAAACGATTTTTAAAACATCTGACACCTTTGCCTCCTCAGCAAGTGCAGCACAGCTGCATGGGATGCTTGGACAGCTTTAGAGTGTGGGTTTAGTGAGGCTTTCTGCTTCTCCGACATGGGGCTTCAAGAACTCTTGACCACCCTGTGCATGCCCAGGGCATGATCATCTCTCCTTTCTTCTTGGCCTGCCCTGTGCCTTTCCTTTATGTCTGTTTCCTTGCCTCCATGTAACTACTGCACAAAGATCACTGACTGTTCATGATACTCAATTGGACAGAAGTCATGTCAGTGCAGTGGACACTGCCTTAGCTGTGTCAGGCTGCTTCCGTAAGTCTTTTGAGCAGGCTTCTTCCTGAAGTGTTCTTCTTAGTCTGTTAGGGAGCGACTGACTTAGGATTTTCTAATTACAGCTTAGCTATTCCTCCCTATCACATTTGCTTGTCTCCCCACTCCCGGGTATTTCAGGAATGCCAAATTTTATCTGTAGGCGAATCAATCATGCTTTTCAATACATCTAAGGAAAGACATGTGTGCTGTACTTGGCTTGCATGTATGTTGTCTAGCTTCCTAAGTAACACTGAACAATCCATTTATTACAAACAGAACTCATATTTCGTCCCCCATCATTACTGCCTCACACATTAAGGGCAACAGACTGAGGTCTCAGTCTACCTGGTGACATCATTCATTTTTCATGTCTTGCAAAAAGTATTTCCACTGATACTCATGTTCTGTTCTTGTTTTTTTTCTTTCAGCCCACTTTACAACATGTTAGTTAATTCAAATTCTTTTTCTCTTTGCATCTCTCTCCCTCCCTCCCTCCCTCCCTCCCTCCCTCCCTCCCTCTCTCTTTCTCTCTCTCAGGTATACAATAAAGAAATATTCCAAAGCCTTGATCCTTAAGGTTACTTAACCACTGTCCCCCAAATGTTTATAGTCATAGAGATAACTGTGTTGCCTTCTGTGAGTTTTATTATTTAGTTTAACTCTTTATTGAACAGACTTCTAAATTTTAGATCTTTGAAACAAAAAGTGTTCTTTTAAAAGTCAGGACAATTTACAGTTGAGCTATAATTTTATCGACACTGTACAGTTCGTCAGAATGTCTCTGTATCAGGTAGAGCACAAAGTGTCATGTGACTGATCTCCAGCCTTTGTCATGATTGTTCAGCTCTTCAGTGCTGTCTGTGGGCCTTGGCCATGAAAATGAAACAAACTCTCACTTTTACATCAGTGTTCTATGAATAGCACAGCACACATACACACACACACACACACACACAGAGAGAGAGAGAGAGAGAGAGAGAGAGAAACACACAATAATAGAAGAAGAGGAGGAGGAGGAGGAGGAGGAGAAGGAGGAAGAGGAGAAAGGAACTTGCAATTAAAAAGGCCATAAGGTCATTTCTTGGCTTTATAGTGTGATTTATAGTGTGATCTTCTCAGCTGCAATTCATACAAGTTATCCCTGTCCATTTATGCAAGAAGCACCAAGTTCTTTATATTTCCCTAATGTGTGCAGGAGTTAAAGATAATTCTAAAATCATGTAACTCTTCTAAGGGGTCCTGTAATCTGGGTATCTCTTTGGATACAACAAATGAACAAACAGCACAAGCCAAGCACCAGTGGAGAAAGAAAAGATTTCAGTCACTTTATCTTCAACAACAAATCTCCAAATGTATCTCTTTAGGGCTAAGATTTGACTCATTTGTTAAAACAATTGTAAAATTTGGATTTTAAAATTAATATGGGTATTTACAAGGCCTACAAACTCTAGAATGGTATACAGTGTCTTCCTTTTCATTTTGTTTTAAAGATATAAGGTTAAAGAGTTTTGAAAGTACTGTTATCATCTGAAAGCAATGATTGTGACCGATAAAAGGAAATAAGTTTTGGGTCTAGAAAGATGTCTCTGTGGCTGAATGCCCTTACTCCTCTTGTAGAGGACCTGAATTCTGTTTCCAGCACCCATGTCAGAAAGCTTACAATGGCCTGCAGTGCAAGCTCCAGGGCATTCAACAGCTATAGCCACTGTAGGCACCTGCACTAATGAACACAAACACCTGTGCAGACATACATATGAATGAGAAAGATATTACCTGTTAGAGATCAAATTGAAGGCACAGCCCTTGTGACAGCTCAGATACTGAGTGCAGTGACAGTGTCTGAAGACAAGTTAGAGACTGGAGTGAGCAGCTCCAGCTATGGCCTTGCAGGTGGACTCTGACCTACACTATCTCTCTCTGTGTGAAAGCAATTGATGTACATTTTCAAGCACAAGCTATTAATGTATTCAATGGACACGTTAATATACTAGTTCTTATTCATGATGTCAACTGTATATGACATGCCTGTGAGATGATTAACAATTTCCAGATTCATTTTACTTTTCCAGGGAACAACATGCAGATATTTGTAGCTACATGTTTAAAATGTTTATAATCTTCATCATGGTTTTCAGTTATTGCCAATTAAAGACGTGTAAGGACATTTAAAAAGAAAGTTGACTGAAGCTTATATTTCCAGACAGTACCTAGATAGCACTATGCAGAGAGAGTTAGAGTGAGCACTGAGCAAGGGAGAAAACTTCCTGGACCCCTGTGCAGAGTCAGAACCCGTGGTCCTTCTCCCTCATAATGACAGGGCACTATTTTGAGACTTACATTTAGTGATTACTTCACCTGTGTTAGGCACAGTTCGTTTGTGAAAATGGCAGCAACCTGATGAAAGCCCTTTCCAAAGTTAATGCAACTTCATACCACACTCAGGAAGAAACTGGTAAACTCCAATCAATATCATTAAGAATTTTCTACATTCCTTCTCACCTGAGAAACACCGGTCAGCATTTCTTATGGTAATATTTTGCTTGATTGCTCTTCTTTGTGTTATTTCTGTGGTCACTTCTCTAGTCTGAATCCCACATTGGAGCAAATCTCTCACTTTTTGGTGGGATGCAAAATTCAGCAAAATAAAACAACTACAGACAATTATGGTTAACCAATAAACATTGTTCATAATCCAACATAAAATTTAATGGATTATTAAAATTTTTAAATAAAATTTAACAAAATGAAGGACTATTTGTTTTAAAAGTTCTCAGCCTTTCCTCTTGACCTCAGTTTACTGTTGCCCACGTTTCATTTGCTAAGTCACATCCTCTCTCTTCTTATCTCTGTGTATTTTCCTTCACTTGTCTTTCTACCCAGCCAGAATCACATTTTCAGTGGAACTCTCACTTTTCCTACCTTTCTCATAAAATGCCATCCTTCTTTCTTTGTCCACTTGCATGCCAAATAAGCCCCCACCTTTTCATAAATGACCTGAAAACCTTATTTCTTAAACTACTTATTTCTGTATACTTGCATTCACAGTAAACTGACTGATCAATGCTTAATACAATAAAATAAATAAAGGCTTGCACTTGCAAGGGATTTTATGTCAAAACTAAAAAATACTTTGTACTGTATGTGTTCTTAAAATAAGCACATTTAAAGTTTAAGGATAATTGCTTAGCTTGCTATGATAAGGCTTTGAGGTGTCAGTTGTGTATATAAATAGTTCATTGCATGAACTCCTGATTTCTGCTATTTATTGTTGCTGGTATTGTTCAAGTAAATTAATTAATCATATAAGATTGTGGGGAAACCAAGGATTTAGAACAATTCAGTATAATTATATCCACATTAACATCACAAAGAACTCAGGACCAATTCTAGAAACCAGATATGAAACTAGTACCAGAGAGATATGGGGATCCTTGAGATAATGAATGTCAAGTCCTGGGGTCAGAAGGGGTATTGTTCCTTTCAAAGTGGCCATAGATGCTAGAAATAAATACTATAACAAGAAGAAATGTCTCTAATAATCAAAATTTCTGTGAAAGAGTCAGTAACCTTTTTATATGTACAACAATTATAATGATTCTCTTAAATCCTCCAAATATTATATTACTTACTGCAATTTCTTTAGTTTTAGTATTTGCTTAAACTTCTCAGAATGCCTCTTACAGAACATGCTGCAATTGATTTTGCAAAGGCTGACACCGTAGGCTCAGTTTTAAAGGCCAGCCACTTCCTGTGAAAATTAAATGCATTTATATTCATACTATGATATTTATCTTTTGTTAACCTGATTGGATTTAGGATAACTGAGAAAAAAATGCCTCTACTTGTCTATATATGGGTTTTTCAAAATAGGATTATATAATTCAGTTTATTGCATAAGGTTATAAAGACCAAAGTGAATGAATGGCACCGTGCCATGTGCTGTGGTCAAAACTGAAAATGAAAGGAGAAAGCCGGAAGATTGACAACCCTCCCTCTCTCTGATTGCTGGTGTCAGCCAAGTCCTCCTATAGCCACGGTGTCTTCCACACCATCCCTCTGCGACTGCCTGTATCATTTAAGTTAGGAACCAAATTAGTCCTTCTTCTCATCAACTGTTTTTGGCCAGGAATTTGTTCATAGTGTTGAGGAAAGTAAGGGGTCCAATTTATTAGCTAAGTTCCTCTGGCTTTAAAGTCCGTAAACATCTCACTTAATTCCAGAAATACTTCTGTTTACAGAGGAATGGAAGCCTCCTGTAAACACACAAATTGTTTTAGCACATCTCCCATGGTTAAATTCTTCCTTCCTGAGATAATCTGATCCAATGACAATTCACCCATTACTTCCTTAGAAATCCTCACAAAAAGAACACATGCTGAACAAAAAAACTTAATCCAGGCATTAAGATGAACAAATAATAAACAGGACCTCACAAAACTGAAAAGCTTTTTATTTTATATCATTTTTTAAAAGGAAAATATACTATCTTTTTTCATTTTACATACTGATCCCAGTTCCCACTCCTTCCCTTCCTCCCTTCCTTCCACCTTCCCACACATCACCCCATCCACTCTTCAGAGAGGAAAGTAACAAGGTCCTCCCTATTATATCTAGGTAGAACAAGGTATGCATCCAAAAAGAATGGGTTCCAAAAAACAAGTATAAGCAGTAGGGATAAATCTTAGTGCCACTGCCAGGGGCCCACAATCTGTCCCAGGCATGGAATTGTCACCCATATCCAGAGGGTCTGTCTACTTTGGTCCTATTCTGATTCCAGTTGCTGTTTCAGTGGGTGTCCCCATCATGGTCTTGATGTCCTTGCTCATATTCTCATTCCTCCCACTCTTCAACTGGACTTTGGGAGTTCATCCCAGGGCTCCTCTGTGGGTCTCAGCCTCTGTTTCATCAGTTTCTGGATGAGGGTTCTATGGTGACATTTAAGAGAGTCATATATCTAACTACAGGATACAGGGCAAGCCCAGTTTGGGCACCTTCCTCTTTCTCTCTCTCTCTCTCTCTCTCTCTCTCTCTCTCTCTCTCTCTCTCTCTCTCTCTCTTTTTCTCTCTCTCTTTCTTTCTTTCTTTGTCTCTTTTGAGACAGGGTTTCTCTGTGTAGCTTTGGAGCCTGTCCTGGAACTAGCACTTTTAGTCCAGGCTGGCCTCAAACTCACAGAGATCTGCCTGCCTCTGCCTCTCGAGTGCTGGGATTAAAGGAATGCACAACTACTGTGAGGCTTACCCTCTCCGCTATTGCTTAGGGTCTTAGCAGGGATCATTCTTGTGGATTCCTAGGAATTTCTCTAGTGCCAGGTTTTTTGCTAGCCCCATATACAGAGACTCACAGTCAAACACTATCCTTTGAGTAATAGACCCTGAAACATTCAGCTCTAAATGAGATGTCTCTATCTAACTCTTCCCCTCAAGTCTCAGGAAACCCCAAGAAAGAGTAGGCAGAATGAATGTAAGACTCACAGGGTATGGAAGACACCAAGGAAACAAGGCTTTGAAAATCAACAGGATTGACACACATGAAATCACAGAGACTGAGGGAGCAATCAGAGTCTGCATCAGATGAGGTCCTAGAGTTGAAAACAGAAGGGTATACATGCCCCCATACCTAACCCAGAAGCTATCTCCAGCTGATAACCACTTACAAATGAAAATTTTTGTTTCTCCGAGGGAATCTCACTGGGGAAATAAACTGCCCTTAAGTAGGCTGCACATACAACATAGATGGCCAACAAAGAATGATCTCAATGATGGCATCTTTGCAGCTTCCTGTTCTCACGGTGTTGTGCCAGGTCCATTTAGAAAAATAGTCTCAATTTTTAATTTTATTTTACACACACACACACACATACACGGATTTCTCTCTCTCTTTATATTACATGTCATTTGCATATGTATCATGGCTTTCAGATCAGTGGTTGTACAAAATTCTTATGTGCAAAGGAGTTGGTCTCTGTGTCCATGTCTGTTTCTTGTGCCTATTCTTGGGCTCTTTTCTTTCTGTTTTATGTTTTGTGTTTTTTTATCCTCTTCCTTTGCATTAGTTTTGTTTTATCTTAATATATATTATTTCATTATTTTCTCTTAGAAACTTGTTTGTTTTCTATTTACAGACAAACAGTGTATAGATCTGAATGAGGGGGAGGCAGAGGGGAACTGGGAGGAGTAGAGGGAGTAGAAACAGTAATCAGCATACAGTATAAGAGAAAAAATCTATTATAAATAAAAGGAAAAAACTAGGAAGCTGTCAGAGTTTCTTAAGACATCCAAACAATAATCTGAATATATTTAAACCAAATTTTAAAAAGCCATAATAAAAACAGAAACATGTAGACATCATCTTTATAAGCAGAATAAATCCATGTGCTGACAATGCGGGGGGGGGGATCCTCACACCTATCTCATCACAGGAGCCGCAGTTCCATGATCCTTCCATCCTATCCAAGCAAGATAGAGCCATCTAAGCCAGACAGGACTCTTCTATGATTTCTGAGACACTACATAGACTCCAGTAGTTTTCATCTTCCTGTGGCTCTCAGTCAGAGATTCAGGTTAACTACACAACAGACTATGTTGTTGGTGTTTTATAGAATAGGTATTGGGCAAGTAAAAATTAATGTTATTTATTACATTATATGTAACATACCACAAAGATAGAATGTTGAGTTACCACAGGCTCTGGGGACTCTCCTGTACATAAAATTATATATATTATATAATTATATATTATATATATGTGTGTGTGTGTCCCCAAGGTTCTAATCTATGTACTGCAACATCAGTATCTTGTATAATTATATATTATATGTGCGTGTGTGTTCCCAAGGTTCTAATCTATGTACTACCACATCAGTATCTTGTATAATTATATATTATATGTGTGTGTGTTCCCAAGGTTCTAATCTATGTACTACAACATCAGTATCTTGTATAATTATATATCATATATTATATGTGTGTGTGTGTTCTCAAGGTTCTAATCTACGCACTACAACATCAGTATCTTGTATAATTATATATTATATTATATGTGTGTGTGTGTTCTCCTGGTTCTAATCTATGCACTACAACATCAGTATCTTGTATAATTATATATTATATTATATGTGTGTGTGTGTGTTCTCAAGGTTCTAATCTATGCACTACAACATCAGTATCTTGTTTGCAGCACTTTTGTTTTCATATTTCCAAAACACAGCATTAGGAAAGAAGCACAGAAGGTGCTTGAAGGGACAAAATGAACACAAAACATTAAATAGCAAGTAAAGTATATTTTAAATCTCAAAACAACACATTCACAGACAATAAAGAGACAACAGACATATTAAAAGGTTTAGTAACCTAGTCATCAAAATTTAGATTTACAAGGGTGGATGTTATGCATTTTTCTCAACAAGTAAATGAGAGGTGGGAACTTGTAAGATACAGTAGTCATTTTAGTGTATCAGCGTAAAATGAAGGCAGACAGAAATTGTAATAATATATACAGCTTTAATTAGGGAAAAACTCACAGAATGCATGGTTCCAGCAGAGAACAGGAAAGCAGAAGGGGCTGCGGGGAGCAAGCCCTCAATCTTTATAAGTAAAAAATATCCTCGGGGGACCCCGCCCTACCAGCAAGGGGATTGTCTGGGTCTCCCCTACATCTCCCCTTTTTGTCTAAATAACATTTTTAATCAAATCTGTATTTATTTTTATTTATAAAGGAAAATTTTTTACCTGTAATGACCGTTTCCTGCCAGCAGATGGTTGTGATGGCAAAGTGCACCTGAGTCCACGTGGCAGGAGTCAGAGCCGGTATGAAAGGAATCCTCTAAACTGAAAGTTAACAGTAAACAGCAGACGGGAGGACCAGGAAATTGGGGCAGAGCCAAGGCCGGACTCAGCTTCGAGTTACGTAAGTGGTCGGTGGCGCATGCCTTTAATCCCAGCACTTGGGAGGCAGAGGCAGGCGGATCTCTGTGAGTTCGAGACCAGCCTGGTCTACAAGAGCTAGTTCCAGGACAGGCTCCAAAACCACAGAGAAACCCTGCCCTGGCAGGGAGGGGTTAACTTGCTCGGGCCGAGTAGGTCTGGCAGGCATAGCCAAGTGTATCTCGAACTCGGCACTGGGGCCAGAGTCACGTACTAAAAAAGTCCACTGTGGGGAGGCGGCCTGTGGTGAGCTGGCGGGGGTGCTGTGTTTTTAGGACCCAGGCAGAGGGCTGCGAGATTGGAGTGTGCAGCTCTCACAAACTAAAATTCAAGCCTACCTTCCAGAGCCTCTCAGGGGCGGGGGCAAAAAAGCCCGACATTGTTGCGCCAAGTGTATCGGCGTAAAATGAAGGCAGACAGAAATTGTAATAATATGTACAGCTTTAATTAGGGAAAAACTCACAGAACGCATGGTTCCAGTGAAGAACAGGAAAGTAGAAGGGGCGGCGGGGCGCGAGCCCGCAATCTTTATAAGTAAAAATATCCTTGGGGGAGCCTGCCCGACCAGCAAGGTAATGTAATTAGTAAGTTTATTTATTTTTTATTTTTATTTTTTTATTATTATTATTTTTATTCTTTTTTAATTAAAATTTCCACCTGCTCCCCGTTTCCCATTTCCCTCCTCTCCTCCCAAATATTGCCCCCTCCCCCCACTCCCCTCCCCCTATCCCCACTCCTCTTCTCCTCCCCCCACACCATTCCCCCTCCCTCTCCATACTGAAGAGCAGTCCAAATTCTCTGCCCTGCGGGAAGACGAAGGTCTTCTATCAATGTCCAGGAAGGTGAGCATCTTAACAGGCTAAGCACCCACAAAGCCAGTTCATGTATTAGGATCGAAACCTAGTGCCATTGTCCTTGGCTTCTCATCAGCCTTCATTGTCCGCCATGCTCAGAGAGTCCAGTTTCAACCCATGCTTATTCAGTCCAAGACCAGCTGGCCTTGGAGAGCTCCCAATAGATCAGTTCCACTGTCACAGTGGGTGGGTGCATCCCTCGTGGTCCTGGTTTCCTTGCTCATGTTCTCCCTCCTTCTGCTCCTCATTTGGACCTTAAGAGCTCAGACCGTTGCTCCAAACTGAGACTCTGTCTCTACCTCGATCCATCGCCAGATGAAGGTTCTAAGGTGATATGCAAGATATTCATCAGTATAGGATAGGGTCATTTCAGGTTCCCACTCCTCAGTTGCCCAAGGTACCAGCTGGGGACATCTCCCTGGACACCTGCTAACCCCTCTAGAGTCAAGTTTCTTGCCAACCCTAAGATGGCTCTCTTAGTTAGGATATATACTTTGCTGCTCCCGTATCCTCCCTTCCTATATCCCAACCATCCCAATCCCCCGAGCTCTTCCCATCCTCCCCTTCTCATGTTTCTCATCCCATTTCCCCTTTGCCCCTTGCCACCTCACCCAGAAGTTCCCAGTTTTTGCCCTGCAATCTTGTCTACTTCCCCTCTCCATGCGGATGACTATATGATTTTCTTTGGGTTCACTTTCTTATTTAGCTTCTCTAGGATCACAAATTATATGCTCAGTGTCCTTTATTTATGGCTAGAAACCGATTATGAGTGAGTACATCCCATGTTCCTCTCTTTGGGTCTGGGATACCTCACTCAGGATAGTGTTTTCTATTTCCATCCATTTGCACGCAAAATTCGAGAAGTCATTGTTTTTTACCGCTGAGTAGTACTCTAATATGTATATATTCCACACTTTCTTCATCCATTCCTCCATTGAAGGGCATCTAGGTTGTTTCCAGGTTTTGGCTATTACAAACAATGCTGCTATGAACATAGTTGAACAGATACTTTTGTCATTTGATGTGGCATCTCTTGGGTATATTCCCAATAGTGGTATTACTGGATCTTGGGGTAGGTTGATCCCAAATTTCCTGAGAAATCGCCACACTGATTTCCAAAGTGGTTGCACAAGTTTGCATTCCCACCAGCAATGAATGAGTGTGCCTCTTTCTCCATAACCTCTCCAGCAAAGGCTATCATTGCTGTTTTTGATTTTAGCCATTCTGACAGGTGTAAGATGGTATCTCAAAGTTGTTTTAATTTGCATTTCCCTTATCGCTAAGGAAGTTGAGCATGACCTTAAGTGTCTTTTGGCCATTTGAATTTCTTCTGCTGAGAATTCTCTGTTCAGATCAGTGCCCCATTTTTTTATTGGGTTCATTAGCATTTTAAAGTCTAGTTTCTTGAGTTCTTTATATATTTTGGAGATCAGACCTTTGTCTGTTGCAGGGTTGGTGAAGATCTTCTCCCAGTCAGTGGGTTGCCTTTTTGTCTTAGTGACAGTGTCCTTTGCTTTACAGAAGCTACTCAGTTTCAGGAGGTCCCATTTATTCAATGTTGTCCTTAATGTCTGTGCTGCTGGGATAAACATAGGAAGTGATCTCCTGTACCCATATGTTGTAGAGTACTTCCCACTTTTTCTTCTATCAGGTTCAGTGTGTTCAGACTAATATTGAGGTCTTTAATCCATTTGGACTTGAGTTTTGAGCATGGTGATAGATATGGATCTATTTTCATTCTTCTACAGGTTGACAACCGTTCTGCCAGCACCATTTGTTGAAGATGCTCTCTTTTTTCCATTGAATACTTTTAGCTCCTTTATCAAAAATTAGATGTTCATATGTTTGTGGGTTAAAATCAGGGTCTTCTAGTCGGTTCCATTGATCGACTTCTCTGTTTTTATGCCAATACCAAGCTGTTTTCAATACTGAGGCTCTGTAATAGAGTTTGAGGTCAGGGAAGGTAATGCCTCCAGATGATCCTTTATAAGATTGTTTTGGCTACTTCTCCTAGGTGAGTCTGCTTCTTTTTTTCTAAAGCTTTCAGGTGGGCTATTAAGTCTCCAATGTGTGCTTTCTCCGTTTCCTTTAAGTGGGCCCTTAATGCTATGAACTTTCCTCTTAGCACTGCTTTCATAGTGTCCCATAGGTTTGAGTATGTTGAGTCTTCGTTTTCAGTGAATTCAAGAAAGACTTTAAATTCTTTATTTCTTCCTTGATCCAGGTGTGGTTCAGTAGTTGACTGTCCAGTTTCCATGAGTTCATAGGCTTTCTGGGGATAGCATTGTTGTTGAATTCTAACTTTAATCCATGGTGATCTGATAAGACATAGGTGGTTACCGATATTTTTTTGTAACTGTGTAAGTTTGCTTTGTTACCGAGTATGTGGTCTATTTTCGAGAAGGTTCCATGAGCTGCAGAGAAGAAGGTATATTCTTTCTTATTTGAGTGGAATGTTCTATAGATGTCTGTTAAGTCCATTTGATTCATTACCTCCCTTAATCCTCTTATTTCTCTGTTAGGTTTCTGTCTGATTGACCTGTCCATTGGTGAGAGAGGAGTGTTGAAATCTCCTACTATTAGTGTGTGTGGTTTGATGACTGCCTTGAGTTTTAGTAACGTTTCTTTTACATAAGTGGGTGGTTTTATATTAGGGGCATATATATTCAGGATTGAGACTTCATCCTGGTGAATTGTTCCTGGTATGAGTAAAAAATGTCCCTCTCCATCTCTTTTGATTGATTTTAGTTTGAAGTCAACTTTCTTAGAAATTAGTATGGCCACACCTGCTTGTTTCTTAGGTCCGTTTGCTTGATAAACCTTTTCCCAGCCCTTTACTCTGAGTAGATGTCTGTCTTTGTGGTTGAGGTGTGTTTCTTGTAAGCAGCAGAATGTTGGATCCTGTTTTCGAATCCAATCTCTTAGCCTGTGCCTCTTTATAGGTGAGTTGAGTCCATTGATATTAAGTGATATTAATGACCAGTGGTTGTTAACTCCGGTCATTTTTTCTTTCTCTCTTTCTTTCTTTTGGTAGTAGAGTTTGTGTGTTTCCCTTCTTCAAGTTGTGCTGGTGAAGGGTCATTAGGTGTCTGAGTTATTGTGGGCATTGTTGGACTCCTTGGTTTGTGATTTTCCTTCTATTACTTTCTGTAGGGCTGGATTTGTGGCTACGTATTGTTTAAATTTGTTTTTATCCTGGAAAATTTTGTTTTCTCCATTTATAGTGAACAAAAGCTTGGCTGGGTATAGCAGTCTGGGCTTGCATCCATGGTCTTTTAGTTTCTGCAGTACATCTATCCAGGACCTTCTGGCTTTCATGGTTTCCATAGAGAAATCAGGTGTAAGTCTGATAGGTTTACCTTTATAGGTAACTTGACCTTTTTCCTTTGCAGCTCTTAATATTCTTTCTTTATTCTGTATGTTTTGTGTTTTGATTATTATATGACGAGGAGATTTTTTTTTTTTGATCCAGTCGATTCGGTGTTCTGTATGCTTCTTGGACCTTCAAAGAAATATCTTTCTTAAGGTTGGGAAAGTTTTCTTCTATAATTTTATTAAATATATTTTCTGGACCATTGAGCTGTACTTCTTCTCCTTCTTCTATCCCTATTATTCTTAGGTTTGGTCTTTTTATTGTGTTCCAGATTTCCTGAATGTTTTGTGATTCGGATTTGTTGGTTATGCTGTTTTCTTTGATCAGAGAGTTTATTTTCTCTATGGCATCTTCAGTGTCTGAGATTCTTTCTTCTATCTCTCGTAATCTGTTGGTGGTACTTGTCTCTGTAGTTCCTGTTCGTTTATCCAAATTTTCCATCTCCATCCTTCCCTCGGTTTGTGTTTTCTTTATTACTTCCACTTCATTCTTCAAGTCTTGAACTGTTTCCCTTACCTGTTTGATTACTTTTTCTTGTTTCTCTTGGTTTTCTTGGGTATCTTTGAGATATTTATTCATTTCCTCTACCTTTTTATTTGTAATCTCTAATTGATTATGCCAGTTTTTCACCTCCTGTTTAAGCTCCTCTATTATTTTCATATAATTTACTTTTGAGTCGAATTCTTCTAATTCTTCTGGATTAGGGTGTACACTTCTCATTTCGGGATTCCTGGATTCTGGTGATGTCTCATTGCTTTTCAAGTTGTTGGGGGAATTCTTGCATTGGCGCCTGTCCATCTTTTCCTTCAAATGGAGCCAGGAGAGGCCTGGTGTCTTGGACCAGTCTTTGCTGTGACTAACTCTCTGGGTGTATCTCCTCAGTGTAGGGGCAGGAACCGTTCCCTTGCAGATGAACTCCTCAACACCAAAACAGGGATGCCTGGTATTCCAATGACCCGCGGAAAGAAGGCCGAATGCAAGGTGTAGGGCGGGGTCGAGTAGAACACAGGCGACACTGCAGTACAAGCTGGAGGTGCCTGCGCTCCCTTTTGGGGGTTGCTGAGGCCTGCCCACTAGGCAGGCACTCACTGCTCTGGTTGGGTAGCCTTAGTGTAGGGGGGTTTGTGCTCTCTACCGGGACAGTCCGCCCCAGGCTAGTACACACTCACCCGTCCAGATGGAACTTCTCAGCACCTACACAGGGACTCCTGGTTGCCCCAATGAGCCAGGGACCAAGGGAAATAGGGGGCAGGCAGAGCAGGTCCAGGAGAGCACAGCAGACACTGCACCCCAGCAGCAGGGGCCCGCATTTCCTCAATTAGTAAGTTTATAAGTTCTTACAGATCCATCAGAAAAGTAATTGAGAATTCAAAACAACCCAGAAATGTGTTTCTATGTTTAAGATTTTTCTTTTTCAAGCAGATATTATACAATAAACTGATGAAGGAAAAGGAGGTTCTTCTTTTGTTTTACAGAGGGTGAAACCCTTTGGATTGCTTCTGTCCCAGTATGGTATGATAAACCATGCCATCCTGTGAACACCCTCAGAAAATTACTTCACTCAGCTGCCGACTGAAATGAATCTGGCACACAGGTTACACCATAAAAGACCTGATTAATAGTGCTCCCATTCCGCATGAAGCAGTTTGGAGGGAAATAACTGCTCCCATATTCCCAAATATTGTTTATAAATGTTCTTTTATATTTAAGGGGGGATATGATATAGATATGAATAATTTGCATTGGTATGAATTTTAAGGTCAATTATGTTATATGTATATGTATTTCTGATCTTGATTAAGGTATTGTGATTGTGTAGTTCATTTAAAAATGTAATGTATAATTAGGAAATATAGGTTGTTAATGGATAATCATCAATAATAGTCAAACTTGTAGTCATGTTAGTTAGATTTTCTAGATGTGCATAGATATATTTCAGATAGGCATTCTTCATAATTTTCAAAGACTACAGAATATGATATTTAATGTTTAATAACTTAGGTCTTTTCATGACAATGAGACACATCTGCTCCTGGCACTACCAATCTACTTCAAGAGGAAGATGGGCATCAAAGAGGCTCTTTATGGAGTTTGATAGCCATTTGGACTGTTACATAAACTGGACACAGAGAACCCACACAGAGAGGACTGCTGAACTTACCTAAATGTGAGATGGTATTTTGGGGTTCCTGACTCATGAAAGAGTCTACGAGACATTCTACAGGACACAGCAGAAAGTGACTGAACTGTCTTTGAAATTTTCCTCCTTCATGGAAATGTCTGCTAGATACTATGGGCCTGTAGGCTGATGATGGATGCCCCAACGATACAAAAGAACTTTGGGTGATTGTACAGGCAGCGAAATGTCTCTGTCATTTCTAGAGTTTGGACGTTGCTTATTTCTTGTTTACCTAAGTAATATTATATACTTCTGGAGTCTTTGATGTAGTTGAAAAATGGTTAGTTATAGTTATAGTTTTTCTTTGTTATTATAAAAGATAAAATAGATTTAAATATTGTAACTGTAATTCTTGCTTGATAACAGTTTTGTTATATGTTATTTTACTATATTAAAGTGAAAGCATTTCTTTTTTGTTTAAACAAAAAAGGGGGAAATGATGTAGAAGGGTCATCTGTCTATGTGTTACTTTCATTGGTTAATAAAGAAACTGCTTTTATCTTTTCATAGGCAAGCCATTAGGTGGGTGGAATAGACAGAACACAATTCTGGGAGGAAGAAAACAGAGTCAGGCAGGTGCCATGCTTCTCCTACCCAAGATGGACAGAGGTTAGAATCTTCCCAGTAAGCCCCACTTCATGGTGGTACACGGATTATTAGAAATGGCAAGAAGACGATGAGACAGATGCCATGGAGCCAGCCACCAAGTCAGACATGCTAAATCTTTCCCAGTAAGCCACCACCTCATGGTGCTACACAGATTATTAAAAATGGGTTAATCAAGATGTGAGAATTAGCCAATAAGAGACTAAAACTAATGGGCTAGACAGTGTTTAAATGAATACAGTTTCCATGTAATTATTCTGGGGCTAAGCTAGCCATGAGGGAGCTGGGTGGGACAAAAAGCAGACCTGCTCACCTCTTTACTACAATAAACTGGAATGTGAACAAGAGACCTAATGATTGTGATATATTGTATCCAATGGATGCAAATGAGAGAGATAGTATCAGTAAACTCCTTAGTATCAGTAAACTCCCTTCTGATCAAAACTCATTTACCTTTGGAACATCTCTTAGCCCTCTTCATGGCACTTGAGGAATGTATGCTATAGCATGTATCTAGATTTGCTATTAGTAAATTCAGGAACCAAACTTCACTGTCATGTACAATTATCAGGGAAGGTTTACAGAGGATGGTACACACCTTTAGAGACTTCCACAGCTTCCTTTAGTCAAGTAAGATATTTTAAAAACTTAAAGATATATAATCAGTTCAGTCCTGTCAGTCTGTGCAGTGTTCTTTCTCTCTGCAAAGACAAGGGAAATTAATCGCACCATTAGTAACTATGGCAACGTTACAGAAGTGACTGGCTCAATGCTCTCATACTTTGTTGATAAATAATAACTGGAAACACAAGAAAATATCTAGCACTTCAATCTACTGTTTATCAAGCCTCCATCTGCATTATATGTTTTCTGATGTTTATATTTTGCTCAAGGTCCCATGTGTGTTCTCTTTCTGGGGTATGTTTTGTCTGTAGCTATGTAATACTGAAACTGTATTGCACATGAAGAACACCTCACATGTAACAGACCCAATAATTTGGATGTATGGCTGTTGGATTTTTTGAGCCTGCCTTACATTGTTTTCTTAGCTAGTCTTGAATTCCTATGTTTAATTTATCTTAGGGCCTCAGCTTCTCTGGTGTTTCTAAGAATAAAGATTCACACTGCTTTGCCTGATGAAGTTAATTAAGTATGATACAAAAGGTTGGAAAGCACATGGTATGACCCCAGAAAGGTTTTATTTATTATGAGAACCCTTTTCCTGGCTGCAATGAAATTATTTACTTCTAATTTTCCCTTTAAGTTGTGAGAAAGAGAAAAACTCCTGATATTAGCTCTATCAGAACAAGGCTTCACCTTTATGACCGCAGTTTACCCTGATTGGTTCCTACAGACCTTCTTTCCAATGCAATTTTACTGGAGTGAGAGATTCATGTATTTGAGGAAGACACCCTTCAATCCACGCAACTCAACTTCTTTCTTTATGAAAAAAACCTGAAGTCATATGGTTTAAAGTTTGAAAACCCAGTCACTCTCTGTGTCCTTAAGTACTGTATCCACAAACCATGACAATTATGGATTGAAAATGTCTCAAATAAGAGATTCTAAACATTTGCAGGTTCTTTTTCTTGCTCTTATCCATAAACTTACAGCATTTGCAAAAAGGTTCTTTGTGTCCATTATTAGTAGCAATAGACATGAATGAAAGCCTATGGGATGATGCTTTTAAGACAAATGCAAGTTCTAAACTATACACCACCTTTGTTGCGGTATTTGTAGAGTTTCTTGGAACTAAAACCCCAAACAAGCCTAGAATCAATTATATATTTTTATATTACATTATTTATGACAAGAAAAATCATCCCTTTTTAATTCATACGAAATATGACACTTGAGTTCTAAGCAGACAATGATTTTCAATAGGGCTTGGTGGGGTGAGGCATGTGGATCTCAAACAAAGCTCCCCTGATGGTTTTTGGGCAACTCACAGTTTTGAAGCTTTCATAAATACATGAAGAAAACAATTAAATGGAGAAAGATTAATTTTGTTTCAGTGGCAAAAGTTTTGCTGCATGGCTGCTGGAGCATTGTTCTTGGTCCTGTGGTGAAAGAGAGAATCTCTGTTCATGGTAGCAGGAAGAAGAGGTTATCTAATGGACACCTCCTCCCTCTCTTTTGCTCCACCTGAGCCCAAGTGTTGAACAGTGCTGATCATATTCAGAGTACCATCTGAATTTGCCATCTATGGAAAACCCTTCCAGAAACACCCAGTGTACACAAACATTTTGCCAAATATTTCTAAACACAATCAAATGGCTACTGTGTTTCACCTTCTTAGTTTCAGGCTCCTATAGATGCAAACATTTTACTAGCATATACATTCATGGCTAAATTAACACTCTAGGGTTAATGAATCAGCCCCTGTGTTAGGTATTTGGTGGACAGAGCTGTACTGACATAGTCTTTCTGAGATGTTTTGTGGTTTCTAACTGTTACTGTGTGCATGGTAGACAGCTAGAAAAAAAAGCACTAATATGGGGAAAGATAACAATATGGAGTTTCGCAAGACCTGCAGGATAATTCTATGAGCACAGGTGAAAATCCAAATCTTCTTATTTTACAAACTTCCAGTGGCTCAGAAATTCCACCCCATTGATTTTCATAGCTGCTCATGAGGACACTGATGAGCTACTAAAATGTTAAGTGGGTCTGGTTCTAGAAAATGGTTATCTCTGTTAACTTTGGGGCAAATGAAAATGACCTCGACAGAGAAATGTATTTATATTACTTTCCAAGGTGGGAAGATTTGACAAGAGGGTTCAGTTCTGACATGCTTACTGCCTCATCTAAGAATGTAATTAAACCAGGCTGGAGAAAGACCAGGAAGGGAAAACAGCTAGTTAATCTCATGGTTCCTCCAGGAACCCCAATTTGTCTGGAGCAGAAATCTTAACAAACTTTCCATAGTAATTTTATTTTTTACCTCTCTGTATGCTTTGGGCAAGCAGACAAAAATATATCTAAATCTGTACAAAGCAAGCAGAAGTATGTAGGAGTTGTATCTCTATGCTCCTGTCTCAGTACACTGTTGCATGAATTTCTGGGCATAATGCAAGTGATTCATATTAAGGGTAACTCTACAGAGTGTAAATGCATGTTCATTTAAGGTACAGAGGTCCACAGACATACTGATTCTTTGGAGACCATTTTTTTTAATTTTTAATTTTTTTTTATTTTTTTATTATTGAAAAAATTTTCACCTTCTCCCCACCTCCTATTTCCCTCTCCCTCCCCTACTCCTCCTCCCTCCCCCCACTCCTCTCCCCTTCTCCCCCTCCCTCTCCAGCCCAAAGAGCAGTCAGGATTCCCTGCCCTGTGGGAAGTCCAAGGTCCTCCCCCCTCCATCCAGGTCTAGGAAGTTGAGCATCCAAACAGGCTAGGCTCCCACAAAGCCAGTACATGCAGTAGGATCAAAACCCAGTGCCATTGCCCTTGGCTTCTCATCAGCCCTCATTGTCCGACAAGTTCAGAGAGTCTGGTTTTATCCCATGCTTTTTCAGTCCCAGTCCAGCTGGCCTTGGTGAGCTCCCAATAGATTAGTCCCACTGTTTCAGTGGGTGAGAACCTTCATTTGGCGATGGATGGAGATAGAGACAAAGACCCACTTTTTTTTTTAGATTTGTGTGGGTACAATTTTCCTTTGTGAAGACTACACAAAAATGCTATAATATCTGATTTGACTTAAGGCTTACTCAATGCAATGGAACCCATTTTTGATAGTATTGGGGCAACCAAGAATCAGAGACTAGATAGCCAAGAAACAGAGTAAAACTAATACTACCAGTCAAAAATAAATTAAAAATAGATAGGTAAATAAATGTAACGGTAAAATAATTGTAAATAATCTGTTATACTCATAGTTCAGTACCTTATTCAGCCTTCTGCAGAGACACTTCCATCTACAGCAAATTGGAATACAGAGACTCATAGCCAGATATTAAACACAGAGAGAGAGAGAGAGAGAGAGAGAGAGAGAGAGAGAGAGAGAGGTCTTGGAAACACCATCTCTAAATGAGATGTTTCCAACAAATCCTTTTCCTTCCCCTCAGAGCTCAGAAAATGCTGCAGAAGAGAAGGCAACATGTTAAGACCTAGAGGGTATAGAAGACAGCAGGAGAACAAGGGCAACTAAATCAGCAGAGTAAAGCTCATATGAACTCACAGAGACTGAAACAGCAGGCACAGGGCTAACACTGCACCAGGTTCTTTGTAATTATGGCTTTTGATTTAGTATTTCTGTAGGACTCCCGAGTTAGTCTCTGATTCTTGTGCTTTCTCTTGGGGCTCTTTTCCTTCTGTTAGTTTTATTTGTTCAAACTCAGTGTGATGACTTAATTTTATCTTGTTGTATCTTATTTTGGTTTACTTGGTTGTTATCTATTGGAATCCGGTTCTTTTCTAATGATAGACAGAAAAAGAGAGGATCCAGAGGGGAGTGTAGGTAAAGTGGAAGTGGGAGAAATGGGGGGATGACTGTGATCAGGATGTATTGTGTGAGGAAATAAATTTATTTTAATTAAAGGGAAGGGGGAAAGGAACCAGTTAAAAGGTGAACTCTGAATAAAAGAAACTGTGGGTAGACTTTGAGTTTTATCTCCAGACCCCACGTCCTGTTCTCACCCTTTACTTCCTGTATATGGATGAAAAGTGATACCTCTGCTTCCTGACCATCAGCCAGTCTCACATTCCTGTCACCATTTCTTCCTTGCCATGACCAACTGTAACTTTTCTGAAACTGTAGGCTAAAATAAACCCCATTGTTCTTTTCTTTTTTAAAAGGCTTCATATTTGAAAGATATTGAAAAATTCAGAAGTAAGAAATCTGTGTTCTTAAACAATAAAACATGTGGATAACAGAGTTGTATACAAATTCATCTGATGTGGTCTCGCCTCATCTCTATGTTTTTATTGCATGCCATCTTCTCTGAACCCTAATATAGTTAAATGCATGAATCAAAGTCTGACACGTGTCAGCTCAGGTTCAATTCCTCTGTGTTTTGTCTCCAGAGTGTGTGATGTTTCAGCGATAGGGTCTTACTATGAAGTTCTGGGAGGCAGCAAAGAGCTGTAGCAATAGGCTGTGTTTTGTGAATCTCTTTGACATTCTTAGCTAACATCTCAAAGGGGGGTTCCTGGTGCTTGTACCTGGGATTTAGGCAGAGGTACTCTCTGTGTAAGGTTCTGAATACTACGTAATTGGGGTAAATCCAGCAGTGTGCATCTCAGCTCATTGTCCCCTGTTGTCCTTTGTTGACTTGAAACTGACCCCAATGTAACTGCACGGCTTATGAGGATCATTAGTTTGTTAATGTGATAAAGACTCCATTTGGCACACAGTATGGGCTTGGTAAATGATACTCACAATTATGACAAATTATAATCACTTAAAATAACATTGCAGACACGCTTATTGTCACCTCATTTGGAAGTCATAAACTACAGCATGGACGGAAAGCATGAAGCTACATCTCTTTCTGTATTATGTGATTTTGCTGCTGAGATTGAGAAAACCCTCAGCATCAATAACTCTGATTATGGGCTGACTGCTGCTAGGCCAGTGTAAATGATTGTCAAAGGACAAAGCAGCTGGATTGTCTCAAATGAGGCAGGTGTGAGTCTCCTAGAGACCTAGACATGATTTCTAAAGGTGAGAATGAGGAATTATAACTGTAGCTCATTGTAGATAGGGTTAGGAGGCATTTGTTACTAAGGACTGCTGCTTATGGAAGATTCAGCTTGCTACTAGGAAAATAATGACTTCCACACAACAACATATCTTTTATTATGTGGCTGCAATGTTCTTAGAGACTTACAAAGGGTTATTATGAAACAAAATGCATTTTATAGACCTGACTTAGCTTTGAACATCAGAATAATGATTAAGAAAACTTTACAGGAAAAATGATTTATGTTTTACTGAAAAATAAAAGTTAATGATTATGACATAGACAGTTTTAAAATGGTAAGTTTCACATTAAAAGAAAAATAACTAACAACTAAGACACAAATTAAAGTTGTGAAGGTTTTCTGTAAAGCACAGAAGATGTGCACACAAGGAGAAGTTCCTGAGGACTTGTGTATGATCCTCATTGATGTCTGGAAAGAGAAGGAAGAAAAAGCAGAGGAAGAGGAGGAAGAGGAGCAAGAGAAATGCCTGGGGAAACAATCGGTCAGTCAGGGAGAATGTGAGCAGAGCACATTCCATAGGCAGGTGTACACCACAGTGAAACATTGCTCTGGACAGTCAGTGTACACTAAAGCACACTCCATAGGCAGGTGTACACCACAGTGAAATTCTGCTCTGGAAGTCAGTGTACACTAAAGCACACTCCATAGGCAGGTGTACACCATAGTGAAACAGTGCTCTGTACAGTCAGTGTACACTAAAGCACACTCAATAGGCAGGTATACACCGCAGTGAACAGTGCTCTGTACAGTCAGTGTACACTAAAACAAAGAGCTAAGGAAAAACAAGCTGAAAATGTTATTTTAAACAAATGTGAAAACACTTAAATCTGTTGAAAGAGCAAAGAGTATTGAGACTTGGTGTTTTGTATACTATACTTGTATCTGATTGCCAGAGTTTAATTACTCTAAATTTCTCTGAACTTGGTTTTTCATATCCAAAACAGGCTACTGTTTTTTGTTTTGATTGTTTGTTTTTTACTTTTGTCCTATTGTGTGCAACCCTTAATGCACATATGGTCTCTGACTGATAGTGTCCTTCCTACATCTAGTAAGAGCCTTTTCCTCCATGATTTGAACAACTAATTCAAGCATCATAGATAAATAAATCAACCAGACTGAGTGTGTGTACAGGTCAGAAAAAGAACTGGACCTCTGTCTTTTAGGAGCCTTTTATACCAGAAATAGAGAAGTCATGCCATACTAATGACCAGCTGAAACACTGAACCACTTAGTGCACAGCTCAGGGTTTTAAGCCTCCCCAGAGCTGGAGGTTCAAGATCATGGGCTGGGGTTCACCCTTCCTCCTTTGCTGAGAACTATTGGCAGTGCCCTTGGGATCAATAAATTCAATCACTCAAAATGCAGGTGGCGTGTGGAAGTCAGCATCCTGAAAGTATTAGAAATAATCTCAACCTTTTTATTTCAATAAAAACAAAACTGAAAAGTGGCCTTAAGATATTGCAGTTCAGACTTTCTGAACATGGATCTTAATTAGAATTCCTTCCCCTCCCACAGACACATTTGCCATTAAACTCTGACTGGACACTCTGTATGGGAATAAAACTATTTTCAGAAAGGAAAAACAGGAAATGAGTTCCAGGACATGGGGAACATGATCATCAAGGTGACTGCAGCTAACTCCTTGGACACCGACAGCAGGCAATGAGATACAGTTCTCAGATTATGTAGAATCTAGAATCACTGCCCCCACCCACATCTTCAGGGAGAGATGCTGGAACAAGGAGTCATAAAAGACTAGTGGTAGGAATGGAGAAAACCCTGGCAGATGGAGGTGGGTTAGGCAATAAAATTAAAATAAGAAACAGAGGTTTGAGGTATCACAAAGGCCTTAAAATCTTCATCACAGATTACATGAGCAGGTCATCTCACTCTGGGTCATCCAGCTTCATCTGTGTGTGTGACTGTCACGGAAAGGATAATGAGGGATATCACCTGAATAAGGTGAAGAGGACCAAGTGCTTAGTACGTATAATGAGTTCTGTTAGCTCGAACTTACTCCATTTTAAAGTGAGCTATTGTCAAGTCAGCAGTGAAACGCATAAAAAGCTTATTTTTGTCTAGTTTTCTTCCCTTTACTCCTTAAAAACGAAATAGCAATTAGTTTTAATAATATGAAAGAGTTAAATTTTCCTAGGAGACTACTCAAAAGATCTGTATGGAGATGTCATCAAAAATGATGAATACATCATTTTTAACTTTTGGTATATTTGGTATTTTTTCTCAAAGAAACAAAAGAATCTTGCTATTTATCCTTTTTCTGTGATGATCTGAGCGCACAGGTGAGTACAGGACGTCTGTGCTGATCAGACCGCACAGATGTGTACAGGATTGGTGTGTTGACCTGAGCGAACAGATGAGTACAGGACGGGTGTGCTGACCTGAGAGTACAGATGTTCACTGTACTGGTGTGTTGACCTGAGCGCACAGATGTGCACAGTACCGGTGTGTTGACCTGAGCGCACAGATGTGTACAGGACAGCTGTGCTGACTTGAGCACATAGATGTTCACTGTACCGGTGAGTTGAAGTGAGCACACAGATGTGCACAGTACCGGTGTGTTAACCTGAGTGCACAGATGTGTACAGGACAGGTGTACTGATCTGAGCATACAGATGTTCACAGGACGGGTGTGCTGACCTGAGCGCACAGATGTGTACAGGATGGCTGTGCTGACCTGAGCGCACAGATGAGTACAGGATGGGTGTGCTAATCTGAGCGCATAGATGTGTACAGTACCTGTATGCTGAAAGCCCTTGAGCCACGGGCCCTGCTGGCATCTGCTGGTCATGGCTACATCGCTGAGGTTTTGGCTCCTGGAAAACAGTGGAATCCACTTTTGATTTTAATTTTATCTGGAAGACTATATTCTGAAACCTCAGACACTGAAGTGTGAAAAAAGAAAACCAACACAGAATGAGTAAGAGAATTTATTTTGCATCCATGTTAAACAAAGACTTCCATGCTCTATAGTGAGTCAGTTATGAAACACATGAAGAAGGATTTTCAATGGGATTTTAAGATGATGGGCATTTTATATAAAGATATTGTTAAATGCTGCTCACATTTTTTGAAATTTTTAATAATTCTATTTATAAAAGCGGTTTACCTTCAATCAGTTAGTGATCCCTCATAGAGGCATAACCTTTATCAAAATACTCTCTCTTAAATAGAGTGGTGCAAAGCTTTTTCTTTGCCGGGACAAGGGGACATGTTACATGGGACAGACTAGCAATGAATGAAGTAAATTAAACCTAATAGTGTGTCAAATAACAATAACTTTACAAGAGATAGATAAAAGGTACAACAAAAGAGAATACTTTGAGTATTCAAAAAATAAAAGTTATCTTTTATCAATGATGAAGTGATCTTTCCACCAAGATTCCTTCACTTGGAATGGAATTTTTAGTTTTTGTATGCTATTTTACAGAAACAGAATCAAGGATTCAGATCAATCCGTTTGCAAAGCAAACAATTCTGGGCTTTATAAAACTGCTGTGCATTATCTATGACTTGTTCTAATCCATCCTCACAGACTCACCTTATAACTCATAGTTTATAACGGCTATTATAAACACATAGAATATTTCTGTACATACCTGTGTGGACAGTCCCCTGAAACTGAAAGCCACATTCAGTTCCCTGTCACAGAATCATATATCAGAGGAAAGCTTACCAAAATCCTCAGTATATGCTGTGAACAGAGAATAAACCATGCTCATTGCCCTTCATCTGCAAGTTATTATTTTACAGTAAATGATGTGGCTTAAAACTCACGCCTGACAAAATATCAATAACATTTAGCTCACTCTCTTTCTGGAAGACATTTGGTAGATGCTCCTATACACAGAGCCTGTTTTGGCTGCTGAACCTCTACTTTCAGTTACATAAATGAATCATTTAACCTCCTTACCCTTTAAAGATAGGAATAAATTGTTCCCTGGACTATTTCACCTACTGAAACATCTATTGGTAAGATAATGTCTGCAAAACAGAGTAAGTGTCTCACTGAAAAGCAGTTTTCTGAATTTTGACTTTCTGAATTTGTAAAAATGGAACAGAAACAGAGATGGGGGAATGAAGGCAAAAGTCGGTGACTCCACAGAGAAGGGGAATTTAAGCTGTCAATGACTCCACCGAGATGGGAGATGGACACAGGGATCTATGACTTCACATTGATGGGGAATAATAGCCGAGGTCTAGATAGTAGCCGAGGTCTAGATAGATAGTAGCAGAGGTCTATGTCTTTACCAAAATGGTTATGAGGACTTGTACCACTCCCAGTTCTCTTTCTGCTATATATCTGCAGTCCAAGATGCAAGATTTCAGCTTCTTGATCCTGCTGCCATGCCTGCTGCTTGATGTCATGTTCCCCTGAAAGGATGGACTCACCCTCTGGAACCATAAACCACAATAAACTTTTTCATAAATGGCTTTTTTCATGATATTTTATCACACAAAGAGAAGTGTTGGATATCAGTATTCTGGTAGATTGGGGAATGGAAACAAATAATTGTGACTTCACAGAGACGGAAGAAGGTGTCTGTGACTTCACAGAGATGGGGACTGCATGCTGATGTCTGTGACTTCCCAGAGATGGGGACTGCATGTTGACGTCTGTGACTTCACAGAGATGGGAACTGCATGCTGACGTCTGTGACTTCACAGAGATGGCGACTGCATGCTGACGTCTGTGACTTCACTGTGTTGGTGATGAAGGCGAATCTGTGCTTGCGCAGACGTATGGGATGGAGGCAAATGTCTATGATGTCACAGAGTTAGGTTATAAAGGGACATTTCTTGCCTACAGAAGGGATCCTACTGTCTGTGATTCCTCAACAGTTAAAGGAAAGCATCTTTTTTCTCTTTCATGTTTTCCTGATATAGTAAATATTTTTCATTGACTTTATAGTTACAGAGAAATCCAAAGATTACTCCCAACTTTTCCAAGACAGATAACAAGTGTAAAATGCTTGAGTAATTCCCTTTTTTTTCTTTTCTTCTTCTTCTTCTTCTTCTTCTTCTTCTTCTTCTTCTTCTTCTTCTTCTTCTTCTTCTTCTTCTTCTTCTTCTTCTTCTTCTTCTTCTTCTTCTTCTCCTTCTCCTTCTTCTCCTTCCTTCTCCTTCTCCTTCTTCTTCTGTTTTTAAAGTCAAGGTTTCTCTGTAGCTTTGGGGCTCCTGGAACTCACTCTGTAGACCAGGTTGTCCTTGAACTCAGAGAGATTCATCTGCCTGGGCCTCCCAAGACATAGGATTATATGTGTGCGCCACCACCACCCAACAACTTTTCTATTTCTGCTGTTGAAAAAGGTCAGCAAGATACAAATCCCTGTTCCATTCTAGAGTTCTCTAACAAATCTAATCACTCCACAAAGCCAGGAAGTACTCTGACAGCTCACTGCATTGTTCTAACTCTTTCCTTTTCCTCAGAATGCCAGCATTGCTTTCCTTTTCTCTTTTTTAAAAATTGTGGTTTCCACCTCTTTCTAGCAAAAATTGTGGTCTCATTTCCCTATTTCATCTTCTACACAAAGAGTGCACCCCTGCCCTGTTTTCTGGATCCTCGTGCTTCTTCCAACCTTTGTTCTACAACTCCTGTCACAGGCTCTGGCCCACCGTACTGAGATGTTTATATTTCCAATATCAAATTTCTGGCCTTTGCCTTGTGCACATCACCTCTGCCAGGGATGCCCTTCCCTTCTCATCCGCAGTAGTGATCAGATGCTCTGGAGCCAGGCTCTGGCACTGTCAAAATTCAGCCATCCCTTCTAACCACAAGCTTTTGGGCAAATTTCTCAGTTTCTATGTCTCATTACCTTATGCATAAAATAATTATGATCAAAACACCCATATCGAAACCAGCAACCCGATTAAATGAGATAATTTGTACAAGGAAAACTGGCACACACTGTGAAATCAGAGCCTTTCCTGTCACTTCTGGCTTTTATCTAGGTCTTCGTATGTTCATAAACCTCATTTCCTTTCTTTGAATCTTTTTTCCTGTTCTTTCTGATGAAGGTGGTTTCTAACACCTCATTTTGACCTATTCTTTTTTCTTACCCATGTAGTATATTATTCTTTTTGTTTTTTGTTCTTTTTTATTTTACCTTGTTTTGTTTTGTCTTTTGTTTTATTTTTTGAGAAAGGCTTTCAGTGTGTAGCCTTGACTGCTCTGGAACTTGCTTTGTAGACCAGGTTTGCCTCAAACTCACAGAGATATGCCTGCTCTGCCTCCCAAGTGCTGGATTAAAATTGATTACCACCACCACCTGGTTGCAGTATAACAATTTAATGTGTTAGCAATGACTAATTTTAACATCTGTCTTGTATACTCGACTATGAACACTAATTGGAAGTAGATAAATGGTAATTAGATGTTCTATTTATGTGATACTTCCTGGAAAAATAATAGATTCTTAGTGCACATGAGTTAAAGAGGGTGGGGAAGCCACAGTCCCTGTTTATTTTATTAAGTTATCCACAGAGACTAAAGAAATGTGTCTCCTCTTTTTTGGTAAGTACAAAGTCCCCAAGATTCTGAGGAACAGATGGTTTCATCTGCTTATGTGTTAGAGTTTTACAACTCTTTCCTTTATGGATATGCAAAACCATAATAGTTTGTTCAGTAGAAAGTCCTAAATGAATTTCAACATTCACAGCTGGTCACTCTACAAAGCATAGTTGTTTTTAATTGTGGTTGATAAAACATTTAGATTTTAAAGTCGTTCTTATTAAACTATCCTTACCTAAATATATTGTTCACCAGGAATAAGAACAAGATGCTAGACATTTATTTTGAAACATGTGAATTGGAAAAATGTTTAGTTATTCAAAATCAAGGTCTATCATAATAATTTGCATACTAAAGTATTATTATATTTATAATCATATTTGTAAGGTAACTCACTACAGTCGAACTGAAAAGCTATGAAAGGTGACCATGTTAATTCTTAAAATTAGTGTTTGCTATAACTGATCCTGAAAGCAACCTTTGTGTTGGGCAAATTATGCACTAAAAGAAATAAAGCAATAGCATCTTAGGTGATAATCTCAGTGCTGACCCAGAACTCTATCTTTGAAGGCATTTGGAAAATATTGAAATTGATTTTTTAAATAACTTGACATTTGTCTTTTTAAAAAGCTAGTTGAAAATAGAGGTAGAGACCAAGAACAAAATATTTGTCTCCATAATGGGATTTCCCAGTCCAATGGCATCACACGAATAAAATCTAATATAGTAGAAGGGGCGCTTGTTTGTTCCTAGCCATCCAGCTAGCTTAGACCTAAAATAGTCACATAAAAACGAATTAATTAAATCACTGCTTGGCCCATTAGCTTTAGCTTCTTACTGGCTACCACATCTTAATTTAGCCCATCTCCGTTAATCTGTGTATCATCATGTGACAGTGGTTTACTGGCAAAGGTTCAGCATGTCTGACTCTGGCGGTGACTCCATAGCATCTCTCTCTCTGCCTTTCTTCTCCCAGCACACAATTCAGTTTTTCCACGCCTACCTAAGTTCTGCCCTGTCAACAGGCCAAAGCAGTTTCTTTATTATTAACCAATAAAAGCAATACATAGACACAATGACCTCCACGCCAATCTGATGTTAGAGATGCTTCTTATGGATACTTTCTAGATTTCTCTCCTCTTCTCTGAACCCCCACATCTCCTACCTTCTCTCCCTTTCTTCATCCCACACTTGAGCATGTTGATACAGCTTCAGCTCTTATGAAACAAGAATGAATGGTAGATATTTTTATGCTCTTCTTAGCTGAGTGCGTTGTCTCGGCAACAATCCATTAAGTGTCTATTTCATCATATCTGATCAGCTTAACTAGGTGTAATAATCCCATAGTGAGGGAAAATACATATTTATTTCCTTCCTAGAGGATGTGTCAATCAAAACAGCAAGACTTAGATTGAAATGATTAGAAACTTTTAGTCACTAATTGCAGCTTTCAGAAATATGGCACTACCTTCCCCTTACGTTTTTTAGAAAGGTAGAGTGTCTTATCATGCTGGTTTAGAAATTTAAGGTTTCTTGTGATATTCACATTTCCTCACTTCAGATCCTCAGTACAAAAGGAGTTTAACCACTTTCACAAGGTGCTGGTTCCTTGTTGCCTTGTTAACAAATTTCCATGAAATTTTGGTTTAAACCCACTCAAGTTTACCACCTGGCAGCTTTGACAGTCTGGCTGGAGTCCCACTAGTCTAAAACCTCCATGTCTTAAGGCACTGTCCATTCCCGCATGCTCTGGAAGATAACTCGTTTCCTTGTACTTCCAGATGCCAAGTGTCCCCAGGTCTTGGCTCCTGAAGGCCTGCATTTATCTCAAAGTCAGATCCTTGTGTTTCTCAGACAATATTTTTATTCACTCTTCTTCTCTCAGTCAGTCAGGAAAATCTTTCACTGTTGTGAAGAGGCACCTATAACTTGAGAACATTACATAAAACAAGATTTTTTTTTCAAAGTTTAGGGAATCACTCCTTTTATATCCCTTTACTCATTGAAATACTATATCCATAAGACCAGACCTTGGAACACAGGCATTGGTGGGACCCATCAATCTATTTGTCTCCCGACCTTAGGAATTTTTAAATTTGTGTTATTGGTAGTTTTGTGAGTGGAGTCCACACTTAATACGTACCACAGTGTCTCAGGAACATTCCATTTTTTTTTCTTGACTTTTTCCTCAGTGTGCTTTTTCACATCCCCCCTGTGCTTAACTCATTCAGAAGTATTCTTATTCCTTTAAATAATTCAAAATTATCTTTTTTTCACTATAGACACTTTTATTTTTAAATTGAATTCTGTTTAGAATACATGAATAACATCAGTTTAGTACTTACCACATTCAGCCGAAGTTGACTGCCTCTATAATTGTTGTTGTAAATCATCAGCCAATTAATGAAAAACACCAATGATATAACTCTAATACATAAAGAGTGAATCTAATATTTAACTGAGTATGCTAACTTAGCATAGTCATGGAGGCACTGAAATATTCTAACCAAACTATGAAAATGTAACATGACATAGTGCCAGAAACTAGATACTAGTTACTTTTACCATATAGATGAAAATATGATATCACTGATTTTAATAAAGAAGTTATCATAGAATTCTAGGAGAAAAATATGTTGATATTTTCTTAAGATTACAGATCAAAAGCAAATATCTGTTATATTTATAGTCATTAATACTTCGCTTTTCAACAAACCAGAAAACAAAATACTGTCTGAAGCTTTTGAAGCATGAGATTTTATAATCTGTCCTGAATTTGGTTATGTACTGTACTTTACTTTCCTCATATATATTTTTTTGTCCCTAATGCTTCTCACTTGACTCACTCCAGGGAACACTACAGCTGCCTATCACTGATGCAAATGTCCCAGAATAGAACTTTCTTAGCTCAGTCTTTGAGTGTCATATTTCTCTGTATGTATGATATGGATGAATTAACTTTCTAAATGACATTTACTTTTTAGCTCCAATTTAAGTATCAATTATTTCCTTACTTCTTCTTTTAGTGTATTTAAGCCTACTCTAAGCTTGCAAAGTGTACTGGCCCCTGCAGTGTTATTTCCCGTAGAACTGCTGCTCAGTCAGGCTTGAAACTAATGCTAAATCCCATTTAATCTTCACTTCCTGAAGCATACAATTACTAGTCAATATTAAGTAATTCACACTGAACTACACTGTGTTGAGAGTGTTGTTCACTCATGATTCAAAGCTGACAAATCAGACCTACATGATAACTTTTTTGTGAGAGTTTACTGATTTGATTTAAAAAAAGCTGCTATGTCATTACACAAAAATCGTACTTTGCACAGTTGAATGGAAAATATGATTAGTTGAGGATAAGACAGTATTTTTCTTTTTAAGGTGTGATTATTTATTTACTACTCTTTTTTAGCTTTTGTTAATTCTTTGTGTATTTCACATTATGTATTTCAATCTCACTTTCTCTCTGTCCCCTCAACCCATATCTGCATTTGTAATCCCCCTCCCCAAGCAAAACCAAATTTAAAAGAAAAAGCAAAATATAAACCAGACAGACAGACAGACAAAACAACACACACATACACACAAAGGAGAATCTTGTCATGGAAGCTGTAGTATGGCCCAGTTTAGGCACAGTATTTTCCCTTTAGTTTATTTATCTTTACTCACAAGTGTTTATTGTCATTCAAAAGTGACTTTCAGGTGTAAATCAAAGCTTGATGATCCTCATGGACTTACTCAGGTATTATCTAAAACTTCTTGAAATTGCAAACTGAGCACAGGCTGCCATATTATGCTTGCTTTAGCTCAAAGGATGTGTGAAATTTTGGGGATAGGGATATGGGGTTAATAATAAAATCTATTCTATCTGTACTTGAACTGTAACCCAGGCCATGCTAGAGAAGTATGCCTAGAACAAAATGATGTGATCTGTATCTCCCGAATAATCCAGAATGTCCTTCCAATCTGTATGTCCAGGAGGATCATCAAGCTTTGAGAAGAACATTACTAACTTTTTATTGTATTTATTGAGCTATACATGTTTTTCACTTCCCTCCCACTCTCCTACCCTTCTACCCTCTCTTGTGCCTCCACTTTTCCAATTTACTCAGATCTTGTCATTTTCTCATTCCTATGTAGATCCATGTATGTCTCCTTCAGTGTCATTTCTGTTGTCTACATTCTCTGGAGTTGCAGACTGTAGGCTGAGTTTTCTTTGCTTTACACCTGAAAGTCACCTTTGAATGAGTATATATTACATATATATTAAATTTATCTTTCTGGGACTTGGTTACTTCACTCAGTATGTTTTTTTCTAGATCCACCAATCTGCCTGCAATTCTCAATATGTCATTAATTTTTACAGCTGAGAAGTACTCCAGTGTATAAATGTACCACATTTTCATTATCTGTTCTTTGGTTGAGGTGCATCAGGTTTGTCTTCAGGTTCTGGCTATTATGAATAATGCTGCTATGAACAAAGTTGAGCACATGTCCTTGTGGTATGATTTGGATATGTATGTATATACACTCATATATATACATATATACCCAAATATGGATATATATAACATTCTTTGAGTATGTACCCAAAAGTGGTATTGCTGGACCTTAAGGTAGATTTTTACTAATTTTCTGAGAAACCACCATACCAATTTACAAAACAGCTGTACAGGTTTGTGATTCCACCAGCAATGCAGGAGTATTCCCCAGCATAAACTGTTATCAGTGTTTTTGATCTTAGAAATTGTGACAGGTATAAGATGAAATCTCAGAGTTGTTTTGATTTGCATTTATCTGATGGCTAAAGATGTTGAGAATATCTTAGATATCTTTCAGTCATTTGAGATTTGTTGTTGAGAGTTCTCTGTTTAGGTTGTTTTATTGGATCATTTGTTCTTTTAATGTCAAATTTCTTGAGTTCCTTTTATATTTTGGAGATCAGTTCTCTTTCCGATGTAAGGTTGGTGATACTTTCCCATTCTGTAGGCTGCCATTTTATGTTTTTGACCATGTCTTTGCTTTACAGAAGCTTCACAATTCAGGAAGTCGCATTTATTAATTGTTTCTCTCAGTGTCTGTGCTACTGGAATTATATTTAGGAAGTGGTCTCCTGTGTCAATGTATTCAAGTGTTCGTTACAGTTTCTTTTCTATGAGGTTTAGTGTAGTTGGTGTTATATTGAGGTCCTTGATCCATTTGGACTTGAATTTTGTGCATGGTGATAGATATGAATCTAGCTTCATTCTTCTACATATTGATAGTCAGTTATTCCTGTACCATTTGTTGAAGATGCTCTTAATTCTTTTTTATTGATTTAATTGAGCTATACATTTTTCTCTTCTTCCAACTTCTCCTCTCCTCTCCCCTTCAACCCTCTCTCATAGTCTCCGTGTTCTCAGTTTACTAAGGAGATCTTGTCTTCTTCTACTTCCCATGTTGATTAGATCTATCTATGTCTCTCTTAGGGTCCTCATTGTTGTTTAGGTTATCTGGGATTATGAACTGTAGGCTGATTTGCTCTGATTTATGTCTAAAATCCACTTATGGATGATTTCATATGATATTTGTCTTTCTGGGTCTGCATTACCTCACTCAATATGATGTTTTCTAGATCCATACATTGCATTCAAATTTCAAGATATCACATTTTACAATTTTTGCTTCTTTGTTAAAAATCAGTTGTTGGTAGGTCTGTGGCTTGATATAAAGTTCTTTGATTTTATTTCATTGGTCCTCCTGTCTGTTTTAAATGAAAATACCAGACTGTTTTCATTATTGTAGTTTTATAGTAGAGTTTGAAGTCAGGGATGGTGATGCTTCCAAAAGTCCCTTTATTGTATAGGATTGTTTTGGTTATCCTGGTTTCTTTGTTTATATATTATTTATATATATAAACAAAACATATTTTATATATATATATATATATATATATATTCAGCATTTTTTCTTGAGTTTAAATAGGGTCAGATAATAATCTCCAAAGCACAAAGAAGATTCTTCATGTTTTCTGGGCAGGACCCTTAGTTTGATCCTTAGTTGGAAAATAGTGTCAAACTAAGGGTCCTTCCCAGAAAGCATGGAGTGTACACTTAGGACTTTTTCAGGGGGATACAGAAACATTTTTTTTTCAGAAAAGTCATGAATGAATCATTATTCTAATAGCCCCCAAATAATTTAACTTGCAGAGACTCAAACCAAAAATAAAGGGCATCAGGTCTATTATCCTTGCATGTGACATATTTTTTTCTGGAACTTTTGAAGCAGCTACTCTGGTTTCATGATTTTCAACATTCTCCTAGAAAAATGCCATGGTTACATAGATATAAACTTGATAGTAGATATTACATTAAAGGTTACAATAAAAAGAGGCAAGTAAAAGTCACACCATATTTCTTGGAACATCCATGTCTCTGGACTTTTAGAAGATAACTAGCAAATAGAGCATTGTATCAGTAGCAAGGATACAGTCCACTTGCCAGTATCCACTTTCCAGTATCCACTGAGGAGGACCTCCCACTGTCAGAATTGTGTACATATTAATCTTATTGGAACTGGGAGTTTCTCTCCCACACACTAGATATCTCTGTATTTCTAGAATTTTTGAAGTTGCTTACAAAGTACTTCCTTTTTACTCAGGTAATATTATATCATTTTGGGGTCTTTGATGGATTTGAAGTTGAGTTAGTAATAATTATAGTTTGCCTTAGTAATTATGAAAATTAAATTAGATATTAAACTTTAGACTCATGAAGATAGAATAGATGATAGAGTATTTTCTTTAATTTTGTCAAATACCAATAGAACGAATATTGTAACTCTAATTTTTACTTAATAACCATTTTATTTTATGTAATTTTACAATGTTAAAGGTGAAACCTTTCTTTTTAATTAGACAGAAAAAGGGAGATGGTGTGGGATATCCTCTTGTATGTTGTAAATATGTTTTATTACCATTGGTTAATAAAGGATCTGATTTGGTTAATAGTCAGGCAGAAAACAGTCAGATGGGCAATTCAAGCAAAGATAAATGAAGAAAGAAAGTGGAGTTGGGGGAGATGCTAGCTATCACCAAAGAAGCAAGATATGAGGTAGCAAGCCATGAACATTTTGTTAAATATAAAATAATAAAAATGGGTTGATATAAGTTGTAAGAACTAGTTAATAATAAACCTGAGTAAATAGATAAAACTAGTTTATTAATCAATTAATTAATATTAAGCCTCAGAGTGGTTATTTGGGAACTTGCAGATTTGAGAGAAGCATCCAATTACTTATTTTTTGATTTTAAGATGAATTTTAATTTATCTTGGATATTTTCATCTCATATTACATTTAATAAAATACATAGATTTTTTTTCATGAAGTCTAATTGCCACTGCAGAAAAGTTTAAATTTCACAGATCTCCACTTACTTATTTGTTATACTAACAATTCCATTCAATAGAAAATTGATATATAGGGCAGAACTATTCTCCAGTTATGTCATAGATTTGATTCTGACCATGTGAAGTCAACTGTCATGGTTTTCTTATTATAGTGGTTAAGAATCCTCTCTCTCTTTTTCAGTAACTTATGTGTACTCATGTGCATTTGTCTTCCCATATGGGTGTATGCCATGTATACACAGATGCCCATGGATGACAGAGGAGGGCATTGGATTTCCTGAAACTGATGCTTGGGAGCTGCCTTACAGGAATACTGGGCCCTAAACTTGTGTCCTCTGAAGAAAATAGATGGAATTCATTTTCACTGCTGAAGAAGAATGTTAAACAGCTCTGTAACTAATAAAAACTCAGAGGTTAGACTCAAAGGTTAGATCATGTGTTATACAGTTTGTACTACAAGAGATCCACATTATGGACTGTAAACTGTATGAAAGCAGGACTCAAATTCTTCTTAAGAAGAGATGCATATGAATGATCTTGCATACGGCTGAAAATGTCCTATAGAAAGATTAAAGAGTGATGATTCAAGTATAGAAAACTGCATGTACCCAATGTTCAAGTGAAAGAATGTGCTATAGGTGGTAACATTTTATTTTTGCCTTTATTGATAGATAGGCAGTTCAGAAATAAGACTAGGTAGATGTATAGGGAGGATTTTCACTAGAAAGTGACAATTTATCTAAGTAGTTCAGAAAAATAAACAATCCCATTTTGTATATGATTCTTTTGTTTATATGAATAATCATCAAAGATAAGGCCAAATATCTTTTCTTGTCTGTTCCCAAAGCATTCAGCATCAAGCTCCTGAGTCGAAAGCAATGTTTATAGCCTGTTAACTGTTGTGTTTACAACTCTTGGTTGCACTTAGAATATAGTCAGGGCATTTTGGACTAAATTGTGGGTTTTCTGTATAAAGATAATGAAACTGACAAAATTGGCATCTAATTTTATGTTTTTCCTATTATTTTTGTTTTTTGCTATTACTATACACTTTTATGTACTTGAGTGGAATCAGAATTTTGATAATATTTGGCACATGCACTGGGCGGTGGTGACGCACGCCTTTAATCCCAGCACTTGGGAGGCAGAGGCAGGTGAATCTCTGTGAGTTCGAGACCAGCCTGGTCTACAAGAGCTAGTTCCAGGACAGGCTCCAAAACCACACAGAAACCCTGTCTTGAAAAACCAAAATATATATATATATATATATATATATTTGGCACATGGAAGAATATAGTCCATGAATTAAATCACAGTAAGAAATATAATCAATTGATCCATATAAAACTTAAAGCAACTCTTTCTAGTCTTACGTATCAAAGGTAAATGAATCAAAGGTAAATGAGCATTAATCTATGCAACATGCTCTGGCACTCTATGGCACTGTTTTACGAACAAGGCTTTGAGTTGTTCTTTATTTCCTGCATTGTTTGCAGAATTATCAGGATCAAAGTGGTGAAGGTCTGCATTCTATCAAAAATGTATCCTGAAAGAAACACATTTCCTCAGCTCTCAAACCATGACAGCTCTTCACTGTGAGAAAATTTAGGACAAAGACAGCAGTAATAAATCCTAGCACCCTGTCACTACTTAGTACTAACACTGTGCTCTTCAGAGTTGACGAAAACTGCTGCTCCTTTGCTGGCAAAGGATCCCTTCAGAGAGAGAAGAGAGGGGTATTCCTTATTTAGGACTTGACTCTTGTATTATTTGGCCTATAAAAATACAGAATTATGACAAGACAAGAAAGTCATGCACTAATAACAAATTGCAAGTTCTTTTCTCTTTTCCACTACTAGTAGTATTTTCAGAGAGCACCGCAAAATTATTTCAGTTCTAAAGAAATAATCATCCAAAGAAGATGAAGTGACTGAGCCATGATGAAAAGTCAGTATAAAATGCTATGCATGTAACTGAACTGAAAATCATTCTGCAGTAAGAAGATTCTGGCAGTCAATGGAGCAAGAATTGCAGATTGGAATGTCTTAGTTCATTTCTAGCGCCAAGTTCTCTTTTTCATGTAAGAAGGACACACTCTTGTGGTCTGAGTGTGAAATCCCCCTACAGATTGTGTGTTTAAACACTTAATCCCCAGCTAGTGGTGCTGTCTGGGAGCTGGAGCTTTGATAAAAGCATGTCACTAGGTTTCGCTTTGCGGGTTCTTTTTTTTCCAGTCCATCTTTTATTTTTTTTTAATTCCTGACATTATAGAACTGAAATGTATTAATATTCCACTCTTACATTTCCATGACAAACAAAAATTCATGAGCCAACCCCCCCCCAAAAAAAAGGAAAAGGGGGGAGAAGCTTATAAAACTAAATACAGATATCTCAGCGTAACTGCTGAACAGAGAAAGAATTAAAACGCTTTTAATTAAAAAATCATGAGTGAATGATAAAGTGTGTAGAAAATGAAAATTTATAAACTATTTTAAACCTGGAATCGCTGAATGTCAGACTACACAGATGGATCATGGGTGGTGGTGACCAGCAGAAAAGGATTATGGGTGAATCTGTACTGTTCTAGCTGCTCCCCATGCCACCTGTCTCTGAGGAAAGCCTGATATTGATTAGTTACTGAGTCAGGCTGATGCTGGCAGTAGACCCAGTGATGGTGACCTGCCTATCAGTAGATCCTTCCACTGGGTTTGCAATTTTGATCTGCGCCCCAGACATCTGACGGATCTCATTGATTTTGGTGCCCTGACGCCCAATTATGCAGCCAATCAAATCATTTGGAACATGAGAAGGAGTTTGAGCAGATGCATCCAAACCTGCCCAATAGCCTTTCACCTCTGGAGAGCTGGATTCAATGCCACTGAATCCCGTTTTGCCATGGGTCACGGGAAAATGAGACTGTTGCATTGCCAACTGGTGCAGCTTGGTCAAATCTGGCTGTGGCATGGCATACTGTCCTTGAATGGTATAGGCCTCTAGAGGTGCCTATACCCTATACTGCTCCAGGTCAGGGTTGAGGTACATGGATGGGGTGGTGTGGGGAAAGCTCGCACTGTCGCTGCCTGTGCTGTACCTGTCCTGACCACTTCAAAGATGACTGGAGAACTCGAGGGCTTGGACCGGTATGGGATGGTCACGCCCTTTCGGGGGGGACTGGGAGAGAGTCTCCAACATGACCACGCAGATCTGTTTGACATACTCAATGATGGATTGAAGAATGCCAGCAATAGTGATTGCCCGCTCAGTTGAGTTGGGGAGCATATCCCCTGCCACCTGGACCTGAGCCCCTGTACTCTCTCGTATTTCCTTGCTCTTGCAGCCACCTTTTCCATTGAGAGAGCCACACTGACTAGCAGGGACCAGGAGCCAAGCCTTAAGGTAACTGGGGGTCTGCTGACAGCTGTGCTATTGGTCACAGAGCTGCTTATGTCCTCTTCCAGTTTATCAATGATCATAGCAAAGGCTTTGAAGATGGCATTAGTTGGTCCAGCCAAAGTGATAATTCTCTCAGGACAATTCCCTTCTGAGATGTTGATACCTGCACTACTCTCCTCGAGCATCTTCTTAACAGATTCTCCTTTCTTTCCGAGGATACTGCCAACTTCCTTTCCATGCATAAGTAGCCTGATAGTAAGAGTGACATTTAATCCACCTTCAATCACACCATGTCTAGTAGTTACAGGGAGTTGGACTTTTGAGTGGTCAAGTCTTTGGTCACGGGTGGGAGTGAATGCCAAAACTGGAGGCACGAGTCAACTGAGGGGGAAAGGGGAGTGGGCAGGAAGGGGAAAAGCGGGAGGCAGGGGGCGGAACAATAGGGGCATGCGGGAAGGCGAGGGAGGCCCCGCTGGCAGGTGGAGGAGGGTGTGGAGGAAGAGGAAAGAGAAAGAGAGAGAAAGAGACCCCCAGGAGGGTGGAGGGCGGTGGAGGGCAGGCAGGTGGGCGGGAGAGGGCGCAGGCTGCAGATGCTCTGGCTGTCCTCTTTGCGGTTTTATAGCCTGTTCCATTCCTGTTCTTTCTTGCTTCTGCACGTGCATAAATGTGAGCAGTGCGTTTTCTGAATTCCAGGCATTCTCAGGGCCCCAGAGGCTAAGCCACCTGACCACGCATGGCCCATTCCTATTGAAAGTGTATGCCAGAACCAAAAAAAAAAAAAAAAAAAAAAGCCGGGTGGTGGTGGCGCACACCTTTAATCCCAGCACTTGGGAGGCAGAGGCAGGCGGATCTCTGTGAGTTCGAGACCAGCCTGTTCTACAAGAGCTAGTTCCAGGACAGGCTCCAAAACCACAGAGAAACCTTGTCTGGAAAAACCAAAAAAAAAAAAAAAAGAAAGAAAGTGTATGCCAGAATTGATTGTTTCTTCCCTAATCTGTTATTTTCATGGTATTTTATCGTAAGAAACATAAAAGTAACTAATATAGGCACTAAACCCTAAGACAGCTGCCTCAGTGTGTGAGGGGTTAACCAATGTTTCAGGCCATTCTTATAGTTTGTATCAAACACTGAGTCATGGTCTGACACTAAATAATAGAGACATATTGTGAGCTGCTTCAGATGTTGTAGCTATTAGATTGATTTTTAAAGTAACTATGGTTAGTCTTTTTAAAGCATCTAGTTAAAATGTGTTTTGTGAAAAAGAAGGATGAGTTTTAGGAGGGATAGAAAACTATTTGAGTCCAAAGGATTTTGAAAATTAAGGAATATGACTGAAGGGCTAGAAACCAATGAAATCTGCCATACTAAAGCGGTACCAAAAAGAGAAGAGTGAAAAGCTAACAGCAAAGGCAGTTTACAAACCCTGGAACAAAACTCTTGAGTGATATCCAGTCCTCTGTGCATGGAGCTGCAACAACTTTGTGAGCAAGGAGAGGAAAACCTGCTTAAGGAGACAATAGAACAAGCTTCTAAACATCAAAGAATGGAGGGGAACTGGGGGAATCGGGTGATTGGGGATAAAGGAAGGTTGGATAGGGGAGCAGGGAAACTCATACCTTAGGTAAGGGAGCCACCTAAGGGGTGGCAAGAGACTTGAACTTGGAATGGCTACCAGATGCCCAGGGCAATGTCCCCAGTTAGTTCATTGGGGCACCTGAGGATAGGGAACCTGAAATGAACCTATCCTATAATCATACTGGTGAATATCTTGCATATCGCCATAGAACCTTCATCTAGCGATGGATGGAGATAGAGCCAGAGACCCACACTGGAGCACCGGACTGAGCTCCCAAGGTTATAATGAGGAGCAGAAGGAGAGAGAACATGAACAAGGAAGTCAGGACCATGAGGGGTGCACTCAACCACTGAGACAGTGGGGCCGATCTATTGGGAGCTCACCAAGGTCAGCTGGACTGCTACTGAAAAGACATGGGATAAAACCGGACTCTCTGAATGTGGCGGACAATGAGAGCTGACGAGAGGCCAAGGAGAATGGCACAGGAACTTTCAACTGGCGATAGATCGAGAGAGAGACAGAGACCCAAATTGGAGCAACGGTCTGAGCTCTTAAGGTCCAAATGAGGAGCAGAAGGAGGGAGAACATGAGCAAGGAAATCAGGACCACGAGGCGTGCACCCACCCACTGTGACAGTGGAACTGATCTATTGGGAGCTCTTCAAGGCCAGCTGGACTGGGACTGAATAAGCATGGGCTGAAACTGGACTCTCTGAACATGGCGGACAATGAAGGCTGATGAGAAGCCAAGGACAATGGCACTAGGTTTCGATCCTAATACATGAACTGGCTTTGTGGGAGCTTAGCCTGTTTTGATGCTCACCTTCCTGGGCCTGGATGGAAGTGGGAGGACCTTGGTCTTCCTGTAGGGCAGGGAATTTGGACTGCTCTTCAGTATCGAGAGGGAGGGGAAATGGACTGGGGGAGGAGAAGAGGAGTGGGGATGGGGGAGGGGAGTGGGGGGAGGGGGCAATGTGTGGGAGGATGGGAGGGAAATGGGAAACGGGGAGCAGTTGGAAATTTTAATTAAAAAAGAATAAAAAAAAAAACAACTCAGAGAGAGAAATTTGGGTTTAAGCTTAAAATCTGAAAAGCAGAACAGCCAGCCACTAACTCTTACCTTAACCTCAATCTAAAATTGTGATCCTGCCTCCTGGAATCTCAAAATGATTCTCACCCTGTCTTATATTTCTCTCTAGGGCTGGGATCAAAGAGATGTTCCACTGGTATTAAATGCAAGCACCACCTGATTTCTATGAAAACTAGAGTGCCTACTACGATCAAAAGTGTGTGTCATTGTGGCTACTAGGATTAAAAGTGTGTGTTACCATAATCTGGTCTGCAAGGGAGACCAATGGGATTGTTTTACTCATGAATTTTCAGGTAGTCTTTATTTATTAAAATACATTTGAAATGTCACTACAGAGGTCCCCATCAACGTCCTTCGCTTAGAACTCAAGAAATCCTGCATTAAGAAAGTGGAAAGATTGTACGTGTCAGAGAGGATGGAGAACACCAGGAGGATAAGGCCATATTAATCAAATAAGCAAGGTGTATGTGATCTCACAGAGCCCAAAGCTACAAGCATAGGACATTCATAGGTCTGCATCAGGTCTTCTGCATATATACTATAGATATTAGCTTAGTATTTTTTGTGCCTTCTCTTGGTACTCTTTTTCTCCTCTTGTGTTGCCATACCCATGTTCAATATGAGAGTTTTTGTTTCATATTATTTTATGTTTTGTTATGCTTAGTTGTTATCTCTTAGAAGCCTGTTCTTTTCTAATGAGAGACAGAAAGGGAGTGGATATAGAGGAAAGGCAAGATGGAGAAGAAATGTGAGGAGTAGAAAGATGGGAAAGTATAATCAGGATATAATGTGTGAGAAAATAGTCTATTTTAATAAAACAAACAAATGTGAAGGCAAGCAACAAGTTGTTTAAAAAATCCCTATAAGTTAACTTTATTGCTCAGAAGTTTTGAGTTACAGATTCTTTATGCTGGATTATATAGTAGCAGGAAAATATAAAATGTTCTTGGAGACTGCAGAGCCTAATGCACTTTAAAAGAATTTCTAAATCATGTCATTTTGCAAATTCTGACTACATAATTTATTTTAGACTGACAATTATGATTTAAACATTACAAAAGAAAAGATGATAATGAATACAATCAACTTGCCAATATATTTCACCTCCCTATGTAATAAGGAACTATAGTTAGACAAAGAAACTGATTGTAAAGACAAGGGAATAAATATGATTTTGAGAATAAAATCACAGGTGAACACTTTACACAGGCAAAAGATACTTTCTTCATTTGCAATTTTCAGTTTAATTTAAATAATCACATACAAGTAAAATTATTAATGTGGGTCTTTCAAAATACAGATTAATATTATCCTTGTTAAAGTGAAATATTTTTATCTTTCTGAAAATGCAAAAGACAAATCAAATCAGTACAGATACAACCTCGGCTGAATAACAAGCTTGTGATTGGTAAGAGTTAAAAGATGAATATGAAATTTACCAAATAGGCTCATGTACTGAGCATTTTATTGGAAGCTGGTGTTGAAACTTTAGAACCTGTGTCAATTTGGAGGAAGAGGGTCATTGGAGATGTGTCCAGCAGTGTCCATTTTATCCGCCCCCCTCAGCTTTCTGTTTGCTGGAAGATGAGTAGCTTATCCTACCACATAGCTCTACCACGATGTATCAAATCAATGCAGTCCCAAAAACACAAAACCATTCCATCTACAACTATGGAGCTGTCTATAAATACTGACATCATACAATTGCTGAACAAAAATAAAGGCACCACCCTTGAAAGTTTCCCCTCTTATTTATAAATACCTGACTTTTATGACAAAATAGTAATATCAGAGTGAAAGAAACATCATCTCTATTGGCATAGTGATATAGAAGGCTTTTGGAAGAGCAACACTAATTGTTGCTTCAAGATTAATTTTTATATAATATATAAACTGATGAAATTTTACATAGTAGTACTATACTGTGATAGTTAACTTTAAATGTTAATTTAAAACAACCTATTTCAAAAAAGAGTTTCAATTGAAAAAGTTTATAGATAGTATTGATTGTGGGCAAGTATGGGGAATTGTCTTGATTTTTACTTGACCCATCTCATTTCGGTTAGGACAATTCTCTAGGCCGTGGAGCTGTATAAACAGTGAAGAAAGCTCGGCAAGCAAAGAAGCAGGTGGCATGGGTGCACTGGTTTCTCTCTGCACTTTATTATGCACGTGGTATGACCTTTTGTCTGAAGACCTTGCATACATGACTCCCAAAACTGATGAATAGCAGCCTTTTTCTCCCCTGTGCCACTATTGGCAGAGCATTTGTCATAGCAAAATAAATGAGATTAGGATTGGTCCTGGGAAATGTGATGATATGCAATGCATTGTATACTGTTTAAATGGAATCACAAATATTTCTCCTCCAACATCTGTAACTTCTTTATGGTGAAAACTTTTAAATTCAATTATTCTAACTTCTTGATTTGTTAATGCTTGTCATTTCCTCTGCAAGAGCATACCAATAAGTTTGAATTCTATATCATCACAACTTAGGACCTGATTTTAACCATCACTTCTCCCAATATACCACAACACATTAATAATAACCATTGTACTTGAGACCAACCTTTTAGATCCCACGTATAAGTGAGAGCATGTGACTCTCCCCTGTGTGTACCTGACCTATTTCTCTTAAGAAAATCTCCAGTTGCACCATAATCATGCAAATGACAGGACTGTCCTCCTTTCATGGTGAGTAGTATTTCATAGTGTATACATACCACAGTATTTGCTTTCACTTTTTAGAAGATGCACACATGGATTCCTTTATTTTTGGGTGGCCCAGAAGAGTACTGCAGTGAAATGGGAGTGTAGGTATCTGTTGACTATGAATGGGAAGAAGAAAAATCTCTTATCTAATTCCCTTAACATCATCACTTAGCAATATGGCAGGGTTTTGTTCACTGTGTGTTTTTATTACTAAAACCTACTACCCAAATTGGGTGCACTTTATCTAAGAAGAAGTCCTTTAGGTTTACGGTTTTCGAATCTGGAAGCTAATTCCAGACATGGCCGGGAATCAGAAGAAAAGTCCACAGTGCAGTGTTATATCACTACAGAACACACAAGTTATATCCTGTTCCCTCTGTCAGGCCACCAGGATTCAATAACCAGTTCCAAACCGAATGATCTGCTCTAATTAACTTCCCAGTTAATCACCTCTGAATATCACAGTTATAATAAGGTTTTACCATTTCTTGCCATTGTTGTGTGATTTGGGGCTCCATGTCTAGCATTACTTCAGGGAGTCAGCACATAGTCAAGCCAAGACTCACTTACCTTTGTGATCATGGGAATGAATGAGAACCTTGGCTCTAACTTGAGATAGGGTGTTGGTAAAGGAAAATTGTCAGCTTGGGAAAAACAAACCTAAGGATCTGAAGTCTGATTGCAATTAAGTTTTTATTGTTTTGAACCAGAAAACAGTTGAAAACTTATGTGTCAAGCCACATGACCATACATTGAAACTGCCTTTAACAACAAGCTAGTTATACTTTTAAGATACTGAATACCACATTGGAGTGAAACTTAATTGAAATGATGTTCAAGGCATTTGATTCTGTTGCCAAAGGCCTGCTTGTTGGTTCCCAGCTGCCCGGCTAGCTTAGCCCCAAAATAATCACACAGAAACTGTCTTAATTAAATCACTACTTGGCCCATTTGCTCTAGCTTCATATTGGCTAACTCTCACATATTAATTTAGCCCATTTCTATTAATCTGTATATTACCACAAGGCTGTGGCTTAGTGGATAAAATTTCCAGCATCTGTCTCCTGCAACTCCATGAATTCTCCCTAACTCTGCCTTCTCCCTCCCATGCTATAGGCCAAAGGAGTTCTTTATTCATTAACCAATAAAAGCAAAACATATACAGAAGGACCTCCCAAACCATTATTCATTTTCATTGTACTTCATATTTGTTTTTATGTCATCCATGCTACTTTTCTTTGAATGCAATGCTGCTTTTATGTCTCTACATAAAGGAATGCTTCCTCTCCCAGAAGCCTCTTTACTTACATCTCTATTCACCTTTACATAGCCACTTCCTCCTCTCTGCAATTACATTCACAAAGAGTGAAGAGCCAAGCAAGGGCATGTATTTATGTATTTCTGATCTAACTCTTACCTATGATCTCCTCTATCTCATACTGAACTTTAGAGTACAGGACATCAATAACTTGTGATAGAATATCATAAGAAAAATAAAATATTGCAGATAAAGTTGATCTATGAATCTAGTTTTCCATATTTTATATATTTAGTGCACCACCTAATACAAAGCATAATATGAATTTTGAGACAAATTAGAAAAAAACACAATCTTTGAAAATACACTAGATAAGTCATATTTTTCTCAAATGATAGTGTAAAGACTCTATCAAATGATAGTGTAAAGAGAATGATGGCATGGGCTTAACCCTGGAATCAATTTCTCGAATGGATTTTTATTTCCATAAAAATACGATAGGCTGTGATTTAGGCACCTTGGTTAACTTATTCAACTTAAGGTTCCTGAGATCTAGGATGCACTTCAGAATCTTACTGTCACCGGATTAAGAATATATTATTTGACAGTGACAAAATGTTTTATCTCTTTACTTGCAATATAAAAGATATCTATTTCAGAGAGCAGGATACGTCCTTCAGGAGAAAAGTGATAGAAGCTATCACCAGACTTATTGTATGCCTTCAAATGGGTTTCTGGAATTGTATTCCATAAATTGCATTGTTCTTTGTAAACAGTACATAAAAGATTTTGAGACAGTCTGCAAGTCCTTGGAGATGAAGAAAGTAGACTCAGTCTTAGAAATTTAAAGCAATCAAGAGAATGAGAATCAGTACAGAGAATGAGAAGAGAGATAATGTCTTCTGCATTCCCCAGAACTAAAACTTAGACATACACTAAAAGAGACACCGTATCAAACAAAAAATAGCCATCATAGGAAATTGCTTAGACTATCATCATACCTGAACCTGCTGGAATCCTTTCCTCTGCAAGATGTACCTCCTTGCTGTTTTGGATGCTGAAGACACTGGTAGAATTAATGCCTGTTTTTTTTTTTTTTTTTTTGCTGGGGTAGTTGCTGAAACCCAAGCAACTTATTCCAACACAGGAACAAGAACCACAGAAGCTTTGTTATCTCACTAGATTGACATCTGTCTGTCAGATTCTTGTACTTAACTTTTCCCCTACCACCACTAAATCTGTCTCACAAGAGTTACTTCTGCCTTGGATTTTTAGATAAAAACATATAGTTTCATAAAAATACAGTAAAATATGATTGATATTATTGCCTACATTATTTGTACTTGTATGGCACAAAAATGATTAACTGATGAACTATGTACCTGGAGAAATGATAATCATATCTCCCTTCAAGGATCTGGACCAGGGTGTGATATTTTACAAGGGCTGACACTCATAAAGTGACCAACTCTACAAAACAATTACAGGGTGATGTCTACAATCCATTCCTTAACTAGGGGGATAAGTTAAAATCTCAAAATTTCTGAATAATTTCTTTAGTAGTTTCAAAAATTAAAAGGGGACCATAGACATTATCTAATTTAGCTTTCCACTTGAACATTTATCTCCATACAAACTCCTTAGTTATAATACAAAGCTTAAATACCTTGATTTGTCAATTTCTCCATTATTTTTTCTGTAGCCTATTATATCAGGATCTTTGGTTGTAAACAGTTTATTTCTCTAGAGCCTCCCATCAGTAGGAGGAGAGCTCATGTCACATAGAGTGTTAGGTCTCTTTCAGCTGTTCTTCTTCCCCAGGGTCCACTTAGCCTCACTCATTCTGGTTTAGTCAACTTGCTTTAAATAAATATAATTTAACTATATAGTTGCTGAAAAAAGTTTGCCTATGAAGATACTGTTATATCAAAGATATTTTTATCACTGTAGAGTGTACAATGACTATGCTGGGTAGGCTTGTTCTTTAATTGCTCTCAAAAGACTTCTTTCTATCTTATCCTCCTCTTGTGTTGAAAGGGTGAGGTGACCCAAGAGTTGAACGTTGTGGGATTAAGGTCTCTGTACTGAAAAACATTACAGATACGGTCTCTCCCCTTGCCATGTGAGAACATAAGAAGACAGGTACTCTGAAACTGGAGAGTTTGTCCTCACTACATGTCAAGTCTAGTGCTGCCTCTATGTTGGAAATCCCAACGCCCAGACATATATGAATACTTCATCATCCAGAGCACACAACTATCCTTTTAATATTAACCACTAACTCGGCATCTAGCCACACTGGCAGTCAGGAGTTAGTGGGTGAGAATGGCATTGCTGTCACCTTAAACCCATTTGTGTCTCTCCATCCTCCCATTAGAACTGAAGCCAGCCCTCTGCATCCCAGAGCTAATCAAAAGCTGCAAAAACCCAGACTGTTGTGGGATTTTGTGTTTATTTAATCACTCTACTTAACCATAAATGCTGGGGAATATTATTTCTGACTGCTGTTTTGGCTTTTTCCTCAACATTTCCATTTCTCTTCTGTTAAATCACTTGCATACACAGGGGATCATGAGAATGGAGAACAGCTGAATTAAGGTTTGCTATTAGAGCTGTTTACTTTGGTGCCTCCAGGCTAGAACACTGTAACATCAAACCTAGGATAGTATCTCTTGAACACTCAGTAAAAAGAGCAGTTATGTCTTCTGGCTCTGATGCACCGTGGAAGGGTCAGCAGTGGCCAAACCTTTGCAGACTCTCCTTTCCCTTCTCTCCAGATGACATTTATTCTGTTGTAACAAAAATTCAGTTCACTTTTCACTGATCAAAAGGGTCTGCCATGATTTGAGTTGCTTGAACATCTGAGGTAATCATAAGTAGCAACTGTATAAGTGAAATGAGCAAAGGCACCAAGTCAAAAATGGGACAAACACATTTCCAATAGTTTTGTTCTGGTCGGAGCTCGGCAGAAATACTGTAAAGATAATGGCAGTGTTACACCTAGCCTGTTATGCACTATGAGGAAGGGGAGAGACAGCACTTACAGGTTCCAGAGACTTTAAAATTTCACCATATAAGTGGGTCACTGATTGATTGGGGCTGCAGGACAAAGACTCGGGAGCCTTGCTTCTCCTGATAGACCCTAGCAGGGGCAGAAGCTGGGTTCATAAGCACAAGAATTACACATATGTATTGCCAAGTTATAATGACAATTTTCACCTATTAGGATTTAGAGATTAGGGACTTCTTTGAATGTTCCATCATTGTCAATCGAAAATGCAAGTTTTTCAGTTCACCCAATCAGATTCATTTGTTCTTTCAGTTGTTAGGAAGAGCCATGACCATTTCTATGGTTTATGGAGGAGGTTGGTCAGTCATTGGAAACATCACAGCTCCCCTCAGAAACCTGAACTTGTTTTCACTCTGCAGGGAAAATTGAGTCTGAAATCATAATGACAGTACTCAGGCCAAAGTGTTTTAGCCTGCTCCCTTCAACAGATGTGGAAGATGCTTAATGTAAGCTCAGTGGGTCTTCATGTCTTCTCTGTTTCAGTTACTAAGTGATCTTGAAGAGTCTAACAATTTCTTTGTGCCTTGGTTTCTTAACTTTGGCGTTAATTAGATATGTCTATATTCCTCAGAATACTGGTCCAAGGAAACAAAATGGGGTAATGATAAATTCTGGTTTTATGTATTTGGGGAAAAGAAAAGTAGAAATAAAGTCAAGAGTTATTGACACATAATATGATCATATGTATATGCATACATAATACACAAAAAATGTGTTAAAGATTTTACTTTTAGTTTTAATTGTTAGTATATGTGTGTCTTAGTTAGGATTTCTATAAAACACCAAAGAGTAAGTTACAAAGGAAAAGGTTTATTTGGCTTATATTTTCAATCTTTCATCATCAAAAGAAATAAGGACAGGAACTCAAAAAGAGCAGAATCCTGGAGGCAGGAGATGATGCAGAGATCATGGAGGGAAGCTGCTTACTGGCTTGCTTCTCATGGCATGCTAAATCTGCTTTCTTTTAGACCCCAAGACCACCAGCCCAGGGATGGCACCATTCTCAATGGGGTGGGCCCTTTTCCATCAATCACAAATTAAGAAAATGCCTTACAGCTGGGTCTTATGGAGGCATTTTTTTTCAGTTAAGGGAAATCCATTCAGATAACTCTAATTTGTGTGTCCTGTTGACATACTACTCCCTGGCATTGGGTGTACCTGTGTATAGGAGTACAAGTGCCTATGGAAACCAAACAGCATCTGATGCTCTGGAATTTGAATAACAGCAATTTTGAACCAATTGACATTGGTGGGTGCTCGGAACAGAACTGAGATCTTCTGTAAGAACAGCATAAATTTTTAACTGCTGAGCCATCTCCTTGAGCTGTATGCACAACATTTTGTATATCATTTATCTCTATGCCAAACATCTCCTTTTAGCTTTTAGATGGGTGTGTGCATGTGTGTGTGTGTTAGGAGTAGATGGTTAAATGGAAGCAGATGTGTTGTTAGTGTGAACCAACAGACTTACACAGTGTATTTGAGAGTTTGGAACACACACACACACACGACACACATAACTGCTATGCATGGATCTGTACACTGTAGGAGCAATTTTTTTATAATTTGTAGGAAAGGTATACAATTTCATATCCCAATCTAATTTTTTTACACAACATTTCCCTTCAAACCACAAATTACAAATTACACAAAAAACACAAATTACAGGACATACCCATCAACTGCTCACTTCTCACTGAGATTCCAGAGGCATCATCTTCTGTCTGATTCAATTTCACAGCCTGGCTCACACAGGAGGATGCTGTGCCTTGAGGAAGGTAGCTCTAAGTGTGAAACTTCCTGAGAGGAAAAACAATGGCCATGAGTGTCCAAAGGGTATAGAAGGAGTTACATACAGGTTTCATGAAGAAAGTGTGATAGGTTCTTTTTCTCATCCGTTTGGGAAGCCAGCAGCAACTCAGATTTGTCTAAGGTATAGTCAAGTTAAGGCAGAGACTAAGGCCGGCCTATTGATATTTCATTAGTAATTCTGACTGTTGTTAATAGTAAACAACCAGGCAAAGTGGCACATCCCATAATCAGTACACTCAGGGAGCAGAGAGAGAGAGGAGAATCTAGAGTTCAAGGCCAGCCTCACCTACATGAGACCCAGTTCTTAAAAACCACTCAACAAGTAAAAACAAAACAAGCTACTATGATTATGAGCCAATTACTTAATCTACTTGCTACCATATCAGCAACTCTGAGGAGAAATAGTTTCTGGTACACTAGGGTAATTGTGAGGTCAAAGTAAAATTATAGAAAAATCTAGTCTGGATGGAGGTTTTCCAATTAACAGAGAAATAATTATATTGGTTAATGGCATTTATTTTCTCACATGGTAACATTATCTTTGTTCTATATAATGTAACAGAAATTGTATAATTAGCCCGGCGGTGGTGGCGCACGCCTTTAATCCCAGCACTCGGGAGGCAGAGGCAGGCGGATCTCTGTGAGTTCGAGGCCAGCCTGGTCTACAAGAGCTAGTTCCAGCAGGACAGGCACCAAAGCTACAGAGAAACCCTGTCTCGAAAAACCAAAAAAAACAAAAAGAAAGAAATTGTATAATTAAATGAAAAAGTTACCCAATATCTGGACAAAATGCACACTGCTGTGAGATCCTAATTAACAACTAAATGACTGAAAGAGTGGAATCTGTTATGGAAAAACAGAACAAAATAAACAACAGTGATAATTTCACTTGTTTTAATATTATTGAACATATATGTAAGTTTTCATAAACACCTCTTTAATATTTAGGTGTACTCTAATTTTTATGTTTTTATTTTTTTTAATTTTTATTTTTCCATTCAATTATTTACACTTCCTTCCCTTCTCCCAATCCCCTCCCACTCTCCCACACCCCCTCCTCTCTCTCCCACCCTGCTTGAGAGAGGGCCAGGAAGCCTGCCCTGTGGGAAATCCAAGGCCCTCCCCCCTACATCCAGGCCTAGGGAGCTGTGCATCCATATAGACTAGGGTCCCAAAAAGCCAGAACATGCCTTAAAAACAAGTCCCATTGCCTTTATCAATGGCTTCTCAGTCAGACTCCACTGTCAGCCACATTCAGAGAGTCTGGTTTGATCACATGCTCATTCAGTCCCATTCTAACTGGATTTGGTGAGCTCCCATTAGAACAGGCACAGTGCCTCAGTTGGTGGACCAGCCCCTCGCTGTCCTAACTTCCTTGGCCATATTCTCCCTTTTACTGCTCTCCAACTGGACCTTGGGATCTCAGTCCATTGCTCTGATGGGGGTCTCTGTCTTTATCTCCATCCGTCACCGGACAAAGATTCTATGGTGATATTTGAGATAATCATCAGTGTGATATTGGGGCAAGGACAATTCAGACACCCTCTCCTCTGCTGTCCAAGGACCTAGCTGGGGACATTCTCATGGACACCTGGGATCCCTTCTAGAGCCAACTCTCTTGCTAACCCTAAAATGGATCCGTTACTGTACGTATCTTCTTCCCTGCCCCTGTATCTGCCCTTCTTCCTTCTCCACCCTCCCACTCCCCCAAGCTCTTTTCAGTCCTTCCCTTCTCCCTTCCTTCTCCCCTCTCCCTTTTCCCCAAACTCATCCTCTCCCCTAGCCCCCCACCATACTCACAGCTTTTGCCCTGCAATCTTGTTTGCTTCCAATTTCCAGGAGGATCTATATATGGGTTTTTGGGGGGTTCACCTTGTTATTTGACTTCTCTGGGCTTGTGTACTATGGGCTTAATGACCTTGGTTTATGACTAGAATCCACAAATGAGTGAGTACATACCAAATTCATCTTTTTGGGTCTGGGTTACCTCAGTCAGGATAGTGTTTTCTATTTCCATCCATTTGCATGCAAAATTCAAGATGTCATTGTTTTTTACTGCTGAGTAGTGCTCTAATGTATATATATTACACACCTACTTTATCCATTCTTCCATTGAGGGGCATCTAGGTTGTTTCCAGGTTCTGCCTATTACACATAATGCTACTATGAACATAGTTGAACAAATGCTTTTGTAGTATGATTGGGCATTTCTTGGGTATATTCCCAAGAGTTGTATTGCTGGATCCTGAGGTAGGTTGATTCCGAATTTCCTGAGAAACCGCCACATTGATTTCCAAAGTGGTTGCAAAAGTTTGCATTCCCACCAGCAATGGATGAGTGTTCCCCTTACTCCACATCCTTTCCAGCAAAGGCTATCATTGGAGTTTTTGATATTAGCCAATCTGACAGGTGTAAGATGGTATCTCAAAGTTGTTTTGATTTGCATTTCCCTGATCGCTAAGGAAGGTGAACATGACCTTAAGTGTCTTTTGGCCATTTGGACTTCTTCTGTTGAGAATTCTCTGTTCAGTTCAGTACCCCATTTTTTAATTGGGTTAATTAACATTTTAAAGTCTAGTTTCTTGAGTTCTTTATATATTTTGGAGATCAGACCTTTGTCTGTTGTGGGGTTGGTGAAGATCTTCTCCCAGTAAGTAGGTTGCCTTTTTGTCTTAGTGACAGTGCCCTTTGCTTTACAGAAGCTTCTCAGTTTTAGGAGGTCCTATTTATTCATTGTTGCTCTTATTGTCTGTGCTACTGGGGTTATACGTAGGAAGTGATCTCCTAAGCCCATATGTTGTAGAGTACTTCCCACTTTCTCTTCTATCAGGTTCAGTGTGTTCAAACTGATATTGAGGTCTTTAATCCATTTGGACTTGAGTTTTGTGAATGGTGATACATATGGATCTCTTTTCATTCTTCTATAGGTTGACATCCAGTTATGCCAGCACCATTTGTTGAAGATACTTTCTATCTTCCATTGTATACTTTTAGCTCCTTTATAGAAAATCAGGTGTTCATAGGTTTGTGGGTTAAAGTCCTGGTCTTCTGTTCAATTCCGTTTGTCAACTTCTCTGTTTTTAGGCCAGTACCAAGCTGTTTTCTTTACTGTAGCTCTGTAATAGAGTTTGAAGTCAGGCATGGTAAAACCTCCAGAAGTTCCTTTATTGTATAGGATTGTTTTGGCTATCCTGAGATTTTTGTTTTTCCATATAAAGTTAATTATTGTTCTTTCAAAGTCTGTGAAGAATTTTATTGGGATTTTGATGGGGATTGCATTGAATTTATAGATTGCCTTTGGTAGAATTGTCATTTTTACTATGTTGATCCTACCCATCCAAGAGCATGGGAGATCCTTTCATTTTCTGGTATTCTCTTCAATTTCCTTCTTCAATGTCTTAAAGTTCTTGTCAAATAGATCTTTCACTTCCTTGGTTAGAGTTACCCCCAAGATACTTTATGCTATTTGTGGCTATTGTAAAAGATGAAGTTTCTCTGATTTCCCACTCTGTTTCTCCATCCTTTTTGTATAGCAAGGCAACTGATTTTTTGGAGTTGATCTTGTATCCTGCCACATCACTGAAGGTATTTATCAGCTGTAGGAATTCTTTGGTAGAGTTTTTGGGGTCACTAATGTACACTATCATATCATCTGCAAATAATGAAAGTTTAACTTCTTCCTTTCCCACTCAAATCCCCCTGATCTCCTTATGATGTCTTATTGCTATTGCTAGAACTTCAAGCACTATGTTGAAGAGATATGGTGAGAGTGGACAGCCTTGTCTTGTTCCTGATTTTAGTGGAATGGCTTTGAGTTTCTCTCCCTTTAATTTAATATTAGCTGTTGGTTTGTTATATATTGCTTTTATTATATTTAGGAATGATCCTTTTTTCCCTAACCTGTTCAAGACCTTTATCATAAAGGGGTGTTGAATTTTGTCCAATGCTTTTTCTGCATCCAATGAAATGATCATATGTTTTTTTTCTTTCAGTTTATTTATATGATGGATTACATTGATAGATTTTCATATGTTGAACCAGTCCTGCATCTCTGGGATGAAGTTTACTTGATCATAATAGATTTTTTTTGACGTATTGGTGGATTCTGTTTTCCAGAATTTTATTGAGAATTTTTGCATCGATGTTCATGAGTGAGATTGGTCTGTAATTCTCTTTCTTGGTTGGGTCTTTGTGTGGTTTTGGAATCAAGGTGACTGTAGCTTCATAAAATGAGTTTGGCAATTACTCTTCTGTTTTTATTATGTGATACACATTAAGAAGTATAGGTATCAGCTCTTCTTGGAAGTTCTGAAAAAATTCTTTATTAAAACCATCTGGTCCTGAGCTTTTTTGGGGGGAGAGGTTTTTTACTTTGCAACTACAGTCCTCCCTCTCACCCCTACTCCCAACTGCCTCTCACCTTACCCCAGTTCAAACCCCATTCACATCTTTCATAGGGTAAGGACTCCCATAGGTAGTCAACAAAGTCTGGCCCATTAAGTTGAAGCAGGACCAAGTCCCTTCCGACTATATTAAGGTTGAGCATGGCATCCCACCATAGGGAATGGGCTCTGAGAAGCTAGCCCATGCACCAGGTATAGACTCTTTTCTTACTGCCAGAGAACCCTCAGATAGAACAAGCTACACAAATGTCTTCACATGTAGAGAGCCAAGTTCGGTCCCTTGGAAGATCCACAGCTGTTGTTCTAGAGTTCATGACTATCCACGAGCTTAGTTCTGGTTTCACTGTAGAATTCCCCATAATGATCTTGACCTCCCTTGTTCATATATTCCCTCCTCTTTCTCTTCGACTGGTTTGCTAGAGCTTGATTTGGTGCTTGGTTGTATATCTTTGCATCTGGTTCATCAATCACTGGATAAAGACTTTATGATAAAAGTTTGAGTATTCAGCAATCTGATTACAGAAGAAATTCAGTTCAGGAACCCCTTTTTACTATTGCTTAGATTTCTAGCTGGGGTCATCTTTGTAGATTCCTGGGAATTTCCCTAGTGCCAGGTTTCTTCCTAATCCTATAATGGCTTTCTTTATCAAGTTAACGCTTTCATTGCTCTTCCATTCCATCCCTCCTCCAAATCAAACATACAGTTCCCTCATGTTCTCATTCCCCCATCCACTCCTCTTTACTACCCCTCTTTGACTCCAATTTACCCAGGAGATTTTATCTAATTCCATTTCCCAGGGCAATCCAGGAAGCCCTCTTACAGTTCTCCTTGTTACTTAGCTTCCCTGGATTTGTGGATTGTAGTCTGGTTATCCTTTGCTTTACATCTAGTATCAATTTATGAGTGAGTTCTTATTGTGCTTGTCTTTCTGAGTCTGGGTTGTACTCTAATTTTAATGAGATACACTTCCATATAAAATGGGTATTTTTCATGAAGATTATACTTCCAGCTTTAGATGTACTAGAATATCAAACCTAATATTGCTACAGGAAATGGGTAAATTCCATTCATCAACTGAGCTTTTGAAACTTCATAGTTCTGATTTGATAGTCTAAGTCACTAAACAAAATAACAACCATGGAAAAGGACTGCTAATTCAGCAGTTCCAGACTTCTAACTAGGTGACTGAAATATATTACTTTTTCTTTTTCTTTTTTTTTCCTTGCTGATTTTTTTTATTAATTAATTAATTTAGTTATTAAAGATTTCTGCCTCTTCCCCGCCACCACCTCCCGTTCCCTCCCCCTCCCCCAATCAAGTCTTCCTTCCTCCTCAGCCCAAAGAGCAAGCAGGTTTCTCTGCCCTGTGGGAGGTCCAAGGACCACCCACCTCCATCCAGGTCTATTAAGGTGAGCATCCAAACTACCTGGGCTCCCACAAAGCCATTACATGCAATAGGATCAAGAACCCATTGCCATTGTTCTTCAGTTCTCAGTAGTCCTCATTGTCCATTATTTTCAGCGAGACCGGTTTTGTCCCATGCTTTTTCAGTCCCCGGCCAGCTGGCCTTGGTGAGTTCCCGATAGATCATCCCCATTGCCTCAGTGTGTGGGTGCACCCCTCGCCGTCCTGAGTTCCTTGCTCGTGCTCACTCTCCTTCTGCTCCTCCTTTGGATCGTGAGACTTCAGTCCAGTGCTCCAATGTTGGTCTCTGTCTCTGTCTTCTTTCATCGCCTGATGAAGGTTAATATTCAGGGGGATGCTTATATGTTTTTCTTTGGGTTCACCTTCTTATTTAGCTTCTCTAGAGTCACGAATTATAGTCTCAATGTCCTTTATTTATGGCTAGAAACCAAATATGAGTGAGTACATCCCATGTTCCTCTTTTTGGGTCTGGCTTACCTCACTCAGGATAGTGTTTTCAATTTCCGTCCATTTGTATGCAAAATTCAAGAAGTCATTGTTTTTTACTGCTGAGTAGTACTCTAATATGTATATATTCCATACTTTCTTCATCCATTCTTCCACTGAAGGACATCTAGGTTGTTTCCAGGTTCTGGCAATTACAAACAATGCTGCTATGAACATAGTTGAGCATATACTTTTGTTGTATGTTTGGGCATCTCTTGGGTATATTCCCAATAGTGGTATTGCTGGGTCAAGAGGTAGGTTGAACCTGACTTTCCTGAGAAACCGCCACACTGCTTTCCAAAGTGGTTGCACAAGTTTGCATTCCCACCAGCAATGGATGAGAGTGCCCCTTTCTCCACAACCTCTCCAGCAGAGGCTATCATTGGTGTTTTTGATTTTAGCCATTCTGACCGGTGTAAGATGGTATCTTAATGTTGTCTTGATTTGCATTTCCCTGATTGCTAAGGAAGTTGAGCATGATCTTAAGTGACTTTTGGCCATTTGAACTTCTTCTGTTGAAAAGTCTCTGTTCAGCTCAGTGCCCCATTTTATAATTGGATTGATTAACCTTTTACGGTCTAATTTCTTGATTAAAGAAAGAATATTAAGAGCTGCAAAGGAAAAAGGCCAAGTAACTTATAAATATATTACTTTTTCATATGTTGTGATGTCTTGGGTCTAAAAATAACTACTTTAGATCAGGTGTTAGGTCATAAAAATAATTTAGTTTTAAATGTATAGAATGAATTTACATGTAGAATTAAGATTTATAGATATAAATATACACATATACATGTATAAATATAACTTTTTATCATGATTTTATACTGTTTCAAGGTGAATATTGATTTAGAGAGTTCAACCATTCAATAGAATAAGAATTGACAAAATTATATAGGTCATGATGTTAGGACACCAGGCTTATTGTCGCTAATCTTCTGGGGATTCTACTGTCTCTGGCTCCCATCATGCACTAGTTTTATGTGATTGCTAGGGATGTAAACTCAAATTCTCATGCAGGCATGGCAAGCATTTATCCACTGAGTCATCTCCCGAGACCAAGTCTTCCATATTTTATAAATACCATTTTCTTTTCACTCAGGAACTTCCAAACATTACAATAATCAGTTGCATTAAAACAGACTCTGCAGTCATAAATAAAGACAGACTAACATCAAAGAAAATGAGATTATAAGAAATTGCTCAGCAGAAATAATGGAAATGAGATGACCTTGAAAACAGGCTTTAGGAAAGATTTTAAAATGACCAAAAAGAGTCTTCAAAATCTGAAATCTTAATTTAATTTTAATTACATAGAATAAGCAGAATAGCTATTTTATCTACAGAATATCTCTGGATGGTGACATGGTGAAACCATAAACTCACATGCTATTAAAAATTCACCAGCAAGCCATTGCATTATCATCTCTACTCCTTTAATGTCTGTCATTTGAGTAGGAAATGGCTATACAGGTTTGTTCCTTGCTGTGGATCTCAGAATTATGCAGTGAGAGCTCAGCCAGTACTTCAGAGGTCAATGCATTAGAGATGCAAATTTCATGATGATAGAATTTATTTAAGAAAGCTACAAGGGATGCCTTCACCAGAGATGCACATCTGATGGAGATACCTTATTTAGCAAGGTGATTAGGTGTTGTTGGGGTTTCTCTCAAACCAGTCCTTGTGCTACCTGTTTCCCACAATTGTTAAGTCCCAAAGAAATCACAGAGGTCTACATTAGTTTTAACCTAACTGGCCCATTAGCTCAGGCTTCTTATTAACTCTTATAACTTATATAGCCCATTTCCCCATTATTCTTATCTGTGTTAACCACATGACTCAGTACCTTCTTTCAGCAAAGTAGTCACATCTTGCTTATTCTGTGGCTGGGAAAAACTGCAGAGGAATGGGCTTCCTTCTTCCCAGAATACTCCTGTTCTAATTGGCCTGCCTCTATTTCCTGTCTGGTTGTCCTGCCTATACTTTGTGCCTGGCTACTGACCAATTAACATTTATTTAAAATATAATTGACAGAATACAATCGTCCCACACCAATAGGTATATTGCCTTCTGCATGTGCTAGCCATCTTCACTGCAGACTTCTTGTGTGAAGAGGTCTTTCCCTCACATTACAACTTGGGGAGTCTTTCCACAGCTCTATAGTGTGTTAATTTCCCCAATGGTATATGAAAGACCCTCGGGGAGGACCTTCCCTCAGGAGGAGACCCCTGAACCCAAGGAACAGTCAGAGACGACTGGTTGCAAATAGCAAGAGGTTTATTGGGTGTACACAGGTACCTGCGGGCAGCAAAGTCTTTCGGAGGACCTGCGCCCCTCAGGTTGGGCAAGGGGTCTTTTATATGGAAACGGGCAGGCAGAGCAGACATACAGAAGCAGAAGCATGGTTACAGGAATCCCATTGTTCAGTTCGAATGAGGTGATGGGTTCATCTGGGGACGAGTTCCTCGGGGACATGAAGATCTGATAATAGCTGACTTGGCCCTATCTAGGGCACATGTAGTTTTTTTCCCAGAACTGTTCATTCCCCTCCTAGGCCTGATGTATCCTGTTTGGCAGCCTAGGAGTACTGACTTTACCTTGAACTTACACTTGTTTGTGTGAAAGCCTTGCAAAATGGCATTACAGCAGCTAAGCTGGGGTCTTTCAGTATACTGGATGACTGTCCCAGCAATGCTTGATTCTGACAAGAAAGTAATCACAGTCAAAACCCTTACTCTTTCAACCAGGTTCTTATATAAACTGAGAAGTCTGCCCTCCTGCAATGATCTTCCTTGGCAGGCTGTTATTCAGTATTAGTGTCTATGCAAAGAGACCCCTATTGAGACATTCACAGATGCCCAAGGAAAAGAATTACAGTGTATTTGAAACTTTTGAGCCTAAGCTCTCAGAGCGATAGAGAACAAGATGTCGTGGATTCACTCTGCCAGCATATAGGACAATGCTGTCTCAAGCTATACTCATCATAACCTTAAAGCATACCTATTTTTTGTTTGTCAGTATGTTAACTAAAGCTCCATGTCTCACTGTATACCCCTACCCTCTGTTCTCAGTCTCCCTTCTGTAACCTTGGACCCTTATGTTACCATGGCAATGACTCTGCCTTTATTGCTGAGACTTGGAATGTGCTTCTGACCAATGAGAGCTATTCTTATAACACTTTTATTTTTTTGCTTCAAGTCTCTGGAGGAGAGAAATTTTTGAGACCAGAATAAAAGAAGAAGCTGGAGGAAGAAACTAAGAGGGATTACAAGTAGGACAAGAGAGAACTTTTCAGACTAGAATAGAAGAATACTAGGAGGGATTAGAAGTAGGAGAGGACTATTAGGGCAAAAACAGAATAATAAAGAACATGACTTTCAGAATTTGTGTGAAGTTACTATAGAAAACTTGCAACAACCTCTTTCACTCCTGAGAACCATTTCACCTTTGGAACCCTGGGTAGGAGCTGGAGCAGGACTCTTAGGCCCTACAGTTCCAAACCCACTTTCATTTTTTTTTCGTAACCCATTAGGGAGAACCAGAGATCCTCACATAGGCATTTGTGGAACAGTAACCACTGGAGCATGAGTAAAATATTTTAAAATATTTTATTTTCATCATTTTTAAATATAGTGCACCAGAACAAGGTTTTTATCATGACATCCCATAAATATAAACCCTTATACTTTGCTATATTCACTTCAACCAACCTACAGATTTCCTCATGATATCCAAACAGTGCCAATATTAATTTTCACTTTCAGTATTTATTAATTTGCTCTACATTTAAATTTTTCACAAGAAGTAGAGATAAAGAATAAAGCACAAAGATAATCCTGGCAAATGGAAATACTTACAGATAAAACTCCCTTGTTATAAAAACCTGCTCAGGTATTTAATCTCCAGGAACTATTTAAATTTTCAAAGATATAATGTTGGATTCCTCAAGAATGCCTCCTAAAAATGAGTAAAGAATATTGCCCCAAATTCAAAATTAATTGACCCAAATGAAAGACAACTGGTGTTACCACATAATGTGAGAGGAGTGCTCAGTAGTAACACCAGGGGGAGTCTAAGTAGACGCTTTCGTCAGAACTCATACACTAGGGAAAATATCACTTTTTCAACAAGTACTTCTGCTTTTGATTACTGTGATAACCAAAGTTACATTTTGTCTTAAACACTGTGCTTAGTATCCATGAAACAAAAATGCCCCAGATCTGCAAGGCCCGTGTCCAAATACAGATCATTCCTGAAATGCTGGAGGTTATTGCTTATGGAAGACAGCTCGTCACATGTTTTCACACACACCCTAAAAAGGTTTCTGGACCCTACTGTGCAAAATGTGCTTGATCACAGGTGGGTGGGAGATTCATGGACAGGAAATACAACAGGATGTATGTTTGCCCCTTATTGGGTCTGATGGGAATCACAGTGAATTGTGGATTTTGCTTCTTAAGTTTCTCAATCTATGACTTGCAGCCATTTCCTGGGAACCCTTAGATGGACCTAGCCAGAGAATCCATCATCATGGACAGTATTTAACTAAAGATTGCTTCAAATTTGTCTTTGAGTTGTAGTAATGGTCTTATTCTCAACTGTTAGGATTAACAATACCTATGTATGGTAGCAAACGTCACAATCACTATTGTTAACTCATAGCTCAACCTCCAGTCTACACCAGTGGTGAGGATGGAATGTCACAGGTCCTAATTTTTTTCAGTGTTTGAGTTCCGATATACATGCATGGTACAGGATTCACTTTTATTCACTGATACAATTCTTTCTCACATCCTCAGTCTGTTTCTGTCTTTATCATCTTTTTCTCTGACTCAGTCTCTCTCTCTCTCCCTCTCTCTCTCTCTGATCCTCCTCACCACCCTACTTTTCCACCAATAAGCCATAGTTAATTGTTATTACTAAAGGAGCAATATTATCCATTGTACCCCATATATCTGATTAGAGACCAGTACTTGAAGGTTAAGATTCTGCACAAATTCATGTTAATAAAAGATGAAAGTTGCCAGTTTGGTTTCACTTACAAATTATCAGCTCTTATGTGTCATTCAATGTGTTCTCATTTATCTCATTGAAAATAATCACATAAAATATCAAATTACTTATGGTTGTTCAAGTTTTCAGTGTTTCAACTGCTGACATCACTTAAGTTAATAACAGGTGTATGACTGCTCCCGTGCTGAGGGGATCCGGAGAGCCCACCTTTTTGTCTGCCAGGTCCTTGGAACCGGCAAGAAACCCTGCTCCCATGCTGGGGGAGATCCAGAGACGAATAGATGGGCAGGTGCCAATGCAAGAATTCCTCCAACATCTTGAAAAGCAACATGATAACACCATAATCCAGCAAACACACAACAGGAGGACTTGAACATCCTAACCCATAACAGGCGTATGGAAAACACCACATATGGCAAATGGAATAATCACAAAACCACCAGCCTCATTCTGTAAAACAAACTGCAAGCTACTTTAAAAAGATGAGAAAGAATTCACAATGATTTTGACCATTTTGATCCTGTACAAGTAAGAAAACAACAATAATCCATATTTAATTCTAGGTGAGTGTTTACTTATAGTTTTTTTCAGTTCAATAAATAACACCATGGTGTAATATGTCTTACCAGCCCCCCTGCAAAAAACATAAAGTTTGCTAGTCATTTTTATTTGTTTTACTTTAATAAATTTGATTCCAAGTCTCCCTCATGCTTTTAAATCAGTACATGCCCAGGTAGGTGTTTATTCCAAATACTTAGCAATATATAAAGTTGTTTGTTTTCTGGCTAGCCCATTTTCTCCATTAAAAACAAGAATATTCTTCTCTTATTGATGAATCTATTTCTTTTATCCAGTAAAACACATGGCCTAAGATGTGAAAGATGAACCAAAACACCTTTCTACGCTTGTCTTTGGAGTTCCTCTGCCCCTCAGGCACCAATGAGCACAGCAGCAATGGGAGCTCCTCCCTGGCTCTGCTGCAGACAGAATTCTATGTGGCTTCTCCGACACCTGCCCTGTTGATAATGGCCTTCAGCATTTTCTCCTCTGAATGACAACCTGAACCCAACAAAACAATGGGACTCTATTGCTCTGGTGTTTTTATGTTATTTGACAAAAGTGAAGGTACCTAAAAATGCTTAGCAGGGTCACAAACCTGATGATTTGGAATAATCAAGGATATTATCCTGAGAAGTTGTAATGACAGGGAAGTCTTACGATTGAGATAGAGCCCTTCCCCTGAGGAGCAGAGAACTGAACTAATGGAGCCACTGAATGGATAAGGAAGATGTGGTACATTTACACAATGGAGTACCACACAGCAGAAAAAAATAATGGCATCTTGAAATTTGGGAGCAAATGAATGGAACTACAAAACATCATATTGAGTGAGGTAACCCAGACCCAGAAATACAAATATCATATATACTCACTCATAAGTAAGTGACTTTTGAACACAAAGCAAAGAAAAACCAGCCTACAATCTCAGAGAACTTAGACAACAATGAGGACTCTAAGAGAGAAATACATGGATCTAATCTACATTGGAAGTAGAAAAAGACAAGGCATCCTGAGTAAATTAGGAGCATGGGGATCATAGTAGAGGGCAGAGGGGAGGGGAGAAAAATATATATTTCACTTTTCCATACCCACGCAAGTGCTTATTGATTAGGACCATGCTAGTGAACTGCAGCGAAGCCCACATTCCACACTGGGAGCTGTCAGCACACATCCCTGAAGGCAGAATATTATATGAGGGATTTTCAGTAAGCATATGTGATTTTAATTGTCCTACAACATGATTCCTACTGGTTTACCAGACTTCCTACTGACACCGTACAACCAGACAACCATAAGCTCCAATTTGTGTCAAAAAAAAAAAAAGGTTAAAAATGTTACCTTTTCCCATGTGAACTTAACAGTGGGAGAGCTGAGTGGTTACCATAGCAACGGAGGTAACAGGAGCTAAATGAGCTGACAGCTTCCACTGGAGACTGTAGAGGGCTAGCTCTCCTAGCAGAGGTGAAGAGAAATAGTTCCCAGGCACAAGTTCTCTCTCCTTGTCTTTGGACTCAAGGCTCTGACATCAAACATTATTCAGAGTCTGTTGTGAAAAACACAAATTCATGCCCTAGTAGATTCAGTCTGTGTCGACTTTCTCTGCAGATGTTTTTTCTTCTTAGGCTGTCCATCTCCCAACACGAAATGAGGTAGGATTTCAATCTCTCACACTGTAAATTGCAGAGGCTGTGGACTTAACTGCTCAGCATGCAGCTTCGTGGTCCAGCTGTTATGGTGCACACCCATTATCCAACCACTTGGGACGTGGAGTCAAGAGGATCAAAGTTCTAGTTCACCCTTGACTCACAGTCAGTTTGAGAATAACACAGGTTATGTTAGATCCCGTCTGAAAACTCAATCATGAAGTTAGTCAACAAACTAAAAAATAAAAAAATAAAATAAAAAATAAAAACAAACCTTACCCTGAATCAATGCCTATCTCACCCACTGCTGCTCTGTGAGGTTGGAGTGTTCTCATTAACAGACACTTCGCAATAAAAGGGGACAAAATTTGGGTCCAAAACTCCACAGGAAATCGGCATAGGAAATTTACATGTGTGGAGCTGGAATGAAACTCTTTGCCAAAATATCTCTGCTGTTGTGGAGAGAGGAAGACAGTAATGGATCCCTCAGAAATGTGTGCAGGAAAAGTAATGAGATGAAGAACCTACTGGAACTATCACTGTTCAAGTACACATGGACATTCCTCTGTCTCCTTACAATTCACTGCAGAAGTAACCTTTTCCCACGTTCCTATCCGCCATTTGTTGACTTAACTGAGCGCATACGCAAGTGTGTGGGCACTGTATCATTATTTATTGATCTCACTCCCATGATGAGTCTATCTTACACATTGATCCATAAAATCACATTTGAGGATTTTATCACTTCTGATCTAATTCATAATATATTCAAGATATAATTGTTCTTGGGTTATTTTGTGAGTGTTTATCCTATATTAATAACTAATTCATCCAGATTTCACAAAACACAATCCTTTTCATTGCACAAAACCAACACATACTCCTAGAATAGTGAATGGTAGATTTCCTGTGAGTGACATGATTTCTGGTATTTTAAACTTCTTGTTCCAACAGACATATCATAGTGTCAAAAGCATGGATATACTACACTCAACCTGATCTTTGTAACTGCCAGGGGACAGCACACTGTTTGGCTTTGATAAGCTATCTACATGCTGCTCTTTGACTTTATCTACAAATGACTCTTCTTTTTAGTTACTTTGAAATCTACTTTCTTAAGACCTTATCTGAGTTTATAATTTATGTAAAGGTCAACTGAGGGCTATTGGCCTGAATTTAAAATTAAGTTTATTATTCCTAAGTGGTTTGCTGTACCACTCATTAATCTGTTCTGTATTCTTTTTTCACTTTTGATTTTTTAATGTAGCCACTTTAATTTTTTCATTATGTTTTTCAGGTATCTGAAAAAATATGAACCAATCTGTGATGTGTTACACTTTGTTTAGCTACTCTTTTGTTCATCTATAATAAAATTATTCTAAAGATATCTTATTATAAACTAATTTTGCATTGTTTTTGTTTTTGAAGCAGTTTCAGAATCTATCATTTTAATTTTCAGTGTTCTTCATCTTTTATCTGCTTTTCTCTGCTTCCTGAATAGACCTGGTGTTGAGGGCATTTAGGCTCCATGCTTCTTCTTACAGTTTGTAGTAGGTTGAAGATTTAAAAACTAGATCTGACATCTTCATACCTCTATAGACGCCTGCTAATTGGGATTCTTTTTCTGTCACGAAACAGATTAGGAATGTTTTCTATTCATTGAATTTCATGTTAGCTTTAATAGTAATATTATATTTCCACGACTTTTCCTTCTTAGGTGGATTATTTTAGGCTCTAATAGAAAGTCTTGACCATTTATAGCCAATTCTACTTAAAATAAGGAATGTAACTCTAAGTTTTATTCTGTCTCGGGGGTGTAATAAAGGAACAGACATTTTCTCCAATTTAGCTTAAGATTGTTACTTAGCTTCTCAGTCTCTCAGGAGCTTCTTTTTATTCTTAGTTGGAAAAATATTAAAGTAAGAAAAGTGTTTCCACACCTGATCATTTTGAGTGACTTCAAGTGTGCCTAGAAATAAATGCCAAGTAAATCTCTTACCTTCTAATGTTCTCAAACATAATTTTTATTTCTTTTCATGCTTCAATAGCTGTTCCTAGTGAGTGGATTGTTCAAGCGAAGTTATTATGTTGATTCTAAATCTATTATCATGCACCTCTAAATAACTTTGGATCAATCTAATTCTATGGAAACATAACTACTGCAACTTATGGCTGTTGGTTCTGAAAGGCTAAAACACATTTCATTTTAATCACCATACATTTCTGATATAACAACTTATATATCAATTAGCAAAGGATGAGCAATTATTGTTAATAATATTTGATCTGTAAACAAGAGATTAAAGAACATGTATAGTAAACATTGCTTAAGAAAGAATATTAAATATCTTTTATTAAAACCTTCCCGAGTGAGCTGTGTGCATTAGCCCATGTCTCTATTCCCAGCCACTAGCCAGGCTACAGGAGTATTACAACCATAAGGCCAGCCAGGGCAGCATCACAGGACTGTCTGTGTAAAGCAATAACATACAAGAAAACAAATGATATAGCACAATGGTACAGGTCTTGCACTACATACAAAAACACTTGGATTTGATTTCTCTTCACAAGCACCTGTCCCTCTAACGGGTTCCCTACTCAATAGTAGAACAAGCACTTGATAGACACACACTCAAAATATTGAAAGAGGGAGTCCAAGACAGAAGATGAGTCTCCAGGGATAGCCATGTTACATTAGCCTGAGAGAGGATTAGGAAGAATGGACTCGGAGGTGGCTGCTAGAAGGCAGTGTGCAGAAAGATGGGGAGACAGAGATCTGGGAATGAGATGACAACTCATCTGTGTGTATATGGAAGGACTGAAGAGCATTATGAGTTTGTGAAAGCAAGGAACAAGAGCACAATCAATTACATCTGAGATTGAGTCATGACAACAGAGAGTAATCTAGATACCAGAGTTGGGTCGAAGCTATTAGGTTTAGAGCAGCCACAAGTCTGACGTATAGTCAAATCAACAAACAAAAATAGAGGATAAAACACATGATGGGAAGATGCCTTTATCTAAGCACATACATCAGAGTTCCGATGTTTTTTCTAGTTTTGTACTTGTTTCTTTGTGTATGTTTGTTCTGCTTGTTTACTTCTTTGACAATGCTTCCCTTTGTAGCACATGGTTGCTTACACTCACAAATCTCCTTCCTTAGCCTCCTCGGTGCTAGGGTTCCCGGCATGTGCTATGGTGACTACAGGATTTCATTCATACTAAAAGAACATGAAGAGGGATTGGAGGTATTTGGTGAACATTTGGGAAGCTCTGGGTTTCACTGTGCTGGGAAAGTAGGACTAACATTTGATTCTTTTTGAAACCAACCTATCTCTGGCTTTCTTTTGGGATAGTACTGATGTCTAGTACAAGCAAATGAGGATGAGTAAGTCTTGAAAACTTCCAGTAAGACCAGAAGAGAAACCAGGGTCTCTTTGGGTGTCTTTTAATGAGGTAATGTGCAATGTTATGTCAGTCATGAAGAATTCCATTGATGTAATTCCAGTTAATATGTACTGAATCAATAACTGTCAATCTACAAGGTTACAATCTACAGGAAGGTTACACTAGAAACGAAGGGCCAAATATTGAAATAAACTCAACAGCGTAATCCCAACAGTATTGGCAAACCTGTCTTGTAAAAGAATTATATTAAAAGAAAATGTACAATTGCCAGCTCCAGTCATGAATACAGAATTAGTGTTTATCGTCATTAGTGTCTCTGTTGTTTCCAACCAACTGTGATTTGTAGTTCTCACCTGCCTCACTATAGCCTCAGAAATCATAAAATGGCCTCCTCCTGCTGACTAACAGCAGGCTTTACTGATTATAACATTATGATGCATAATGTAGACATGATGAAGTTATTTTTTGAATAGATTGTGTTTATTGATTCCATAACTTGTTTCCCCCTGGTCTTTACCGGATGCTTATAAAAGACTTGCCCACCCAATGCATTCATCAGCTGTCTAGTTCTATGTTAGTTCTAAAATAATTTCTTACCTAAATGCTTTGACTAAGTTAATACATTCTTCTCATGGAAAATGTGTTTTCTATAGTCTATCTATAAAACTCATTAAATTTAATTTAAAATATATTTAATCTTAGTAGATTATGGATCTGCCAAGATGACTCAGTCATCAAGATAATTTACCGCTCTTGTAGAAGACTTAGGTTGGTTTTCTAATCCCAGAGAATCAGATGCGTCTTTTGGCTTCTGAATTTTCCAGGCATCCATGTGCTGCACATATACACCTTCAGGTAAATGGTCACAAACATAAAAATAAAATACATAAATCCAAAAATATTTAATTTAAGTAAAATATAAATAGCATGAATTTTACAGTCTGTGATAGTAAATAAGGTTGTCTAATTGATCATTTCTAGAGTCCCTTAAAATATGTGCCACTGGGCATGCTTCTGAGGGCTTACATAAAGTATGTTAGTCTCTAGCATGCTTGGGAGAAGTTATCTGAAGAAGGTGAATCTCTCTAGCATGCTTGTGAGTGCTTACATAAAGGAGGTTAGTCTCTAGCGTGTTTGTGAGTGCTTACATAAAAGAGGTTAGTCTCTAGCATGGTTGGGAAGGCTTATCTTGATTAGGTTAACAGAGATGGGAAGACCCACCTGCAATGTAGGCAGTACCATTCATGGGCTAGGATCCTTGGACAGCACCGTTCATAAATCTTTGGGAAATAAAACATGAACACAGAGCTGAACAACAGCATCTCTTTCTGCTTCCTGATTGTGAAGGAATGTTACCAAATCCTACCTCAAGCTCTCCTGTCACCATGACATCCCTGCTGTGACCTTCCTCTATAAACCAAAATAATCCCCACCTTCCTTAATTAGCTTTTAGTTTAGCATTTTTCTGACAGTGATGAAGTGCACAACTGACACAGTTTATCAGTTTTATAAGTGTAATTCACTGACAGTAAAATGGTTATGCCGAGAGTTACCGTCATTTCTTTCAAGACTCTAATCATAAAGGATAACACTGTAATTTGACATAGATTACATTACAGTTCTACTATCCCCTGTGTACCAGCTCTGGTACATTCTAATTTCTGTCTGAACCAACGAGGCTCTTCTCACTCCACCCTCTAAGCATTCTGTTTTTATGACTGACTGATTTTACGACCCTGAGGTTTTATTCTTGTTATCCTATATCCAAACTGCTTGGGAAGCCACAGCTGTGAGCCTGTTCCTTTTTAACTAAAGGTCAGGGAGTTTGAGCTTATTTTTGCTCTTTCAAATTTGTTGACAAAACGTGCAGACACAAACAAGAGGTCTTGAACTAGGGTGTGGTTAATTAGCATTTTGAGCACAGAGGTGGAAATGTTCCACCTGGACCAAGGTCAGAGCATTCAAGTCTACTCCTTATATCTGTCAATGAAGTGTGTTGCCTCCCCCATCCCCATTTGGAGTGAAGTATATAAGCATGTGAAAAACAAATGTGAGTGGTTCAGTATTCACTGAATGTCCATCCTGATGCTGTTCTGTGTTTCTGTCTCTTATTTCTCTCATATCTCTGTTCCTTTCATTTAGTAATTCTAATCCTCATGTTCCTAGCCTAGAACACGTAAATTTCCTTGAGGCTGGAGCTTGACAGATGTCACCCCAACATGTGGCTTCTAACAGAACTTCTTTCCTTTAACGGATGGGCACTTTTCATGCAGACACCACAACTGCTTATACTGGTATCTGCTAATAACTTCTCGAGTTTGTTTTACCAGGTGTTTAATTTTGGGTAATTATTTGATGCAGTAATTCACCTTCTTATTGGCCATAAAACCCCTGCAGTTCTGATTAAACACCAGCACTACTGCCCCTTGGGCATCTTCAATACATCTACACCATTTATAGAACTTAGAATGTCCCCAACCCATTTGTAAAAGCTTTCCTTTCTCACAGCCTCCTTCAATGCATCCTTTGATGTTGGCTTATATGGCAGAACTCTGTTCTTTAGGCATGCTATGTCTATTGACATCTTGAAATGAGAATAGTTCAGCTAACCCACAGGACATCATCAAAGACTAGGCCTACCTCGATGCTCATTTACAAAAAGTAATACCATGAACTTCCAGTCTCTCCCTTCCATATGTATCCTACTATATGAAAGTGGTCATGAGACAGGTGCTAGAATATAGAGAAGGTAGAGACTTGACTGGGCATTCATCCCATTGATGCAGCTCCCACAAGACTGTCACAAGAACTGGAGTGGAATTTCTGGTCAAGTGCTCATTTTTTCAACCATTTTGTTTTCCTATAAAGTACCCCTCACCCAGGTTCCCATAAGTAAATATAGTTTATAATCCATCTACTTATAAGGAACCTCAGGAGGCTCACTGGCTCACCAAGTTGGCTTGCCTAGAAATGTTGCTTGAGCATGTCCCTGATGCTTGAATTGGAAGGAAAACATATTTGTTCAATATCCCCAAAGAATAGAACAAGATCTTATTTCACCGTATGCTAATACTAGAAATTAATTCCCTTGAGGAGTTAATCTTGGCAGGAAGTTAGAGCCGTCTACTAATAAAACAGCATCTCTGTCTCTCTCTGTCTCTCTCTCCTCTCTCTCTCTCTCTCTCTGTGTGTGTGTGTGTGTGTGTGTGTGTTTATTGTGAGTGTGTCTGATGGTCTATCTGTTTCTATTTTGTCTATCTCGATCTTTGTCTCTGTCTTTCTCTTTGTGTAAGTATGTGTCTGTCTGTCTCTTTCTATCTCTGTCTCTTTCTGTCTGTCTTTCTATCTTTGTCTATCACTCTCTGCTTCTGAGAGGGCATAAAAAATGAGCATATAAAGAACCAGAGCTCACCAGACTCTTTATTTTCAGGTACCTTGATTTTAGACTTCAAAAGCCTCCAGAACCTGGAGAAATTAGTGTTGCTTGCTCTCAAGTCATCTAGCATATAGGATTTTGTCACCACAGTCTGAGAATTCTAAACAGTAAAAGTGAACACTCTTGAGGGTACCAGGCAGAACAAAAAGGACATCAAAGACAGGGACGCAAATCAGACCCTATGCATGTATAACACTCATCCACTAGACCCCTGAATGCACTTCTACACTTTCTGGCTTTTAAGTTTATTTCATTTTCTGCATTGATGTAGTCTGTAAGGATTCCATCCTACTGACTTTATTTCTTCTAGATTTATTTCTTCTAAGTCTTTACTTATTTATATCATCTGTCCTTTGTTTCATCATTTCCAACCTTCAGCATGTAAAGTTGAAAAATATTGAATAATTAATGTTATATTAAACATACTTTTCATACTTTTTGTTTCTAAAGTATTGATAATCCTTAGTTTGGTAATTTGATGATGCTTAATTGGCAATTTTTTTCTATTTTTAGTTTAAAAATAAATTATATGTATATAAATATATTATTTTAATATTTATTCTTAGTTTAGTATACAACACATTTATATGCAGTTTATTCTTATGACATGATATATATGGTTTTTTGTATTTTCTGTTAGTGTATGGAATTTTCCCATTAAAACAAAAATTGAGATTATAATTTTGAATATATACATATATGGCTAAACAGGGAATGAACATGACAGCATAGCTATTAGGGAACAATCATGTATCTTCTTATCCTTTGCAGAACATTTTGTCCTTATGTGTTATTGATTTGAAACAGGAAGTTGTGCTACAAGTCTCTAATCATTAGAGACTAGAATCAGATATGCTTTGTCTAGAGTGGGCTAAACAAACATATGTGTTCTTTAGGAAATGGTTCACAAGAGCAAACTCTAGGCCATTGATTCTAAACTCTGTTCAAAATCAATCCACACTCCCATCAGTGAAAGTGCTCATTTATTGCTTTTTCAACCTTGTTTACATGGTTTATAATAGTACAGAGACAGAACATTAAACTAGAGATTGTGCAGTCTCGGTATACACCATTAATGCCTGCACTCTCGAGGAAGAGCCAGGAGAATCTCAGTGAGAGGCCAGGCTGGTCTATATGATCAACTCCAGGAAAGCCAAAACTACATAGAGACACTGTCTCAATGTAGCTCCAGCCCTAAGAGGCACAGAAAGTACTCATTTTGATTTGCTTAAAAGGGAAAGCTTTGATCTCCCTTGTTTGATCCTGTTCATCTACAATGAACCACAGCTCTCCAGTGGAAAATTTACCTTCAAATACAAGGTATTAGTTATGAATGGTAAAATTCTGATAGATACCTGGTTTGTCTGAAAGGTAAAACTCATAAACATCAACCATCTATGTACAAACTTTCATAGACAACATAGGTTCCTTCAGAAATAAATTAGAAGACTTAAATCCCTTTTCTTCTTCCAATTTTTATAGCTTATTATTTACAGTACTTTATCGCTCTTCCTCTCTTCCTTCAAACCCACTCAAATTTCACTCACCCTCTTCCTAGTCAAATTCATAACCTTATTTTCTTTATTATTCTTTAAAATTTAGTTTCTTTTTTATTCAACATAGATAATTTTCTCATTCGATGTAATATAAATATAGAATTTTAGGGTAAAAGGGACAACTAGAGCCAGAAACCAACCAATCACTGAGCACTCTGACTTCAGACCCAGAGTCAGAGAAAGAAACACACCCTGGATTTGAGACCTGGGACAGGAAGACAAACATCTTTATCCCTGAACTCAGAGCTAAAGACATGTGCCCTGGCTCTGAAACTAGTATCAAAGAAACACACTTTGTCCCTAGAATCAAAGCCAGTGAATGAAATATGCCTTGGTCCTAAGATTAGAGTCAAAAAGCTAAAAAAGACCAGTGAAAGAAATACAGTTTGGTCATGAAGTCAGAGCCATCTCTGCTCCTGACCAGCTAAACTGACCAATCCTGAGCAGGTAAAGACTAACCAATCTCCCTTTGCCCTGGGAAAAATCCACCTCTTCAGTTAAGAGCTATCATTATTACACACACACACACACACACACACACACACACCGGCAGGGGCAGTCACTATCCTGGACTACTCCTTCCCAAATAAATCTCTTTCTCAAAAGAGTCTTGGGTGACAACTTTTATTCACTGGCACAGAACAGAAGAACCTGGCTGGACATCCCTTAGGAGACTGAACTGATAAACCTTTCTGAGATGCTTCCTAGGGGGCCTCTGCAAGGCTGAGCAGAACAGAAGAACCTTGCTAGGATGCTTCCTAAGGGGGCTGCCAAGGCCCATGGGGAGGGATTAACTTTTCGCTGGAGCTGGAGGAGATGGCTACATTTATGCAGGGTGTTAGCAGAGGAAACATCTTGAGCCAGATAAGATAGCTCTTCTAAGATGCTTCTGTAAGGTAATAGAGCAGAACTCAGCTGTCCCAGCTCTCCGGGGGAAGAATAGAATCCCCATATCCTATGGGGAGCCCATCCCCAACTGCACCCTAGCTTCAGGTACCCTGGCGTTTCTGTAGTCAGGATACCTTTCCTCCAGGGCTGAGATGTTCTATTACCGCTCCACCCTCTGAAGCTGTCCTATTGCAGCTCCAGCTTTTAGAGCTGTCGTATTGCAGCTTGACATCCCCTATCAGAGCTATACTATTGCAGCTGATCACTTTAGAGTTGTTCTATTGCAGTTCTACCCCTCTAGATCTGTTCTGTGGTGGCTCTAAGTATATCTTGGCTTCCCAATAAGTCGGGATATCCTAATACCACTACTGTACCACATTAGTTGTTCTAAAGTGCCTTGTTATCCTAGTGTTGAGTTCCATCTGTAGGGTTCCCTGTGATCTTGGAGGAGGGATTTGGTAGAGACACCTCATTTAGTGATTTGTGTTCCAAGATCTCTCTCTCTCTCTCTCTCTCTCTCTCTCTCTCTCTCTCTCTCTCTCTCTCTCCTTACTGTCTGACTATGAGTGTCTGCATTTTTCCCATTTGCTGCAGGAGTAAGCCTTTCTCATGACGGTTGAATAAGGCACTAGTCTATACGTATAGCAGAATATCATTAGGAGTCATTTTAGTTATTTAACTGTTGCTTTTTTAAGACCAGTAATAATTGACTTTACTATATGTCTCTGGGCTATTTAGTTCCTGGTCCTTGGTCACCCAATCAGAGTCAGGTATGGGTCCCCTCTCATGGCATGGGCAGTAAGTCAAATCAGAAATTGATTGGTTACTACCAAAGTATTTGTGCCAATATTGCCCTGGCATATTTTACAGGTGGAACAGGTTGAAGATTGAAGGTTTTGTGGTTTTATTTGTATTTATATTTCTCTTTTGGCAGCCAAAAGAGTATGTTTCCATATCAAAGCCACTAGAACATGAGGGTGAAAGTTCTATGTAGGCACCAGCTGGACCACTTCATAGTCAATGAGTTGTGTGACTGTTGTCTTCAGTAATGGGTTCTTGCTGTCAGTTTGTGAAGAGAAGACTGGGCTTAAAATAAATTCTTTTAAAAAATTCAAAGACTAGGGCTGAAGAGATGGAACCAGTTAAGAGCACTCGCTGCTTCATCTGAGGACTTGTGTTTGATACCTAGCACCCACCTGAAGGATAACAACTATGTATAACTCTAGTTCCCAGGGATTTGGCATCTTTTAATGGGCTCTGAGTGCACCAGAGTAAGCCTATGATACACAGACCCATATACAAAAACCCACTAATACACAGAATATAAAATAATAACTATTTGACATCACATTCTTATAATAATTTATTATTATAAAAATTGTCTAAGCCAAATGGCAATTTCAGTGGTTAACCTCATACTTGTTAATAATTTTTAATCTTGGTTTCTGATGCCCTGTGCCATACAGCAAAACAATGTCTTCCTGTAGACAGGCTGTCCATGCAATTGAAGTATGTCATGAAAATAGTCTCAAGTGGGATCGCAATCTGTTTTGGCATTTTTAAATAACAAAATAGAGGTGCTTGAAATATGAAATTTAGTCTAATGAACTATAAAAATGATTACTGGTAGTTAGCAGAACCTCACATTCATAGTACTTAAGATTGTTTCCAAACACTCATCTATCATTGGGCAGTGATTCATCTTGTTCAAGAGTTTATTTCATTTTAGGTATTTACATAAAAAACTGCATTAACAGAACAGTCACAGAAGGCTCTACATGGCTGCATGTTTTGGTAGTGTTAAGGTTCACAAGATGAATTAAATTCACAATTTATTTATCATAATTGCTCACATAATTTAGTACAATGAATAAAAAAATTCCCGCATCCTAAAAGTGGCTTTATTTCTGACTCTAAGTTTGAGGAATTCTGAAGTCCTGCAGAATCAGTCCTCTTGTTGCATTTTCTACACAGCCTCATCTTAGTTTGCAATTCATTTCATTTTCTTTGAATAATATAATCCTGCACTTTTCCTTTCTTCTTTCTGAGGTCCACTGTGGAAGTTTGACATAGAATGGGAACATACTCAGCGATCTCTATGTTGTCATTTTTCTTGATGTTTTAACAAAAGGAGTGGGAAGGGCAACAAAGATGATGAGCGCACTAGCTCGGGCAGGTGTGTGGATTGCTTTCGTTGTTTTCATTTTATATGGTGATTATATCAATTATGAAAGCTTATCTATTTATTTAAAAGTATTACATTCCAGAGAACTCTTTTGTTTATATTCAAAAGACCTTAAAGGTATAAAAATAAAGAAATTGATACAGAATAGAAACAAAAAATAGGTTCTGAAGGTGTTAGGGACACAGAAAATTTCTGGTAAGTCTTCGGTTACGGTATCCATTCAAAAAGATTAGGTTCCCAAAAAGCCAGTATATGCAGTAGAGATAAATTCAGGTTCCTCTGACAGTGGCCCCTCAGTCTGCCCCAACCATACAACTGTCAGCCACGTTCAGAGGGAGTAGTTGGTCCTATGCTTGTTCCTTCCTAGTCTGGCTGGAGATGCTGAACTCCCATTAGCTCAGGTAGACTGTTTTAGTGCTTGTACCCATCATGGTCTGGACCTCTTTGCTCATGTTCTCACTTTTTCCACTCTTCAACTGGATTTTTGGAGCTCAGTCCAGTGCTCCAATGTAGGTTTCCACTTCTGTTTCCATCACTTGTTGGATGAAGGTTCTATGGTGATATTTAAGATTTTCATCTGAGTACAGGGCAAGTCAAGATTGGGTCTCCTCTTCTCTATTGCTTAGGGTCTTAGCCTGGGTCAGCCTTGTGGATTCCTTGGAATTCCTCTAGAGCCAGGTTTCTTGCTAACCCTATAATGGCTCCCTTAAGCAAGATATCTCTTTCCTTATTCTCATCTCTGTCCTTCCTCCATTTTGATTATTCCATTCTGTTGTAATAAGAGGAGTTGGGCTGCGTCCCCGCCACCCAGTTAGCTTTTACTCTGTTGTAATATGAGTGGCGGCAGGGCTGTATCCCCGGCACCCAGCCGCCCGCATGGCTAGCTTATGCCTCGAAATAATTACACGGAAATTGTATTCTTTTAAACACTGCCTGGCCCCTTAGTTCCAGTCTCTTATTGGCTAGCTCTTACATATTGATCTAACCCATTTCTAATATTCTGTGTAGTACCATGAGCTGGCTTACCAGGAAAGATCTTAACCTGTGTCAGTCTGGAGTGGGAGAATCATGGCGACTCCTCACTCGGCTTCTTTCTCCCAGCATTCTGTCTGTTTACTCCACCCACCTAAGGGCTGACCTATAAATGGGCCAAGGCAGTTTCTTTATTAAATGAAAGTAACTCCTCCATCACCATTCCCCCAATTTCTCCTCACCCTTCCTCTTCTCTTCTCCTCTTCCCCTTCTACCCTCCCTCTGCCTCCACCCACATGCTCCCTATTTTTTCAGGCAATCTTGCTTATTTCTACTTTCCAAGTGAATCTATATATGTTTTTCGTAGGGATCTCCTTGCTACTGAGCTTTTCTAGGATCATGAACTATAGGCTCAATATCCTTTCTTTATAGCTAGTATCCAGTTATGAGTGAGTACATACCATAATACCATATTCATCTTTTTGGGTCTGATTTAACTAACTAAGGATAGTATTTTCTAATTCCGTTAATCTGCATGCAAAATTCAAGACGCCTTTTTTTTTCCATTGAGTAGTACTCTAATGTGTAAATGGGCCACCTTTTGTTTAGCCATTCTTTGGTTGAGGAGCATCTATCTAGGATGTTTATGATTCTAACTATTACAAATAATGCTGCTACGAAGATAGTTGAACAAATGCCTTTATAGTATGATTGAGAATCTTTTAGGTATATGCCCAAGAGTGGTATTGCTGGATCCTGAGGTAGGTTGATTCCCAATTTTCTAAGAAACTGCAATACTGATTTCCAAAGTTATTGTACAAGTTTGCATTCCCCGCCCCCAGTAATTGATGAATTTTCCCCTTACTCCACATCCTCTCCAGCAGAAGCTGCCAATGGTGTTTTTGATCTTAGTCATTATGACAGGTGTAAGATGGTATCTCAGAGTTGTTTGATTGAAATTTACCTGATGGCTAAAGATGTTGAACATTTCCTTAAGTATCTTTTGCCATTTGAGATTCTTCTGTTGAAAATTTTCTATTTAGTTCTGTATTTCATTTTTTAAATGGGTTATTTAGAATTTTGATGTCTAATACATTGAGTGTGTTATATATTTTGGAGGTTAGTCATTTGTCTGATGTGGGGTTTGTGGAGAACTTTTCCCATTGATTAGAAAGCCCTTTGTCATATTGACTGTGTCCTTTGCTTTACAGAGGCTTCTCAGTTTCAGAAGGTCCCATTTATTTATTGTTGCTCCAGTGTTTGTGCATTGAAGAATACTTTCCACTTTTTCTTTTATCAGGTTCAGTGTGGTCAGACTTATAATGAGGTATTTAATTCATTTGTACTTGAGTTTTGTGCATAGGAATAGATATGGATCTATTTGCATTCTTCTACTGGTTGATATCTAATTATGCCAGCACCATTTGGTGAAGATGCTTTAAATTTTTCATTGTATAAATTTAGATTCTTTGTCAAAAAATTAGGTGTTAATATGCATGTGGATTAATATCTGAGTCTTTGATTTAATTCCATTAGTTAACTTCTCTGTTTTTATGCCAGTACTCATCTGTTTTGATTACTGTAGCTCTGTAATTAGCTTGATGTCAGGGATGGGTGGTGCCTCTGGAATTTCCTTTATTGTAAAGGATTGTTTTGATTATCCTAGGGTTTTTTGCTTTTCCATATGATAATGATTATTGTTCTTTCAATGTCTGTGAAGAACTGTGTTGGTATTTTGATGGGAATTGTATTGAATCTATAGATTGCTTTTGGTAGGATTGCCATTTTTACTGTGTTCATTCTACCTATCCAACAGCATGGGAGATCTTTCCATTTTCTGATATCTTCTTCAATTTATTTCTTCAAAGACTTAAAGTTCTTGTCAAATAGGTCTTTTACTTCATTGGTTAGTGTTACCTTAAGATATATTATATTATTTGTGGCTATTGTAATATGTCATGTTTCTCTGATTTCTCTCTAAGCCTCTTTATTATTTGTATATTGAAGGGGTACTGATTTTTTGAGTTGATATTATATTCTGCCACATCACTGAAGGTATTTATCAGTTGGAAGAGTTCTCTGGAAGAGTTTTGGGGATCGTTTACATATACTATGATATGATCAGCAAATAATGCAATTTTGACTTCTTCCTTTACAGTGTGAATCCCCTTGTTCTCCTTTTGTTGTCTTATTGCTATAGTGAAAACTTCAAGAACTATGTTGAAGAAATAAAGAGATAGTGGACAGTCTTGTATTGTTACTGATTTTACTGAAATCATTTTGAGTTTCTCTCCATTTAATTCGATGGTGGCTGTTGACTTGCTGTATATTGCTTTTTATTATATTTAGATATGTTCCTTGTATCACTGATCTCTCCAAGACCTTTATCATGAAGGAATGTTGGATTTTGTCAAATGCTTTTTTAGCATCTAATTAAGTGATCATATAGTATTTTTTCTATAAGTTTATAATGTGATGGATTACATTAATAGATTTTTGTATGTTGAACCATCCCTGAATCTCTGGGATGAGGCTGACTTGATCATGGTGGGTAATTTTTTTTGTGTGTTCTTTGATTTGGTTTGCCAATATTTTATTGAGTATTTTTGCACCCATGTTCATAAGTGGGATTGGTCTGTAATTTTCTTTTTTGGTTGAATCTTTGTGTGCTTTTAATATAAGGGTAACTGTAGCTTCATGGCAAGGTTTCTTCTGTTTCTATTATTTAAAACACTTTGAAGAATATAGGTATTAGTTCTTCTTGGAAGTTCTGGTAGAATTCTGCACTAAAACAATCAAGCCCTGGTGCTTTTTTTTGCGGGGGGGGGGGGAGTTTTTGATGGCAGCTTGTATTTCCTTTCAGTTTATACTTCTATTTAAATTGCTCACCTGGTCTTAATTTAATTTTGGTATATGGTATCTATCTAGAAAATTGTCCATTTCTTTTACATTTTCCAATTTTGTGGAATACCAGGTTTTGTAGTATAACCTAATGATTCTCTGAATTTCCTCAGTGTCTATTGTTATGTCCCCCTTTTTATTTCTGATGTTCTTAATTCAGATGGTCTCTCTGCCTCTTGATTAGTTTGGATAAGGGGTTGTCTATCTTGTTTATTTTCTCAAAAAATCAGCTCTTGCTGGGAAAATCTTTTTGAACACCTGGGAACCCCTCCAGAGTCAAGTCTCTTGCCAACCCTAAAATGGTCCCCTTAATTAAGATATCTACTTCCCTGCTCCCACATCCACTCCTCCTCCATCCCAACCATCCCATTCCCTCAAGCTCTCCCTATCCTCCCCTTCTCCCTTCTTTCTCCCCATCTCCCCTTATCCCCACCCCACCCCCACCCCCATGCTCCCAACTCCTGTCCGGCAATCTTGTCCACTTCCAATATCCAGGAGGATAATTAGATGTTTTTCTTTGGGTTCACCTTCTTATTTAACTTCTCTAGGATCACAAATTATAGGCTCAATGTCCTTTATTTATGGCTAGAATCCACTTATGAGGGAGTACATACCATATTCATCTTTTTGGGTCTGGGTAACCTTACTCAGGATAGTGTTTTCTATTTCCATCCATTTGCATGCAAAATTCAAGATGTCATTTTTTTTTTTACCACCGAGTAGAACTCTAAAGTGTATATGTGCCACACCTTCTTTATCCATTCTTCTATTGAGGGGAACCTAGGTTGTTTCCAGGTTCTGGCTATTACAAATCCTTGGGCAGCAGAGGAGAGGGTGCCTGAACTGGCCTTATCCTATAGCCACACTGATCTTGCATTATCACCATAGAACCTTCATAGAGTAGGGAACCCTGACTGTTGTTTGGACTGGACAGGGAGGAAGAGGGGAAGTTGGGGGCAGAAGAGACCACTTTCTATGCATAACCCCAGTAGCAGAGACAATAAGAGCAACAATGAATAAATGGAACCTCCTGAAACTGAGAACCTTCTGTAAAGCAAAGGACACAGTCATTAAGACAAAAAAGCAACCTACTGAATGGGAGAAGATATTAACCAACCCCACATCAGACAAAGGCCTGATCTCCCAAATATATAAACAACTCAAGGAAATAGACATTAAAATTATAAATAACCAAATTAAAAAATGGGGTACTGAACTGAACAAAGAATTCTCAACAGAAGAATTTCAAATGGTCAAAAGATACTTAAGGACATGTTCAACTCCCTTAGCAATCAGGGAAATGCAAATCAAAACAACCTATGGATACCATCTTACACCTGTTAGAATGGCTAAAATCAAAAATACCGATGATAGCTTATGCTGGAGAGGATGTAGAGTAAGTAGAACACTCATACATTGATGGTGGGAATACAAATTTGTGCATCCACTTTAGAAATCAGTGTGGCGATTTCTCAGAAAATTGGGAATCAACATACCTCAGGATCTAGCAATACCACTCTTGGGAATATACCCAAAAGATGCTCAATATACTATAAAAGCATTTGTTCAACTATGTTCATAGCAACACTATTTGTAATAGCCAGAACCTGGAAATCCTAATGAAGATTTATGGTAAAAGGAGAAAACTGAGTAGAGTAAATTATAAAATGTAAATTTTGAGGAGAAAAGAGCAACAGGAAGTAGAATGGAGTGAAATTTTATGTTTAATTAAATAAAGAAATTGAGAAATGGAATAAAGGTTGTGGTGACCTCAAAGAAAGATCCCACCTCCCACCCAGGTAAGTTTTCGATCTGGGAAAAGGAATTAATGAAAACCTTAGAGCCACGTGTGGTAGAATACACCTTTAATCTCAGCATTTGGGGAAGGGAGGAATTGGTAGATCTCTGAGCTTGAGGCCAGTCTGGTCTACCGAACCAATTCAAGGTCAGCCAAGCTTTGGCAGTGTGGAAAAACAGAGAGCTGATAAAAATGTAATTAAGCAAGTGGGCCATGTCGAAGTCCTAGTAAGCAGCGGCACTTGACAGAATTAGATAAAGAATAGTACAAGTAAACTAAACTGTGGAATGCTAGGAAATAATTTTGTGCTTGAAAGTGGTTCCATGTTATTAACTGTAATAATAGTTGAAGATGAAATTGTAAGGGCCTTTATATTTGGAAAGGGACAACTACCACTCCATTTTTAGTACCTTGTTGACAGGATAGGAATCCTGACAGTCAGTATAGGTTTCTGATATCAAGTATGCAATGGATCCAGCATCTCTGCTTACTTCCTGACCAACTCATTTTGGGAGTTTTGAATATAAGTCCTAAAAGAAATAACATACATAAAATTTTGGAAAATAGAGGAATTAATGAGATGCTCTAACAAACATACTCTGCACATATTTGTGAAACCATGGGGGAACTGACTTAATAAAACCAGGTACAAAGCAAATCCATAGGCCTTCAAGTTGGTTCTATCTGGAATTTTGTAATAAGAATGCAAGAATTATCTAAAGTAAAACTTTCATATATGAAATAATAGTACTTTATTAGCTTTATGCAAGAATTTCTATGATTTTTTCTCAGTGAAATTGATGTTTAAACTCTAACATCTGTGTACTTCAGAGGGAAGATTTTTGGTGAGTGTAAAAATGTTATATAGACTTTTAACAAAAGAGCTAAGTGATTTAAACTGTTTTGCCAGAGCAACAATATTTGTTTAAAAGAATATAGACATATAAACACAATGCTTTAAAAATCACCTAAAATCTTATTGAAGGGAAATTAAATGATGTGTTTTTTTCACTTTTTAGTAGCAGAAGTAACTTACAAGAATCATTACAATTTAAAATACATAGCAAAGAGAAAATGAAATTTAGGAAACAATGGTATGGTTATCACACTTTAAATTCGTCTGCTGTGCTTTTCAGTCATGGTTGTCTATGTCATTTTTCTTATCAAAAGTGATTTTTCTTAAATATTATAAGAAAACTTTATATATTTTTAATGCTAATTAGTACATATTTTGTAATTATCATTGGATGTGATTTCTTCATATTAACTAATTGACAAAGGTGTGAAGATTTTTCAACTGCCAAGGTAAGATTTCAGCAACTTTTTTAGTATAAGTTGGAATCATGAGTCTAAGAGACTTTAGGCAGAGAGAGAAGAAACAAGCCATCCATATAATGAGCTATATGTTAAATGAACTATTATCCACATCAAAACTCTTTGGTACCTGGTTATGAAAACCTGCTGAGGTCAAGTCTCATTGCACTTCTGTTGCTAAACCAGATTCCATTCTGGGCATTCTGGATCACAGTAGACAAAATGCAATGTCTGCATGATCATCTCACAGCCCACATGGCTTTGTTGATTGGTGTCTACTCTGGTTGGAATGTGTCATAGCCAGACTTCTGTCCATGATAGAGGCACAGCAAGGAGCCAGCATAGATTGCTTTTGAATCACACAGTGCAGGCTTTTCTTAAAGATTCTGTGTGGTTCTCTGTAAAGTGTTTGTAAAGGTTCAGCATATTTAAATGACAACTTTCAGGAATTTGGTTAATGCATTAAAGAGAAATGCATAGGGTGAGAAGGGAAGACATGACATCAATGGACACAGACCCATAAATCCAGGGAAAGTGATGCACTACTCATTTATTTATTTAACAACAGAGAAAAACTTGCATACCCTTCTAGCACCCAGGCTTTCCAATCTGTTGACATCGAGTGATTGCCCCTCATTGGCTAGGCATGATCAGGACCTCTGACATCACCTGTTGCTAGGCCTTTAGGCAGCATCACATGGTAACCCCTCATAAGCTAGCCAAGATCAGTACCTCTGACAATGCCAAGCAGACTCCTGGTTGACGCTTCTTGTTCTGTAGGCCTTGATTTCCTACATATCCACGCTTTTATTACATGGGCCTTCGGCAGGAACCAGAGTCCTTTTCTCTGGCCTTCTTGCCCTGCTTCAGAAGGCTCAGAAACTAAATTCTGCGTGTCTTAGGTTGGCCTGCCGAGCAATCTATTATTCATATAGACTCCAAAGAACACTCATTCCTGGAAAGTTGCCAGGGGTGAGAGGAACTAGGTAGTAGCCTGTTTGAATTACAGATAATCACACATGTATAACTTCCTGGAGAGAACTGCAAGAAGGATGCCTAAGAACCATTAACACCTGAAAAGTCGCCTTAGTTGTTGTCTGCTGCTGTCAGATCTGCTGTAGAAGACATTTAAAGAGGATAAGAATTAAGAATACAACCTTCATAATTAATGAATAGATGAGCATCCAGGAGGGATAAAATAGCCTTTTTATATTATGCAATATTTTGAAAAAAATGAATTGTCAATGCTATAACTTCTGCCCCTACTATTTATTTTGGTTTTTTTTGGGGGGAGGCAGGGGCAATAAGAGCAAGAAAAGTGAATATATATATATATATATATATATATATATATATATATATCCCATAGTGGGTTATTCCCTCTTTGGTGGAAGTAGGCTGATCCATGACCAGGTACACATCTCTTACCAGCACCAGTACAGGTTTCATGTCAGTCTGAGGAAAAACACAAGCACATCCTGCCCCTTTGGTTATCAGGGTAGCTGGAGGACGCCATTGGAGGAAGATAGGAACTCTCCATCACACCAGGGGGAGGGGTGTGTTCTTTGCGAGAGACACCCAGTGCTTGTAGGCTGGGTTGAGCTCCTTGTAATCAAAACTGAGAAAGTTCATATGAGAAGGGACCTCAGTTAAGGCCAGATGAAAATCTCTCCTCACCTCTGGTGAGATAGTACTGGCCAACAGCTCCTTAAGTATTCTGTTGGTCCTCTCTACAATAGCTTGTCCCTACATGTTGCAAGGGATGCCAGTGGTATGAAAAGTTCTTCCATTATCCCAGGAAGTTGTTGAATTGTTGAGATGCCTTGCTAGGGCCATTATCAGTCATAAATTCCCAAGGTACTCCCAAACCTACCAAGGGTGACTTAAGGGCCTTGATAGCATTGATTACTCCACAGAGAAGACAAAGGCATAAACAAAGGAAAAACAGGCTTCTATTATTACATGAGCATATTTAGAATTGCCAAATGGGGCACAATGCATAATTTCCATCTGCCAGATGGTGTTAGGTAACAAGCCCCAGGGACTGATCCCTCCACATTGCAGTGGTTCTAAGGGAACAAGAGGGGCACAAATGGCACATGCCCAGAACAAATGTTTACATTGGGAAACACTCAATTTTGGAAGAAATCCATTCAAATTCTGTAGAAATAGATGAAACTGGTAGTGAAGCACCCTAACTTGATCTAGGAGACCCATACTGCTGTTAATAAGACGGTGTCTGTAACCTCATTTCCTAGAGTTAATATGTTGGGTCATTTGGAGTGAGATCTATTATCTATCATTATGTGACAGTAATCACGGCATAGTCCTCTGATTTAAAACATCTTGTATGAGCAGCACAGGGCTGGTAATAGAGGTGAGTGAGTCTTTGATTCAAGAAAAGGCTAGCACATGAACTGCCTGTACAGTGTACTGGCTCTCAGAAAAAAAACATTAATGGGTTCAGTCTGGCACTCCACTAAATATGTATATTTCTGCTCTTGATTAAAGAATTGTGCCTGTTAATCTCCTTTTAAAATACAGGTTAGTAGTCATCTATAATAATGTAGTCTGTAGACATGCTATTTAGGTTTTCAAGATGGATAGAGATATATTTCAGTTAGATAGATAATCTTCAGACATTTTAAAGACCTATGGAATATGGCACTTAAAGTATGTTTAGAAGTTAGAACTTTCCATGACAATGAGACACATCTGCTGCTGGCAACACCAATCTACTTCAAGAGGATGATGGTCATCAAAGAGGCTCCTTATGGAGTTTGCTAGCCATTTGGGCAAGAAACTCCTCTTGCCTGGACTACTTGATGCTATGTTGTATGAATTGAACATGCAGGACCCACAGAAGAATGACTGCTGAACTGGCCTAAATGTAAGATGGTCCTTCAGGGTTGATGCTTCATGGGGAATCTGCTATATATTCTGCAGGGCACAGAAGAAAACAACTGATGAGCCAGGTGGTGGTGGTGGATGCCTTTAATCCCAGCACTCGGGAGGCAGAGGCAGGCGGATCTCTGGGAGTTCGAAGCCATCCTGGTCTACAAGAGGTAGTTCTGGGACAGGCACCAAAGCTACAGAGAAACCCTGTCTTGAAAAACCAAAAAAAAAAAAAAAAAAGAAAGAGAGAGAGAGAGAGAGAGAGAGAGAGAAAGAAAGAAAGAAAGAAAGAAAGAAAGAAAGAAAGAAAGAAAGAAAACAACTGATGGACTTTGTCATTATGGGGCAGAAAAGTTCTTCAAATTTCTTGCTTTATGAAAAAGTCTGCTGGATACTACAGAGCTATAGGATAAAGACTGGATGCCCCAACATTTTTTTTATTCTTTCTTAATTAAAATTTCCACCTGCTCCCCGTTTCCCATTTCCCTCCCCTCCTCCCAAATATTGCCCCCTCCCCCCAGTCCCCTCCCCCTATTCCCACACCTCTTCTCCTCCCCCCACACCATTCCCCCTCCCTCTCTATACTGAAGAGCAGTCCAAATTCTCTGCCCTGCGGGAAGACGAAGGTCTTCTATCTATGTCCAGGAAGGTGAGCATCTAAACAGGCTAAGCACCCACAAAGCCAGTTCATGTATTAGGATCGAAACCTAGCGCCATTGTCCTTGGCTTCTCATCAGCCTTCATTGTCCGCCATGCTCAGAGAGTCCAGTTTCAACCCATGCTTATTCAGTCCAAGACCAGCTGGCCTTGGTGGGCTCACAATAAATCAGTTCCACTGTCACAGTGGGTGGGTGCATCCCTCGTGGTCCTGGTTTCCTTGCTCATGTTCTCCCTCCTTCTGCTCCTCATTTGGACCTTAAGAGCTCAGACCGTTGCTCCAAATTGAGACTCTGTCTCTACCTCGATCCATCGCCAGATGAAGGTTCTAAGGTGATATGCAAGATATTCATCAGTATAGGATAGGGTCATTTCAGGTTCCCTCTCCTTAGTTGCCCAAGGTACCAGCTGGGGACATCTCCCTGGACACCTGATAACCCCTCTAGAGTCAAGTTTCTTGCCAACCCTAAGATGGCTCTCTTAATTAAGATATATACTTCGCTGCTCCCGTATCCTCCCTTCCTATATCCCAACCATCCCAAGGATGCCCCAACATTACAGAAGAACTTTAGGTGACTGTTCAGGCAGAGAGATGTCTCTGTCAATTCTAGAGTTTTGGAAGTTGTTTACAATGCACTTCCTGCTTATTTAGGTAATGTTATATCGTTCTGAAGTCTTTAATGGATTGAAAAATAGATAGTTAAAATTTTCCTTAGTTATAATAAAAGTAAAATAGATATAAATGTTGTAACTGTAATGCATACTTGATACCTGTTTTGTTATATGTAATCTTGATATGTTACAGTTAAAACCTTTCATTTTATTTAGACAGAAAAAGGGAGGTGATATATTCTGTGAATATATTTTATTGCTATTGGTTAATAAAGAAGTGGCTTTTGGTCAGTGGCTTAACAGGGTAAAACCAACCTGAAAGAGATGTAGAGAGAGAGTAGTCAGAGTCAGAGAGATGCTATGTAGCCCTGCCAGAGCAGTTGCCAGGGACAGAACTTTCCCTTGTAAGTCACTGCCACATGGCAATACACAGATTAATGGAGATAGGTTAGTTTTAGATATAAGAGTTAGCCAGAAATATGCTCAAGCTTTTGGCCAAACAGTATTGGCAATTGATACAGATTTCTATGAGATTGCTTTGGGAGTCTATGTAGCTGGGGAACAAAAAAGTAATCTCCCTCATCAAGCCCACACAGAGGTACTGGGTATTCTTTAAAGAAAAAGTTGAAAGGACTGATCAAACTAGCAGGTGACTTTTAACAGATCACATTTTGTTTGATGTATCCATAATAGGGGTCCAAATTGCTATAATGCTCCCCAAACCCTCCTGGGTGACCAAGGGATCATTGCCAACAGGGCCTTCTGATGGTCATGATTTTGCAGGCTGAAGATAGCTAGAATGACCATAACCTTTTGTAGCAGATCTCCAGCCTCATAAGTAAGCATAACCTTGATGGACAGGTAGGTGAGTCCCTACAACAATGAAAAGACTGGTCTAATCTCTTGATTTGGTATGGTGTAGAAAGTGTTTAAGCCAATTAACTCTGCCAAATAATTGTTTAAATTATGAGAATGAGTAGAATTCCTTCATTTTCAATTTAAAGGAAAAGGGGTGAACCTGCTTAGCACAAAAAGAAACCTAAAAGGCAAAAAGGGGTACAACTTAAATCTTATCCGGCACCACTACCAGATGTAATGATGCGAGATCTCTTAACACCTTTTTGGCAGTCCTTTGCAGTTAGTCTGCTTCCTGATATGCCAGAAGGAGATCATCCATGTAATGGATTAAAAGGATGTTCTTTGGAATATTTTCCAAGACCTGAGAAACATGTAACTGATTGTGGACGCCATTCTTCATTCCCTGAGGTAATACAGTCCATTGAGTTTGCTTGACTAACTTATGCAGGTTAGGCTTTCATAATGTAAAAGCAAAGTGGTCTCCATCCTGCGATACTGGGGAAATTTGTAAATAAAACCCTTCATATTTAAAGCTAAAATATAATAAAGTGGAAGATAGCACTAGGGTAGGATAAGCCTGGGTGCTTGGATCTCATTTTTTTTCCATTTGATCATGAACTGCATGGAGATACTGCGGGAGGTAGTAGCATCCTGATCTTTTGGGAATAACAAATATAGGGACACTAGTTTTACTTGCAGTCAATTATATGTGCTTTGTCTTTATCTGTTCTGCAACTAATTCCTTTAGGATTGACAGTGTTGGTAGAATGATACAATTAAAGGCTACTTTTGGTGCTACCTGGTGGCAGTCATGCCACAGATGGTCTGGTTGGCTGCATCCCCAGCAAGAACTATCTACTTGAGGGCCCTTGTGTATATTGTTGGCATACTGCATATCTGCCAGGAGGACATCCAGGGAGAAGTGAGGGCATTGATGGGACCATTATGGGTCAAGATCTCTTATGACCAATTCCCACTTTTGAATGTCCTCATAGCAGACTGCTATAACCACATTGCAGGTGGGGGTATTAAGCACTTCCCAAACCAATTGTTTGATTAACATTTCTCTAGTGGGGCTTGGGCCTACTCTCCACTCTCCTACCTTATTGAGATGCACAAGAAAATTAGTAAAAAGTTCCCCTGGCTGTTGAATAAGATTGTGAAAGCATGCTGAAGGGTCCCACAGGGCGCATACCTTAATAGCATTGAAGGCCAGGTTAGAAACCTGGTAGCAATAGGCTTGATGGCCAATCTGTGCCTAATGGATTGGATGAACAAAATTATCTCATCCAGTGAGCATGCCAAGAATCACTGGAACATTAATGAAGAGGTTCTTTCATGCTTGATCTTCTGTTTGATCCTCACAAACTGGTTTCCAGCTAAGAAAGGCAGCCGGCTTCAGTGCAGCTTTGAGCAGACTGTACCTACCAATCAAAGCACATTTGTGGTTCCATTGTCCATTGAGTGAGGACATTTTCAAAGCAAGATGACCAAGAGCCCAACTCATTAGCCACTTTTCAGATACAAGAGAGTTCAGCTATGGGGGTGGGAATCCAGGGATGATTAATGGCATTTTGTCCCAGGTTGACCAGAAAGGCTTCTGCTGGTCTTTGGAGTCTGAGATGGGAGTGGCGGGGGATGCAGTGACTGGGGGGTCATATCACAGTACAAAGGAATTTCTGCCTTTGGGGGCAGGCAGGTCTTGCAGCACTTTACTCCAAGAGGACCGCACCAGAGGTGTCGCCTCCCACAGTGGGAGTGGAGCTGACAAAGAAGTGGCAAGTGTGGTCGAAACTGTGACTGCTCTCTCCTCAGTTAGTCTCACAGGGCATGAACCGTCTGTCTCCTCATCATTGGATGATGTAGAGATCAGACACGGAAGGGGTGGAGGTGAAGGAGAGATTACCCATTTTGTAGAGGGTGATAGCAGACTACCAACAGTCAGAGAGACGACGGTAGTCCACAGGGGTGGAAAATTTTGTTGGACCTTCATGCTGTATGCTTAGTGGGGTATTTCCCTGTTTTTTTTTTAGAGAATCAATGTATGCTGATACAGTTTTCAGATGAGGAGCACTGTTCAGGAGCCAAGCCTTGGTTCCACATCCTAATGGAACAGCCCTTATGTGGAGACCTCGGGCAAACCAAAAGAGAGAAGAAAAAAAAATGTGCCTTCCTTAACTGAACAGGCAGACAAGCGTGACAGACAACACAAAAGAAGGAAAGGATGGGGACTGAGAACACACATCGAGAGGCCTTCTCACCAAAAATAAACTGTACTGGGGATGCAGTCCAGCTCCACAAGTGAGAAGAGAGAAACGACTAGAACCTGTTTCAGGCAAAACCCAAAAATTACAGCCGCATTGAAAACGCAACTCTGACCAGGTGAGCTCAAAACCTATGCTAGAAGTCCCTGTTCCAGGTGACAGATGTAGCTGGACCCTGACATCTTCCTCAGGGAGGGGGTGAGAAAGTGCGGTGTCGATGAGCACAGACACAAGGAGTCTGGTGAAAGGGATACAGTAGACTCATTTATTTAACAACAGAGAAAAACGTATACACCCTTCCAGCACCCAAGCATTCTGAGCCACTGACATCATGTGGTCACCCCTCATTGGCTATGCAGGGTGAGAGGTTCTGACAGTCCAGGCAGACTCTTGGTTGGCTCCTCTTTGCCTGATAGGCCTTAACTCTACCCCCAAATACACAGAGAGAAACAGAGCGAGAGAGAGACAGAGATAGAGCGACAGAGAGACAGTGTTGGAGAGGTAAACAGAGTCACACATATACAATGAGGGAGAGAATGGGTTAAAATGTCTTCATTTTCAACAGGGAGGAAGTTGGTGGTTCTATGAATGAGGTAATGTGTTATCTATTTCTGATCGTACCATCTATTCAAGTGAACTTCTTTATATAGAGTGTAGGCTGGCCTAGAATTCATGGAGATTCACCTGCCTCTGTTTTCCAAATGCTGGCATTAAAGGTGTTTTCCACCACAACTTGCTATTCTAGTGACATTCCAGTGCCTCTGATAGGAGGGAGATTCAGTATATTCTATGTCAGATCTCAGACATGTTCAGAGTTTCTGAAACTCTAATATCCAACATTTGATGAGATTTACTGAATGAGAAATATTTTATATAATACAATTTTTGAATTATACCAAAACGCTTATTGATAACTTCAAAAATCATTTTAATACTTAGCATCTAATTCATTTCTGACATAGTCAATGTCTGTCAAACATTCATTGATTTAGTGGGTGTTCTGTGTCCATTGTGTTTCACTATAAGAAGTTGAAGAATGTGTCTCTCTGCTGTTCTGCTGCTCAGAGAATACCCTGCTTCCCCAAGAGCTAAGACACTCTTTATTCACTCCAGAGAACAAAAGGATCTTGACTGAGATTTATGTCCTGCCCAGTTCCCGCAGTTAAGTCCCAAAGAATCACACAGAGGTATACATTAATTATAAACTGATTGGCCTAGTAGTTCAGGCTTTTTATTAACACATATAACTTATAGTATCCCATAATTCTTGTCTGTTTTAGCCACGTGGCTTGGTGCCTTTTTCGGTGAAGTAGTCACATCTTGCTTGCTTTGTGTCTGGCTTTCTCTCTTTCTGCGTGATGAATGAAACTTCCCTCTTCCCAGAATTCTGCTTGCCCCACCTCTACTTCCTGCCTGGTCACCTCACCTATACTTCTTGCCTGGCTACTGGCCAATCAGCATTTATTTAAAATACAAGTGACAGGATACAGACCATTGTCCCACAGTAAAAGGCAATTTCTTTTTCTAATTTTCTAAAGTGAACCTCCATTAAATTAATAATTTAAATGTTTGTATGTCTCTGCCTTCCATATTTTGTTTTTATGGTGATTAACAAAAAAGAGCTTAAAGAAACACTTGCTACTTCGTTATAAAAAAAAGTTATATAAAAAAGTTTCTAAAGAACTTTAAAAATTGTCACTTACAGTGTGATTTCCTGGCAGCTATGACTGACTGAATGTGAAATAACGAACAACTCAGTCCTCTGTCAGGTCACAGGAGATGCTCAACCGTGACTGATGAGACTGCTTCTCTAGGTGTCTGCAGACCGGAGAGACTGCCACATTCTCTTTAATTCTCCTTTTTTTTCCTCATGATCCCAGTAAGTTTTACACTGGGAATATGAAATGAAAGAGCATCCATCAAAGCACTCCTAAATCTTTTTTTTATTTCTGACTACAATGTGTAAAGGGAAGAGGTGCTTCATTCACAATTTAGTGTAAATATATGTTACTGGTGGAATTACTGTTCACACATACGGTAAATGTGAATTTCTGATGCTGAAAATTAAAGATATTTTATAATTTACTTGTGTGAAATCGAAACTCTTTAACTGTTCTTTAGTGGGCTATGGGAATTGTGGTATTCAAAAAAGAGAGCATCTTTAACAAATGGTGCTGGCAAAACTGAATGTCAGCCTCTAGAAGAATGAAAATAGATCCATATCTATCACCATGCTCAAAGTCAAGTCCAAATTGATTAAAGACCTCAATATCCATCAAATATCTTTTTGAAATTATAATTTGATTTCTTCCTAATGTAACATTTGATACACAACTTCAGCTTTTGTCACATAAGAATTCTTTCCCAAATTATTTAATAAATTGCAAGGCAACTCTTCTCTTTTCCCACCTTGATTCTTTGAAAGACAAAACAGAAGAAATATGATAGATCAGCTAGACTTTGGCATAGGCTCCTTTCTACTCATCTAAGGAAGGTTTCACTTTCCGTAGCCCTGTAAGTCTGGAGTTTCCAACCTTCCTAACACTGTGACTCAAGTTCCTTACATTGAGGTGATCTCCAAACATAAAATTATTTCACTGTAACTTCATTATTGAGATTTTGTTAATGCTGTGAGTCATGAAATATAAATACTTTTTGTTTGGAGATAGAGCTTTGGCTAATAGGTTGAGAACTACAGCCTTAAGTATTTAAATAAGTATTTGCTAAGAGCAACTACTGAATGAATATATCTGCCTACTGTTCAGGGAACAGCCTCAATCACTAAGAGCTGAAAATGTTACCTATTTTCTACAGATAGCCAAAGACTGTGAAAACCCAGAAGTTCCCATGGAAGAAAAAAGATACACTGACAATTGCCCAGGAGCTCAGCAGGTTCAAGCCTAAGCTATGAGGCACCATCACTGCGCTGATTCCTTTCCACAGACCTTGTTACCTTTTCTCTTTGCTCAGAATCCTCTCATCTTCATGCAAATGAGCCTCAGCATCTGTTCTCTTTATGCCTACAGAGCTTTTATACTCTTAACAGTCTGTGAGCTAGAAGTGCCCTGAAAAACATCCACGCTTATCAGTAAGGATTATCTCTCGTGAGCATTCACACACATTTCATCAAAGAGAAAGAAAGCTCATTTTAATAATTCTGCCATTGAGTGTATAAGGGATAAAAGCTCCCTTCACATGTTCTTAGGCTGTGAGTCCCTCTCGAAGATGGAATGACATAAATACTTAGTATTCTTGTGGAAGAGGACCTAAAAACTAATGATGAAATGATATTTTCTGCTACTCTTGAGAAAGATCATTATGAACTCGAAGATCAGGAAATGGAGTGATGATTATAAAATTTTACACAACCTAAAACCATCTTCCTCTGAAATCACATGAAGATACCATCCCTGAAGATAAAATTTAAAAAAACTCACAGTTCAGTGACAAAAGAAAATAAACTATTGCAAACATAAAGTACCAAATTCAGTTAAGAGAGAGGTATGGTCAGCAGCCTTGCTTCAGTAGCTAGCACATTCTGTGAGTACATGTGTATGTGTGCTTATATATGTGCATGTATATGTGTTGTGGATTCACCTAGTATATGCTGTAAATATGTTTTATTACCATTGGTTAACAAGGAAATTGCTTTGGATTGTGGCAGGGCAGAATATAACAAGGCTTAGATTTCCTAATCCAAGCAGAAATAGAGGCAGAAAGAAGGCAAAGTAAGAGAGATGCCATATAGCTGTAGAAGGAGAAAGATGCCAGAATCTTACCAGTAGGCCACAGCCTCATGATGATACATAGATTAATAGAAATGGGTTAATTTAAGATGTCAGAGCTAACTAGAATTACACCTGAGCCATAGACCAGTGCTGTAATTAATATAGTTTCTGTGTGATTGTTAAGGTCAGGGGAGGCCAGGAAACCAACACAGAGTCTCCATTTACATATATGCATGTATTATATATGTGGGAGAATCTCTGTGTATCACACTTGTATATGTGTATATGTGTGCATTGATGTGTGTGCATTGATATGTGTGCATGCTTATGCATACATTATGTATGAATGTTTGTGTGTATTTAGTATTTATATGTATGTGTTTATATCAAGTATTTGGATATGTGTGCATGTGTATGTGTGCTTACGTGTGCATTTGTGTATGTATGTATATGTATGTTAGATGTGTATATGTGCATTTATATACATACGTTTATGTGTATATGTATTCTTGTATACATGGAGATATGCATATATGTGTGTATAAGAATAAAATTTTCACTGTGCAGTTTATATCATGTATGTATGTTTTGTCTGTTTTTGTGTATGTATTTGTGGGTTTGATATACATATGACTGCATTTTTGTCTATGCATGAGAAGGCACATTTATTTGTATAGGTAAGTGAATATGTGTATGCCTGTTCACTGAGTTGTGTATGTTTGTATGATTATGATGTGTCTGTGTATTTGTGAGGATATTCATGTGTTTGCACATTTTTTCTGTGTATACATATATGTACTTATGTATGTATGTATGTTTTTATATATTTGTGTTTATGATCTTGTGAATATGCGTGTGTATATGTGCATTGGTATTTGTGTGTTTGTACATGTGTACACATTGTACATTTCAATCTAAGCAATCATAAATAGGTAAAAATGACAGAGGGCAAACAAGTGAAACAGAAGCAAATTAAAGATGTAGGATGATAAAAAATAAAGAAAAGGAAATGACATGATTATTGAGACAAAATCTAAATCTAAAAATCTGCAAATATTATTAAAGTTTGAATGCTTACCTGCTAAGTCTTTGGCATTATCAAGGACTAATAATTTTGCCTTCTCCATTATCTGTCCTTCTCAGTGCTGCACATGCAACTGGTTTTCCAGCTTACACTACATAAAGAATTCAAGCTAGCAACAGGCTGAGTTGGAGCTAAAGCATTCTTATATATTCTCATTGGAAGAAATCATTCATTACTTGAGTATCAGTATTCCCTTAGTAGTTTATTAATTTCTAAATACTAATTTATGGTTTTCAATTATGCAAATTGTTCTAGAAGAGGAGATACACTTCAAGTAAACTGTGAATACCTAAGTTGTTATAGCCTTTCACCATAATAAAACAATTAAAATTTAAATTAAAGTACAATGAAATGAATAGAAAATGTAAAAAAAATTACCTGCTTAATAACTCATTAAAGTTTTCATAAATCATATAGCTAATTAACAAAGGAAAGATCAATTACATATATGTCAAGTGAAGGTAAACTTATGTAATTATAAATAAAATACCTAGAAACCACTTATAACAAGATGACTATTGTACTGTAAGTTTTCATGTAGGAAAATATTATGTTATTGGACATTCATATACAACAGCAAAATTAATATAGAGGATTATGGATCTGGGTGATGGAGATTCAATTTTTTGCTATATTAGAAGTAGATATGATAATGATAGAGTTAAGAACAAATGGCTGATGAGCCATCTGGTGATCCTGAAGAGGAGTCTATGTGGTACTCAAGGTAAACAGGGGCCTGCAATCAAGGTCAAATCCTTTCAAACACTGAGTTTCTACAATTAAATGAACTGAATCTTTATTAAATGCTTGATATTCTATCATGTTCCTATGTACTATTATACGTTGTTGACATAAACTATATGACCCTTGCATCTTATCTCTTTTGAGCTTCAATATATATATAATCTGGAAATTTATATCCCCTTGATCATGTTTTGTTCTTATTGCTCTAAGTAGAGTACAACACTGAATAGATATGGAGAAAGTGGGCAACCTTGTCTTGTTCTTGATTAGTGGAATCACTTTGAGTTTCTCTCCGTGTAATTTGATGTTGGCTATCGGCTTACCGTATATTGATTTTATTATGTTTAGATGTGTTCCATTATCCCTGATCTCTCCAAGACCTTTATCATGAAGGCTTTAAAAAGCTGTAGAAAGCTTTCTCAACATCAGAGATAATCATATGTTTTTTTTTTTATTCAGTCTATTCATATGGTGGATTACATTGTTAGATTTTTGTAAGCCATACTATTCCTGCATCTCTGGAATGAAGTCAACTTGATCGTGGTAGATGATTTTTTTTATGTGTTTTGGATTCAGTTTGCCAGTATTTTTATTGAGCATTTTTTCAATTCAATGTTCATGAGGGAGATGGGTCTTTAATTCTCTTTCTTAAATGATACTATGTGTAGTTTGGGTATCTGGGTAACTATAGCCCCATAAGAAGTGTTTGGCAATGTTCCTTCTGTTTGTATTGTGTGGAACAATTTGAGGATTATAGGTAATAACTCTTCTTTGAAAATCTTGTAGAACTCTGTGATGAAACCATCTAACCCCAGACTTTCTTTTGTTGAGAGACATTTGATGACTGCTTATATTTCCTTAGTGGTTATGGTGTATTTAAATTGTTTATCTGATCTTGATTTAATTTTGATATGTGATACCTATCCAGAAAATTGTCCATTTGTTTTAGATTGTTGAATTTGTGGAATTCAGAGTTTTGAAACATGATCTAAAGATTTTTTGGATTTTCTCAGTTTCAGTTGCTATACTTCCCTTTTCTTTTCTGATTTTGTTAATTTGGATGTTCTCTCTGCTGTTTTGTTAATTAGGATAAGAGTTTATCTATATTGTTGATTTTCTTGAAAGAACCAGCTCTTTGCTTCATTGATTCTTTGTTTCTCTTTTATTGTTTTCAGTCCTCAATTTAATTATTTCCCATCGTCTACTTTTCCTGAGTGAGTCTGCTTCCTTTTGTTTGAAAGCTTTCAGGTATGCTATTAAGTTGCTCGTGTGAGATTTCTCCATTTTCTTTATGTAAGCACTTAGTCCTATGAACTTTCCTCTTAGCACTACTTTGAATACATTGTGACTGAATTTTCATTGAATTATATGAACTCTTTCAGTTCTTTATTTCTTTCTGGACCCAGTGGTGATTCAGTTAAGCATTATTCAATTTTCATGAGTCTGTAGATTTTCTACAATTAGTGTTGTTGAATTCTAACTTTAAGCCAAGTTGATCTGATAAGGTACAGTGGATTATTCCACCATTTTTTGTATCTGTTAAGATTTTCTTTGTTAGTGAGTATGTGGTCAATTTTAGAAAAGGTTCCATGAGGTGTTAAGAAAAACATATATTTTTTTTTGTTTGGGTGAAATGTTCTGTAGATATCTGTTAAGTCCATTTAGGTCATGAAATCTATTAATTCTTTTATTTCATTGCTAAGTTTTTCTTTCCAGAAGACCTGTCCATTTATGAGAGTAGGGTGTTGAAGTCTCCTACTATTAGGGTGTGGGGTTTGATTTGCTGTTTAAGCTTTAGTAATTTTTTTTTACATCCATGGGTGCTTTTGTATTTGGAGCATAGGTGTTCAGAATTGAGATTTCATCTTGATGGATTTTTCCTGTGGTGAGTATGAAATGTCCTCCTACCATCTCTTTTGATTGATTTTAGTTTGAAGTCTATTGTGTTAGATATTAGAATGGCTACACCCACTTGTTTATTATATCCTTGTGATAGAAAAATCTTTTCCCAAACTTTTGCTCTGAAGTAATGTCTGTCTTTGAGGTTGAAATATCTTTCTTTCATGGATCCTGTTTTTGTTTCCATTCTGCTAATTTGTTTCTTTTTATAGGTGAATTGAGTCCATTGACATTAAGAGATATTAATGACCAATGATTGTTAATTCCCATTATGTTTTGGTGGTAGTGTTTGTGTGTTTCCCTTCTGTGGGGTGTGTTGGGGTTAGGTGTGAGGTTATCTATTACCTGTGTTTTTGGGGGTACAGTTTACTTCCTTAGTTGGAGTTTTCCTTCTAGACTTTCTGTAAGGTTTGATTTTGTATTCTTTAAATCTGGTTTTGTTTTGGAATATCTTTTTTCTGTGTCTATGACTGTTGAAAGTTTTGCTGGATATAGTAGTCTATTCTTACACCTATGGTCTTTAGTGTCTGAGGCATATGTGTCCAAGGCTTTTGGATTTCAGGATTCCCACTGAGAAATTTTTTCTTTCTTTTTTATTATTACATTAAAAAGTACCAACCCAAATTCCTATTCCCTCCCCTCCTCCTAGTCCCCTCCCTCTCCCTCCACAGATCCTCCCCCCAACTCCTCCAACTCTAAGGGAGTGCCATACACCCTGCCCTGTGGAAAGTCCAAGGTCCTTCCTACTACAGCTAGGATAAGTAAGGTTTACATCCAAAGAGAATAGGATCCCATGAAGCCAGTATATGCAGTAGAGACACATCCCAGTGTCACTATCAGTGGCCCCTCTGTCTGTCCCAGCTGTCAACCCACTTCAGAGGGGCTTGGTTGTTCCCATGCTCATTCTCTCCCAGTCCAGTTGAAGTTGGTGAGCTCGCATCATCTCAAGCAAACTGTCTCACTTCCCCTCATGATCTTGAATTCCTTGCTCATACTCTCAGTCCTTTCCCTCTTCAACTGGATCTTGGGAACTCAGTCCAGTGTTCCGATGTAAAATTGAGTGTAATAGGTCTGCCTTTTTATGTTACTTGAAGTTTTTCATTTGTGGCTGTCAATAGTCTTTCTTCATTCTGTATGTTTAGTGTTTTGATTATCATATACTGAATGGACTTTTTTTTTGTTCCAGGCTATTTGGTGTTCTATAAGCTTCTTTACCTTCATAGGCATATCTTTCTTTAGATTTAGAAAGTTTTCTTCTTTGATTTTGTTGAATATATTCTCTGTGCCTTTGAGCTGATATTCTTCTCTTTCGTCTAACCCTATTATTCTTAGGTTTTTCTCTTTACATGGTGTCCCCAATTTCCTGGATATTTTGTGATAAGGATTTGTAAGATTTAACATTTTCTTTGACCAGTGAATCTATTTCCTCTACCGTATCTTCAAGATCCAAGATTCTCTCTTCCATCTCTTGTAATCTGTTGGTTATGGTTGCCTCTGAAGTTCCTATTCATTTACTCAGAGTTTTCATTTCCAAAATTCCCACTGTTTCTGTTTTCTTTATTGTATCTGTTTCAATTTTTAAGTCTTGAACTGTTTGCTTCACCTGTTTGATTGTTTTTCTTTCTTGGTTTTCTTAGCTTTCTTCAAGAGATTTATTGTTCTCTTCCATTTTTGTCTTTTTTTTTTTACCATTTTAAAGGTAATTTTTCCTTTCTTTTTAAGTGTCTCGATATTTTTAATAAGGTTATATTTAAGGATATTTTCTTCTGCTTCTTCTGGGTTAGGATTTTCAGGTCTTCCATTTGTAAGATCACTAGGTTCAGGTGTTGGCTTATTGCTCTTTCCATTGTTGAATGTGTTCTTGGTACGTACCCATCTCTTCTTTCAAGGGATTTAGGTGGGGCCTGTGCTTTGGGATTTCTCTTCCTCAATTGGAGCAGATGGGGACTGTGTTTTAGGTGACCACTTTTCCTCCTGGTGCAGGCAGAGCTATGCCTCTGGTCGTGACTGTTGCAGCTCTGGGGGCTCTTTTTCAGGTGGAATCAGGGCCACGACTCCAGAGGTTGTAGATGCAGTGGGGTATGGTTGTAGGTGTGGTGGTTGTTCCCAGGTCTTCACTTGGTGGGGATAGCCGGATATGTCTCACGGAGCTAGGGTCTAGAAAATTCTGGACTGTTCTTTCAATAATTACTTTTCCAATCATATGCTAATTCTAGTCTCTCCTAATGTACTTGTTTACAGTTTAACTCCCATATTTGTAAAGCTGGTTATCAAATACACAATGCATATTTTTCATAATCGATAACTCATGTTTTATTTATTTCTACAGCACTTCTGTCTCTTGTTTCATGGAAATACATTTTTGTATTTTAATCAGAAAGAGTAATTCTTTCAAAGATTTCTACTTGCAGAGATCATTAGACATGCACCTTTACACAAAGAACCACAGGCAACCATGTGATGCTAAGAGTGGGAGAAATGGTCTACTCTAAAGGATGTGCACATGAATAGGCTATTCAACACTAAATGAGCAGTGTGAAAATATATAAAGAAATAATGGTATACAGACTGAACATGTTGTGTATAAAATATATATGTGTAACAACAATGAAAAAATTTCCCATGATAGAGAGCAAAGGGGGTGAGTAATATGGGGCTTTGAATGGATGAAAGGCAAGAAAAGTGATATGGTATCATTTTAAAAATAATTTTAAAATGTATACAAAAGAAATGCTGACAGTATAAACAAACAACAAATATACTGTCAAGTGTTAAGCAGGCATATTATCAATGCAGTTCACACCTGTCGTAGTTACTTGATAATTGCTTTAATGTATAGATCTGAAGCATAGAGATTCAAAAGAGGATTTTATTAAGTTTTACTGGCCTTTTGAGTGGCCAGATATGAATTTTTGCACATGGTCTACAGAAAATACCCTAAGTCACCTTATTTCCTCAAAGGATATATGTACTAGGCATCTCCAAGTAACTGTACTTTGAAATTTATCAGATAATAAATTTGTGTTCAGGAATCTATTCATTTTAATAATGCAGTGTAAAGGTCATGTTTTCAGATGCTAAATCACAGAACGTTCAGTCTAAAACCTTGACAAGTTTGACCTTTCAGGAAAAATGTAGATCCATGTGACCATGCATGGTCTTTGGAAAACATGTCTTCACTCATCTTCCAATTGTTTATAATAATTCTTAAATACTTACTTTACTTTTATACAAAAGGTTCCAATACTGAATACTTTTAATACTAGTTTCCATACCTAATGCAAAGAGAAAAATGTTGCTGATAGAATCATTTTACTTTTCTGCACTCATGTTTCCACAACTTGGAAATAAGATGAAGTAAAATGAACAAGAAAAGTAGCATGTTTTCTCTCCCTTTCTGTTCATCTTTGCATTGTGGTAGCATTGATTGGCCTTGAACTACACTCACAGAGCATCCACTGTATCCTCTTTTCATGGTCCTTGGCTGGAATAAGCTAGAATAAACCCAGAGACTGTACACTCATGGTAGATGTAGGAGTTGGCTAGTTTTATGTCAACTTTATACAAGCTGGAGTCACTGGAGGGGAAGGAGCCCTAATTGAGAAAATGTCTCTAAGGTTGGGCTGTTATCAAACCTATAGAAAATATTCTCAATTTGTGATTAATGGTGGTGGGTCCCTCTCATTGTTGATTGTGCCACCCTCAGTTGGGGTCTATTTAAAAACAAGCAAAGCAAACCATGAAAATTAAGCCTCCAAGGGCTCTGCATCAACCCCTGTCTCCAAGTTCATGCTCTGTTTGAGCTCCTGTCCTGACTTCCTTCGTTGATGTGGAAGTTTAAGCCAAACAAACCTTTCCTCCCCAACTTGCTTTGTGTCATGGTGGTTTATATTCATTCTAACTAAGACAAGGTATAAAATGAAAAGTCTATGATGAATAAGTGAAGACAAGAAAAAAATCATTCAAGTACAAGAAAATGGAGTTTGAAAAGAAAATACTAGGGTTTTGTAAGATGACTCAGTTAGTAAAAGTGCCTTCCACCAAGCCTGATGACCTAACTCCAATCCCCAAGACCCAAATGGTGGATGTGAAGAGATACATGTGTGCTGTGACTTGCACTGATGTATCATGTGAGAATATACATGCTTGAATGCACATACACACATAAACCCATACAATAAATGTATTGTCCTAGTTAGAGTTATTATCACTGTGATGAAACACTATGACAAAAAAACTTAGGAAAATGTTTATTTGGATTATGCTTTCATATTGCTGTTCATTATTAATGATGTCAGGACAGGAACTGATAGAGGGCAGGAATCTGGAGGTAGAAGCTGATAGAGAGGCCACGGAGGAGTGCTGCTTTCTGACTTGCTCACAAGGCTTGATCAGTCTGCTTTCTTTGCAACCCAGGACCATCAGCCCAGGGAAGGAACCATCCACATGGGCTGAGAACTCTCTCATAAGTCACTAATTAAGAAAATTCTCTAAATTCTTGTCTACTGCCTAATCTTACAGAGGAAATTTTTCAATCAAGGTTCCCTCTTGTCAAATGACTGCAGCTTGGGTCAAGCTAACATGTAACTACCTAACTCATATACATAACAGAAGTTTTAAGAAGAAATGTTCTAAAGTCAGAAATTTTACCTTTAACATGAAAATGAAGCAAAGGACCAGTTGCACCAAGATGACACATTACAGAGTGAGTTCATGTGTACAAGCATTATCAAGGACCAACTAGCCAGGTTACAGTTATTGTGGAACTCAGAAAGGTTTTCTGCATCCTGTGGATTCCGTGGCCAATCTCTCCTATATGACTTTCTGGCCACCAGAGAGCTCCCTCATCATTCATCCATTTGCATTTCTTGTCAGAGGCAAGAATGTCTTTCATTTTCCTCAGAGTCTCATTGTGGAAACTCTAACAACTGTCTAAATTCTACAGAGATGCCTTCACACCTTCTCAGCTACATATGCCCAGTGCTGTCATCTGAGAAATTAGGTCATCAGTATCCTAGGAAGTTCCTCCTTTATCACATCATGAATCACTTCATTCCCTGCATTATTAAGAAAGTTCCAGCCATGTGCATCAAAGGTGCATGTTCTGAAAGGAATCCCTGGCAGCAGGAAGTCCTCAAAAGGGCCATTTTCTACTTTCTATGTAGTATTTCTCTCAGGTGATCAGTGATGTAGAGGAAGAATGAAAATAAATCAGAAGGAGGATGTGGGTAAAGACTGATATATGAAAAAAGAATAAACTTTTAAAAAGTATATAATATAGCAAGACACTATATTAAGCATGATACTGAAAACAATAAATAAAGGAATAACAGATAAAGTTGACCTATTTGTGCTATTCTGAAACTCACAGATTTTTTTCTAAATCTTTTTTATTAGACAATGAGCCTGTGGAAATGACTTGCTTACTGATACATTTTATCTATAAAAGGAAAGCCTCAACAAAGGCATATTGGACCAAATTGCTGAAATAGATTAGGGATTTTAAAATAAAATGTTAATACACAAAACACTGAGGGGAAACAGGTCAAATGCCAAAGGCAAAACATTATCAAGAACACAGTTCCACAGTGAAAGCAGAAATATTCTGTTTTGCTGCTTCAGAAATGTGTGCTCCAAGGGAAGTCCAAAAATATGGAGCACAACTAGCATAAAATCTCTTCAAGGACCTCTCATAGTTGCGCTTAAGCTGTTTCAAAAGCATCCTGAGAAAATTACAGCCTGGATTTCTGTCCTGGTTCAAGTCCAGGAACATTGAAAGCCATCTTTATTTCCTCTAAAACTGCAAATTAGTAATTTAACACTGTTCATCAAAAGTCTAGCCAAATGCCTGCCTGCTGCCACTCCTCTTCAGAACCAGGTGGAATAGGAAACCAACTCACCAACCCTGCTCAGAAGTATGCAGAGTAGGAAAGTCTCTTTAACTAAAGGACTAAGAGCATCCTTCTTTCTCCTGTAAGTGACTTAGAAGTAGGAATCGGTTCATCTTTCCCACAGTTTCGAAAGCGAGCTGAGGTGCTGTGGCAGCGAGATCACCAAAAGGACACTGGGGACAAGATCGTGAGTCGAGGAGGTGGGTACTTACGCAGGCTCACCATGCAGAATTGAAAGGACAGCAGCATCCACGCAGTCTTCTCAAGATCTAAGAATTAGGAAATGTGAATGCGCTTGCTTGTGCTTGAGACAGACTCTTAACCAATCTGAGGTTTTAAACTTCAAAAAACCCAGAGAAAAACAGAGCAGCACACTCCGGGTGCTTTCTTCAAAGTCCTGGCAAAGCATGGATTTGACAAATGTCATCCGTTAGTGAAACAGTCTTTCTCCGGACATGCTATTCAAAGACACACTGTGTGAACAGTTTCAGTAAGACGAGTAAAACCCTGGAGAATGATTACAATGAGGGTGAGAGCAGTGGAAACTGAGGACTCTCTGTACCAAGGTCAAGCAAACTGCCTGCTCCTCAAGTCTGACTTTCTATTTCTGTGAGTGGAATTCTGTTACAACACAGTAAACCCACTACAGATATCATGTCCCTTTCCAGCTCTGACTTCTGCTCCTAGATCCTCCTGCATCATCAAAAGCTAATTTTTTTTTTTTTGATTTTCAAGACAGGGTTTCTCTGTAGCTTTTGGTCCCTGTCCTGGAACTAGCTCTTCTAGACCAGGCTGGCCTCAAACTCACCGAGATCCACCTGCCTCTGTCTCCCAAGTGCTGGAATTAAAGGCATGCGCCACCACCGCCCGGCTGCTAATAATTTTTTTGAGGGAAACACCCATCACCATTAGTTTTGACAACACCTGTATCTGAAGCCTGTCTTCACACAAAGAAAGTTGAGCTGACCTTTTTTTGGATGCCAGGGTTAACAGTGTCACCATGAATAAATTATTTGTTTTCTTATTCATCCACAGAGAAAACAGCAAAAGGGAGCTGGATGGCACAGAGAAGTGAACTGATCCCCTACTTGCTTTTAACCTCTCTGATGCACTGTCTTTCACTGACAATAGAGCCTCTCTGATGCACTGTCTTTCACTGACAATAGAGAAAAGACTAAATTTAGAACTTTTACAGAAAACTCATTTACCCAAATGTTGGCATTTGGACACTTCTTAGAGTTTCTATTACTATGAAGAGACATCATGACCACAGCAAGTCTTATAAAGAGAAACACTTAATTGAGTAGCGACTTACATTTCAGAGGTTTAGTCTTTTATCATCATGGTGCAGCATGGCACATGCAGGCAGACAGTGTGTTGGGGAAGGAGCTATTACATCTTGATGCAACAGGAAGTGATCTATCTCACTAGGCATAATTTGAACATATTTGAGATGTCTGACAGCCTCCACAGTGACACACTTCCTCTAACAAGACCACACATACTCCAACGAGGTCACACCTACTAACAATGCCACTCCTTTTGGGAAACATTTTTTTTCATACCACTACAGTCATGTTTCTGCAGAAAACCTTAGATAATGAACCTTCAAAACACCCTTCAAATATCAACTCAAATAGATTATTTCTTTACTTTCTTATACAGGTAAACAGAGCCCTCCTGTTTCAGTTATACCATGATAATAAGATAAATATGCCTTTTACACACAATTTTCACATGTAGATGTCAGAATTTCCTTTATGATATTCAAATGAGACATTTTAATGAGGCATTAATGTCTTTTGTTATGAAGAGTATAAAATCATACCCCCCAATATTTAAGGTCTTTGACCTGGAGTTCAATGGACGAGGAGTTCCCCTAGTAGATCTGACTTAGATTCAACCTACAGCTCTGGAAAAGCAGGACACTGATGAAGAATGACTGGGACTAATATTGCATTTCCTCTTATGGCTAAGGTTTTCCCCAAAGAAGCCAGTAAACATGAAAAATTGACATGAAACAAAGTTAGCTGAACTGTCACTAAATACACAATTTACACACACACACACACACACACACACACGCAGGACATGGAAGGGAAGTGGGAATAACTATCTGGGAAACATAAGATGATCAAAGGGACTCAGAGAAGAAGAATAAAAGTCTATGGGGAGGAGAATATGATGACGGCATATTGTGTTTAAGTAAGAAACTGATAAAAATTAAATTAAAATTGAATAAAAATAATTTATACTTCCAGCTTATCTTATTCTCATCTCCTCATACCAGGTTTTATGAATTCTCCCTAAAACATCAATCAAGTACTCAAGTATGGTTCTATCCACTCTATTGTTTCTTTTCTCTCTCTCTTTTTTTTTTTTTTGACAAGGAAACCCTTCTGATTTTTTTTTATATACACCTGCTAAAATCCAACACATCTTGTAATTTCTCTGGTCATATATTTCCTTGATCCATTTATTGATGTCAATGAGCACATCATTTAAGCTAAAGGATTTTCCCCATCTTGACTGCAGCATTTTAATGGGTGAACATTTCATTTTTCTGTCAGAATTTGCTAGTGCCCTTACAGATGATTTTTGCACGCCTGCTGCAGCTTTTTGTAAGAGTTAATTGAGACTCCATAAATAGATTCTCTTGCATTTCTATGCACATTTGTATTTGAAAGACACAGTTAAGCATAAAACAAGAACTCACTTCTCAGTTCCAACAACACATTTATGAATTTCTCATAATCCCCTTAACACTCAGTCTTTGCTGGAAAATGTGATGAAGTGTTGTTGAATACCCAGGAGAGGAGCTCTTTGCTACACAGATGAGTGCTTTCACAAATGATTTTCAAAACTGCTTTGCAAATAGCAAGTGCCACTTTCTAGAGTAGAGTGCACTTCAGAGTGACACACTCTAGGGCCTTTTGTGTTTTCTACTCTGCCACTGGGATATACTTTGTGACTTGACCAGAACCCTGAGCCAGACATGCTTCTGTAACAGTAACAATATGATGTCAACTATATGTTAGCTCTTCTGGGTATGGTAAGGATGAAAACCGTTTACCAATAAGAAAATACATAACGCATACTAGCTTTTACCATTATCTCCTATTTCATTATTAAGCTTCATATCATGATATTACATTATTGAGTAAGAATTGGTCAAATTGGTTTTATGTACATCTTGAATGAGTAGGGGACAATGTAAATATCTACAAACCATATGTGGTAAACATTCATCATCTTCAAAAAACTCTCTCAGAAAAGAAAATATAATTTACAAACCTAAGGAAAGTGAATACTGCCTTTTGTGGTTTTGATTCTTAGAAACCTGAAACCTGTGAGAAGTTGTTTGTATCAAGGGAAACAATTTTAGTTATATGACTAAGCAATGAACTTGAAGGGATTTATTTAGAAATAAATATGTATTGATGGCAAGAAAAGTCACTACACTATTAATGAATCAGTTGCCTTGCTGCAGTCTGTTATTGCATTGAACATTATTTTTCCATTTAGATGATTCATGATATTAAGCTCAAATATCTTTGTAGGAAAGTAGACAAATGCAGGTATATTATTAGAATATTAATGCTGTGATATTTTGTAGGAAGAAATCAGCGCCATAGGCATAACCATCATGTTACATATATAAATGAGTAAAACTCCCATGATCCATTGCTGAAAATGGGTGTATGTAATTCTGCATCTAACAGGAAAAGAGAAACATAAATGAACCAATATTTCTTGTAGGAACATAACACAATGCACCTCCTTTTTAACTAACATTAGCAGTACAGGAGGAAATGAAGAAAACCTTCAAACTGTTGTTTTCATTAATTCATGTATGGCTAAGAATTAAAGACAAGGTGGCTATAAATAAAGACCCTACAAAGGTGACTGTATCTCCATGGTAGATCACTTGCCTAGAATGTAAAAGCTCTGGCTTTGATCTCCAACAATACAAATACAAAAGACAAAAACAAATAAAAAGTAGGCTTTTGTTGGGATTTCTTCATTTAAGTTGAGTGGAATTACTTATAATAATTTGTGTAGCTCTTGTTATTTACCATAAATATCATAGAACATAAAAAGGAAAGGTTCCAGGACATTTTAGGTGTAGTCTAGTTGTCAAAAATTTAAATTTCCAGAAGTCAAAATTTTGGGGTTATATTGACATCTTACATATCCAATCCACAATTCTGCCTCCCCATCCTGTAACTTTAGTATTGAGAACGAAACCTAGTATCACTGCTGTACACAGAGCTACATTTCAGCTCCTTGCTGTCACCCTTTATAATCTCTTTTACCCAGTCCAGAAATTTATATCATTAGTGCTCAAAATACATAAACATATGCAGTCTGATAGACCTTCATCTTCATGCAACAATGTATTGAGTTTGTATCAAATATCAGGGTCAATTGCAAACTGAATTTCACAGTCCTCTGTTGTAAAGAACAGTTAACAATGTTTTATAGGATTATTAGTGTCATGAATGAGAAACTTTTTGAAAAATTATTGCACATACTTATTCAATATTATTTCTTCAGCACTGTGTTCAATTTGATCTCAACATTAAACTTTATGCAACTTAAAACATTTTTAAACTTAACATTGAGCTTAAAGTTTTTCATTAAATTCAACACCTAGAAAGCTACATTATTTCTAATTCTGGTACTACACCCAGCTGCAATAGACCTCAACAGATAAGCAGAGAGCAAATATGTCAGGGACTGTAGTGTTCCTCTGATTATCCTATTTTTCTTTCTTCCAAATGACATGACTTAAATGAAATAGGAAATAATTACAGTACAAGTCAGTTCTTTCTACCTAGGATTTCAGATGATTTATTGCTTCCCACATTAAAATATTAAGCATAAGAAAATAAGCAGAACGTTTACAAAATTAATAGTCTGTAGACACCAAGGGAATGTTCTTCCCTTCAAATCTGGCCTCACCAGATTGCTCGTGGCAGTGACTTCAATCTAAAATAACTAATAGTTAATAAACCATATTTTCTTTACTTTTGAGATAATAACATGTGAAAAAGCATGTCAATTCATAGGACTCAAACCATCACTAATTTGTTTACGAAGAAAATGAAGGCCATAGATTTCAATGTCTTACCTAACATTTCACAGACTTGAACTACATAGATTTCAATGTCTTACCTAACATTTCACAGACTTGAACTACAAATAGTGATCTTCTCGGGTATGTATGATACCATATGTCTTGAACTCTAAACTCAAATTATTTGCTTGTGCTTTTCTTAGAAATTTTAAGCCATGGTGATCTTATAAAATTACCATGTGGGTGTCAAACTTTCCCAGCTTCTACCTCTATTGATTATATATTATACATCATCTTTTATTCTGTCCAAGTAGGATATTGCATTATGTATCAGGCATAAATCCCTTTGAACATAGTGTATAATCCAATACTATGTACTATTGAATTATGGTTGTTAATATTTTATTGAGTACTTCTATTTTTACGTTCTTCAAAGATATGATAAAACTTTGCTCGTTTGTTTATGAGAAAGTAAAGATCTTTAAGTGTTTGACTATAATTAATGTAAACACAAAGCATATGTGCTCAAATATTTGATTTTACCACCTTATCTTTTTACTTTCTTAATGTCGTGAGCTGCATTTCCTTTTTCCTAAATGGAATATTAACTGATGATTTTCTACTGCATGATTTCTGGCAAGTGGTAAAACCAATAATACATGTCTACATTGGTATATAAAACACAAATCAAGATTATGAGTTTGTTTTATAATTGGTAGTATGATCTGCTATATCTTCACTGTTCTAAACCTTGGTCACATGGGCCTTGAGTTCTGTACAATACTATTTATCTACCTTGTCATTTCTATTCTTCACTCCACTTGTATTGCACTCTTAATTTCATCATTAATCAAGCTATTTTTAGTCACAATTCTGAATAGGCACTGCAATGTGAAAGTCTGAGTTGTGCATTTTGAAATCTGACAGAAATATGTGCAGCAGCACATCAACAACAGTCTGCTCAGAAAACAGGAATCTAATTACATGCTCACAGCAGCCTGCCTGTTGAGACTTCTTTCTCTCTTTCAGCCCAAAGCCTGTATTGACACTGCATTGAGCAAGGCAGCTCCTATGTCAGGGGAACTTTAACACTGGACAGACGAGGTGCAGAAAGGTTGTGTGAAAGAAATTCAGTCTCATGGGGCTCAAGGTGTGCTGAAGTCTAAGCTCTAGGCTGAGCTTCCGTCTGAAATGCTTGTCAAAAATGATAGCATGTATCTTTACTGAATATCACCAGGCACAAAAATCCTCTGTACTTATGTGAGTGGTAGGGACATTTATCCACACAGAGGTCTGAATAGCTCTCAAATATCTTGTCATAATTTATTAGAACAATTTTGTATAAATGAAAGTACTTAGTATTGAACTAGTAGGCTAGAGCCAAAATTTCTAGACATGCTATTCACAGGGATAGTTAGGTACATGCTTACGTTACATTCAAACAAGTGGACTTGATCTATTTATAATGATATTGTTATCTAAATAGTGGGAATATATCAATGAAAATGTAAAATTAATTTTGCAGAGATCAAGTTCTAATGTATTTCAAACATTATTTGCCAAACATAAACATTAATCAGCTTTCTTCCAACCATGATGATCCCCTTCACAGGACTACTGCTGGAATTAGTTCATCCTCATTGTAGCTAGGAGGCAATTCAGACCCAATTCTACTATTATATGCTGCTATTGGACAAATATTCATCCTTCCACTGATATTTGAAAATTAATGTAAATACTTTTTATCTCCAGCTGCAAGAAAGGGTAGGGAAATAGATTATTTCAATGTGAGAGTAACTATAAATATTCTTCTGCAATATTGAAAGGGACGGAATGTGGACCTTCTCCCTTGAGTAGAGCTTTGGGACGAGGAAGAAAGCACTGGTATATGATTGTGCAGTTGGTAGTAAATAGTTTTATTTTATTGATTTTTATTGAGTTCTACATTTACTCTGCTCCCCTCTCTATCTTTCCCCTCCCCTTCAACCCTCTCCCAAGGCTCCCATGCTCCCAATTTACTCAGGCAGTAATAGTTTAACAGAACATGTTGATTAAGAATTTGACCTTTTGCTCCAATGTTGGTCTCTGTCTCTGTCTTCTTTCATCGCCTGATGAAGGTTAATATTCAGGAGGATGCTTATATGTTTTTCTTTGGGTTCACCTTCTTATTTAGCTTCTCTAGAATCACGAATTATAGTCTCAATGTCCTTTATTTATGGCTAGAAACCAAATATGAGTGAGTACATCCCATGTTCCTCTTTTTGGGTCTGGCTTACCTCACTCAGAATCGTGTTTTCTATTTCTGTCCATTTGTATGCAAAATTCAAGAAGTCATTGTTTTTTACTGCTGAGTAGTACTCTAATATGTATATATTCCATACTTTCTTCATCCATTCTTCCAACAGAGACCAACATTGGAGCACTGGACTGAAGTCTCACGATCCAAAGGAGGAGCAGAAGGAGAGTGAGCACGAGCAAGGAACTCAGGACCGCGAGGGGTGCACCCACACACTGAGGCAATGGGGATGTTCTATCGGGAACTTACCAAGGCCAGCTGGCCGGGGTCTGAAAAAGCATGGGACAAAACCGGTCTCGCTGAACATAACGGACAATGAGGACTACTGAGAACTGAAGAACAATGGCAATGGGTTCTTGATCCTATTGCACGTAATGGCTTTGTGGGAGCCCAGCTAGTTTGGATGCTCACCTTAATAGACCTGGATGGAGGTGGGTGGTCCTTGGACCTCCCACAGGGCAGAGAAACCTGCTTGCTCTTTGGGCTGAGGAGGGAGGAAGACTTGATTGGGGGAGGGGGAGGGAATGGGAGGTGGTGGCAGGGAAGAGGCAGAAATCTTTAATAATTAAATAAATTAACTAATAAAAAAATAAATAAATAACAAAAAAAAAGAATTTGACCTTTTCTTCTACTTAACTATACAGTGACTTGATTATCTCAGTACACATGGTGTGCATGTTGAAGGTATACAAAAGTTTAGCTACATAGAATCCCTCTCACAAATAGTTAAGATACAGTTTCTTCTCACATTGAGGAATTAACAAAGGAGACTAACCCTGAGCCTCCAACACGCAGTTCTTCCTGAGACCGTTGCCATTGGTCCGTTGTCAAGAGAGCTTTCCCAGCTGCTTTGTACCTGATGGAGGTGATCCATCCATTCTTATTAGAATGGATGGATTCTGAAGGTAATGGCTTACTTTTCTTGTTGAAAGACCTCCTTGTACATTGTGACTTCACAACATAGTCCTGCATCATTTCATGTTAGAGCAATGGTTAGCTTCTGAAAACAGATGCCAACCAAAACTATGAGACTCTCTTCCTTTCTTACACCAGTTAGGGGACCCTGAGTAGTTGGATTAGTGGGAGAGAAAGACGGACATGCCTCTAATACATCACATGACAATAACACCGCTGGAAATAAGAAACTGGGCACCCAGAATGAAGCTCAGTTGGCAGAATGCTTTCTCCCCAGGTTGTTTTGATGGTGATATTTTAACCCAGCAACAGAAACTGTAAGGCACAGAGCTTGCCAATATGATAGACTGCATGGATAGTGTAACCCAGGGATCCTCCTGTCTCTGCCTCCCCAACAGCATGGGAATGACAGGCACTTGTACTAGGCCAGCCTTTATGTTGGTGGGAACTGAGGATCTGAACTGAGTTCCTCATGTTTCTGTAGCAAGCACTTACTCACTGAGCCACTAACATAGTCTCTATTATGCTTTCTGTAAACAATGGATTTGTATTGTACAGTTTTAAATTTCTCTGCCCATGGTGAGCTACCCGTTAAACATCTCTAGATAGCTAATGGTTCAATTAGATAATAAATATGTTTAAAGATTTTTGTAGGAAACAATTTTATTAAGCTGCAATAAACTATCACCAAATTCAGAAGAGAGAGAAAAAGTAAATCCTATTATATATACCAAGCTCAAGTCAAAGAAAAGCTAGTTGTAAGAATATTAACTTTTATTTGAAAAGTGCCATAAGTTTTGTATTTAATGAAATTAGAAGTCCTGTCATTATACATTTTGTGACTTAATAGGAAGAGTCTGCAATCAATATCCATAACACTGTTGGAACACTCAGCTCCTTCAAATTGTTGGTTATATGGGATAGCTTTCAGTGAAAGTTTTCAGTTTTAATTACAACAGCTATTTTTTTTTCATCAGGTCAACAGGCTATGAATTTGATAGTGAGAATCAAGTTGCTGTCATGCCTTCATTTTAAAAAATCAAATTATAGTCTCATCAATGATATTCCTAACCATTTCCTTAAACTAAAATCTCCAAATGCAGAAGTTATTTCAATCCTGATAAGACATGAATGTGAGAAGAAAAATTCTAAGTCATAAAATGAATGAGCATATAGAAAATATAATATTCTCAAATAACAAATGGTTTTTATATAATTCACTCTTGTTTGATAATTTTAATCAGAAATTTTTACTGGCCATATACGAAAATATTTTATAATTTACTCCAAGAACCATTAAGCAAAATAAAGTTCCTGACTGGAATTATAAATGACTGGGCATTAAGAATCTTCATTTTTATTGAAAATAAATTTCTAAAAGGGGTGGGGAATGAAAAATAAAAAAATATTTCTCATTTTGAAATAGATAAGGAATAATATAGAACAATGATGAAATAGCCTCACAAGAACATTTTTTATCTTACTAGGTCTGTTAATAAAACTCTTCTCTTCAATGATAATAATTTGAATTGTGAAAGATAAAAGGGTATTAAAAATGCTTAAATGTAATAACATATTCTTTACATGACCCCAAGTAAAGTAACCTAATTTTAAGACTAACAAATTACATATTCTCCCCGGGCGGTGGTGGCGCACGCCTTTAATCCCAGCACTCGGGAGGCAGAGGCAGGCGGATCTCTGTGAGTTCGAGACCAGCCTGGTTGGTCTACAAGAGCTAGTTCCAGGACAGGCTCCAAAACCACAGAGAAACCCTGTCTCGAAAAACCAAAAAAAAAAAAAAAAAAAAATTACATATTCTCTTTTACATTAAAATGATTAATAACTAAGGTTACTAATAAAATCTTGCAGACTTTGAAAACCATCATAATATGTTGGACAAGCTTGTGATTTGAGGATTGAGGCTGTATATCAGAGAGGGTAATGGGAAATCTCTGTGAGACAATGATCTTTAAGAAGTGGGACCAGGTAACGGTGTGACCTTCTGGGTACCTGGAGAAAAACGCTGGGCCACCCAGAGTTCTCTCTGTCTCTCTGTGGTTCCCACGCTGCACAGTTGAGCTTGGACTTCTTGTTCCTGTTTTGTGAGTTTGACCCTTATAATAAAGAAAAATATAACTGGTTTATCTTGGAGTTTTCCCAGTATTCTTCGAATGGCATCATTCAGCAGTGGGTACCCAACATGGGGCTTGGGGATTTGGTTCCCCCATGGCTCCAGCCAGTCACCACCAGGCTGCATGTGGTACATTTGGGTATGAGTATTTGGGCATTGACCATACTCGTGTTGTGGCCCTGGGTAGCCACTCTGCAGCATCATCTGGCGTTGGTAGCATTTCAGAGCCGCTCAGGGTCCCCAGACACCTGCATCACTGGCAGACTGCACAACTGGCTGTGACAGGCTATCTTTTGGGTCCAGCTTCCCCTGCACACCACAGAAGCTAAGGCAGGGCGCTGAATTTCCCGGTGTCTCTGTTAGCATTGCTGCCTCACTGTCCCTGCACTGCTGCCGACCGTCAGGGATCTCCGCAGAACAAACAGTCTTTAATTTGCACTGAATAACTGCTTTTAATTTAAGAATATTTTTCAGTATCTAAAGCACTAAAACCAATTTGAACTGGTCAAGCTGGCCATGTTGCTACAACTGTGACACCTAGTGGTCAGTAATAGTTATTGCACCCACTCCAACTCATTACAGGTGAAATTTACAAGGTCAGATTTATGATTTAAAATGTCAAGATGACAGATAATTTAACAACTCAGGAGTTCAACAGCTTTTTTTTTTGCTTATACCATGGATGGTATTATGCAAGGTTTATGCGATTTCCCTTCTATATCCCTATATTTGTTTCTAGGAATTAGCTTTGCCTTTCACATTTTCTCAAACAAATGGTTTAATAATAGAGCCATATATATCATCTTGGAAATGATACAGTCTTTACAGACTGATAATGACCAGCTAAAGGGAAAATCAGCACTCTGGAGAAGAACGCGACCAATTTGGTGGAAAACCCCAGTCCGTGATAGAGGGTGCTAAGACATTGCCTGAGAGAATTGATGCCATTGAATTTATTAATCAGAATATGATGAACAATTACGATAGATTGAAAGATAAGGTGAAATGGCAGACATGTCTCTCTCACCCCACTGTTCAATAAAAGTATATGGTATGTATTTACATCACTCTTAAGTCACATAAACACATTTGTGTAAAATGATACGTGACATGTTCATTTAATAGTGTAAATGTGCCAACATGCTCCATAGACATTAGGGGAATCCTAAATAATGTTATATTTCATTAATTTTATAGTATTTTTTATTTAAAGTAATGTAGATGAGTAATACTCATTTTGCATAATTTGAGTTTATAATTTTTTGATTGTTGTTGCATTTATTTTTTCTCTATCAAGTATCAGTTCATTATCTCTTAGTTATAAACCAGCCAAAGTTTTATGATATATAAATAGCAGATAAACATGTCCCCCAAAACATCTGATTACAAGGGGGCACAACACTAAAATCATGTAAAACCACTGAATGATGTGGGAAGTCCTTCTGTCTATATGTTGCTTTTGTTGGTTAATGAATAAAGAAACTGCTTTGAGCCTACAACAGGATAGAACAGAGGTAGGCAGGAGAAAACTAAACTGAATGCTGGGAGAAAAGAAGGCAGAGTCAGAGAAGCTATGTAGCCCTGCTGGAGACAGACACCAGATAGATCTTTATCTAGCAAAACACAGATTACTGAAATGGTTTAAATTAAGATTTAAGAGCTAGCCAATAAGAAGCTAGAGCTAATAGGCCAATCAGTGATTTAATTAATACAATTTCTGTGTGGTTATTTTAGGCTGAGCAGTTGTTAACAAACAAGTGGCCTCTTACAACAAATGAAAATAAGGATACGAAAAGTGCATTCCCCCAGAAGTCAGCAGGTTCCATGTACCCAAAGACTTCAATGAAAAAGGTCTTACACAAAATTTTAAACTTATTTAAAACATTATTGTTTTAAATTTGTGATTTTGTTTTATAACCTAATTGTATGGTTTGCAACAATGAATGATAACATAGAGTTGCAATGTCAAAAGAGTGAACTGGCCTGGGAGCCTTTTTTAGGCTTTCCAACTAGGGACTTTCAAAGCTCGCACAGTGTGTAACACTAGCCAGAGTTTTCCGAGGCACCAAGTGTATGTCCCTCCTGATAAATGCGGCTTATAACAATAGCAAAGCAGATGACATTTAAGTGAATGTGTATTGTTGGCATGAGCATGGCACGTCAAGGTATAATAGTAATCTTGGACCCATGGAAATAGGGAAATCTTGCCCAGGTCAGGCTAGGTAGAATGACATGACCTCCCAAAGGTCCAAGCATAGATGATGGTAGAATGTGCACAAAGTGCCAAATGTAGCTTTCTTGTCCTGTTTGATTGCATCTTGAGACCGTTCCCCTAAAAGTCTACAGAGATGAGATAATTCATCTCCTTGTTCAACTCTATTTAATGAACCCACTTCCTCCTCCAACTCTATATAATAGACATACTGAGTTTCTAGACTGCTGCTGAGTCTCCATCAGAGCTCATGGCCTACCAGATCTCAGATTTTCTGTCTGTGTGGCTGTTGTTTCTTCATTTCCTGTCAGCCTTAAAGCCTGCACTTTGTGACATTCCTTTGTTATTTATGTGGTTATTTTATTCCCTACTCAAAGCATCTCACAAACACTGGGCATCAGAAACAATCTGGTGCAGGAGAATTATCTGTATTCTGTCAATCATATTTTAAACAAATGCTGAGTGGCTGATAGCCAGGGAAGAAGTATAGGCAGGAAAACTAGACAGGAAGTAGAGGTGGAACAATAAGAACAGGAGTATTCTGGGAAGAAAGAAGCTCTTCCCACAGTCCTGCCTAGAAGCAAGATGTTACCTACCCCATTGAAAAAGGTACCAAGCCATGTGGCTAACATACACTAGAATAATGGGCCAATATAAGTTATAAGAGCTAATACAAAGCCTGTGCTAATGGGCCAATCAGTTTTATAACTTAAGGAGATCTCTGTGTTATTTTCTTTGGTGGCTTACTGGCTATGGGAACTGGACAGGACATAAACCCCAAAAAACAAGCCCTCATGTTACAACAATCTCTCTGCTGAGTTGGGTTCACTAAGCTTGTTGTAGTGGAAACTGTCTTCTTAATATGCTTTCTTCTAGAGTCTGGTGTTTTGTTCTACATAATGTTCAAAATGATAATATTTAAAATCTCTTTATGCAAATTACTGTGGTTATGTCTGAGTAGATGCTGAATATATCCCCCAAATTTCTTCCTCTCTTTCTGCAAAGTGTATGCTTATTTCCCTTGGCAGGGATTAAAGTTAAGGCATAAGAATCAGATTACCTAAAATAGAATCTGATTCTTTGATTTATTCCTCAACAATGTTTTATATATTATTCTCTTAGAAGCTGCATTTTTCTTGGGGTTGTTAAAAATAAATATGTCATTTTATGTGAGGTGCAATGTATAGTTCTATTAAAAATAGAAGTCGGGAACTTAGATTTCTTCTACTGAATTATTTCTTCCTCCTCCTCACTGGGTTGCAATTACAGAACAGATGAATGTATAAATTCAGGTGCTTAGTGGAGGCTATTTGTTTGTTCCCAGTTGCCCTGACCCAAAATATTCATACAGAAACTGCATTAATTACAACACTTCTTGGCCAATAACTCTTGTGTATTCCTAGAAAGCTTATACATCTTAAATTCACCCATTACTATTCATCTGTATATCACCACGTGGCTGTGGCTTACTGGCAAGGTCTGGAGCATCTGTGTCCAGTAGTGGCTACATGGCTTCTCACTGACTCCACCTTCTTTCTCCCAGCATTCAGTTTAGTTTTCCTGCCTATCTCTACTCTGTCCTATCACAGGCCAAAGCAGTTTCTTTATTCATTAAGCAATGCATATACAGAAGGCCTTCCCACATCAGGTGCTATGTATTTAAACATATAATTAACAATCTAACTTCAATATTCATTTTTAATGGGGTACTTTCCTCGAGTATCTTTCATTTTCTCATTTCTTGTAGTGTGCATGATTTTGCCTTTGCAAAGACCCTCTAAATTACTTCTTGAAAAGTATGACTTCAAGATGAAACTACCACAGAGGTCATGTCTTACCTTTGTCAAGCCCCCACAGGGAATCATAGCAAAATGTATAATGATTTAGAGCAAAAGTTAGAACATGAATATTTTTTCTGTATATTCTCTTTAATTTTCATTATACAAAACTAGCCTGAAATATAAAATTACCACATCATCTGTAATTAGGGATCCTGTTTTATATCCCTTGACATGGAGAAAAAGGGAATCACAGACCTACAAAGTCAGGCTTGTGACGGGGTGAGGCAGAACTGAAGACATCAGCAGTTTAAGCTCTGTGAACAGATTCTGCCTGCAGACAGAGTAAACACTGCTCACTACCCCAGATCACCCTGTTCTCCTCTTTCTTAATTAGATTGCTAATGAGCTAATGTTTGCAGTGGACTGTGACATTAAAACAATGTGTTGTCTACTGGGAAAGCTAAACATTTTCACTGGACAGATTTGTGTTTCACTCTCACTGTGATGTCCCTTTTGCTATTTGTAACAGAATAAAAACGACAGCTTCAAAGAGGTTCAGGTGTCTGATGGGGGAATAAATAAACACTCCCAGCATGCAGAACAATTAAATAATCTCAAACTGATGGGTTGTGAGGCAGACACAGGAACCACAATAACAACTCTCAGTAGAAAGAGCAAGAGGATCCAGGGAAATTTCTGCCTAGTAGCCTGGCTCAGAAGGGCAAGTGATCCCATGCCTGTCATTTGAAACCACGGGTTGAGACTTTCCTTCTCTATGCCACTGGAGGAAGCTCTCCAAGCAATTTTGAGGCAATAATGAGGAGGTTTGTTGTTGCCAATAAATTTGACAATAGAACAGTGAATGCACAGATACATTCTTTTTCCAGCAAATGCAGAGTAGGCACTAGTTCCTAAGCCACAGTGACACTGTAATGAGTTCTGTAATCCTATCTCAGCCTGGCATATTTAATTTCTCACTCTTATTTTATTTTATTTATTTTTTAAAATTTATTTATTAAAAGTTTCCACCTCCTCCCATCCTCCCATTTCCCTCCCCCTCTTCCGTCCCCCTACCCCTTGCTCTCCAATCCTAAGAGAAGTCAAGGTGTCCTGCCCTGTGGGAAGTCCAAGGCCCTCCCACCTCCATCCTTGTCTAGGAAGGTGTGTATCCAAACAGACTAGGCTCACAAAAGCCAGTACATGCAGTAGAATCAAAACCCGGTGTCATTATCATTGGCTTCTCTGTCCGCCTTCATTGTCAGCCACATTCAGAGAGTCCGGTTTGATCACATGTTAGTTCAGTCCTAGTCCAGCTGGCCTTGGTGAGCTCCCATTAGATCAGTTCCACCGTCTCCATGGGTGGACGTACCCCTCGCTCTTATTTTATTTTTAAATAATAATCCTTATAACTAATAAAATATTACTATTTTCTTAAGCATTCATCTGATAAAACTGACTTTGGGCAAATTAAAATAATAACTTTTGCAATATATATATATATATATTTAGATATACACTTACAATATATATGCTGTATACTTACAATTATATTTATAAGTATATTATATATAATTACAATACAAATATACATATTTCATAGGATATTATTTTACTTATAATTGATTTATAGTAATATAGTAATTTAATTATAATTAAAATATAAAATATAAATATAAAATAAGAAGATTAAGGAAACATGTAATGTATTTTATGGAAAGATGGGCTACCTCTGAACAATGAATATGGTGGTCATGAGAACGAGACCCTGAAGCAGTCATGAGGAGTAATTGACATGTGATGTAAGTGCTGAAAGTAGCTTATAGGAAGAAAATTGTCTTAGCCTTGAAGATCAGTCACAAAGGACTTTAACAGACAGAGATTATCCTTGCATCTTCTAGTAAAAGAGTTATGAGGAGAAAGCCAGGACAAAGGAAACCTTAATGGCTTGGATAGAATAGCAGATGAACCAATGTTAGGAAGCCCTCCTGGCCAGAGGTTACAGTCTACCATGGCCTGGTAGCAAGCTTGGCAACATGAAGGACTCTCTCCCCAGTGAGGCTTTCTGCTCTCTATTTTCTCTACCTGGCCTTATCTGGATCATGTTTCTAAGCAAGGATGCCTAACTTATCTCAAGGATGATCGTTGACATAGTTCCCTGCAAATTCTCTTCCCCTGGTGACCACATGGTAATTAAGTAATGTGCTTTAGCTATGTTCATAGGGCCGTGGTCCCACTAAAACAGCTTTACGATAGCAGCATGCTGTTGAATGCAAATTAGGTGATTTCTCAGCTAATGTTGCCATATATATGTATATTCCATCTACTCCAGAATACAGTTGAGTTGTCTCACCGAAGTCATGTCCTTCCTGCCCACAATCATCTGAAACCTGTTTCCCACTTCTGCTCCATTCCCCATCAGGGACCTGTGACCAATGAAGAAGAAAGAGACTCACAAACTAACTTGACACCAGAAAGAAGAATGAAACTTTAAGACCAAGTGTAAAGATGAAGTTTAGAGATAAAGGGGAACTCAGTGGTAAGCATCAGTTCTTTACATCTTATATAAATTCCATTAATATTTTGGGATCATTAAGTTTGAGGAGACAAGTCAGATTCTGGGCTTACCTATAAAATTTTAGGTGAGGAGCTCAAAATTTTAGGAAAAACATGTTTTAAATGTGAAAATAATAGTAAAAAGAAGTATGGTGGCAGTTGTCCTTTAACAAGTGACAGAATGGCAGGGTTCAATTTTTGAGACACTTAAAAAGATTCAATCAGTTTTTAATGGAAAACTAGCTAAGATTTGGTAACATCACACTTACATGAAAATAAATGAACAATGCCTCACTCAAGAAGTGTCAGAGACTGCAAAATAACAACTAAGTCTCTGAGGCATGAATTATCTAACAAAGTAAAAGAGCATGTCAAAATCTACATGATCACCTCAGTTGTTAAACAGCTCCTCATGGAAAAGCATGTTTGTAATCCTGCATTGAAACTCAACAAATGTAGACATCATCTGGTTCCAAGAAATGACAGGAATTTGTCTACCATGGGGAAATCGCTCATTGTCATTTCATGGCTTGAGTTAAAAGTTTATCAAAGAACAAGCATAAATGCTACACATTCCCTCAGAGTACAGTTCAGCTGTGGGTAGCAAAGCACAAAAATGTGGTTCTTGAAGAAAGAATTGGTTGAGTGCAATGCTATTTGAAAAGTAAGGGACTGTCAGTTAGGGTGTATCTCTATAATCTCAGTACCCTGTGCTAAGACACAGAGGAGTGGAATTTCTTTTAGACCTCTCTCTCTCTCTCTCTCTCTCTCTCTCTCTCTCTCTCTGTGTGTGTGTGTGGTGTGTGTGTGTGTGTGTGTGTGTGTGAGAGAGAGAGAGAGAGAGAGAGAGAGAGAGAGAGAGAGAGAGAGAGAATGAGAATGCAAGTACACATGGAGACCAGAAAAGATGTTGGATTTCCTGAATCTGGAATTAAATGTTTAGTTGCTGGGAGCTCAACTGGGGTGGTCTACAAGCACAGCCAAGTGGGTCAAACCGTTGAATTATTTTTCCAGAGTACCAAATCACAATTTTGAGGGTAAGTTGGACTATATAATACGCCTCTACATCAAAAAGTAAAACACAACGACTTAGTTACTTTTTTATTGCCCTGACCACCATGGCCAAGGCAACATATAGAAGCAGGGATTGGGGGAGGACAATTAATATTTTCATTACAATAATGGTGGGGAGCATGACAGCAGAAAGACTTGATGATGGAGCAGAATCTGAGAGCTCACATCTTCAAACACAGCCAGGAGTCAGAAAAAGATTATCGGGAATGGTGTGGGCTTTGAAAACCAAAAGCTTTTTCCTGTGACATACCTCCTCCAGCAAGACCACATGGGCTAATCCTTCCTAGACACTTACACATGGCAAAGGTGAAGAGAATGCTGTCCACACACACACACACCCCCCCACACACACACACAGAGGACAAAGGTGAAGAGAATGATGGTGAAGAATACTTCAAAACAAATTTAGTATGTAATCTTGGGAGGTGTGGGTGATAAAAGACTCCTCCATATAGTGAACATGTTCTGGCAGTCTTTGAGTACAAACCAGGATTACTGTAGAAGAGAATGTTTCCAGAGACTTGCTTGGATGATGCTTAAACTATCTCACAGAATTGGAAAATAGCCTAGTGTATGGACCCAAGATCAGTTAGATCTTTCATAGCATCTTCTACAGGGCAGAGCATCTCATGGCAAGGAAGGTTAAGCTACAGAAAGAACCAGCCCTGGATTCACCTCCTTTTGCTGTGCCTTTTCTTTCAAAACAATCCTCATCAAGACACAACATTTGAGCCTCACAATGCAGTATTGAGCATTAGAGTTAGAATCGCTATGGAGACTGAGGCAAACCTGGATACTCACAGGACAGAATTTCAGAGATGATTAAACAAAAGACACAGGCCACCTGAGTGTGGTTATTTAAATCCCACGAAGTGGAATCTTGGTTATGATAAAAGAAGAAAGTGGGTAAAGAGCTTGAATTTATCCCTCTCTTCTAAGTCTGCTGAATTCAAGTCAGCATATCATCCAAGCTCAGTACAGTAATTTCTGTCTATGCTTAGTGAGGTTTCTAGCAGTGGCTCAAAATAAAAAGTGAGGTATTAGATGTGAAAAACATGTGGTTTCATAAGAAAGGAATCATGACTGGGGTTAAACTTCTTGTCGAGACAGATCAGACTATAAATGTTAAAGTTTAATTAATTAAACTGTCACTTAAAAAACCAAAGGCACAGTACCAAGACAATAAGATAGGTACCATGTGGCTAAAATGTCACCGATTTACACTCCACAGTACACTGATATTTCAAGTCATTTCCTGTGAGAATAAAACAGGAGATCTAGGACACTGTCCTGGAGAGAGGATGCGGAAGGAATTGTTTTTCCAGTTCACCTAGAAGTGCTATGAGAGAACACTGTTTCTGAAGTTAGCAGCAACAGTTGGCTTCATCTACATTGTTACAGTTCTTAAGAAAGAAAAACACTAAGTGAGGCTTACTCTAAACACAGAGGCTTACTCTAAAGTTCTAGAAAGGTGCTGAGGCCATGCAATGTATGGCAAGGGTGGATTCCCACATACAGCTCCTGAGTGGGCTGTGCTCAAAGCTGTGCAAATGAGGCATACATTGCAGTGAGTATACAAGAAACTGAGGATACCTAAAACATATCATGCTCTCCTCAGAAGGCTATGGGTACCCGAGGAGCTAGCCCAAGGGAGAGGTACCAAGCGCCACAGGCAGCAGAAACGGTAGAGGATTGCAAAGTCCTCTGGGGCAGCACCCACCAGGCTTTGGTGTTGTTAAGGTTCTCTTTTCCAGGTCCTCTGCTCCTCATGTTAGGAACCAGAATATTTATATTATTAATTGCTGGAAGTGGATGATCTGTCTTTTGATTTTATAGAGGTCTTCAGCTAACAGGTGGCGTTGATTCTTACATGAGGCTTGAATTGTTTTTATCTGTAAGACTTCCTAATTTCTGGTTGTGGGCATTTTGTATTTTGGTGTGGCAATGATCCTATAACAGAATGGCATTAAATTGTATGGACTAAAGTACTGAGTTTGGATGCCAAATTGCCAAGGTATCAAGGTTGATAGTTAATCTGCTAGAGTAGGTTTGCTCTTCAGCAATAGAACCAATTTTCAAATGGTTAGTGATGTGGTAAGTGACTTTGTTCCTCCTTAATTAATATGCAGAGATATATGTCACACAGTCCAGGAAGAGGACATATATCTGACTTAGCTTTTTGGCCTCTAGACAAGTACAGTATTAAATCAAATTAGAAATGAATTACTCTGAGTGCACAGCATGAATCTCTAAGGACCCTTAAATAATGAGATTAGTTTTTCATTTGTAATGGAGAAAGGCTTTTTCCCTTACAGAGGCAAGAATAGTGAAACAAAGATCTATTGGTAAAAATCCTCAGTGTAAAATCAAGTTAACATGGACCATCTTCCAAGGACATTGAATTCAAGTGACGATTAGCTGTTGTAGTGATATATCATTTGTATTTTAATAGATAAAGCTTACCTGAAATACAGAGAGTAAAACAGCCACACTGGTCATCCATACAGACCAGGTAGTGGTGCCACACACCTTTAATGCCAGGAGTCACACTGGTTAGCCATAGAGGTCAGGCAGTAATGGTGCATGCCTTTAATCCCAGCACTGGAGAGGAATATAGGATTTGAGGAAACAGGTCTCAGCTCACTCTCATTCAGAAAATTCATGGAGGCAGTATTGCCATTTTGTTCTAGGGTAGAGGTAAAAGTCAGTGGCTGGGTGCTTTGTTTTTCTGATCTTCAGGTTGAACCCCAATATCTATCTCTAAGTTTCTATTATTCATGATACATTTGGCACCCAAAGTTTGGTGTACGAATTAACATAAACACCACAGACACAGGCCAAATCCGCATATGAGGCTCCCTCTGGAGCTACATGTGGGGCTATAGCCCCACCAGGCTATGCCTTCTTTTCTTTTTGCTATGAGCCTCTGAGCAATTTGGGATTTTTCTGTTGTAGCCTTCAGGCAATCCCCAACTCATGTGCTTCTCAACCTTGTTTTCAGGCTGCAGCCTTAAAATCCAGTCAGACTTTTACTGTTCTATTCAGCAGTAACAAACATCACATATCCAACATCATCAGTTCATCAGTATTTGGTATGACAATTGGGAAATCTTTTTTTTTTTTGGATTTTCGAGACAGGGTTTCTCCGTAGCTTTTTTTGGTTCCTGTCCTGGAACTAGCTCTTGTAGACCAGACTGGTCTCGAACTCACAGAGATCCGCCTGCCTCTGCCTCCCGAGTGCTGGGATTAAAGGAGTGCGCCACCACCACCCGGCGACAATTGGGAATTCTTAAAGGGGGGGATTAGTTTTAAAAAGAGATCTTTCCCCCTCATTAAAAATTGGGAATACCATACAATGGATGGATTTCAGTGAGAATGGAATAATAAAATGAGAGGATATTTTATTTATATAGGATTTATGGCCACCCTGTGCCAATATTTTGTAAGCCGGCCATTGGAAATAATACATAAGCAATTTCCTGCATCTGTAGTTTACTATTACATGGAAGAGATTTTGCTTTCTGATACAAATGTAGATACTTTAGTAAGAATGTTTGCATAAATAAAGAATATTTTGACTTGCTTGGGATTAAAGTTGTTCCTGTAAAAGTACAAAGAGGAGATTTTATTAATTAATTAGTTAGGCTATGAAATATGCTTAAAAAATAAGACCCCAAAAGGTACAAATTACTGGAGATCTATTGCAGACTCTTAATGACTTCCAAAGATTGCTAGGAGACATTTCCCATCTATGGTGCACTATTGGGATAGGTCCTGATTACCTGATTAATTAAAAAAAACCTTAGATTAAGACAAGGACTTAAATAGACTCACAGAATTATCAGCTGAAATTGAAAAATAATTGATTTTGATCTAAAAGAAATTATAGAAAGCACATGTGGATCATGTGGATCTGACTCTTAACTGCATTCTCTTCATATTATTCTCCAAACATTTCCCTACAGGAATTTTATACAAGGAGAGATATTGTCTTAGAATGGATTTTTTTTTACCATATAAATTGAAAAAAACATTAAAACTTATGTGGCAAAGGTCTCTGAGTTGGTTCTAAAAGGAAGATTGAGACTTCATCAAATAGCAGGAATAGACCCAGCAAAAAATTATAGTATATTTTAATAATGATGAAATTGACAAATTATGGAAAGAAAATAAAACCTGGCAAAGAACTTGTACTAATTTTTTGGGGGGAGAGCTAAGCAATAATATCATGTGACAACAAGTCATGGAAATTATAAGGAAAATTCCTACTTGTTTTTTGTTTGTTTGTTTGTTTATTTTTATTCAGCTATGTATTTTTCTCCACTCTCCCCCCCCCCTTCTTCTTCCTTCCCCTTCTACCCTCTCTCATGGTTCCCATGCTCCCAATTTACTCAGGAGATCTTGTCTTTTTATGTCCCATGTAGATTAGATTCATTTATGTCTCTTTTAGGGTCCTCATTATTGTCTAGATTCCCTGGGATTAATAATTATACGGTGATTTTTTTGTGTTTATATGTCTAAAAGCAACTTATGAGGGAGTATGTATGAGGTTTTTCATTATGGATCAGGGCTGCCACACTCACTATGATGTTTTCTAGATCCATCCACTTGCCACCAACTTTCAAGATGTCATTATTTTTTTTCTTCTGTGTAGTATTCCATTGTGTAAGTATACCACATTTTCCTTATCCATTCTTCACAAGGGGCATTTAGATTGTTTCCAAGTTCTAACTATGAAAAAATGCTGGTATGAATATAGTTGAGCACATGTCTTTGTGGTATGATTGAGCATCCTTGGAGTATATACCCCAAAGTGGTATTGTTGTGTCTTGAAATAGATAGTTTCCTCATTTTCTTAGAAATCACTATACTGATATCCAAAGGGGCTATACCAGTTTGCACTCCCACCAGCAATGCAGAAATGTTACCTTTACCCCACATCCTCTTCAGCATAAGTTGTCATCAGTTATAATACTAATGTATTATAACTGTATTGATCTTGGTCATTATTGCAGGTGTAAAATGAAATCTCAGATTTTTTTTGATTTGCATTTGTCTGATGACAAAGGATGTTGAAAATTTCCTTAAGTGTCTTTTAACCATTTTAGATTCCTCTGTTGAGATTTCCATTTGGGTCTATACTCCATTTTTATTGGATTATTTATTCTTTTGATGACCAATTTCTTGAGTTCTTTGTATATTTTGGAGATCAGCCCTCTGTAGGATGTTGGGCTGGTGAAGATCTTTTGCCATTGTGTAGACTGCCTTTTTGTCTTGTTGATCATGTTCTTTACTTTATAGAAGCTTCTCAGTTTCAGGAGGCCCCATTTATTAATTGTTTCTCTCAGTGTCTGTGTTACTGGAGTTAAATTTAGGAAGTGATCTCCTGTGCCAATGCATTCAAGTGTACTTCACACTTTCTCTTATATGAGGTTCAGTGTGACTGGCTTTTTATTTATTTTTTTTTTTTTGAGGTCTTTGATCCATTAAAACTTGAGTTTTGTCCATGGTGATAAATATGGATCTATTTTCATTCTTCAACATGTTGATATCTAGTTATACCAGCATCTGTTGAATGTGCTTTCTTTTTAAATTTTATATTTTTTGCTTCTTTGTCAAAAATCAGGTTTGTAGGTGTGTGGATTGATATCTGGGTCTTTGATTTGGTTCCATTGGTCCTCCTGTCTGTTTTTATGCGAATCCCAAGCTATTTTCAGTACTGTAGTTCTGTAGTAGAGTTTGAAGTCAGGGATTCTGATGTCTCTAGAAGTTCTTTTGTTGTACAGGATTGTTTGGGTTATCCTGGATTTTTGATTTTCCATATGAAGTTTAGTGTTATTCTTTTGAGATTTGTAAAGAATTTTGCTGGGATTTTGATGGGCATTGCATTGAATCTGGATTGCTTTTGTGGTAAGATTGCCATTTTTACCATGTTAATTCTAGCTACCTAAAAGCATGGGAGATCTTTCCATTTTCTGGTGTCTTCTTCAATTTCTTTCTTCAAAGATTTAAAGTTCTTGTCATACAGGTCTTCTATTTGTTTAGTTAGAGTAACTCTGAGACATTTTATGTTATTTGTGGCTATTGTGAAGGGTGATGTTTCTCTGATTTCTTTCTCAGTCCATTTGTCATCTGTGTAAAGGAGGGCTACTAATTTTTTAAGTTACTCTTCTATTCTGCTACACTACTGAAGGTATTTATGAGTTGTAGAAGTTCATTGGTAGAATTTTTGGAGTTGCTTATGTAAACTATCATATCATCAGCAAATAGAGTTTCACTTCTTTTTTTCCAATTTGTATTCCTTTGATCTCCTTTTGTTGTCTTATTCCTCTAGCTAGAACCTTAAGGACTATATTGAATAGCTATGAAGAGAATGGGCAACTGTTTTGTTCCTAATTTCAGTGGAATCACTTTGAGTTTCTTTCCATTTTGTTTGATGTTGGCTGTTGGCTTGCTGTATATTGCCTTTATTACATTTAGGTATGTTCCTTGTATTCCTGCTATCTCCAAGACCTTTATCATGAAGGAATGTTGTATTTTGTCGAAGGCTTCTTCAGCATCCAACTAGATGATCATGTTTTTTTTTTTTTTCAGTTTGTTTATATGGTGGATTACATTGTCAGATTTTTGTATGTTGAACCATCCCTGCATCTCTGGGATGAAACTTACTTGAACACATTTGCACAGGGGAACATTTAAATATAACCCAGTAGGCCAGACACTGAGAGCAACAATTAAATCAGAACTCCTGAAACTGAGAAGCTTCTATAAAACAAAGGACATGGTCAACAAGACAAAATGGTAGCCTTTACAACTACAAAAGATCTTCATCACATTGGACAGAGTGCTAATCTCCAAAATATACAAAGAACTCAAGAAACTTCACATCAAAAGAACAAATAATCCAACAAAAATGTGATACAGTACTAAACAGAGAACTTTCAACAGACAAACTTCAAAGGGCTGAAAGACACTTAAGGAAATACTCAACATCCTTAGCCATCAGAGAAATGCAAGTCAAAAAAAAAACCTCTGAGATTCCCTTTTACCCCTGTAATAATGGCCAAAATCAAAAACAATATTGACATCTTATGCTGGAGAGGATGTGGACTAAAGGGAACGGTCCTCCATTGATTTTGGGAGTGTAAACTCGTACAGCTGCTTTGGATATCAGTATGGCGATTTCTCGGAAAATTGGAAAACAATCTACCTCAAGACTCAGCAATACTGCTATTGTGTATATACCCCAAAGACAAGTTATGCTAGAAAGTAAATTAGGTACAAGAATTTGGACTCACCAAGATAGAATAGATAAGGAATATTTTCTCTGAATTTGACAAATGCAAATAGCCTAGACATTGTTGATGTATTTATTGCATGTATATATTGTATATGGTCATTGTCCTTACTTTATATAGTTTTTCTTACATTAATTTTACCATTTTTTGTTTTAGACAAGATAGGGGAAATGTACCTCTGCTATTCATTGCTTTCATCATTATTTTCATCATTAGATTTTTTTCATTAGTATTTTCTTTAAACAGTCTATCCCATATGCTTTTGCAATATGACATCAGCTCTTTGGCAAGCACTCAGGTGTTCTGTTTGTTCCTGAAGTGTATAGTTATCAGGTCCTTGGCATTGGGCATTATCAGGCTCCTTTAAATCTTATCTTTGTCATGTGTCAATCTTGATTCATGACAGATACAATAATTTGTAATGTCACTTATTATTTCTTATTCAATAAGCCAATGTAAAAATTAAAGAATATTTCATTTGCCAAAATATCATGATTTGATCTTTAGGGAAATGTTCTCTAAATAGAAAAAAATCCTAAAAATTTATGTAACATGAAGGGCTGGCTTGTTGGGGTTAATGTCTCATCTGGTACCCCACAGCCAGTAAGTCCCAAAGAAAATCACACAGAGATCTCCATAAGTTATAAAACTGAGCCCATTAGCTCAGGCTACTTATTAGCTCTTGTAACTTATATTAACCCATTATCCTTAACTATGTTAGCCACATGGCTCAGTACCTTTTCCAACCAGGCAGATTACATCCTGCTTCTTTGGTGGTCTGGGCAGGACTGGGAGGAATGGGCTTCCTCCTTCCTAGCATTCTCCTGTTCTCATTGCCCCACCTCTACTTCCTGTCTGGTTGACCCACCTATGCTTCCTGCCTGGCCAATCAGTGTTTATTTAAAACATTATTGACAGAATACAGACAATTCTCCCACACCAATTTGTGTGAAACTGGTATAAAATGAAGTCTATGAATTACAGTTTATTCTTGTTTCTGACATATCCATTAAATTCTCCTGAAATGCCATATTTATAATAAATGTTTAAATAATCCTTAAATAGTAATGGTCCACACAATGATGAAATTACTCATGGAGTTCACTTAAATACATAACAGATAAAATGAATACATGCAGTTTTGCTATAGCAACAAGGAGGGTGGTGCATTTGCTTGGATAATTTTCAGAATCTTTTTAGCAAAAAATAAACTCATTTTTTTCATCCTTACTTAAGCAATAATGTGGACCATGGACTCTTTGTTCACATGGACACTTTAATCTCTTTTACATACAGATGATCTTTGCTGTGATAATGAATCTGACATGAAGATAAATGAGTATAATTAGCTTTCTTGTTAGTTTTTATAGAATGTTATTTCCTTATCATGGCTGATTTATCTGTTTCATTCTCTGGTGTTATATGTAGTTTACTGCCAGACACCAGAGGGAGGAAAATGAAGTTATGTTGAAAATCTCTTAAGTTCAAAATCGAGAGCAAGCTGTTTTCTAGAATGATGTCTGACTGACAAATGTCCTTGTGTTTGCTCAAGCCTATGGAGGAGGGGTTTGTGCTATTATAGAGAACATTTATAAAACACAGAAATCAGTCTGTATATCCTAGATCAAAGAAAAATTTCATGTATCTAGAAAACTCTTTAAAGCTCTGTATTAAATTCTCTCTCTCTCTCTCTCTCTCTCTCTCTCTCTCTCTCTCAGACACACACACACTCACACATACACACATACAAACACACACACATACTTTTGCAGAGGATTGGAACAGAGAGTATGGACAAGGGTAACAGTTGAGTAACTTAAGAGATTATTGAAGATCTGAGTTTCCTCTACCACTCAACGTAGTGAACTGAGAATAAATATAAAAAAGCATGCTCAGGATTGAGGAAATCTATGGTCTACACATACATTAGCTGAGGGCAGACATTTCTTCCTGTCCTCCTTTTTTTTCCCTTTTTTGTCATTCTCCTCCTCCTTTTCCTCCCTTCCCAACCTTTCACTAACTTACCAATTCCTGTCTTCTTCCTTTGACAGATGAGAAAGCATTTCTCTGTCTCTCAGGATGGCCTTAAACATCTGGGCTCAAGAAGTTCATCCTCCTGAAACCTAGGATAACAGTGCATGTGTATTCCACCACAACTGTGTGAATTTGCTTTCTTCAGGTCTCAAAAAAACTGTTCAACTCCAAGTATTTTTCATAACCCTGCAAGATTTCTATTTACTTGCTTATTTTTTCTGATAAACTGTTACCATACCCAAGTGTGGTCTAGGAAAAAATGCTCCAGTCTTCTACCTCATATGTGCCTAGGTGAAAGTCCTTTGAGATTGCTGTAATGAAATATTATCTACACTAAGCTATGGACTTGGAAGCTTAGATAAAAGAAATTCTGTTTGTTAACTGAGTAACATGATTTTTGATAAAGTAAAACTAAAAACCTGTAGCATCTCTTAGCAGAAGAAACATGAAAAGAGGGGAGTGAGAGGCATAAAAATCATTGACAAAACTTCACGTTTGAAGAGCTTACCAAAGAAAAACTGAATTTGAACATGCAGACCTGGGATTCTCTACCATAGAATGGTTGGAAGAAGAAAACCTAAAATCCAACCCTTGACCATGTATTCCCCCTCTACATTAGGAGAACTAAGAATGTTACTGGGTTGGGGTGTTGATACAATGCGAATAACATCAATTTTGTGTTGAAGGAGGAGTGGGCTGAGGAGCGGGCTGCATCTCACCATCTGGCTATCTTAACCCCCCAAATAACCACATAGAAATTGTATTAATTAAATTAGTGCCTGGCCCATAAGCTCTAGCCTCTTATTGGCTACCTTTCACATCTTGATTCAACCCATTTCTAATAACCTGTGTATCACCATGTGACTGTAACTTCCCTACAAGATTCTAACCTACATCCTTCTCAGGCCAGAGATTCATGGTGTCTGCCATTCTGCCCTTCATCCCAGAATTCTGTTCTGTCTACTCCACCCACCTAAGGGCTGTCCTATCAAAGGTCAAGGCAGTTTCCTTATTCAACCAATGAAAGAAACATATGGACAGAAAAACCTCCTACATCAATTTGAGCCATTTCAGCAAAAAGAGTTATGAAAAGTACATATTTGAAATGTTGAATTCAAGTGAGCTTTCTAATTCAATGTGAGTACTAATAGATTTTAGCTTCAACTTCTGTAACAATGAAGGTACCCTCTCTAGCAAAGGGAATGACTGACTGTGAGATCCACTATCATCACTTCCTACATTTTTTCCTGCTTTTACCTCCTATGTAAAATAATTCCAAAATAGCAATGTAAATTTTCTTCTCGCCTTGCCTTGTAGTAGGTTTTGCTCCATATGGCTTTCACATGCTCTCATTGATTGTGTGTCGAAAGGAAATGAGGAAGGAGAGAACAAGCGGAAGACAGAAGAGTATCTGAAGGTGGTAAGATCTTGATATATGTCTACAGAGGGCTTGATGTTGCAGGGTGGATGACATCATTATTAAGGAAGATGTATTCACACCAAGTACTCCACAGGTAGGGCAGGTTAAGATACTGTAGAGATGAGAACTCAGAATAGCAGAGTACTGAAGAAAAGTAGGTGATGGTGAAAGGGATTTCAGAGTGTTTTCCCAGTATATCACCTTAAGGAATGAGGAGAAATCCATAATGTGAAATAATTATAAAGTAACTCTTGATCAGCATTAGTATCATGATACACCGAACAAAGCAATCAATGCCTTTTGCCTGGGGCATTTTTTTTTGTTTTGTTTTTTTTGTTTTTTTTTTTTGTTTTTTGTTTTTCGAGACAGGGTTTCTCTGTGGTTTTGGAGCCTGTCCTGGAACTAGCTCTTGTAGACTAGGCTGGTCTCGAACTCACAGAGATCTGCCTGCCTCTGCCTCCCGAGTGCTGGGATTAAAGGTGTGCGCCACCATCGCCTGGCGAGGGGCATCTTTCTTGTCAAGGAGTCCTGTAAATAAAGATAGTTGTGGAGGACTAATTTTATGTAGATTGGACTCCAAGAAAAAGGTTTGGCTGAGTGAATGCTTTTGCACCAGGGCTTCATGATGTGGAAAAAAGTATCCAGTTGCCAGTACAAGAAAAGTCAGATTATCTCAATGAATTATTTATACACTGTTGGGATATTATAGAAAGGGAGGAACATTATGATTTTACAAGACTTCTACAGAATTGACAACTACTATCTAAAGACATGTGTTCCCGAAGCTCTGCAATCAGGTTCTCCATGTGGTGTGTCTATACTCTAATTGATTTGTCTAATAGATCTGTCAGCTGTATGCTTGCTGCTTAATACTTGTGAACTCCAACAGCAAACTCCAGTTTTTAATTCCTAGACATATATGCATCTACCACAAAAAGAAAGGAGTGAATCTTCAGGTGAAATGACAGCATTTTGGTTTTCTTCTTTGTAGTTAAAACTAAAGCAACAGAATTCTCTAATCTATCCTAAATTGCACTCTGAAAAGCAGATGTTCATAGCCGCCATATTGAATTGTAGTGTGATACTAGCCAGGATTATTGTTTGTTTTCTGTATATGAGTGACAATTGTATCTACAATTCTTGGTTGTGTAAACACTGCTCTCTCCACAAAGGACCTGAGAGTGGAGCTACCGACAGCTTGACCTGTTAAAGCTTTAGGTGAAATCAGCTGAGCTACAGAGACAGAGATTCAGTCATTATTATACGCTGTTACATTCATTCCTTTTATCTCTGTCATTATTGCGATCATGAATTATTTTTCTAAATTAAACATTCTCTATAACTGCTAAGTGTCCCATATTCCCACCCCCAAGGAGTCAAACACACAGAAACGAGAAGAGGTCTAATAAATATCACTCTCTCTCTAGTTAGGGTTTTTATTGCTGTGAAGAGACAACCATGACCATGGCAACTCATTCAGTGAAAACATCTAATTGAGTAGCCTACATTTGCAGAGGTTTAGTCCATTATCAGGATATATCATGATGGTATGCCAGCAGACATGTTGCAGGAGAAGAAGCTGAGTGCCCTGGTGCTATAGGAATTTCTACCTCCAGTAGCCTTAAGTTACCTGCCCACTTGGGAATGGCCTCTTATACTATAAATGCCAATGTAAAGCATGGTTGCTCTCTTTTCCAGCTGCTGGATTTGGTTGCTGTTCCTACCAAATTTGAGCAGAGGGCTATAATCTGTGAGTCTGCTCCTAAATAAATAACCTTTTATTATACTCAATTCTGAGCTAGTGTGGGATTTCTTTTTAGCATCTGTCTTCATTCTACATTTTGGTTTATGGATATCTGGAAGTTGTCTGAGTGTCACACTAAGTAAAGCTTTAGCAAAGATGACTTCAAATCGCACCCCCCACAGTGATATAATTCTTCCAACAAGCCCACACCTACCCCCAAACAAAGCCACATGTTCTAATAATGTCACTGCCTTTGGGGACCGTTTTCTTTCAGACTACTGCACCGTCCTTTAAAGAAACCAGTATGTTCAGAATATACAGATACTGCAGCTGGGAACCTGATACACATTATGTGATTATGAATGTTGACCACACATGTTGAAGTATAATATTCCTTTGCCCATTGGGTGAGGAAATAAAGACTCAACAGACTCTCCACTGCATGTGCTTTCTTGATTTATTAAACTTGTATATGTACTGTTTTGCAGAAGTAATTTTTTTGTTCTGTCAAAATACCTTGGATAATGTGGTTATTTTCCTGGGCCCATGAATGTTGTCAGGATCCCAGATTGGTTATCAGGCTTTATCATAATCATCTTTGCATACTAAGCTATTATTTCTAGCCCAAAGATAGCAAACATTTTTTCTTTTGTTTATTTTGCAGTGGTGAGGATGGATTGGGGCCTAGACACAGACTTCACCACTAGCAATATTTCTAGCACTTCCTCATAGGTAAATCATAGATATTCATAAGAATGTATGAAAACTGAAATTTTCAACTGGTAATTTGAGATGATGAAATTTTAAAACAAGAAATTTCATATGCATTTTGAGAAAAAGAAAAACTAATTATAGATGACAAGAAGTAATTCAAGGCATTTGTCTATTGGTATATCTGTAATATAACAGAAATCCAGTCCCCTTTCCCACATTCTGTTTTCAAATGGTAGAGTAGATCCTTTTAGCAATTCTTCTGTACAAAGAAGCAGTGGGTTTAGAGCAATGTTGAAAGAACTTGGACAAGTGAGAAAGCTGAGTTAATTTAGTCACATAACAAATTTCCCTGAGCCATTCTTCAAGTTCTGACAAGGCTAATTTATTGAGCCTAATTCTTATCCCTCTCTATCAGCCTTTGAGAAAGCACTGACATTGGCTCTACAGGGGAGGAACTCCCATGAGCAAAGAACTAGTAATTTTAGTTCTGAAAACAAAGTATAGCTTCATACAAGGCTATCTTTACATCAAACTCAAAAATGTAGACATTGGATATCTATTTTATAAATCTTTTTTTTTTTTTTTTTTTTTTTTTTTTTTTTTTTTTTGGTTTTTTGAGACAGGGTTTCTCTGTGATTTTGGAGCCTGTCCTGGAACTAGCTCTTGTAGACCAGGCTGGTCTCGAACTCACAGAGATCCGCCTGTCTCTGCCTCCCGAGTGCTGGGATTAAAGGCGTGCGCCACCACCGCCCAGCCTATTTTATAAATCTTTGACCTCACTAAGAACCTTTCCCTTTCTGGTACAATGTACATGTTTGCATATTGACTATAACATTTCATGAAACCTCATTGTCAATGTTAGCTATAGATAACACTATTCTCACACTAGTATGTGGGCTTTTTCATACACAATTTCAAGGGTTGCCTGACTTCCTAATGCTATGTAAGTCTCAATTTGAAAGTCAAGCTAAAAATCCCTTTATGGTAAAAAATTGAATTCTGTGTCAAGTATGTTTTCATGGCTTTTCCAATCTTTTTCTATGAAGAAAAGTGTTGTACTTTATTCATTTGTTTGTTGGTTTTCTAAGAGATATATTATCTGTACAACCTTGGTTGTCCTGGAACTTGCTCTGTAGACCAGGCTAGCCTCAAAATCACAGTGATCTTACCTCTGCCTACCATTTCTGGGATTAAAGGTGTGCAAACCACCATCCAGGTAAACTTTTTTTGTGTTTCTTTTTGTGCAATTTATTTTTTTTAGGTAGGTAGGCTGTATCGATCAGTTTGCTATACCTGGCATATTTCTTTCTGCTTATTTGTTTTATTGGCCCTTTTATAAAACCATAAGACAAGAAGCTTCAATGTAAATGGTAACATTGAATCTGCTTATATTCTACAGATTAGCTCTCTTCATGTTGTACATATGTATAAAGAGTTATTTGGTTGTTGATGAAATTCCAACCACACATAGTTTTGATGAATGAAAATTTCAATTATGTCCCCATATATTTTCTGCCAAAATTTCAGATTAATTAATTATGGTGTTAGAATAATAGAAACAGAGTTGGAAACTTAAAACTAAGCAGCCTAGTTTATGCCAAGAAATGTACAGTGAAGCTGCAGTCTGTGCATCACTTTCCTTAGGAGAAATTTAACTTTTAGCCCCAAATTTTCTCACTTTAAAAAATATTAAACAAGGGCTGGAAATATACCTCAGTTGTTAGAAGGCTCTGAATTAGCTATAAAACACCATGTAGTGGCCAATGATACGATTTATCTTATCACTTAAGAAAGTGGGGCTGATCTATTGGGAGCTCACCAAGGCCAGCTGGACTGGGACTGAATAAGCATGGGATCAAACCCGACTCTCTGAACATGGTGGACAATGAGGGCTGATGACAATGGCAAGGACAATGGCACTAGGTTTCGATCCTACTGCATGAACTGGCATTGTGGGAACCTAGCCTGTTTGTATACTCACCTTCCTGGACCTGGATGGAGGGGGAAGACCTTGGACTTCACACAGGGCAGGGAATCGGGACTGCTCTTCAGACTCAAGAGGGAGAGGGAATAGATTGAGGGGAGGAGGAGGGGAGGGGGGAGAGGGGGAGAAGAGTGGGGGAGGGGGAGGGAAATGGGAGGCGGGGAGGAGGCAGAAATTTTTTCAACAACAACAACAAAAAATAAATAAATAAAACGAAAATAGACTCAAAAAAAAAGCAATGCAGGAGGATCAGGAGTTCAATTCTGAGATTTATTAGACATGCCTTTTAAAAGGTGTTGATATAAATTAAAACAATTCTTTTTCATATAATTAGAGTCAATCTGACTCAAAGACTTGAGCAAATTTGGCCATAACCACAGCATTTTGAATGACTAACAAAAACCAAAACTAAAATTCGATCTGGTAGAATAATAGTGAAATAATATTATTGTTGATTTGTTTTTCAAGAATAGAGAACAGTCATCAAAAAAGAAGAAAGGATGCTTTGTCCTGGTTACCAGTCTACTAACATCGTATAGCTTATCTGGACACCCAGACTTTCATCTGTCCCTAACAATTGCAAACTGCAAGCAGAGTCTTAACAGGAATAAATACATAAATGACACTTTCTGTGATATGCTCTTCTTTAACTTTACATTATTATCCTCTCGTGTTCGTTGCCTTCTCTAGTCTGTTTCCCTTTATCCTCTTTTCCTTTTAGGCTGCTCTTCCATATTTCTCTATTGTACATATAAATCCATATCTCTATCATCTATTATACAGCAATTAACTATTAACTATCAATTATCAATCAAGTTGTTCATCTATCATCTGTATGTAATAGATCATCCTTCTATATGTAAATTTGTGTATCAATTCATCTATATATTCCTCATCTGTCTTTCTATTACCTCTAAATATAAGGGGAGAATTACATTTACAGTGTAGTATGAACATACTATTCAGTTTGAGATATTTTGATAATAGTAAATTGAAAGTTAGCTTAGAATCAATCCTTACATGTAAATGAAAATGTGTCAGAAATTATTTTTTTCTGTTTAATTTATTTTGTTTAGTTTTTGAAAACTATTTAATGATAATTAAGTAAACAGAACAGCTAGTAGATGTTTCAAAATAGAAGCTAGTTTTTGTTTGTTTTGTTAGTGTTGTTTTTACATACTTTACACACAGTGAAACACATGCTGAACTAAGTTATACTGCGCTTGGGGTTACTAAATAGGCACTTTAAACTTTGGTACTGGAAAATAAATTATTATAATGAATTTATTTCACTTTTAATAATACACTTCATTAAGTACAGTATTGATTGGGAGCCAACATGTTTTCTTTAAGGCAGTAAATCTTGGGGAATATCTCAACAATCTGGGACTCCACTTGACTTGGGCTATGCACATACCCATCTTCTAATAATGCACTTGCCAGTCTAGGACCCTGTACCTTCATGAACTATGCACAAATACCGTCTTCTAACAGATCACTTAGCAATTTGTTGGCAATCATGGATGCCTGTCTTCATGTCAATGTGTGTACACATTACTACTCTAAATAATGGAAGAAGTTTCTTCTACCACCAACAATTACCAAGCATAGTTTCAATTCAACACTATTCTAGTTATAGCTTAGTATAACAGAAGAGAGGAAAATCTATCCTGAATTTGTTGTGAGTATATTTACAATGAACCAAACAGTGATCTTTAAATAAGAATCATTTGTTTGTCTTTGTATGTCTATGCTTAATTGAGTATGCGAAAAGATTAAAAGCAAAGGCCACATCAACATTTAAAATATGAAAAGCTTGTATAATTTAAATACATCAGCCAAAATAGAAATTCATGCAAGATGTCTACACAGCAACCAAGCTTCTCCTTCCCTTGGGTTCTGACAGGAAGAATCTGGGTGCTTGAGTGTCGTCATTCATGTGACATTGACATTTTGACAGTATTCCATTCTGAGCCCTACCACTGCTTTGCTTTTGAATAAAGTTTCATTGTTTCTTTTCATATCTGTGTTAGCCTTTAATTCCTTAAATAAGAATGGAAGAATCTGGAAGCAGTAACCTAAGAAGCTAACCAACATTTATGTATTTACTATTGCACTGCTGGCTGTCGTGGGGAGATTTGGGATTTGATTCCCAGCAGAATCATTCCATGAACATTATGTTTTCACACACTAGTCAATATCTTTACTTTTATTACACTTGCTTTCTTGTATACTCATTAATCTGATACCACAGACATAATCTTTTCTAAATTGCTATCATCTCACTCTTGACATATCAGATTTCATGTTGTGAATAATTAATTGTTAAAAACTAATTTTAAAAGTAATACTTTCTTAAAGAATAAGTAAATGGAAAAGAGAAAAAAAACACAGAGAGAATAAGAAGCACAGAGACAGAAAGCAATTGTTTGTAATTTTTAATTTAAAGAGAGAATACACATTATTTGAAACACTCTGACTTCCTCACCATTACACTGATGTGCCTTGATGTGGGATTTCCCTCTATATGCTGTGAATATGTTTTAGTACCATTAGTTAATAAAAAGGCAGCTTTGATCCTATGTAGGGCAGAATATAACAAGTCAGAAATTTCAAACAGATAGAAGAGAAAAGGAGGTGGGATCAAGGAGATGCTATGTAGCTGCCAAAGGAAACAGACACCCTGGATGAAACCTTACTGGTAAAGCATAAGCCTTGTGGCAATACACAGAATAATAGAAATGGGTTAATTTAAGATGTAAGAATTAGCTCATAAGAAGAGTAAGCTATTGGTCAAGCAGTGTTGTAAATAATATAGCTTCTGTGTCATTTGGATCTGGGCAACTGGGAAATGAACAGGGAGCCTCAGCCTAAAGAATGGCATGAAAAGTGGGACAACAACATCCACATAAGACCCGAGAAAGTGTAAAAAGAAATTCTAGACACAAAAAAGACAAAGTTTAGTCCAATTTCTCAGTAGCCACATTATTTTTTTCAGATAGGCTCTGTTTGCTTGAAGCAAGCAGGGTTGCCAAGGCTCCTCTAAGAGAAATCTTCCTGACTTAGCATTGGCAGCAAAGGCTGCAAAGCTTCTTTAGGAGAGGGCTTCCTGGTTCATGCTAATTGCACAAACAGCTCTGGCTCCTTCAGGAGGCCAAGAACTTTACTAAGGTCTGTGAGCAGCATGTTACAAATTGCTTAATGGTGACATAGACCTACTGCGACTCCTGAGCTTGAGTTGTGTGCTTGGCTCTCAAAGGCAGTGAAAATACCTCTGCCATGTTGGACTGGGTGGAGCCAACAGGCAGGGTGGTTGTGATGGTCCTAGCCATGCCATCTTAGCATTTAAATAAAATAAATGCTCCTGGTCAAAAAGTAATTACAGATACACACACAGATAAAAACAGACTCAGAAAAAAGAAGACCTATAAATGGATTGTTGTGTTGGATACGTAGACTTTTTGGGAGAGAGAGGAAAAAGAGTATAGACATTTATAATATGAAAAAATATAGACAGTCATAGTCATTAAAGGGGTAAAGAAAAAATAAAAATAAACTGGTGAAAAAGGTAATAGAGTAAAAAAATTAAACCACGTAAAGATATAATACAAACATAGAGTCTTGATTATGTATATTATTGTGTTTTCTTTGAATTGTTTGACTACAGAGAGATATTTGATTCTGGGGGCTGCTAAGTTATTCAATGTATATATTTTAAAGGTATATCTTGACTTCAAAATTTAGATATAAGGATATGTTTCTTTGGAAAAGAAGTTGTGCTTTTGTTTCCACAGAGGATTAGAACCTAGGGATTCCTTCCAGATTAATGTGATTTGATGGACCAAAAACCTCCAAAAGATCTCTGAAAACCCCCAAAAGTATTTCATCCAATAAAAATCAGAAAGCAGTTTGGAGAGAACTATGCCCAAATTTCCGAATATTGTTTATAAATGTTTGTTTTCATTTAAAAAGAGATATGATATAGAGATAAATACATTGCACTGGTATGGATCTTGGTCTATTGATACAAATTTAAGGTCAATTTTGTTATATGTATATTTATGCTCTTGATTAAGGTATTATGCTTTTGTAGCTCATTTAAAAATTTAATCAATAATTAAAATATAGGTTAATTTATAGTCATCTATAATAGTCAATCTAATAATCATGTTTGTTAGGTTTTTTTAGATGTGCAAAGAAATTTCTCAAATGTGTAGGTATTCTGCAAACCTTTCAAAGACTAACAGAATATAACATTTAAAACATTTTAAGAACTGAGAACTTTTCATGACAATGAGACACATCTGCCCCTGGCAGCACCAATCCACTTCAAGAGGATGATAGGCATTGAAGAGGGCCCTCATGGAATTTGTTAGCCATTTGGGAAAAAAAACAAAAACAAACAAACAAAACAAAAACAAAATTTGCCCCCCCCTCCAAAAAAAATAGCAGAGTTAAGCATGGCTTAATGCCATGGCTCCTTTAAGAGAGGTTTTCCTAATAAAGCAGTAGCAGTAAAAAGTCACAGGGTTTTAAAATTATGGTTTCCTGGTCCATGTAGCAAGCAAAAACTCTGTCTCATTCATGAGGTCTGACTATGAAGCATTTAAATGGGGTTTGTGAACAGAGTGCTACAACTTGCTTAATGGCAACATAGACCAGCTGTGTAGCTAAAAATGGGGCTGTGAGCATGGCTCCCAAAGGCAGCAAACAGCTCTGCCATGCTGGACTGGGTGGGGCAAGCAGGCAGTGCCATATTTCCCCTAGCAAGGGTCCACTTAAGTTCATAAGAAGGGCTTAGTGTTTTAATCACTTCTGGTCAAAAAATTAATTTTTTGACCATACATTGATACAAAATAAAGACAGATTCAGATTTTTTAAAAAAGACCTCTAAACAATACATGGGGTCTTTAAAAATATATACATAGGTTTGGGAGAGAGAAGAAAAAGAGGATAGAGAGTAACAAAAAGAAGTAAATGGTTTTAAAAAAGGTAAAATTTTTAAAGAGACAGAGTACAGAGAGTCATAGATTATAAGAAGTAAAAATTAAACCATGTAAGATGGAATATACACAGAGAGTCTGGATTATGTGTATTATTGTGGTTTTTTGAATTTTTTGACTAAGAAAGAGCTAAGTATAGAGGGATATTTCATTGAACAGATTGCTAAGCTAAACCAAGATATATACTCTAAAGGTATTTTGTTTGCGAAATTTATGACTAAGGATATATTGCTTTGGAAAAAATGTTCTTCTTTTGTTTCCACAAAGGATGACAACCTGTGGAATACTTCCAGACTAACATGATTTGATACACAAAAAACCCTGAAAGGTCACTGTGAACACCCCCCAAAAAATACTTCACCCCACAAAAAGCAGGAAACAATTTGTAGAGAACTATGCTCATATTCCTAAATATTGTTTGTAAATGCTTATTTGCATTTAAAAGGGGATGTGCTAGAGATATGAATATTTTGCTTTGGTATGAATCTTGTTCTATTAATACAAATTTTAGGTCAATTTTGTTATAAGTATATATTTGCTATTGATTAAGATATTGTGTTTGTGTGGTTCATTTAAAAATGTAATATATAATTAAAAATATAGGCTAATAGATAATAATCTATAATTGTCAAGCTTCTCATGTTAATTAGGTTTTCTATGTATATTGAGATATATTTCAGTTATATAGATATTCTTCATATTGTTCAAAGACTACAAAATATGACATTTAAAAAGTTTAAGAACTTAGGACTTTTCATGACAGTGAGACTCATCTGCTCCTGGCAGTAACAATTATTTCAAGATGAAGATAGGCATCGAAGAGAATCCTCATAGAGTTTGTTAGCCTTTTGGGCAAGAAACTGCTCTTTCCTTGCCTGCTTCATGGTATGCTGTGTGAACTGAACGTGCAGTACCCACAGAGAAATGACTGTTGAACTTGCCTAAAGGGTTCCTGCTTCATAAAAGAGTCTGCAAGACATTCTGCAGGACACAGAAGAAAGTAACTGACAAACTTAATACACACACACACACACACATTATAGGAAAAATAGTCTTTGAAATTTCCTGCTTCATGAAAATGTCTGCAGGATACTATGAACCTGTAGGCTGAAGATGGATACCCCAAAGATACAGAAGAACTTTGGGTGACTGTCCAGGAAGTGAGATGTCTCTGCCAATTCTAGTTTTGAAAGTTGCTTACAATTCACTTTCTTATTACTTAGGTAATATTATATCCTTCTGGAGTCTTTGATGAAGTTAAAGTTTATAGTTTTCCTTAATTATGATAAACAATAAAGTATATATAAATGTTATAACTGTAATTCTTTCCTGATACCTGGTTTGTTATATGTAACTTTACTATGTTAAAGTTAAAAATATCTTTTTTATTTAAACAGAAAAGGGGAGGTGATATAGGATTCCCCTCTTTATGCTGTGATTATCATTAAAGAATAAGAAAATTACCTTGGACCTATAGCAGGGCAAAACTTAGCTAGGCAGGGAAAATTAAACTAAATGCTGGGAGGAAGAAGGCAAAATGAGAGAGAAGCCTTAGAGCTGCCGTCAGAGACAGATGCACTGAAACTTTGCTGGTATGCCATGTCCTTGTGGTGATGCACAGATTAATGGAGATCAATTAAATTAAGATATAAGAGTTAGCCAGTAAGAAGCTAGTGCTAATGGGCCAAGCAGTGATTTAAATAATATGGTTTCTGAGTGATCATTTGGGGTCTGAGCTGCTTGTCGGCCAGGAAACAAACTAATGGTCTCCTTACTCCAGAGGGCAAGTAGGTTTCCATTAAGCATTTCTTTAAGTACAAGTTAAAACAAAATAAAATGTCAAAAACATGATGGGTTATTACACATGTTTGTGTTGACTGAATAGTTGGAAATAATAAACTAGTTTTAAGAGCTGTGTATAACTTCAGATTTACTGTCTTTAAGCCATGTTTGATTTAGTGTATAAATAATTACTGTATAATCAAAATAGAAAGATTAAACTTACTGCGAAGTTGTTCCTAGAAATATTTGGAGAAACAGCAACTAATAAGGCAAAATTCCTTTTGTGAAATCAGTCAAACATTTGATAATCTTCCCAGTGTAACTATATATCTACCTTTCAATCACACATATTTAATTATGAGGTTCCTAACAAAAGTCCCTTTACTACTTTTAACTTTTTAAGAGTTAGAGAGATAATAGTAATCCATTTTTTTAATGGAAATAAAGGGAACATATATGCTTAGTGTGTTAAGAAATTTGTGAAAGGACGTTTGCATAAATAATGTGTTTGTAAAAAATAATTAACATAATGGCAGTGTGAATTTACCTGGGTAAATCAGTCAACATAAAATTCAGTCTCCAGAATAACTGTGAAATGTGAGTTTATCACCATTCTAATTCACAATGCATTCACAATGTAGGTGCACAGCCTTGTGAAATGTCAGTATTCACATTGGATGCAAACTTTATAGATGAAATCCTCATCCAAGCTCACAAAGGAGCCAAGTAAATGCACTAAATGTACCTTTTTTTCTTCCAAGTTCCTCCTATCCATGCAACATAACAAACACAGGCTTCCTTGACCACTCCCTCAGAGCTTCACTGTGTTCCATCTCTCTCCCCCACTAATCAATGAATCAAGTGAGAGTCGATGAGAGCAGCCACGTTCAGTGGAAAGGGAAACTGGATGAAGAGATATATTGTTAAGGTTGATAATGATTGCCAATTTGTCTGGATCTGGAATGACCTAGAATGAAGCCTCCATGATGCTTGTCTAGATTGATTTAGCCTGTTTTCTTGCCTATAAGGGACAATGATTATGTTCATTGATGTGAGAACACCTATCCTAAAACTGTTCCTCCTCATTCTCTGTGCTTGGATACTGGGTGGTACAAACCAAAGAAACCTAGCAGAACACCAGAATCCACCAGTATCTGCTTCCTGAACATAGATGCAATGTGATCAGCCACCCTAAAGTTCTGCTGTTATGACTTCCAAATCCAAATGGGCTGAATTTTCAAACTTTAAGTCAGTGTGAACACTTCTTCACCACTAGGTTTCTTTGTCAAGTATTGTTACAGTACCAAGACAAGTAGCTACATATCCACAAAACAAATGAACATAAACATCTCACCCTCTTCACTCTGTGACACTTACAGTGGGAATTCCAATTATATGAGTATTTTCTCTCCAAGTGTCAATAGGGCACATGGAGAGTGTACTTTAAGAGGTCACAGAAGACAAACTCATAAGGTCTAGAATCCCTTCCTCTAGGGAGACTAAGGCAGGAGACTTTCATGTTCAAGGTCAGTTTAGGATACAGTGGGCTCAATACTAGTATGTGCAACTAAGAAAAAATGGATCCTCTAACAAAACATAAAAGTGTAAAAGAAAGGGGAATACATCTCATGATGAGTTCTTGTCTGATATATGTGAGAACCTGAAATCAGTCTCTGGCACATAGAAAATTAGAAGCCAAAGGGTGAGCAAAAGTAAATAAATAAATAAATAAATAAATAGCCCCCTAGAAGTCTTAAATATACCATTAATATGTAGTTGCATAAAACTAAATAAATCCATAATTAACTCTCATTTTCTATCCATAGATAACTTGCTAAAATAAAATCACAACTGAGGTAATATTTTATAGTCTGTTTTCCTTTTTTCCCTCATCTCTTCTATCTGTCCCTCACAACCCTTCCCTTCCACTGACCACCCTTTCAGCTAAGCATCTTAGGAAGTTTCTGTAGCCTCCCTTTCTTCGTCTTCCCAAGGGTCCATTTGGAAATGGAACAGAAGATAGGACGAGATGAAGGAAGGGACTAGGACCTGCAGGCAGCTGCTTGTGTGTCTCCCTTTGAAGGATTGCTGACAGGAGAGGGGAGTGGAGATGCCCCTCCTGGGAGTCTGGGGCACAGTCTAAAGAAAACCCAGAAAAGCATGAAAGTCCTTTAAGCTTTTGGTGACATCAAAAGTAATATTTGTGCAGCAGAGTTGTTTATCTAGATAGAAAAGTAATATTGAGTGTTAATTTGTTCCCATTAGTGTTCTTCAATTAAATGATAAACCAAAATTAATTCCATTAATATAGAATTCTCTCACTTTTTTGCATACCCAGAATAACTTAAATAACTCTGAAGGATATTAATGTAAACTTTATATCTTACCTGACTAAATCAAGGACATGAGCAATCTCCATGTTTCTGGAGCACTGCAAATCACAGACTCACTATGTGGAATGTGACATGATGTTCAATGATGGAGCCTAGACTGCCTTTCTATATAATTAAGAGGCATTCATTTTTATCTGTTTCACACAGTTTAAAGAATAGTTAACATTATTTATCTACCTTCCACAAGGTTCTCTATTTCTTCTAAATTCATTCATTAAATAATTCCTCTTTATTGCTCCTAGGTTTCTATAGCATCATTATTTTATACTGTATATATGTTCCTATCAATCTGTTCTCATTTTGAATTTCTGTAACATTACTTTTCTAACAATTTACGTTAAAACAGTAATGATGTAGGAGGGTCTTCTATCCATCTGTTACTTTCATTGATTAATAAAGAAACTGCCTTGGCCTTTTTATAGGCCAGTCTTTAGGTGGGTGGAGTAGACAGACAGAATGCTGGGAGAAAAAAGCAGAGTCAGGCAGACACCATGAAACTCCAGCCTGAGATGGATATAGGTTAGAATCTTCCCAGTAAGCCACCACTTTGTGGTGCTACACAGATTATTAGAAATGGGATAATCAAGATGTGAGAATTAGCCAATAAGAGGCTGGAACTAATGGACCAGGCAGTGTTTAAATGAATATAGTTTTTATGTAATTATTTCGTGTGTAAAGCTAGCTGGGTAGTGGGAATGCTGCCCACTTAAGCTCCTTTTACACAGTAGCAACCCCTAATATAAGGAACTTTATATGCTAACTTCTCTGGTTTTCCAATTTTTGTCCTTTCCTAGGTTTCCAAGATAATTAGGGGTGGATTGTATGGATCAGTTTTTGAAATTTCCATCAGTGTTTTATTGTGTTTGTCTCTGTTGTTACAGCTGAGTCTCAGTGTAGTGACCAAATCTGTTAAGTATCATTTTTCTGTTTATGGACTTGATACATTTTTAGTTACTGTGCTTTTTTTTTCTGAGAGACCCTAGGGATCCTCTGTCAGATGTGGGTTTGATGAGAATCATTTATCGTGTCCAGGGTGTTCAGTGTGATTTTAATAAGTGTGCTTCGAACATGTCTTGATTAATTATCCATATGAGTACTAGTTTCTTTTGAATGATAAATCAAAAGTTATCTATGATTATTTTTTCTGAGTTTTACCTTTGTGTTAATTTTCTCTTTTTATATTACCAAATTATTTCATTGTGAATATTACATTTCTTGATGTTTTGGGGCAGAATAATTCTGTGTTTCTCAGACTGACTTTGAATTCATGATCCTCCATTACAAACTCCAGAGTCCTGGGATGATTTATGTGCAACACCACAGGCATAGAGATTCATGCATTGATTTGTTAGGTTTGCAGCTAACTCATTTGATACTTTATGTTTGTGCTTCTCTCTCTCTCTCTCTCTCGTGGTATGTGTGTGTGTATGTGCGCACGCATGTGCGCATGCGTGAAAACACACACTATTTGCTATCTGGCATAGGTGTTTTAGTACTAGAGAAGTTCAAACACAACAGCAGAAATCTGAGGGAATGGTAGGCTTAGCTGTCTCCCTTCTGAGCTGGGAGTGAAGCACTTTAATGTTTCTCATTTAAATAAAGTTCTGCCTTTCAGAACAGGTTCATCTGTTATCAAGTAGCTACTTGTTAAGTAACTATCTGTAAGCTCAAGTTTATTGTTTGTCCTTGAATTTTAATTAAGGATTTTTAATTTTGTGAAGTATTATTACTCACTCTGTATCATCAAGCATCTCTTCTGCATCTATACAGAAAATGAAAGCTTTACTTAATCATTATCTTCAAACCTCCGTGTTCTTGGAACTTGAGTTTTATGCTGTACAGTAGTTAATTTGCTCTTGGGATCAATTCATAGATATTTACTGTTGAACATTTCCTGATACTTTGCTGCTGAATATTTTTAGGTCATTCATTATTTTAACTATGATTTTCGACATGAGCTTTCATGTTTCATGAATTATTTAATACACGTGCTTGATAATAGTTTAGTTTTATTATGTAATATATTTAATTTATTTATAATTACTTTGGAGATATTTTGATATTCCATTTTGCACATTGTTATTACTCATTTGTTAATGTATACTATCCTTTTAAGGTATTTTTAAACAGCTGGTATCTTCTCAGTGTTTTTGTAGTTTTCAAGATTATTTTGATGGGAATGCCCTCACTATTTCTCTTACTTATTTTTGTTGAATCTCATTCGAGTTTAGTGCATGCTATAAAGTGTAGAAGATTTCACAAAATCACTCAGGTTTATTAAAATTGTGCATCTTTTATTATCAAAGTTCAAGGCTGATATGCCATATAATTATATCTGCATTTAATTACAGAAGGTGGGTTAAAGTCAACTTTAATTTATATGCCTATTATCTTTTTCATCTTTCCAGTAAGTGTCACTGTATTTAACAGGCTTCTAATACTTTTCTCTATCCTTGTTACTCTGAGCACACCACTGGACAGGTTCCAAAGGTTTGCCTTAATCCCATGCACACACCTCCACTTCCTCATCTTCACTCCATCAGACAAGCATCTTGTCTTACTTTGTCCCTCACATGATGGTAATGTCTAATTCTACTCTGTTCAAAACCATAAATGTTATTAAATATTAACACCCCTATAACTACATCATAAATACACTAGTGCCACTACTGTGTAGTGACAGTACTATGTAGGTTTCTTCAATGTTGAAAAATTTTCTATAAAATTACAGATTCTGTAAAGTTTAGTTTGCTCCTGAAAGCCCCCATTTCTGTAACCTAACCAGTCTTAATCATCTACCTTCTTTATCTTTATTTCCCCACTTCCTGTATCTTTATTTTCCCAAACCCACTATAGCCATCTCTCCACCCCATCTATCCCTTTCTCCCAGTCCTCTCTGTCTCCATCTCCCACCTCTACCCCCATCTCCCAGTCCTCTTACTCACATCTACCAGCCTTCTGTACCCCCATCTCCCAGTCCTCTTACTCACATCTACCAGCCTTCTCTACCCCCATCTCCCAGTCCTTTTACTCACATCTACCAGCCTTCTGTATCCTCATCTCCCAGTCCTTTTATTCACATCTACCAGCCTTCTCTACCCCCATCTCCCAACCCTCTCTATCTACTTTTCCAGCCCACACTTTCTCTTTCTCTTCTGTCTTCTGCCACCATTGAGCAGACACCCATGATGAGCCTCACCTCAGATCCAAAATAATGATGTCAACAAACCAGGAATGTAAATATTTGTAACCAGGATCCAAAATAAACGTTTTTTTTCCCTTAATGTGATTATACCCAGCATCTCTGAGACTCTGAGCTATTGATTCCTTCTACCTCTGGCATAGTGTTCCTGGGGAAATGAAGTTATGACCTACCTATATCCCTGAAATCATCCTATGAGTAGTACTGTGGACATGCAGAGGAGACTGGGACTCTACCTACTAGGTCTATTCTTATGATGCTGCTACCAAGCCATACTTGTATATTTTAAGGTTCAAAAATTGCATGTGAGCCAAAATTACCCATCAACTAACAATTTTGTAGTCAATTAAATCAATTGCTGTGTTACTTAGTGTTTTATTACTGTGAAGAGACAGGAATCATGCAAGGATGTCAATACTCTTAGCCACAGATTGGGTATGTTACCTTAGTATGTTTGTATCTATCCCCCAAGGCATTTTTCTACCAAATAACATTACAGTGGCAATATCTTTAGTAATTTCCAATGATCATTAAATGAGGCAAAAAATGAGGCATGCAGAGATTTTTTCAGACTATCATTGCTTATTAGTATCATAAGATAAATAGGAGTTCCAATTCTGATGAGCATCTGCCACCATATCTCTGTGATACTTTTGAGAGATTGTTAATAATCTATTTAATGAGCATTGGACATGTGCTTTGCCTTTTCAAAGAGAGTTTGAAGAGCTGGCACAGTATTGTCTAGAATCATACTCATACAACTGAGGATTGAAGCTAGCTGTCTGCTGTACATGTTCTGTGCCTTCTAGAACTCAAGAAAAGGGACAACATGATCACACTTATCCTGATGGACTTTTTTTTTCATAGCGTTCAGTCACTTAACACAGAGTCCCTGAGATTACACAATTTTCTCCAGCAAATCTGTTGAAAGAGAACAAACCAGGTTTTTTTCTCTGTCAGATACCTTTGGAAAGAGATATAGACAAAAGAATTTGTCAAACAACACGGGAACTGTCTACTTTTTTATTCCTTAAATAAATTTCTTTCTTAGTCGCTTCCTATGGGCTATATTCATCAAAAGGATTTCTCCTGCAGTTTTCTCATTTATTCTCCAAGACAAAGGAGGCATAAGCCATACTCTGAGGTCAACCAGCAATGCCCCACTCACAAGTTAATGTTCGTTGTTTCACCTCAGTCTGACCCCTGCTGTCCCAGTCATCTGACTGAGCTTCATTCACTGTAATATTTGTTACATATTACACCAGATTTTCTTTACCCCCAAAAATGTATATTTCCTTTACTTAAAGAAACTCCTCTATTTTTTTAAAACACAAATAGAATCCACAGAGCTTACACCAAATTTTAAGTTCCTAATAAATTACACTCACCACACACTTTGATTTTTTAATAAATCAAAAGTACAATTTTGTAATATTTAAAGACAATTCTTCCATTCACTTACCCAAATAAGAAAATTGTCATGCAATACTCTATGCAATAAAATGTGCAAAAAATAACTTATGGTGGAATGACTCCCAATGTTTAGATCTTTTGACATTGTCTAATTATATAAAATGTATATATTCATCTAAGTGTTTCCTGATTCCCTCATAGGAATGTTTAAATATGATAATAAGTCCAGTACAGACAATTTGATGTTTCATCACTGTCAGTGTAACTAGGCAGGGACTCACCCAGAACACACACTTCTCAGCCTGGCTGTAAGGACATCTTCAGATGTACCTGGGAAGAGAGGATCCACTGTGAAGATCAAAGACATTGTCCCACATGATTAAGTTCAGACTGAATAAAAATAGAGAAAGGGGAATCCAGGAGAGTTCCCAACTTCCATCTCTCCCTCTTTGCTTCCTCTTTGCTGATCAGTGATGGGGGATGTCCCTCTATATGCTGTGAATGTGTTTTATTACCACTGGTTAATAAAGAAGCTGATTTGGTCAATAGGCAGGCAGGACACAACCAGGCAAAAATACAAGCAGAGAGAGAGGGAGAAAGAAGGTGGAGTCCAGGGAGATTCCAGTAGTCACTCAAGGTGCAACATTCCAGAGCACCCCCAGTAAGCCCTGGGCCACGTGGTGATATGTGCATTAATAGAAATGAGTTGATTTAAGTTGTAAGAGCTAGTTAATGATAATCTAGAGCTGATAGGCCAAACAATTTGTAATTAATTCTAAGCCTTTGGGACCTGGTAAGCAGGAAAGAAACCTCCAGCTACAGACCAGTGCTTCTTCACACTCCCATCACCGTGCCTGTGTATCACATTTTTGTCTCACCTCCCTTATTATTTTCCTAATGTTTGTATTTACAATGATCATAGTTAATCCATTTCTTATCTGTTTGTATTTCAAGTCTTTGCCTACCACAGCAACAGTGCTAAAGAAATGGTCTTTTAGTGCTTGGAACAATGGCCCATCAAATTTCCTGATATATATTTAATCAAAATAGTAAATGTTAAATGGAATGCATCACCCAGTACCACTTGAAATCTTCTGTTAATATCTTTGAATTACTTTATATCCCAACAAATTTCCATAAACTTTGTGCTTAAACAATAAAACATTTATGTTCCTACAATTCTAGGATACAGAGTTGTTTGGTTCCTATGAGAGTCTGAATTCCATGATTTAAGGACACAGCTGTCTTTTCCCTGGGTCTTCCTCTCACCTTTTCTCTGATTGTTTGTTGACCACATCAGCTCACCTTATAACCTCAGCACCCATACTTGATTAGAGCCACAGTAACGACTTCATTTTCATTTAATTGGTACAGTGAAGACCCTTTTCCCCACTGCATCCCAGTATAAGATAGTAGGAGTTACTTCTTTAATGAAACAGTGGGGAAGACATATCTTCTGGCAGTGCCTAGAGGAATGCTGTCCTGGATGTGAATAGAGCTTTTACTTAATCCCTCCTCCCTTAAAAATGTGTATTTCTTTGACAATGTTATACATGTGTATAATTTGTCTGTGTACTCACTTCTCTCATCCTTTCTTCTCTTCCTCCCACAACTATAAGGCAACCCTCAAGTCCTCCCCTTCTCAGATTTGTGACACTGAGATTTGTTGTGTAGCCCACATGGCTTAATCGGGACATCTGTTTCCACGGTTTAAATGACTTTCTTTCCACATAGAAAAGATTCCGTTGTGTATATCAAGCCCATAATCTTTTACGGTGAATCACAGAATTCTTCTCATAGATTGTCCTGTTCCCCACTTTCCTTGTCACCCAATGTGATACCATCATTTCCTCTCTGAATCCGTGTAGTCCTCAGATGAATCTCTTGAAACATTCTCTCACAAAAGAAGTATTTCATTTAAATGTGAATAAACCCATTTTGAAGACAATTTATTTAATACTGAAAATGGGATTATATAATTGTCCTTTTTTATTTCAAAGAAAACTGAGGAGGCAGTATTTTAATAACATTTCCATGGATAATAGCAAAAGCAAGGTAGGGAATTCTGAAATAAAATGTGCAATAAGGAAAAAAAACAGGAAAAAGAAGGAGCACAGCCATTTCACACTTTTCAGGGTAACAAGATGAAAGTCAGTGTCCACAGACTCTCGGGAAACAAGCTTGGGGACCTGAGTTTAAACCCAGAACCCACTTCAAGGGGAAGAAAAAAACTCCACATACTTGTCCTGTGCCACCATACCACATACATCATGTACACACAGACACACATACAGTAACACAAAATAAAATAATGAAAAGAAGCACAGAAATAATTAATTCCCAATGAAAGGAATATTTAAATTGCATTATTTTTTAATTTCTTACTCCTTTTGTCTGTATTTCTGTTTTGTTTTTGTTTTATTTGATTGGGTTAAGGTTTCTTCAGACAGGCTGCTTGTATTCTTAAATAATGACACATTTAGCTCATTTCCCTAGTGTTAGAATTTTTTCTATAAGGATATGTGGTGGAAAGGCAGCTTTCCAAAAGGACTTTAATAGAATTATGATAGAATTATGGATTATGAGATCAAAGTGTGATGAATTATTAATGCTTTATATGAGGAAATAAAATATCACTGTGATTTATGTGTGAGAACTCCTTGGTATCTGATCCACCCTGTTATCTTTGTCTTCCAAGGGGGCACCCAGGCAATGTTCAGAGACAGAGGAGTTGTGACAGTCTCTGCTGACTATAGACCTCAGCTCTACTTGAAGTGCTCTGAGCTCGCTGATGCTTGGGCCAACTTGTACTGAAGGTACTCTCTTGTCTATCCTAATTCTGAGTGAGACATTAACAAAGCCTTGACCAGAATTACTACTTGAAGAATCTGTTTTGTTTTAGGAGTAATGAAGAACTAGAATCCTTGTTTTTTCTAAATGTGCAGTGAAGCAGGTCCAGAGGACGAAGCAGTTTGTACCTTATGTGCCAATCCTCCTTGCTGCTCGATCTACTTGGCATTCAGCTGCATCAGGCTCACTGCTGGATCACCTGTGGACATCAATAAGCATCTGCACATTCTCAGGAAACTGCCAAATCCACTGTGGAAATTTCTGTCACAATAGCCATATAGCACACCTTGTTCAAAAGGTCTCTAAGGTAAGAGTATGAATATTTTCTCCCAAAAGAACTTAAACATTTCTGCTTTGAAAAATAAATGACTTCTGAATTGATTACTAGTGATTTGTCATTGTTTGAGAATTAAGGTTTTCATATTTATGGAGCACAAAGCTTCAGTATTCAGCTCAGCAAAAGGTTTCTCTTGCATGTACAGTATGAATAAAAAGTGATTCATAAAATATGAAGTGATACACAGAGAGATGCTGCAGCAGGTAAACTCCACCAAGATTTACCCAACCCAACACAAGAACAATGGGTCTGGGGCACGGAAAAATAAAATATATACCCTGGGTAGAGAATTCACCAACATTTATACCACGAAGATATGAATGGCTGTCTTTCTCTTTGTGCAAAAATATTGCTGGTAGAGAAAGTAGCATAGGTGAGCTTCTCTGATGACTGGGAAGGCAAAGCGTGCAGAGTGGAATGGATGTCTTAATTAAAATGTTTTGCTTGTTCTGTTGTGGAAGAAATGTAGTGTCCTTCGGTTCAATAAATGTTCCTTACATTTGTTTTTTAAAAGATTTTTATTTATTATGTACATAGGTTTCTTCCTTCATGTATCCTGCAGTACAGAAGAGGACACCAGATCTTATTACAGATGGTTGTGAGCCACCATGTGGTTGCTGGGAATTGAACTCAGGACCTCTGGAAGAGCAGCCAGTGCTCTATTCCTCTGAGCCATCTCTCCAGCCACCATGTTCCTTACATTTGTATTTGTCTCTAGTGTCCTGCCCTAGAGACTAGGAGTACGCTGATTCTTCAGCACCCAACTAAAGACCTATAGAACATGTGGCTGGTACGTCCCTGTGCTCTGTGCAGGATGCAGAGGTTAAGACTTCAGGATTCATCAAGTACACATCTGCATGACCTAACAGGGAAATATCTATTCCTAAAGGTTGCACTAGACACACTAGCAATAAGCCTTTGGTGTCTCACTTCCTATATTCAGTTTCTAGAAATTCAAAGGTTCTATTTATCTTCTAAGTTTACTGCTTGTTTTTTCTAGACTAGGTTACCATCTTCCTTCACAAGGTCAATAAATACCTCCTTTTTCTTATTGCATTATCCATGTCTTAATCTACATAGAATGCATGGAGAAGACTAGCCTGGACCTCTGTGAGGCTCTTTCTCCAAATTAATAGAGAGGGCCTTGGTCTTTCCTCAAAGCAATGTGGAGTAGATGGGAGAGTGGGCTGGGGGAAAGTTAGAGGGGATGAGAGGAGGGGATGGAACGAGAACTGGAATTGGTATGTAAAATAAAATTTATAGTTTGTTTTCTTTTGTTTTTAAATAAATATAATCAAATAAAGAAAACACACATGCACACAAAAACAAAACCAATAAAAATAAAACAAATATCAAACACAAAAGACCTAGAACAACTTGTTTAAAAGTTACGTTGATACTTTAAGTAGCAAATGCATGTCCCATATCTTATAAAACCCACATATTAAGCATCTGCACTATTTTTCTCCATGTTAGAAAGCTGAAAGGCTAACACGTGACATTATTAATAAATACAAAAGTAAAGTAGACACAAATAATTTGTGTCCATGGTAAAACAGAGCACACAGTTACTCTGTTTCTCAGAATGCATTACTTACTGGGTCTATAGCTCTGTCTCCAAACCTTCACTATGCTTGCCTCTTCTGGGCCTGCTCCATGCAGCAGGGACTCTCTAGCTCTGTTTTAAAAGAAGTATGCTTATCAAGCTTCTCCTCCACAGCATTAGTTTTTCTATTAGCGAAATTGAAATGTTACTTTTCTCATTGTGGTCTCTTTCCAATGCCCAACTTATAATCATTCTCATTTTTACAACAAAGATGGCTGGTTTCTTTTTTTTTTCTTTTTTTTTTTGCAAGACAGGGTTTTTCTGTAGCTTTGGAGCCTGACCTAGAACTACCTCTTATAGACCAGGCTGTGGCTGGTTGCTCTTAAAATTATCTACTAAAATCTATTTCATTCAATATATTTTGATAATTCTATTTCTACTTCCCAACTCCACCCAGATCATCCCCTTCTACATACTTCATCTTCTTTCTCACTCTTTACCAACTTTTCCAAGGGAAAAAAAAACCTATTATATAGCATAAAAAATCAAAACAGATGAGCCATCTGAAAAAAAAGAAAAAATCAACAAGAAAAAATAATTCAAACAGAACAATACACAAAAAATATGGAGTTTGTTCTCTGTTGTTCAGCTAGTCCTCTGGAATGTGATTGATGTATCCTTGCAACACTCTTTTGAAGAAAACTAATGTTCCCTTTCCTGATCGATATAAATTACTAGTAAAATTTTGTTAGAGGTAGAATATCATGTCTACTTCTCTTTATCAGTGCTAAGAACCTGTTTGGCTAGAAATTTTACAGCTCTTCTGAATGCTACCAAGTCTCTGTGAGTTCATTTGGGAATCAGTGCTGCTGTATCTGGAATACAGTTTTCTTGGAGTCATCTATCACCTGTGGCTCTTACAATCTTTCTGCATCCTCTTCCACATATATTCTTGAGTCCTGAAGAGAGGGGTTTGATGACAACTTTCCATTTAGGACTGGGCGCTTCAAAATCTCTCTCTCCTTCTCTCTCTCTCTCTCTCTCTCTCTCTCTGTCTCTCTCTGTCTCTCTCTCTCTGTCTCTGTCTCTCTCTCTCTCTCTCTCTCTCTCTCTCCATTGTTTAGTTATGAGTCTCTATGTTTAATTCACATCTACTACAGGAAGAAGCGTCTCTGATGAGGGCTGAACTGTGGTTTTATCTTGCTCCCAGACTACTCTGATAACTTTCAGGACCTTTGATTCTAGTTTTTCTTTTCTTCCTACATAAAACATCAGGGCCTACTGGACGTAGAGACTCTATATTGCATCTCTATTTCAGAAATAGAGCTGCAAGAGTCTGTTACAGATTCCTTTGGCCTTGGAAGGTTAAGTCAGGCTTGAGCATAGCAATATACTTTCCTAGCCCTAGAGTTAGTAAAGAATAAACTATGTTAAGAGCAAGGGAGGGAGGGAGGGAGGGAGGGAGGAAGGGAAAGAGATGGAGACAGATAGAGAGAGAGAGAGAGAGAGAGAGAGAGAGAGTCAGACAGAGACTAACAGTAAAATTCCTATTTCTCATGTTTCTTCCTCCCTCTAATATTGTAATTTCCTCACATCAATGGACATCATCTAATCCTTCATAAACAGTGTGCAAGGATCTAAAGTGGATATTTGCAACTCCCATTCTAGCCTACTGTAAGAATCTACAGAGCACTGCTATGCAAAGCCAAGCTGCTCTATTCTCAGTGTGGCTAGGGAAGCCTACAAGGTCCCCATCACATCGTAATGACTTTGCTCTGGTACTCCTACCTTTCATGTAAGTGTGTGAGTATTCATGATGCTGGTGATGGTGGACATGACTTAATCCTTTCAAGATGATTGATTAAAAGGAAAATAGGATGACTGATGTTATAATGTCAAGCAGTTTTTAAGACTTTACTCAAATCTTTCAGATATTTCTGATGGAAGATTAAAGTCTAGGCGTTATGACTTTGAAGTGAGCTACTATCCAGAGTACAGCTTCTGATGGGCCATCCTCTCAAAATTTCACATAATAATCCAGTGGGAAATAAAAGGTTAGAAATGTGTTGTGTGGTAGAACAGCGGTCTTTCTTAAAGATGGTGTAACAAATGCTGAAAGTTAGTATTTCTTATACAGTGAAGTCTTAAGGACTTCACCAGAGAAACTATTTTTTTTCTTCCAGAGAAACTTTCATAAGTAATTTTGTTTAAGGAAATATTTTTTACTTTGCTTTATATTTTAATTACAAAATGAAAACATTAACAATAATGTTTCTAACAGCATTTTACCACAGAAAGATCAGCAGCAGGAGTAAGGAAAAGAAAATAAAAAACTTTCCTCATGTTCTATTAAGTTGCTTAAAAAAAATACATAATTTGTCAAAACGTCACCTTCTACTTACACTAAGTGTCTGTTCTCTTTCTATTGAGCAGAAGTCTTATCAGGACACCTTTACACAAGGATTGCAAAGCATATAATGACATTTGTGCCATAGTAAATGAAACGTTATGTGATTGCATTGACCTTGATCTACATAAAAATATTAGAATGCTGAACATTTATTTTCAATCATATATCACTTTTTCCTGATTGAAACAGGTATCCTTTTTGCAGCATAAACTCTTCCTAAAAACATGCTAAATTTATAGTATTTTATTGGAAATTATGATTCAGCTAATAAATTTCTATTAAATGATTTTTCCTTTCTCTAATTACTTATGATTAGAGATATATGTTTGTATTGATATTTTTTCTCAACTAAATTTCTATATTTCCCATCTTTGAGTTTGATAGGTTCCTATGTATCTGATGATTTATCATGAAATATTTTTACTAAGTAAGTTTTCTTGTGAGTTATTGACTCCAAGTTCTTTGTAGACTTTTTGATGAATTTATTTTTTTCTTTTCTTTTATTTTTTTTGTTAATCAATTTTCATTTATTTATTTATTTATTTAAGATTTCTGCCTCCTCCCCACCACCACCTCCCATTTCCCTCCCCCAATCAAGTCCCCCTCCCTCGTCAGCCCTAAGAGCAATCAGGGTTCCCTGCCCTGTGGGAAGTCCAAAGACCATCCACCTCCATCCCAGTCTAGTAAGAGAAGTATCCAAACTGCCTAGGCTCCCACAAAGCCAGTACGTGCAGTAGGATCAAAAACCCATTGCCATTGTTCTTGAGTTCTCAGTAGTCCTCATTGTCCGCTATGTTCAGCTAGTCCGGTTTTATCCCATGCTTTTTCTGACCCAGGCCAGCTGGCCTTGGTGAGTTCCTGATAGAACATCCCCATTGTCTCAGTGTGTGGGTGCCCACCTTGTGGTCCTAAGTTCCTTGCTCGTGCTCTCTCTCCTTCTGCTCCTGATTTGGACCTTGAGATTTCAGTCTGGTGCTCCAATGTGGGTCTTTGTATAAATTTCCGCCTTCTCCCCACCACCCATTTCCCTCCCCCTTCCCCCACTTCCCTCCCCTTCCCTCTCCAGTCCAAAGAGCAGTCAGGGTTCCTTGCCCTGTGGGAAGTACAAGGTTCTCCCCCCTCCATCCAGGTCCAGGAAGGTGCCCAACTAAACAGACTAGGCTCCCTCAAAGCCAGTACATGCAGTAGGATCAAAACCCAGTGCCATTGTCCTTGGCTTCTCAGTCAGCCCTCATTGTCCGCCATGTTCAGAGTCTGGTTTGATCTCATGCTTTTTCAGTTCCAGTAGAGCTGGCCTTGGTGAGCTCCCAATAGATCAGCTCCACTGTCTCAGTGGGTGGGCGCACCCCTCGCAGTCCTGACTTCCTTGCTCATGTTCTCCCTCCTTCAGCTCCTCATTTGGGCCTTAGGAGCTCAGTTTAGCGCTCCAATGTGGGTCTTTGTCTCTATCTCTATCCATTGTCAGATGAAGCTTCTATGGTGATATGCAGTATGGCTATAGGATAGGGCCATTTCAGGCTCCCTCTCTTCAGCTGCCCAAGGAACTAGCTGGGGATATCTTCGTTGATACCTGGGAACCCCTCTAGAATCAAGTCTCTTGCCAACCCTAAAAATGGCTCCCTTAATTAAGATATCTTCTTCCCTGCTCCCATTTTATGTGCATAGTATTCATAATGAGGTAGGTTCTATGTTTGCTTCCATACTGTGAACAATGTAATGAAAGAACAAACAAGTACATTAGTCTCCACCACCAGAAGGGAAGGAAGAAAAGAGATGTGGTAGAAAAGCATCTTCACTTCTAGTTCATTTGCTGCCTCAGTAATCCAATGTACTTTCATTATCTGCTCTCTTCCTGAGTTATCTGCAGATCGTTATATAAAATTTTAATATAATTTTGATTTTTTCCAGAGAAAAGAATAACATTACCTATATCTAAATTATTGTGTTTGTAACATCTCAAGTGTAAACAATGTACTTCTTTTTTTGTTTGTTTTCTTTATTATTTATTATGTATACAGTATTCTGCCTGCATGTACACCTGCAGGCCAGAAGAGGGCATCAAATCTCATTACAGATGGTTGTGAGCCACCATGCGATTGCTGGGAATTGAACGAACTCAGAACCTTCAGAAGAGAAGTCAGGGTTCTTAACCTCTGAGCCATCTCTCCAGCCCCAACAATGTACTTCTTGTAAATGAAATATGTACTTCATGTTGAGTGTAGCACATACTGAAGCAACCTTTCTATTAGGTAAGCAATAATTCTACTAATTTAAGTTCTGTTATACAGAAAAAGCAATTACTCAGCACTGAAGTTGAGATATATGCCGTGCATCAGATTAAATTTTATGAAATGACACATCCACTGATAATCTTCTCTGCAAATCAATAGTCACAAATCCAATCTAAAGGTATAACTTGCATTAGTACATCATGCAGAATTACTCTTATAACAAACCAATATAGTTCACATCCTCTTAACACCATGAAACACATAGTGCTTAGCCTGGACATCTGAGTGAAGACTCTGGCTAGTTGGATGCTCTGAATAGGCAATTACATTAGTGTTGCTTATTCACTGACACTCAGATAAGTGAAATTTACCCTTTTAGTCTCAAGATTCTTCTTCCTCCCTCCGTTATCCTGCTGCTCATAACAACGTTGTAATACTAGTTTCAAAGACTTTCAATGTTGAGTCAAATATTATAATGTAAAATTTACTTAATTGACATTTTCTAAAATAGGATTACATGAATTATAAATGCATGGTCTCATGCTTATTGATGTGATAAAACACTGGTGAAAAGCACTTCGGCTTACACTGCAATCACCTAGGGAAGTCAGTACAGGGATTTAAAGACTGGTGTTCTTGCTATCCCATGCAGAAATACCTTAAACCAGGAAACCTATCCATGAAGGCTGCTGCTTGGTGGCTCATTCATGTGTTCATGCTTATTTGATTTTCTCATGCAGCCTAGAACCATCTCCATGGGAAATGGTGTCATCAATAGTGGCCTGGACTCTCAGACCTCAATTAATAATTAAGAAGGCCAACCTGATCTAAGCAATACCTCTGTTGATTGATCTTTATAAGGTAGCTCTGGGCTGTGTTGAGTGGACAAGTAAAGCTAAGCAGGAGAATAGATATAGGAGTTATACTGACTTCTTTCTCTGTAGTCATGAAACATGATTTGGCCGTGGTTGACAGTTTCTATTTAGAGATAGAGACATCATATGACACCTTTTTTTCTGTTATTCTGTTATTTATATTTTTCTTATGATTGTGGAGGTAACATACATTCAGAAATTATTCATAGCAAGCATACATGGAGGCATCACTCTAAAATTCATTATTTTACATATTAAAATTACTAATTAAGTAGATAAAGTTTTATAGATATCATATTAGGTATTAGAAAACATTTTTAATTTATATGGTAAGTAATTATCACTACTTTACAATATATCAAAAATTAACTTCTTTACAGAAATATACTAATGTATATGTGAGTTGCACAAATGTTCTAAAACAAGGAAAACATACACATAATAAGAATTTCCCTGATTTAGTCCTTTTCTGAGTGCCTTTCAGGCTTTTTATTATTGCTCCCCATTTTAATAGAATATTTTACTCATACGTGAACCTCATATGTTACACACAGTGTATTTGATAATATTCATCCCACTTTCTGCCTTCAGCTCCTTCAGAGTCCTCACTATATTTCATTTTTCACATCTGAGGATAATATTGTTTACACGGGAGAAATGAGCTTTTCCTGCACTCCTGCCCAGACCACTGAAGAAGCAGAATGCGAGCTGTCCCTCTGAGAAAGGTCCCAAGCCATCTGGCTAACACGGATAAGAACAATGGGTTAATATAAGCTACAAGAGCTAATAAGTAACCTGAGCTAATGGGCCAGTTTATAATCTTATGGAGATCTCTGTGTAATTTTCTTTAGGGCTTGCCAGCTGTGGGGAACTGGGCAGGACAGAAACCCCAACAAGCCGGCCCCTTCACGTTACAGCATATAATATGTTTTTGTTTATTTTTACAACTTTAACTTTCCTTTAAGTAGATTAGTCTGTTTCCCATAAAATTTATATGAAATTTTCATGTTGGTAGAAATTCTCATGTGTATTAACTTTAATCAGTGAATCTTAGAAAATAATAAAAAATAAAGACTTATACACTGAATAATTACTTTAAATTCAATAAAGCATATGAACCTTTTAGTTTAATGATTTTTACATATCATATAAATACATTGAATTATTAATAAGAAATAAATCTTTCATCTATTAGGAGCACTTTTGTTAGCTCACAAAACTGAGTAAAACGCCTAAATTATTTTACTTTCAGAGGCAGTACAGAAATTTGGTGAAAATCAAAATATTAATATACTGGAAATATTTTTAAAATTTACAATAGCAGTGCAATTGTACCAGGCTTTAACTAAAATGTTACTCTTTTAAAATACATTTTTGTAGCAATACAGTTACTGTGACAATCTATTTTTAAAAGTTTCTCTTTTTGAGAAATAAATGTACTTGAAACCTATTTCTTGCAGTGCCTTTATCAGGATAATATCCCAGGAGATGATGAAATCTCCAATGTGTGAGCTCATAAATTCCCTGGTACTTCACTGTCATTCACCTTTTCTCTCTTCTCTCTTCTTAAAATACTTGTGTGAGTCATTGCACTAAATCCAAAAGACTCTACAAGGACTACTCCCTTTTTAGTTTCTGAGATACAAAAATATAAAAACACTTGTAACTTATTATTTCCTGGTGCACTAAAAGGGGACAAGAATCATACCGTATGAAGTTAGATTTCAGAAAAGATAATAAATTTGAAAGGAAAAGCAAAATTGAATGACCACAGCCCTTGCTAATATAGTACATTTTGCATTTCAAAATGTCACAAATTATCCTCTATTTGTTCAGTGATATTCAAAAAGACATAGAAAGAATAATTTATCCTTTATTCATATATTTTAAATCTTACAGACCATCACTTTTATTATCACTGAAATGAACTAATTTTCAACACCATTCAGCAAAAGAATTCTTCCTTTGTGGAACCAAATATGTCAGAATAGCTGCTGTAGGAAGACTTTAGTGTATTGGATGATATTGGTATATGGAACACATCTGAATGCTTCAAAAGATATTCAGCAGCAGCAACTGTTTAAAGCCCACACTGTGCCCAGTTTTTCTTAAGTTGGCATTGGCTGTCCATTTTCAAAGCCTATCATTCTATTTCCATTGCTGAGATAAAACACTCTTTCCAAAAACAATTTAGGAAAGGAAAAGATTTATTTCAGCTTACCGACTATAGTCCGCCATTGAGGGAAGGCAGGGCAAGAACTTACAGCCAGACCTACTTGCTGTTTCCTCCACACGTATTACCTCTGGCCAACAAGCTCACTCTAGGGATTACAGCAGAAATCATGACTTCATGGTGCTTTCGATCTTTCCGGCTTAGGCCTTGATACCGTTTTGTAAATCTCAGGTCCTTTTCAGGGAATGGAGCCAGCCACAGTAGGATGATACATTATACATCAATTAGAAATCAAAGTCGTTCTCACCTAACTGAGACAGCCTTCTCAGATAACTTTAGGCTTCATCTAAAGTTAAAGCTAATTAGAATGTGTATTGTATTTAGAACAGACTGTTGTTTGTGAGTATAGTTACAAGTGTGTATTTGTTGATACTCATTTGCTTTTCCAAAACAGCAAGATCCAGCTGGAGAGTTCTGCATGTGCGTTCAGGGAAACTTGTTTGAGAGAACTTGTTCATCAGAGCTTTTCCTAAGAATCAAAAGTTCAAACCATCTTCAGTTATTCCCTCCCTCATGTAGGCCATCTGCATATTTAGAAATTAACTTTGCAAATTAAGCTTTCTGAGAGCAAATTCTGCTTACCTCACTGAATATCTCCCACTGAAAATGAACTCTTAGCAATTTCTTTGTAGAATTGACTTGGTGGGTCTTTAGCAATCAACCTGTTGATGGCTAATGTTGATGACTTAAAAACACTTTAAGCTATATACACAGACTATATAAATATGTGACTTTATGGGTACCTGTTTTATAAATGAGCAAGATAATCTTTACATATGTTTAATCTCCAGAGTGTCCAGAGCTAGACATTACAGCAAGGTAAAAATTCTGAACCTGGCTTTGAGGCACTCTTCATACAAGGAGCTTTGTTCAAAGTTACAAAGTGACTTCTTCAGGAAGACAGCTGTGCTGTGCTTCCTCAATGTGCCAAGGATGACATTAAAAACTAGAAACCCAAGAGTTATCTGGAGAAGGAACAATGCCACTCTATCTTCTCACCATTCTGGGGCTAGAAGGCCATGAGCTGGCCTGGTCTCAGAGGTTTTCATTCCTGCTTTAGAAGAATACCATACCTTACCCTCACAGAGCTCAGCTCAGAACAGGAACTGAAAGCAATTATTGCAATGCATTGACAAGACTCTAAGGCCAGGGTGAAGACAAATAACTCTGCAGAAAAATGCTTAAAATTGACCATGAGAAATGAGAGGACAGTGCGTGTCCTTCACCTACACCATCTCCTTAAAACATCTTTCCTTAAATGAAGAAATGAATCTCAGTATGTGGCTTTATAAAGTAACTCAGCTTTTCTTTTTCTAAACAATGAGAAAATGAAGAAATGGCATCTCAATGAGGAGCAAAGATGTGGTTCCAAAATTACACCCTGTCAGCTGAACACACAGGTGTTTCTGGTTTTGATGTCATTAAGAAAAGCAGTTGAAACTTGAATTCACTTGAGTTTGGCACAAGATTTGTATTTGAGCCTGTTTTCTGAAATCTAATTCAGAGTAGAGGTGCAGTTCTCTGTGTTCTGGAGGCTGTGAAGCCCAAGGACATCAAAAAAGCAAGAGCATCACATCATTGATCAGGCTGTCATGGCCGAAGAATTTTGAAATGAGGAGAGGAACCAAAGGCTGGACGAATTTCATATTGACAACCCCTTATAAAAATGAACCAACTGCAGTGAAAATCAATCCTCTTCTGGAAATGAAAAGTCATGTGTCCTTTATAAAAATATAATTTATCATTGAAGGCCCTGCCTTTGAGCAACACTGTAATGGAAAGCAAATTTCAAACAGTTTCAGGAGACAAAGAAGATTCAATCCATAGCATTGGTGATGAACTGAGATCTCAGAACATCTTGGTATGATGATTGGCCTGCAGAAGATATTTGAGTGAGAAATGATGACCTTCCTCTACCACTGAAGACTTTATTCTTTGTTTTGGGTTATCCAGCATGTAGCAATTTGCCCATTGGGTGAAATACAAGGGAAGTTATAAAAACAGGGATTACAATAATAATGGTGGTTGTCCATCTTGTTAATGCACTGCACTATGAGAATGGCATTTCAGTTCCTCAGGGGTAAGAGGGAGCCCAGCAGCTACTTATAAAATAAAAGCCACAGTGCAAAATCAATCATTAAGTGGATGTGAGCGATGATATTTCTAAAAATGTCTGTTAGCTCCGCAATATCACATTTAAATAGACCGTGTTTACTTTATGCAAATTTTTACTGAATCTCTTATAAACAAAACACACATTTTCCTACCCATTAAGAGGGAGTGTGTGGCTTTCCACAGAGCTTTCACTCAATCATGCCATTATCTTTACAAAGATCTTTACGATCTTTAAGTTCAGAAGGTGTTAACTTCTTTTTTTTCTTTTTTTTATTTATTTATTTATTAAAGATTTCTGCCTTCTCCCCGCCACCACCTCCCATTTCCCTCCCCCTCCCCCATCAAGTCCCCCTCCCTCATCATCCCTAAGAGTAATCCGGGTTCCCTGCCCTGTGGGAAGTCCAAGGACCACCCACCTCCATCCAGGTCTAGTAAGGTGAGCATCCAAACTGCCTAGACTCCCACAAAGCCAGTACATGCAGTAGGATCAAAAACCCATAACTGGTGTTAACTTCTTAACATTTAAAAAAAAAACATGAGCTCAAGGGCAAGAAAAGACTTCTTGTGTTTATGAATCTCAGCATGGGGGTTACAAGTTGTTATTTCTGGGAACTCAACTTGACATTTTTAAATGTAACTTATATTTTCCAAGTTACTACAAGCTACCATGTCAAATAAAAATGTATAATATGGGCATTTCCAAATAATGAAATTATAACTGGAAGATTTTTTTCCTATTTTAGCATATTACTAAGGTGTTTAATTATTGGGTTGGTATTTGTTTATTTCATTATGCAAAATAAATTTTCTCCTCTTTTTCGCTATATATCAAATAATTTAATGTGAGTGTGTGTGTATAAGCTTGGACAAACATACATACTCATAAAGTTAAGAAAATAAATGTTTTTACTCAGACATGGAGGAGAATGACTTTAATCATAGTTTTTTGAAGGTTTCTGTGAGTTTTAAGCCAACCTTACAGATTTAGTGAAATTCAGGCAATCTACAGATACACAGTGACCTTATTTCAAAAAGAGGATGGAATAAATGAATTTTTAAAAAAATAAAAACAATCATTAACTTACCTTTGAAGCAATCATGTTAAGACCTGAAGACTGGATTACTAGGGATCTACATCTTAGAGAAAGAGGAGAGAAAGTGTTGGTGCTCCACCTGTATTAGAATACTGGAGTTTTCCTCATGTTTTACTCAAAAGAGAGGTGACTGGGTTTGTGTTTGTGTGTGTGTATGTGTCTGTGTGTGACTGTGTGTGGGGGAGTCTGTGTGTGTGTGTTTGTGCGTGTCTCTGTGTGTGTCTTTGTGTGTGTGTCATTGTGTGTGTTTGTCTCTGTGAGTGTCTGTGTGCGACTGTGTGTCTCTGTATGTGTGTCTGTGTGAGTCTGTGTGTGTGTCTGTTTGTGCCTCTGTGTGTCTGTGTTTGTGTGTCTCTGTGTGTGTGTCTGTGTATTTGTCTATGTGTATGAACATCTCTGTGAGTGTCTGTGTGCGTCTGTGTGTCTCCGTATGTGTGCCTGTGTGTGTGTGAGTCTGTGTGTGTATCTATATGTGTGTGCATGTGTTTGTGTGTGTGTGTAGAAAGAGAGAGAGAGAGATCTTTTCCACATGGGAAATTTTCAAGAACATTGATGAAGCATAAACATAAAGCCCCAGAAATAATCTGAACTGTATTTTTCTGGCTGCACAAAACATGTGTCTTTAAATTATCTTATATCCATTTCATATATCCCTAAAGAACATACCCAAGTCACTAGTTCATGCTTTATAGAAATGTGATAATAACAGTAAAAATATCATAAACCAGACAGAGAACCAAACAAAGGCAAGCGTATGGTTTTCATGTATCTAGACTAGGCTTCTCTGTTATGAGAAAGGAATGTAGACTTTGTGAATTTTCCAACCCATCCTCACACATCTAATTGTCTTTGCCTGTTCAGTGAAGCCTTCCTTGTCTTTGCTCGCAGTAGTATATCTTTGATCTTATACCAGAAACATTTTTTTTAAAATTGTTACTATTATCATTGTACATGTTTGTGTGGAATTATTTGATTACTATCTTACCGCCCCTCTTATCTTAGGCCACTAAAGGCAGAACCCCCATGGTTATGCCTCTCTGCACGTAGCACCTAGGCCTGGATGTTCGCTTTATGAGTCTGCTAACACTGTTATTTGCAGCACAGCCCTCAGGGATGACAGGAAAAGTCAGGAAATAGAATGCCAAGCTGCTTAACATCATCACAGTGGTACTTGCCGAAAAGTAGCCCAGTTATGAAGCACAGCAAGAAGGGGGAAGACTGTTTTGTTTCTTTCTTAATGCCATGATAAAAGATATCAAGTTGCAGGGGCAAGCACAGGTTAGAGAAAAGGAAGGAATTGGTCTAAACAGTAATGTGAAAGGGAAAACAGAATAATAACACACCAGTCAGTATTTACTTTGCATATACAGTACTGTACAGAAGAGCTCCTGGTTACCATATATTCTATTGATCCAGTTTTTGATTTGTTTTATTTTTGTTTTCTACATATTTATTGAGCTATACATTTTTTCTGCTCCCCTTCCTCTCCACCCCTCCCTTTCTACACTCCCCCAAGGTCCCCATGCTCCCAATTTACTCAGGAGATCTTGTTTTTTCCTACTTTCCATGTAGATTAGATCCAAATATGTCTCTCTTAGGATCCACTTTTATGCATGCACTAAACTCAACACTGTCTTTTAAAAAAAGATGTAACTTTCGGTATCATAAATTTTATAGATGAATTCATGATATTTCTAAATTCATTATTTTATAATGCAAACATAGTGTTTTGAGAGCATCAATCTTACACTTAACATCAAGAATTTTCTAAAGAACTTTGAAAAGGTATAAAATTGGACATATCACCTCAGCAATCACTTCTACGGATATATTTAAATTTGTTGTAATGCATTATTCACTTATATATGGCTGAAATTCTTGTTCTAGCAATTTTTATAGTTTTGTACCTATGTTTTGATTTGGCATGGGTCTATAACTTTCCTTTGTTGTGATAGTTTTCTCTGGTTTGCACTTTAAAATAAATACAGTCTCAAAAGTAATTTGGAAATTATTCACACCTGTATACTTAGGAATTTGTATAACATTTTTTTTTTCAAAATTGGTTACTTGGCAAGTTTATCTGGTCCTGGAAAATTTTTCATGAAAATTTTACTTATTTATATTGTTTAGAAGATAGACAGATAGTTTAAAGATAAGCAAACAGTAATGAATAAGAAGGGACAAGTGAGTTGGGAAGACAGATAGATATGGGTAGCTTGCTTGGACTATCAATTTCTTCTTGAAGGATTTTCATTATTTTTTTCTACTGAGTTTGCATGAGAATTTTAAACCAAGAAGTTTTCCTTTACCACTGAGTACAAATTACTGATTATTGAGGACATTTTCAGTTTATACATCAATAAGTAATAAGATCCATACAGTGTGCAGGTATAGGGTAAGTAAGATCCTTGGAGTTTAGATTTTTTGAAATTTTAGTGTCAACCCAGGCTTGTTAAATTTGCCTGGCACTCTGCCTCTGTCTCTCTGTCTCCCTCCACAGCTTGTGTGTGTGTGTGTGTGTGTGTACTTGTGTCAGTAACCGCAGAAGAATGTTTTAGACCCCATGTAGTTAGAGTTTTATGTGGTTGCAGACTCCACATGAACGTTCTAGGAACCAGAACCTGGTTCTGTGCAAAAGGAGCAAGTACTGTTTACCACTGAAACATCTTTACAACTCCTCATTCTTGCTCATGCATAAAGGTTAGATATACGACAATATCATTTTTTAAATGTAGAGTAGAAAATATGGATTGTTGGAGATTGCAGACCACAGAGTGAATCAGAGCACTTTATCTCCAGGGTGTTTATAAACTAACACAAGCTGCTGCCATCAGCTGACACAATTCTGTTAAAAGCCAGTTTGGATTCTACCACCAACACTGCCTGCATTTCCTGTCACTGTCCATTCCTCACAGTAAAACTTTTTATTAATATTTGAATTACAAAATAAACGTAATAGGAAATTGTAATGAATCTTTATTAGTATTTTAATAAATAAAGTTTGCCTAAAGATCAGAATGCAAAGCTAAACAACTAGAGGCCAGGGGGTTGTGGCACACACCGTTAATCCCAAGACTCGGGAGACAGATCTCTATGAGTTCAATGCCACTCTGGGCTACACAAGATTGAATCTGTCTAAAAGAGAAACAGTTCACACAAAGGTGATCCCAGAGTTTGGGATTACATACCATTAATCTCAGCACTTTTGAGGTAGAGACAGAAGCATTATAGTTATGTGAAGAAAGGAAAATGAAAGGAAAGGGACAGGAACTCACTGAAGTGTGGAATCTGAGGATTAGTGGAGACAGGATCTCACCCTTACAGTCTGAAGATTTGGTTAAAGTAAAAGGTCTCTCTACACTGGGTGGTGGTGGCACACACCTTTAATTCCAGCACTTAGGATGCAGAGGCAGGCGGATCTCTGTGAGTTTGGGACCAACCTGATCCAAAACAGTTAGTTCCAGGACAGGCTCAAAAGCTACAGAAAAACTCTGCCTCAAAAAACAATAAACAGAAAAACAAAAACAAAAAAAGGTCTCTCTGGTGGTTGACTACTTTGCTTTGATCTTCTGCTTGAACCCAAATATATATCTTTGGGTTTTTATTATTCATGCCACAGGAAATGGAACTATTTGGTTAATAAAATTTTCCTCTGAAGCTCAGAAAGCAGCTTGATGGAACAACCCTGGTACTGCATAAATGAAACACTGGTTTGATTCCAAAGCTGCAAATGCATGTTAAGAATTCCTTTGTACAAAGAAATGACCAGCGTGATGACTTTACTGCTGTCAAGTCAGCTAGAGACACAGAGAGCAAGGAAATGAAACTGAGGTGATCCCTGTTATCTCAGGTCGAGCAGAGGATTTTTATCTGCTCTCCTTGTTTTCTTATTGGTTGAAATGAGCTCGATCTCCACCTGTACTGAATGAGACAGAAAATATGGGCACACAAGAAGTTCATCATTTTTGTTTTACATACTCATCTAGTGGATATAAATGGAATACTCAGGTCTTTACTGGGGATTAATAATGGATAAAAAATTCACTGCTCCCTTACTGCTTAGACAAGATTAGAACAATAAATCTAAAGTATATCTGAGTAACTATCGATGGTGTTGACGGAATGTGTGGAGTGTGGCATTTGAAGTAGACAGTGTTGGAGAACACATCCTAACTGCAGCAACAGATCAGCTCTCTCTGGTGACTTACTTGGTTGAGGAATGAAGCGAACAGACAAGTAGGAAGCATAGTTCACAGCCCATTGACCATAGAGTTATTGGTCATCAAATATAGCTGTTCAGGAATTTTCTTGTCTTGAAAGCTTGGCTGGTTTGACTCAAGAAATGTGTTTCTTGGTAACTGTCTTTTGTAGAACTGAGAAATCAATCATAAATCATTCTAATTTATAACTAGTAATAAATTATATTTCTATTAATATACAACCATGCACTTTTAGAATGCTCTTGTGGTTATTAATATAAGAAAACATGAGAAGGCACAGATTATTCCCATGAAATACTCAGAAATTCAGTTTGTATACTTAAGGTACCATAAATGAATCTTAATATTACTAAAGACAATGAAAGCCACAAGTGATCCTGAGTGGCTACCATGCAAGGCCTTTATTTCTGCTGCCTGTAGCATGTTCAAAATGCAACTGCAAGCTTGTGTTGTTGACCAGTTTTAGCAATGATAACAGGCTGAGGATGGTCAAGCTTACAAGTTTATACTAGAGGACTAAACATAATATGCAAAGTTTAACTGTAAATTTGGTATTCCTGTTGCTGTACACCTTTACGAGATGGATAAAAGTGTTTTATCACAGTTTGATGGGAATTAAGTGTCTACCCGTGGAGATGCTTTTGTCCAGATCCTGTAAGTAAAAATCAGTATGATCACAAACAGTTCTGTAAAACTTTATAATAATAGAACTCCAGTCAAGCAGAGAAAATACTGCCTCTTAAAATGGAATATCCCATTGTAACAGATCTATGACATTTTTCAATTTAAAGAATGCTTTAAAGATTCTCTTGAACTTCCGAGAAAATCCTTATAAAGTTACTGCAGGTTTGAAGTGGTAGGACCAAGGTATTTATACATATAATAAAATATCTTGCTAAAATATTTAGTATTATGTAGAATGAGGAGCAATGGGTTGCATTCCTGCCCAGCTGCTGGCCACCTGGCTAGCTTATGCCCCGAAATAATTGCACGGAAACTGTATTCTTTTGAACACTGCCTGGCCCATTAGTTCCAGCCTCTTAATGGCTCTCACATCTTGATTAACCCATTTTTAATAATCTGTGTAGCCCCACAAGGTATGGCTTACCAGGAAAGCTCTTAACCTGTGTCTGTGTCGAGTGGGAGAATCATGGCAACTGAGTGACTCGGCTTCTTTCTCCCAGCATTCTGTCTGTCTACTCTGCCTACCTAATTTTCTGTCCTATTAAAGGCCAAGGCAGTTTCTTTATTAACCAATAGACATATGACCCTCCTCCATCAGTATTAGATTTACATGTGGGTGCTGCAGATTTGTGTTTCCTCTATTGTTGATAAAGAATATTATATCTTAATGATTGTTCACATGAGACAACCTTTCATAGTATGAACTTTCCGCATTTTACACAAAAAATAGTTTGGAATTTAATGTAACAACACACATCTATAATCTTAACATTTAAATATTAAGTCACGAAAATTTCTCTGAATCCAAGGCCATCCTGTGTTACCCAGTAATAACCTACATCATTGCATTGCATAGGTACATATCTTTAAATAAATCAATCAGAATTTTCTAGATTTTAGAGCATTTCAGATTTTTGTATTTTCACTTTAGCATTGATCAGCTTGCATGCTAGTTTTGAGTTCCAAAGAGCATGAAGACACATGAGGGTAAAGCACAAGCCAGAAGATAAGATGCACAATGCTGTATTAGAAACCAAACCAGACATTATAGAGTTTCCCTTTAATGAAACATCACATAAAGAGAGTTAGGTCATACATTTGAAAAAGATCCACATGCTTCAAAACTCATTGTTTAATTGATAACATAGGTTCAGTACTTTCAAAGAAGACTATTTGACCTCTGTTGAGTGGCTTTCACCTTTGATACAATGAAAAAGGTTCCTGCTTCTGGGTTAAACAATCACCCAAAGGATAATGAAAAGAAGCAAATAATGACTGGTAGGGTAGCGAAGAAACACAAAGCATCTCTGGTTACTAACAGACGGAAGAAAATGTCATACGTGATGTACCATGTGAGGTTCTCAACATGTCTGACCTGTGATTTAAAAATATCAGAATTGTTAGAAAAGACAGCAATGCATCAATGAAGAGTACACACTGTCTGTTTAAGGGAGATTGACCACAAAGCCTTATACCTTTGAGGCTGAGTCTTTCTAACATTTTTTCAATATGTATAAAAATAAACAAACACCATTTGCACCTTTATAAAGGAAATATCCAGAATTTTCCTGAAGCAAATGATGACAATAACAGGTGCTTGACAGTCATTATTCTCTATGTCTGCCTTCTTTTCTCTCTGCATGGCTATCTTCAACAATATTTTTAAAAAAGAATTATAGCACAAAAGGAAATTTTCAAATATAAAGAATGATACCCTTACATGGCTACTTTTCTACATGATTAATATATTGCTGAAATACTAATATAATGAAAAATCTGTATGGCTTACACTATACCCTACAACCATTGTTGTTAAATTTATAGTGAATCTCTGTTTTAAATAATATAAATTTATGGCAAATCTTTGCTTTAGATACTTAACAAAAGTATTATGAAAAGCCCATCTGAGATGCAACTATAATTAAAGCTTTCTGAAATTTCCCCTTGTTTTTATTGAATAAAGTTCTGTCTATGGATCTATGAATGATCTCTCTTCATGGATCATGGAGACTTCCTCATGTGGTTCCTTTATGGTCACCTGTAGACCTGTCATAACCTCTCGCCAAAGCTCCGTAAGGAAGCCTAATAAATCCATTATTTCCCCTGAATGAACTGTGGTGGCACTACAGTTTGCAGATGAGACCTTATAAAAAGTGGATATTGTTGACCAAGTTTTCTGTCCCATCAGCTCCCACATCCATTTAGTCCCAAATAAACACACAGAGGCCTACATTAGTTATAAACTGATTGGTCTATTAGCTCAGGCTTCTTATTAACGCTATATTAGCCCATAATTCTTGTCTGTGTTAGTCATGTGGCTTGGTACCTTTTTCGGCAAGGCAGCCACATCTTGCTTGCTCTGTGTATGGCTTCCTCTCTGTCTGGGTGACAACTGCAGACTGAAACTTCCTTCTTCCCAGAATTCTTGTGGCCCCACCTCTACTCCCTGCCTGGTCATCCTGCCTATACTTCCTGCCTAGCTACTGGCTAATCATTATTTATTTAAAATACAATTGACAGGATACAGACCATTGTCCCACAGTAGGATATGTTGTTTATATGACATCAGGGAATGAATCCTCTTATTATACAAAGACGGCCGTCACTGCCTCTCTGGCAGAGGTGAAGTCCATACCACACAAATACTGGTCTGCAGCCCTGTCAGCAGATATGTGCACACACAGCAAGCCCAGAACACAGCAGCAAAAACATGTTAGCAGTTCTTTATATTTTTGTAGACTGGGACCTTTGCTGTTTAGCTGGTCTGTCTTTGGAGAAGTGTGTAATAAAACACTAGTGTAGTGGTGAAGAAGTTGAATTTTATTGTGTGTGAGATGAGAAACTTTTGAAAGATTTTGCAGCTTTATTTGACAAATGAAAAACAATCACAATGGTCACTGTTTGAATAACACTCAGGTGAATGGAAGATTAAAATTATAGTACCAGTCATGAATCAACAATAGCAACTGAGATTCCAGATGATGTTGTTTGAGTTAGAAACATGGAAGGTCAACTGCTTTGTGCTGAATTTAATAAATCTTCAGACAGGCAGCTTATATGGAATTGAAAGAGTTTAAAGACAAATGAAGCAGAGATAAAGGGATTCTATATTTGGATTATTTGTCTAAAGATTTTGGAAGAAGAAGAGCAGAGAGGGCCTGTGAAAGCCTGTTCCAACTCTATAACCTATGGTAGAAAAAAAACTTGATTTCCCCAAATTTTCCTGTGACTTTAACACATACAGTATGGCCCTAGGACTCTTGCATGCACAAATACATATCACATACGCATGCCAATAATTGTAACAACAATAATAATAACATAAAGTCAAATAGCAGAACAAGATTATTTTAGCTACATGTTTAAGTGGATTCCAGTAATAAATTTGAAAATATTTTACTTATTAATAAATAGTCTGTACTTGGTGATGTCGATGTATAATATAATCCCAGCTAGTCAATAGGCTAAAGCAGAAGGATTCACAGTTTAAGGTTAACTTTGTTTATAGAGTGAATTATTAAGCCAGAACAACACACTTAGGTTCAAGTTTCTACTGGAAGGTTTCTAAAGAAACTTCATCACAGAGAGTATGAAGAGAGTTGGTGATGTACCCCAGTTTAGAGCCCTGGCCTGCATACATAATACCCCAGGTTCAAGCTCCAGTATTGGAAAAAATGTCTCTGAGTTAAAATAAAAACAAACTCAGTAAAAATTGTACAGTTACATACATTGATGATAATACAAAAATAGACATGTAAATTGTACTATTATATACATTGAGGGTAATATAAAAATAGACATGTAAATTGATGACAGCATACACTGTATAATCATTGTCAGTACAGAAGTTTGAATAGACAGGAAAATGAGGACTGTAGAACCCTGTGAAGACTGACTCTGACATTCTTCTTTAAAATACACATTCAAATTCAAGAGAAAACTCAATTTATGAAACTATTAAGAAGACACGTAAGCATGGTTGGTATTATAACTTCACAGAAATTCTTTTCTAATTTGTCAGTTCCCCTTGGGGTTTTTTGGAAATAGGAAGAGTAATACATGAAATAACAAGGTCTTGGGAATGAAGCTAGAAAGTTAATAATAGTAGAATTTATGAGCCCTACCTATGAGTACATATTGTTATAAATTATTAAGCAAGTATATTGTTCTAAGCTCATGGAGGGGGGGAAATGAAGACTGTTAGAATTGAGCTCATATTGCCAATGTTAGGTATGTTCTCAGATAAACACACACACACAAACACACACACAGGGTACACAGAGACACTTGAGAGAACAAGAGGGTAGGTGGAAGGAAAAAGAACATGAGGGAGAGTAAGAGAAAATACAAATAATATTAGGACATAAAACAATAGTAAGTAATGTTTATCATCATGATGAGGTAGCAGGTGATGGAATTAACTTCCAAGAAAAAAATTAGGAAAAACAAGAACAACAATGCACACAGAGGAGTAAGCTGTGACTTTTCTCTTAGAAGACTACAGTTGTATTGTGCCAAACAGTACTATGCTAAGCCAAATAGATTTCTGTTTGAGTTGAACAGGCAAGAGAGGAACTAGACAACACAATAAGATAGGGAGGAGGTTGTCAAAACCATCTTAGTAGTGGAAGGGTTGCAGAAAAGCTGCCAGACAGGCAGCAGAAAGCATTTCACACAGATGAAGGAGATATAAACCAGAAGTACTAGGTTCTGGGTGGTTACTGGTCTAGCAGGGATGTCAGCAGGATGGAGTCACGATGAGGGTCTCTTAACAGAGGTCAACAGTGTATCCTGGTTATAGCATCCTTTCTGGAACTGGTCTCTAAGACAGACTGAAATGGACATTTGCACAGTCAGGAAGGAATAAGGAGAGTTCTACCAAAATATTTAGCTTTTAAAGCATTTTGTTCTCAAACCTGCCAAGAGCAGGGCTGCTGCCAACCAATTAAACATTTCTTAAAGTCTGAAAGTTAAAATATTGTTGCTATATGTATGTTTTGTTCATATTTTTCAATATTATTGCTAAAATATTTTAAATATTCTTGTGTTAGACAATGGAATCTTTGTTAAGAATAATTTTCTATATTTTAAAACAATGCTCTGAAACATGAAGATGATACATGTTTAGCACTCACTAATGCTTTACGATAATTTGGTTTAATGTTTCTTGGCAAGGAAAATGTGAGCTAGCTACTTTCCTATTTTCTGTTCTGCTTTCTTATTATCTGAATCTGGTTAAAAGAAGGATGCTTTTATAGGATCCAAACTACAAATTCAAGCACTAACACATTATACTAAAAGATCTATTTATAGGACTACTCTCAGCACAGCCACACTTACCGAATTCCAGGGATTTGACCTTTAAGATGTTTACACAAGCACAATGTCATCTTTCCCTGCATGTGGAAGCGTCACTTGCGTGTTCACTCTCCTCAGCATCTGTCAGTCAAGGACATCAACACACACTTGAAATGTTGCAATGAGTCCACTGAAAGGGACCTAATTAACACAGTAGTGGATGAGCTTTCAACCCTCTGTCCAGGAGAAAGTAGAGTTCAAGATCATGAAGTGACCTCTGTGTACTGAAGCCAAGGTGTGTTTCAATAGATGCAAAGAGGAAACGTGATGCTTTGGGTATTTTTTTTTTATCAAAACTGAAATAAAGAATGTTGAAATTTAGATTTAGAAAAAATAGTGTTGTAAATACTCCAGTAATTGACTGTTAGTTTTATTTCTGGGGGAAACCTACTATACTATTGAAGGTTAAAGAAGTTCTGTATTAAGAATAATTTTAGGGGCAATGTTTACTTACCGATGGCAAACAAACAAAGACAAAGTTCTTTGTGTAATGTCCAAAGGCCTTAGAGGATTTAAAGACTTTAACTAGTTCCCCCTGAAGTATGGACTACAGAAGTTTGTTTTCCAGTGTTTCACAAATAAGAGTGGACCACTGAAACTTTAATCTCTCCATTTCCAAACTATTGTTGATTACACTCTTTCTAGTTCTTTCCCTGATAAAGCCCTATGAAGGATCTTAATAAATAATCCAATAGAACTTATCTATGAAATGAGAATGAAATTTTAAATATAATTTAATTTATTCAGTTTTGAAATGTTAGATCTACATTCTACAAATGAAAGAAAGCTTGATATTTTTAATCTTTAAAAATACAAAGTCTTTCATAAAGACACTAAAGCAATTTCATTTTAGGAAAAGTTAGCAACTAGAAAATTAATCAAATGCAAAATGTTTGTGTACTAATTGGCTCTAGGAGACTTTTAAAAATAAGCCTGGAAATATGCAAAGTATTATCACTTTATTAATGTTTATTAATTTACAAAAATCTTTCTTGCTCTATTAGGGTGGGTCCTAGAGACATGTATATCAGAAGAGTGCTCAGCTGCTAAGCTGTGAACAAGTTCCTTCAAGTACATACATATGTATGATTATGTATATATTTATTATATGTATATACTTTATGATTATATATTAGTACAATAAATGTATGTTGTATGTGTATGTACATGATATAAGTGCATGAATGGATTGTATATATACATGTATGCTATATATGTATGTGTGTGTGAGTGTAAGAGAGAGAGAGAGAGAGAGAGAAAGAGAGAGAGAGAGAGAGAGAGAGAGAGAGAGAGAGAGAGAGAGAGAGACCCTCGGTAAGTTGTTTAAATGGAATTTAAACCTGTGACCCTCCTGTCACAGGCTTCTGAGTTTCTGGGAGCATATATGCTTCTCCTAGCCCTTTTTATGGAGTCACTCTTATATTTTTATACATGTACTATGGTCATATTAACCTTCATTATACATGTCTTAATTAGTTTTTTGGTTGTTTTGTTTTATTTTGTTTTCTGTGATGAAACACCATGACTAAAAGCAACTAGGGGAGGAAAGAGTTTATCTGACTGACACTTCCATATCTCTGTTCATCCCCAGAGGAAGTCATGGCAGGGATTTAAGCAGGACAGGAACCTGGAGGCAGGAGCTGATACAGAGGCCATGGAGGGTGCTGTTTTCTGGTTAGCTCTTCATGGTTTGTTCATGCTGCCTTCTTGTATAACCCAAGACCACCAGGCCCGGGATGGCCCCACCTATAATGAGATGGATCCTCCACTAGCGATCACTTAAGAAAATTTTCTACTGCCTGTGATCCTATCTTAAGTATGCATTTTTCTCAGATGACTTTATATTGTGTCAAGTTGTTATGAAACTAGCCAGCACATCTAACTTGTCTCCCTTCCTTGCTCTACTGGCCCCCTTTTCTCTTGCAATACAATCGCCTACTACTTTCAAATATTGTTTCTAAATTTAGATGACACAAAAAATATAACCTATATATTCTTCTGATCAAGCTATTTAGTTTCACATAGGCATCTATTACTTGACTGTAGTTCTTTGCTACATTTTAAGTTTAATTTGTTGAGAATTTCAAACATAAGTACAGTGTTTATATCATTTATACCACTCCCTCTCTTTCAACTTCTCTTGTGTCCCATCTACTCTCTCTCACATTCTTGACCTCTTCTTTAATTACTGATATAAACACAATATAAATACATACATACATATTTACCTAAATACCCGTGTACATATGTATGTGTGTAAATTATTGAGTCCATTACTCAAATGTATTTGTGAAGGCATGACTACTTGGGGCTGGATAACCTATCATGCAGCTCAATCCTGGAGAATACAGATTCTCCTTTTCTTAACACTAATTGATTGCCTACAGCTCTTCATCTAGGGATGGAACATTGTGAAGTTTCCCCGGTCCTCAGCATCATCCTGTTATCTGTTGCAGTCATCAGGCGGGTCTTATTGCTGAGATCTCATGAGAGAACTATCTCACAGCAGACATCCCAGTCGTCTGACTCCTACAGTCTTCCCACACCCTCTTCCTTGATGCTCCCCAACCTTGTGCATGTATCAGTTGGACTGGGCACCTCATGTTCAGTTGTTCTCTGCAATTTATCATTTGAGGAACTGAACAACACAATGTCTGCTACAAAAGGAAGTTCTTTTCATGAGTAGTAAGAACTACAAATTTTATATAAAGTCCATTTTTTATTTTTATTAGAACAAGGCTAAGTGAAGTGATTTTTTAAAAAAATTGTTGAAGCATGCTCTCAAGCTTTGATAGGTAAGTCAAATTTGCAGTTGGTTATGCACCTAAATATGTGAATAAATAAATGTAATTTATATAAGGTTATATCATGTTACAGCTATATTGCCCTATAGCTTGGAAGACATTACATGTCTTCATGTAACTTGGTAAACTGATGTTGAAACAGGGTTGAAGACCAGACCTCTGCACACTACAGTTTGCAGTACTTTATCTGTGCTTGCACATTTTCTTCTGTTGGCACCCAGTGAGGCAGATTTTGTAAACTAGGTATGTGTACTTCCACTTCTAAGACGTGACAATGAAGTAAATACTTTAATCTATCACTGAAGTTAAACTCAATAATTTCCTCCTACCCAGAGAACAGTTGGCTAGAGATGGACTAGCTATGTGGGTTCATTAATTCCTTTATCTAGAGATTTCAAACAATATCATATAAATCTTCAGAAAGCATTAGGGTTTTTTCTAAATATTCATGGGAACATAGACTCCAATATTCACTTTAATCTCTTTGGAAAATTAAGCAGTAATTGGCATTTCTAGGCCTCTGATACACTTTACTTTCCCTGGGCTTAAAAGGGGGCCATACTCTCTTGGAAACTCTTCCCCTGTCATTTCCCAAGAAGAGAATGATATTTACTGCCTACAAACCAAATTTCTTACATCTGTTTAGTAATCTCTAAACAGCCATATATCTCAGGGATTATTTTCCCTGGTAGCCATGCATTTTCTATCTGAACACACTGAAAGGGTTTTTCCTTTGCAAAAGATGAAAGTGTGTCCAGCTTAGCCTGAATTTTGATATCTGTCCAAATTTTGAAATCAAAGAGGTATTGTTGGTTTGTGCTATTGTGCACTCCAAAGAGCTCATGTTAAAATGTTTCTTGAATATTAGTTCTAAATTAAGATACAATTCCCATGTTATACTTGTCCAACTAAGTACTTCACATTAGAAATGTTTTGTTTGTCTAAATGTTTAGTAAGCTTCAAACTTAGCTTTACAGGCTAGAATAAAGTAACTAATTTTAACTATATGCTATTTTTCTTTTCTAAAAGTTACAATAACCTCTAAAGTTCTTAGGGAAGAACACAGAAAATGAGGTACGAAGAATCTAAGGTGCTCTAGGTTACATAGGCTGAAGATCGCCCTTCCCTAAATGACCTCATAGTTACACTAGAAGAAGCAGAAGTACATTCACATATCCTGACCACCCATCAGGATGGCACTGAGTTATCTTAATTTCAAAAGAGCCAGGCAACCACCTCCTGCGTTAGGAGGTGCAATTATGCCTGTCAGTCTCCAAACTCTCTGACCAACAGACAAGGTGGAAATGGGCCTGCATCTTTTGGCCTCCACACATACTTGCTTCAAAGAGGAAACACCTCCTAATAATGTCATTACCTCTGAGATTATGGGGGCCAATTACACTCAAGCTACCACAATCTACTTGAAGAATGTCACACCTCCTAATTGTGCCACTTGCTATGGACCAAGTGTTCAGTCTGTGGGAGCCATTCTTATTCAAACCACCACAGAACTGCTGATGGTATTTTGAAACAAGTTCTTAATAGGTTACTGAAAAGGGCAAAACATCTTATCGAATGGCTTACTGTTTCCTTCATAGAAACGGTTGCCATTGTGACAGCTGCTGCTCTAGCCAGTGTAGCATTACTTGAATTAATACAAACCCTTGACTTTATTTAAAATGGCAACAGAAATCTCAAAATTTATTAGTAGAACAGACAAATATTGATGAACATATGGAAATAGAGGTAAAATTACAACAGACTGTTAAATGCTTGGGAGATAATGTCATAGATACACACAAAAACAAATACCTATGCACTGTTCTTTGGATTACCCTTCCTTTTTGTATTATGTCTCCAAAATTTAATCAGCAAAGTTATACACAGGAACAGATTAAATATCATTTATATTACATAAGAGGGAATTTAAGCTTTGATATTAAGAGTTACAAAAAGAAGTTTCTGTCTCATTTTCACATTGCTTACCAGGCATTTCTCGTAAAGGTATAGCTGATGGAAAGCTAAAATGTTACAAAGAATGGATGCATTCTTGGTGGTAGAGTATAAGATGCAATGCTTGAACTGCTCTGAATTATTCGTTGTTCATATAATTTGCTTATTTATAGGATACTTGTGCACCCAATGACAATTAGATTTGTCAACAATGTCTTGGATCAAAACCAGTTTGGGCATACTACTGGACTTAAAAAATAAGAAGAGGGTAGGCATCAGAACACTGTCCATGAATGAAGCAGTGAGAGGAGAATTCTCAAGAATTTGTGAGAAAACTCCAAGTGAACAAGACAAGAGTCTTTTAATCTCTTCTCTCCATAATGCAGGTTTTTCTTGGAATGTGCTTTCCTGCCCCTGCCAGGTGTAATAATAGGAGGCAGTTTTACTTCAGAATATCCATCTTTTTCTACTATCACTTAGTGATGTTTCTAAGTACATGTTGTCATCAGTGGCTATATACAGTGTAGACTCATGTGACCTTACCCTTATGACTCTACACAGCTTGAACTCAAGTGAATTTTGCTCATATGAATGCCTAACCATCAGAATACCTTCAGAATATAAATTGTCAGATGCCCAGAAAACAGTTAGCTTTTGCGTGAGACTTTAGTCTGCTTCTCTTTTACATTCCACACTTACAGGTTCATGCTGCCAAACAGAGTAGTAACAGAACCATAAACACAATTAGTCTTTTCTTGCAAACCATTCCTCTCAGGTATTTATCATTGCAGGGATGAACTGATCCAACATACAGCAAGTCTATGGGTTGTAGGGCTTGAACTTGGATATGCGTATGCTTCAGCAAGCACTTTGCAACCATCCATGTTCCCAAACCCAATGTTTTTGTCTCCAACTTTATTTAATCACCCTTTTTATTCCTTAATTCTTAATATCCTTATTACTTTTATAATTATGAAAGGTGGGGATACCATGAAAAGCTATTGGGAACTGGGGTAGCTGGCAGGTCATGGTAGAAGTCTGTCTAAGATGAACAGGCTTCTACTCAATGGGGCTGTAGTTGACCTCCCAGACCTTAGGAGCCCAGTAGTCACTGTCCCAATAGTAACAGAGTTCACATCTAAAAGGTTGGGAACCAGGAACCCTGACGGAGGAGCCTTAAAAAGCGCTTGAAGAGTGCTTTTTAAACTTGAAGAGATTCAGTTGCCTCAGAAGCAAACAGAAGGTGATTACACTGTGACACAGAGAAAAGGTATCTGAATCCCGGAAGGATGGTTCAGCAGCTATGAATGCTTACTACTCTTCCAAATGACACATTCCCAAGACCCATCCAGTGGCTGACATTTGCCTTAGATCCCTGAGACTTGACTGCCCTTTTCTATGCATTGTAGATACAACATAGGTGAAAAATATTCACACAGATACACATGAGTAAATAATTTTTGTTTTTTATATTGACTTTTATGTGTGTGGGTGTTTAGTCTGCTTATATTTTGTGCATAGGTGACTGTAATGCCTACAGAATCAAGAGCAGGATCCCATATCTTTTTTTCTCTTTGGAACTGGGGTTACAGACAAGTGTTAGCCACCATATAGGTGACAGATATTAAACTCAGGTCCTCTGGAAGAGCTATCAGTGCTCTTGATCAATGAACCATCTCTCCAGCCCTAAAAATGTCTTGTAAAGTATAAAATATTAAAGGATTATTTTTTGTTTCTGTTTTTGTTTTGTTCTGTTGATTTCTCTGTGTAGCCCTTGCTACCCTGGAACTTACTTTGCAGACCAGGCTTGCCTCACACTCACAGAGTTCCATCTGGCTATGCCTCCCAAGTGCTGGGATTAAAGGTGTGCACCACCACTCCTAATTTAGGATTAATTTTAAGAGTAGACTGTGAGTCTCAGAGATGCAGTGGGGCCTCAGAGGATGGGAGTGTTGCAACCAAAGAAACAACAAACTTGTAGTAGACTCATGATTATAGGGTATTTAGTCAGGGAGAACTTGATTAGTAAGAAAAGCAGAGAAGAATTACCTCACTCTCCTGAAGGCTTAAGAACAGTGAAAGTCAGCTAGAGAATGACCTTCAAAATTCAGGAGACAGATTCCTTTTGAACATTCAAAACGCAATGTTTTGAAGTCATCTGTTTGTATAAACTGTTGAGAGGAAATAATGTGGTTCCCTACATTTTCAGTATTTATTGTCATAACTCTCCATCCTCCTAGAAAACTCCCCACTGTGTGCCATCAGGTATCACACAATGTGCTGGAGTTTAGTTCTGTCAAGGTTGTTCTGGATGTGGTCATCGATGGACCTGCTCAGATCTCCATCAGAAAGCTCATGTTTCTTCAGCATTTTAGTAAAAATATAATAAGCATCCACTGTCCAGGAATAAAATCATTAAGATCACCAACAAAATCTTTTTATTTAATTACAGCCATGATAAACACTTGAGGATGTTCTGTGAAGTAGGACAATCTGGCCAGGCAGGCTGAGGTCAGCAATTGTTGGTGTGAGAGGAAAACAGGAGATGCAGGGAAGTGATTTTTAAAGGAGTAACATTTTCAATAAAAACAGAGATGAAACTTGTGTGAATCAGGGATAAGAGCAAGAACAAGAGTGTGTTCTAGGCAAAGAACATCCAAACCTCGGGTAGGAAAATGAAAGCTGTTCATTCAAGTTATCTTGAAAAGGAAAGGTCTACCCTGTAACAACCCATGAGAAAGCTTCAATAAGAAAATGATCCCCTAACGTGATCCTGGTTCTTTTCCCTGAATGCACTTTGGGAAGTCACATTCTGGTTGTATCCATTATAATGATGAGTCCTTGTCAGACCCAGCACAGTGTGTTCAGTCTTCCTTGAACTGTCTCTGAGATGCACTCTGGAGTATCCACACACAGAAATTAGCATTTAACTTATCGGATTATCTTAAGGACATCTGGTTTTCTGTTCGTTGTATCCCCAAAGAGCTCTGATTATCTCTCCTATTTTAATATTTCTGTTTTGGAGACTGCCTCTCTGTTCCTATCCCACCCAACTTGCAACCAGAACCCTTCTTCCTTCTGCCCCCTTCCTTCTTGGGGCACATAACACCACCTAGCTCAGCCTGTCTGGGCGCTGGGGGCTAATCCTCAGGGCAAACAGGTGGGCTGGAGTTCCTCTGTTTCACTGGCCTGCCTGCACCAAGCAAGGTAGGCGCTTTGTTTACGAACTACCCAACCAGCACGGAGATCTGAGCTCGGTACCAGGAGAGACATCATTGGGGTGAGTTTGTGACGCTGCAGCAGCCCCGGACAGGGAACTCAGAAGTTCTTCACCCACCCCCATCCCTCCTGGGTTCCCTGCAGAGACTCTACTCCCTGCAGACTGCCTCTCTGTTCCTATCCCACCCAGCTTGCATCCAGAACCCCTATTCCTTCTGCCCCCTTCCTTCTTGGGGCACATAACACCACCTAGCTCAGCCTGTCTGGGCGCTGGGGGCGAATCCTCAGGGCAAACAGGCAGATGGGAGTTCCTTTGTTTCACTGGCCTGCCTACACCAAGCAAGGTAGGAGCTTTGTTTACGAACTACCCAACCAGCAAGGAGAGGGGATCTTGGCACCAGGAGAGCCATCATTGGGCACGGAGATCTGATATTGTCACCAGGAGAGACATCACTGGAGCACCAGGAGAACCATCACTGGGGAGTACCATCACTGGGAAGGTACAACAGTAGGCAAGGAGACCTGATCCTGTAAAAGAAGATCCATAGGAGAGCATTCAGAGGAAGAGATGGGCAGGTGCCAATGCAAGAATTCACCCAACAATCTGAAAAATAATATGAAACCACCAGAACCCAGCGACCTCACAACAGGAAGACATGAACACCTTAATCATGAAGTAGAAAAAATTGACTTTATGAAAGTGATTGACGCCCTTAAACAGCATATAAAAAATGCCCTTAGAGAAATGGATGAGAAGTATAACAGAAAGTTTGAAGAATTGAGTAAATCAGTGAATGATACCCTAGGAAACCAAGGAAAAACAATCAAACAGATAATGAAAACAGTTCAAGTCTTGAAAACTGAATTGGAGGCAAAGAAGAAAACACAAACAGAAGGCTGGCTGGACATGGAAAATCTAGGTAAACGAATAGAGTCTACAGAAACAAGAATAACCAACAGAATACAAGAGATAGAAGAAAGAATCTCAGATTCTGAAGATACCATAGAGAAAAGAAACACGCTGATCAAAGAAAAAAACAAGGCCAACAAACTCTCATCACAAAACATTCAGGAAATCTGGGACACAATAAAAAGACCAAACCTAGGAATAATAGGAGTAGAAGAAGGGGAAGAAGCACAGCTCAACGGTCCAGAAAATATATTTAATAAAATTATAGAAGAAAACTTTCCCAACCTAAAGAAAGATATACCTACGAAGGTTCAAGAAGCATACAGAACACCGAATAGGATGGATCAAAAAAAAAATCCCCTCGCCATATAATAATCAAAACACAAAGCATACAGAACAAAGAAAGAATATTAAGAGCTGCAAAGGAAAAAGGCCAAGTTACTTATAAAGGTAAACCTATCAGACTTACACCTGACTTCTCTATGGAAACAATGAAAGCCAGAAGGTCCTGGATAGATGTACTGCAGAAACTAAGAGACTGTGGATGCAAGCCCAGACTAGTATACCCAGCCAAACTTTTGTTCACTATAAATGGAGAAAACAAAATTTTCCAGGATAAAAACAAATTTAAACAATATGTAGCCACAAATCCAGCCTTACAGAAAGTAATAGAAGGAAATCACTAACCAAGGAGTCCAACAATGACCACAATATCTCAGACAACTAGAGACCCTTTACCAGCACAACACGAAGAAGGGAAACACACAAAATTTACTACTATAAAAATGACCGGAGTTAACAACCACTGGTCATTAATATCACTTAATGTCAATGGACTCAACTCACCTATAAAAAGGCACAGACTAAGAGATTGGATACGAAAACAGGATCCAACATTCTGCTGTTTACAAGAAACACACCTCAACTACAAAGACAGACACCTACTCAGAGTAAAGGGTTGGGATAAGGCGTATCAAGTTAATGGACCTAAGAAACAAGCAGGTGTGGCCATACTAATTTCTAACAAAGTTGACTACAAACTTAAATCAATCAGAAGAGATGGATAGGGACATTTTCTACTCATAACAGGAACAATTCATAAGGATGAAGTCTCAATCCTGAATATCTATGCCCCTAATACAAAAGCACCCACCTACGTAAAAGAAACATTGCTAAAACTCAAGGCAGCAATCAAACCACACACATTAATAGTAGGAGACTTTAACACTCCTCTCTCACCAATGGACAGGTCAAATAGACAGAAACCTAACAGAGAAATAAGAGAATTATTGGAGGTAATGAATCAAATGGACTTAACAGACATCTATAGAATATTCCACCAAAATAGGAAAGAATATACCTTCTTCTCTGCAGCTCATGGAACCTTCTCGAAAATTGACCACATACTCGGTAACAAAGCAAACATCCAGAGTTACAAAAAAATATCTGTAACCACCTGTATCTCATCAGATCACCATGGATTAAAGCTAGAATTCAGCAACAATGCTACCACCAGAAAGCCTACAAACTCATGGAAACTGAACAGTCAACTACTGAACCATACCTGGATTAAGGAAGAAATAAAGAAAGAAATAAAGTCTTCCTTGAATTCAATGAAAATAAAGAAACAACATACTCAAACCTATAGGACACTATGAAAGCAGTCCTGAGAGGAAAGTTCATAGCACTAAGTGCCCACTTAAAGAAAACAGAGAAAGCACACATTGGAGACTTAACAGCCCACCTGAAAGCTCTAGAAAAAAAAGAAGCAGACTCACATAGAAGGAGTAGAAGACTGGAAATAATCAAACTAAGGGCTGAAATCAACAAAATAGAAACACAGAAAACAATTGAAAGAATCAATGAAACAAAAAACTAGTTCCGAGAAAAAATCAACAAGATTGATAAACCCCTATCCAAACTAATCAAACGGCAGAGAGAGAATTTGCAAATTAATAAAATAAGAAATGAAAAGGGGAACATAAACACAGGCACAGAGGAAATTCAGACAATCATTAGATCTTACTACAAAAGCCTGTATGCCACAAAACTGGAAAATGTTGAAGAAATGGACACTTTTTTAGATGAATACCATATACCAACGTTAAACCAGGACCAGGTAAACAATCTAAATAGACCTGTGAGTCGTGAAGAATTAGAAGCTGTTATCAAAAACCTCCCTTCCAATAAAAGTCCACGACCAGATGGTTTCAATGCGGAATTCTACCAGAACTTCCAAGAAGACCTAATACCTATACTCCTAAATGTATTTCACAATATAGAAACAGAAGAGTCATTGCCAAATTCCTTCTATGAAGCTACAGTAACCACACAAAGACTCAACCAAGAAAGAGAATTACAGGCCAATTTCACTCATGAACATCGACGCAAAAATCCTCAACAAAATACTGGCAAACCGAATCCAAGAACACATTAGAAAAATTATCCATTATGATCAAGTAGGCTTCATCCCAGAGATTCAGGGCTGGTTTAACATACGCAAATCTATCAATGTAACCCATCATATAAATAAACTGAAAGAAAAAAACCATATGATCGTTTCATTACATGCTGAAAAATCATTTTACAAAATTCAACATCCCTTTATGATAAAAGTCTTGGAGAGATTAGGGATACAAGGGCCATACCTAAATATAATTAAAGCTATTTACAGCAAGCCGACAGCTAACATCAAATTAAATGGAGAGAAACTTAAAGCCATCCCACTAAAATCAGGAACACACCAAGGCTGTCCACTCTTCCCATACCTCTTCAATATAGTTCTTGAAGTCTTAGCAATAGCAATAAGACAACATAAGGGGATCAAGGGGATTCGAATTGGAAAGGAAGAAGTTAAACTTGCGTTATTCACAGATGATATGATAGTGTACTTAAGCGACCCCAAAAACTCCACCAAAGAACTTCTACAGCTGATAAATACCTTAAGTAATGTGGCAGGATACAAGATCAACTCCAAAAAATCAGTCGCCCTCTTATACACAAAGGATATGGAAGCAGAGAGGGAAATAAGAGAATCATCACTTTTCACGATAGCCACAAACAGCATAAAATATCTTGGGGTAACTCTAACCAAGGAAGTGAAAGATCTATTTGACAAGAACTTTAAGTCTTTGAAGAAAGAAATTGAAGAGGATACCAGAAAATGGAAGGATCTCCCTTGCTCTTGGATTGGGAGGATCAACATAGTAAAAATGGCAATTCTACCAAAGGCAATCTATAGATTCAATGCAATCCCCATCAAGGTCCCATCAAAATTCTTCACAGATCTTGAGAGGACAATAATCAACTTTATATGGAAAAACAAAAAACCCAGGATAGCCAAAACAATCTTATACAATAAAGGAACTTCTGGAGGCATTACCATCCCTGACTTCAAACTCTATTACAGAGCTACAGTAATGAAAACAGCATGGTACTGGCTTAAAAACAGAGAAGTCGACCAATGGAATCGTCTAGAAGACCCGGATTTTAACCCACAAACCTATGAACACCTCATTTTCGATAAAGGAGCTAAAAGTGTACAATGGAAGAAAGAAAGCATCTTCAACAAATGGTGCTGGCACAACTGGATGTCAACCTGTAGAAGAATGAAAATAGACCCATATCTATCACCATGCACAAAACTCAAGTCAAAATGGATCAAAGACCTCAATCTGAACACACTCAACCTGATAGAAGAGAAAATGGGAAGTACCCTACAACATATGGGCACAGGAGATCGCTTCCTATGTATAACCCCAGCAGCACAGACATTAAGGGCAACATTGAATAAATGGGACCTCCTGAAACTGAGAAGTTTCTGTAAAGCAAAGGACACTGTCACTAAGACAAAAAGGCACCCTACTGACTGGGAGAAGATCTTCACCAACCCAGCAACAGACAAAGGTCTGATCTCCAAAATATATAAAGAACTCAAGAAACTAGACGTTAAAATGATAATTAACCCAATTAAAAAATGGGGCACTGAACTGAACAGAGAATCCTCAACAGAAGAAGTTCAAATGGTCAAAAGATACTTAAGGTCATGCTTAACCTCCTTAGTGATCAGAGAAATGCAAATCAAAACAACTTTGAGATATCATCTTACACCTGTCAGAATGGCTAAAATCAAAAACACCAAAGATAGCCTTTGCTGGAGAGGTTGTGGAGAAAGGGGTACCCTCATCCATTGCTGGTGGGACTGCAAACTTGTGCAACCACTTTGGAAATCAGTGTGGCGGTTTCTCAGAAAAATTGGGATCAACCTACCCCTGGACCCAGCAATACCACTCCTGGGAATATACCCAAGAGATTCCTTATCATATGACAAAAGCATTTGTTCAACTATGTTCATAGCAGCATTATTTGTAATAGCCAGAACCTGGAAGCATCCTAGGTGTCCTTCAATGGAAGAATGGATGAAGAAAGTGTGGACTATATACACATTAGAGTACTACTCTGCAGTAAAAACCAATGACTTCTCGAATTTTGCATGCAAATGGATGGAAATAGAAAATACTATCCTGAGTGAGGTAACCCAGACCCAAAAAGAAGATCATGGGATGTACTCATTCATAATTGGTCTCTAGCTATGGATAGGGGGCCTCTGAGTCTATAATATGTGGTCCTAAAGAAGCTTAACAAGAGGGCAAACCCAAGGAAAAACATATATTTATCCTCCTGGCTATGGGAAGTAGACAAGAGTGCCGGGCAAAAAATTGGAATCTTGGGGGTAGGGTGGGATGGGAGTAAGGGGAGATGGAGAAAGAAAGGTGTGAAGGAGAGGATGAGGGGAACTTGGGGAAACGGGATGATTGGGGATATAGGAAGTTTGGATAGGGGAGCAGGGAAACTCATATCTTAGTTAAGGGAACCACCTAAGGGTTGGCAAGAGACTTGAACTTGGAATGGCTACCAGATGCCCAGGGCAATGTCCCCAGTTAGTTCCTTGGGCACCTGAGGATAGGGAACCTGAAATGAACCTATCCTATAGCCATACTGATGAATATCTTGCATATCACCATAGAACCTTCATCTACCGATGGATGGAGATAGAGACAGAGACCCACACTGGAGCACCAGACTGAGCTCCCAAGGTCCTAATGAGGAGCAGAAGGAGGGAGAACATGTACAACGAAGTCAGGACCACGAGGGGTGCACCCACCCACTGAGACAGTCGGACCGATCTATTGGGAGCTCACCAAGGCCAGCTGGACTGTGACTGAAAAAGTATGGGATAAAACCGGACTCTCTGAACATGGCGGACAATGAGAGCTGACAAGAGGCCAAGGACAATGGCACGGGGTGTTGATCCTACTTCAGGTTCTGGCTTTGTGGGAGCCTAGAGAGTTTGGATGTTCAACTTCCTAGATCTGGATGGAGGGGGGAGGACCTTGGACTTTCCACAGGGCAGGGAACCCTGACTGCTCCTGGGACTGGAGAGGGAGGAGAAGAGGAGTGGGGGGAGGGGGAGAGGGGCGGGAGGAGGGGGAGGGAAATGGGAGTTGGGGAGGAGGCGGAAAATTTTTTTTTTCAATAAAAAAAATATTTCTGTTTTGGCATCTTGTTCTATACCTGATTGCAAACACTAAGTTTCCAACTGCCAGTGGCTGAGCTTGTGAAATGTCCTGAGTGATATACTTTATGCATAGACAACATACATTTCATTATTGCCTCATAAAATATTTATGAGCACCATCCTAGCACGAGGCACTTTGATGAGCATTTAGCTGCAGAGATAGTTTCTAATTGTGGCATCGTGTGCATCATCACGATTCATGAGTGGTGAAGTAGAGGCATTGCCATGAGTGACTGCAGGGTAGGAGAGTTAGGCAAAGACAAGCCTGCTGCCCTGACAGTGAAAGTTAACATGTGAAGTCACAGTGTCCACACACTCCCCTTTCAGCATATATCTGTGGATGGATAGCATGTATCATTGCTCTAGGAAGTGGAAGTGGACTATGTTAGAGAATGGGCACGTACACACAGAGATTTATTATGGTTGAAGAAACAACTAGGCAAATCATCAACATTCATATGAGTTGTGTGGTCTGCATTGGACCTTATCAACACTTACTACAGAACATCAAGTGTAATTCTCAATACTGGCATAACAATCTGTTAAGGTTTCACAGTACCAGACTTGGCTTTCTTTCACCTCTAAACTACAGAGTCTTTGACTGAGTTAAGAATAGTGAGGGAAGAGCAAGGGATTCACGACTTGCAAACACTTCAGTGCAGTAGATTTTAACCTTCTTGACGCTGTGACTCTTTAACACTTCCTCATGCTGTGGTGACTCTCAAGTATAAAATTATTTTTGTTGGTACTCTACAATTGAAATTTAGTTACGGTTGTGAATCCTAATGTAAGCATCTGATATGCAGATTATATTAGGCAACCCCTGTGAAAGGTTCATTTGATCCCCAAAGGGGTCACGACGCACAGGTTGAGAATCTGTTTTAGTGAATAGTCTGATCCATGATGCTACAGTGGCTGGAGCTCAGGATTAACTGTTGTCCTTAGGGGCTGCCCTTTGAAATATAAGAGGAGCTACAGTCTTGCAATTAAGAAAATAATTTTATGACTCCATAAGACAATGGTGCTATGTAAGCATCCAGAATCCTTCTGCAACATAAAAAGGATTTCATCTGAAAAAAGTGAGAAAGGAAGCAGCTCTGTGTCTGTATGACTTACTAGCTCTCAGAGAGACACAAAGACCCTACTACATATGCTGGTCTGTAAGAGTAGCTTGATGTTATCCAGCAAGATTCCTCAGCCTGACGAGTCACTGGCTAAAACACTGAAAGAATCTGGTGTCACTGGAGCTGTGAATGGATATGAGCCCAAAGAAAACTACTATTTCTGGAATTCTGCTCTTCTTCAATCAAAACTATGCTTCCCAAAATGCTATTACGAATTGCAGGTAACGTAAAAATTGTCTTTAATTAGGTATCTCAAAAAGATCACCACATGTGAAAGAAAACGGGGATGAGTACACCTATTATTGCAATCCTTCAGTCATATTGCTTCTCCAAACTCCTCTCCTCATGACCTTCCTTTGTTCTAAGAAATTATATTTTCTATCTCCTACATTCATCTCTGGGTCTTACTTTAATGTTTTTATGCAAATAAAAATTGTATAAAAAATATAAAATTTTATATAAATGAGTTTTATTTTCTGACTTCACATGATAAAGAACCTGGCAGCTTCTCCTAGTTCATAGATCCAAACATCTGTTCAAAGAGCATTGTGTGTCTACTCAAACACAGATACATAGACAAGTAGCACCATTCGTCCTCGAGACTCAGGTACAAAGACAGAGAACACCATGTGTTCTTGAGACACGGGTATGTAGACAGAGAGCACCATGTGCCCACCAGACTGAGGTATGTAGACAGAGAGTACCATATGTCCACCTGACTCAGGTTATGTAGACAGAGAGCACCATGTGCCCACCAGACTCAGGTATGTAGACAGAGAGTATCATGTGCCCAGCAGACTCACGTATGTAGACAGAGAGTACCATGTGCCCACAAGACTTAGGTATGTAGACAAAGAATATCATGTGTCCTTGAGACTCAAGTATGTAGACAGAAAGTACCATTTGCCCACCAGACTCAGGTATATAGACAGAGAGTACCATGTGCCCACCAGACTCAGGTATGTAAACAGAAAGTACCATGTGCTCACCAGACTTAGGTATGTAGACAGAAAGTACCATGTGTCCACCAGACTTAAGTATGTAGACAGAGAGTACCATGTGTCCTCCAGACTCAGGTATGTAGACAGAGAGTACCATGTGTCCTCGAGACACAGGTGTAGTAGGAGCACAATTATTCATATCCTGGCTGCCCAGACTCCCAAAATAATTACACAGAAACTATATTATTTAAAACACTGCTTGGTCAATGACTCTAGTGTATTCCTAGAAAGCTCTCACATCTTAATTTAACCCATTTCTATTCATCTTTGTATTACCATGTAGCTGTGGCTTACCAGAAAAGTTTAGGCATGCCTATCTCTGGCAGAGGCTCCTTGGATTCTCCCTGACTCCTCCTTCTTTCTCCCAGCATTCAGTTTAGTTTTCCTCTATTCTGCTACCTCTATTCTGCTCTTTGCAGGCCTAAAACAGTTTCTTTATTAACCAATGGTATTCACAGCATACAGAGGGGAATCCCACATCACTCAGGTATGTAGACAGAGATGCATACAATACACTCAAATAGTTTAGCACATCGGTGTGTGTGTCTATGGTCACCTGTGATAATGTTCAGAATGAAGTAAATGTCCAGCATTTTTCCTGAATTCTTTTTTTTTGATACTATAAACATAATTGAAACAATTTGGGGCAGGATTTCTGAGGGGACACAGATTTGCTGACTTTATTTTCACATTATATAATCTTCTGCTTTATAGAGAGCTCCAAAGACTTAGCCATCTCTGTATAGAAAAACAGATGACTCAATCCTTCTGAAAAGTGTTGTCAACCAAAACAAAACCTTGCAATTGCATTTTCAAAGTTGCTTTTTGAAAGCTGTTGGAAAAATCTTCATGAGTTTGTGTTTCTTCTTGGATACTCCTTCCACTCTGTTTACTAGAGTGCCATTCAGATCACTTTAGTGTCTTAATCTCAGCAAAAGCAAAAATAAGGGCCATTGCTCATCATCAGAAGCATCATCCCATTTGATTTCAGATCAAGATGGCAGCAGATCATCTCTGCGTGGAAAAGCTGTGCTCTGAATGATGTACAGGCAACAGCCTGAGGCAGAGAGAAACCAAGGCTACCAGCACGAATTATTTCACCCTGTCTTCCTGCTTTGTCACCTCTCTGTTCATTGGTGTGTCTTTTGTTATTTTGTACTTTTTGTATATTTTAATTATTTTTATTATGCTGTGCTTAGTTTTTGAGAATTTCATAATATATGGTAGACAAAATTTGTATGCCTTCAAATTATTTCTACTGAAAAGCAATAACATAATACCATATAGAAGATGGAAAATGCTTTATGACTAATATAATTTCCTTTGACTCTTTCATTTTTATCAATGCTGAAGATAAAACTGTAGTTGAACTTTTCTGTCCCACAGTTCCCAAATAACTATACAGAAACTTATTATTAATTACAAATGTTCTGCCAATAGCTCAGGTTAGTTACTAGCTATTATGTTTTACATTAACCCATATTTCTTATCTATGCTCTGCCTTGTGGCTCGGTATCTTTTTTCAGTTCATCCATTTCATCTCCTTCATTCTCTGCATCTCCTCGGGACTCTGAAAAGTCCTCCTCATCTTTTTAGTGCTATCTTTTTGTCTGCGTCCTGACTAGCCTCTACCAGTCCAGTTGTTGGCCACTTGGCTTCCATATTAAATGGATCACTGTGGCATATATTCACAGAGTGTAAAGGAGTATCCCACAACATCCCCCCTTTTGTTTAACTTTAAAAAATAAGGTTTTAACTGCAACATTGAAAAATTATATATAACAAAACAGTTATCAGGTCAGAATTATAGTACAATATCCAAAATACTATATTATTTATCTTATGTTTGTGAGTCAGAAGTTTTTACCTAACTTGCTTTTTAGCAAAACTAATGAGAACTTTAAATCTAATTATTCAGTATTTAACTCTATCCAAGATCCCAGAAGTGTGTACTGTTACCCAATAACAGGGATATCTGGCTTCCTGGACAGTCACTCAAAGATTTTTGTATCATTGGGGTACCCAACTTCAGCCTGAGGGCCAGATATATCTGACAGAAATTTTTGAGAAGCAGGGAATTTTGAAGAACTATCCTAACTTGTCTCTGCTACATCTGATAGTCACTATTTTTTGTCCTGCTAGTCAATTTGTACAGTATACTGCCTGCAATTGAGGCAAAGGCAGTTTCTTTGCCCAAATGGTTAGCTTTTGCCATATAGAAAACAAACTCCATACAAAAGTTCTTTGTAGCATCATTCTCCTTTGAAGCAAATTGGTGAAGTCAGGAAAAGCTTTAGGTTATTAAACATATTAAATGCCATATTCTCTAGATATTTTATGTGTTTTAAAACCATCTCTCTATGTAAATATATCTGTGTATAAGCATGAAATTATACCTAACATAATTATAATATGGACTACTATAAAATTGTGGCAATTATAGATGTACTATCAATCTGTATTTCTTAATTTTACATTACATTTCCAAATGAGCTGCAACGCCTTTAATCCCAGCACTCGGGAGGCAGAGGCAGGCGGATCTCTGTGAGTTCGAGACCAGCCTGGTCTACAAGAGGTAGTTCCAGGACAGGCTCCAAAGCCACAGAGAAACCCTGTCTCGAAAAACCAAAAAAAAAAAAAAAAAAAAAAAAAAAAAAAAAAAAAAAAAAAAAAACAATACACCAACCAAGAAAGGAAGCATGTATACAGTGTAACAAAATTAACTTTAAATTTGCATCAAAAAACTAAAATCCAAACCAATGTAAAATATTTTGAGATTTATAGTTGTTTTTTCATTAAAGTAGATTCAATAATCTACCTTTTTTTCCTATCACTCCTATATAATATTCACCTTTTTTAGAAAGAGATCTTTGAATTTAACCCTTGTGTTTATCTTTTTTTCTGACTATGACCAATAACAACTAGTAACCAACCCCCCTAAACAATGACAAACATTAATAATCCATTGAATAACCAAAACCCATTCCTACTCCATATCTTGAGAATGTGGGCCTTTTTCTCTAGACTACTTCCTATTATCTGTGGTGCTGGTATCTTTGGGGGAATCTTGAGAAAATCAAGATAATGATTAGGTCTCGACTGTAGTACTTTGTGAGGCTAGACCATCTCATCCAGAAGACGTAAAGCTATTTGAATGCAGAGTTCTGAGGAGCCAATAACAGAGAAATTTTGAGATGCTGAATCACCGGGGCATCCATTTTCATTAGTGTCTGGTCCCCTTATTCTGAAAATACATAAAAATTTTTAAAGGCAACATGCATTTTTGTATTAATACAAGTATAGAATGTGTATTTATACAAGTTATCCAAAGACAATTGTTTGTTTTATGTTTGATCAGATAAAATATACATTATGTGCTTTGTAGCTTTTCTAGGTTTATTCATTTATGCCTATGTCCAGGACTTTCAGGGGCCTTTCCCAATCAAACCTGATTCATATAAATAGAAATGAATCCATAGTCTCTCATTTCCTATGGAAATAAAAACATAACCCTCCCCCAAAGCAGCATACATTTTGATTTACATTTTTGAAAAGAAAATAATATTTAGGATCCAGACTCTGTATATTTCTCATTTTACATGGCTTATTACTTTTTTATTTTAGTGTATTTGTTTTTTAAGGACTTTATTATTTCTAAATGATTTTTAATCTGTAATTATGTATATCATTTCTCTTTTCTTTCCCAAAATTATGAATATTTTTAAAAATACTGTAACCCATTTAGTGGTTTCTTCCCCTCATTTGGACATGTCTTTACTGAATGTCCAGATTGCTTTTTGATCTCACACAGCAGCAGAATCCTGAATACTTTGGGGGAGGGTCTCACTGCATCTCAGCTTAGAATTTTTCTTGGACAAATCCAAAAAGTGATTACGCACCAATTATAAATTAGATGCATAGCTCTTAATTTTTCTTGTGTCTAATATATAAGACCTTGTGGTTCTATTAAATTAAAGATACTGTGATTCTTCACAATAACTCTGTAAGGTTTGCTGATGAGATTCATACATTTACCAATAATATTAACAACCTATTTGTTATTGAATGTTTCCATAAAAAGTGAAATCATACATGTTGCTACATAAAGGTGGTTGCATATGCATGTAACAAATAAATATTTCTGCATAGGAAGCCAAATGCTGTTGATCATTTGGTCACTGCCATAGACTGATCTTACTGTAGTATAATTTCAATATGATTTATTTTTTGAGCTGACTTCTTAGAGAGGAACCAAATTCTTTCTGTTTCATCTAAATCTCCCATACAAATATCAAGTGCTACAGCAGTGATGATGTGAAAACAGAGAATGCTGAGATGGAGAATTTTCTTAAACAGTAAGTGGAAATAAAACCTCACATAATAGGATAGGGGTTGATTTGCTCTGATGAGATCATGCAAAAACAATTCTATGAAGTCTCACATTATCCATCCAGAAGTTGAGAAACCATCACCACCAAAAATCCTCTGGCTGTCCATGCATGGAGTTCAAATATCAATGAAAAGTCCATATTTAATTGTTACATGAGTTTGGTAGAGTCTAGATTTCAAAACAATGAAATATAAACACACAAGAAATAGTCTTCACATTCTAAACATAGGAGATAGCAAATCACTCCTAAATGGGGTAAAACTGATGGTTTCCATAAATGAAATACAGTACTGATAGTTTGACCAGGGACACAGCAATGCGATACCCTGATCAATGAGAGCCAAGGCCACACCAGCATGAGTCAGCATGACAGCTCATTTGCATTATGGGAAATGTTGTGTACCCAATGACAAAAGATACCAGTCACATGGTCTTGTGTGCTTCTGAAGGCCCAGATAACAGAAATGCAATTGGTTGCCCTCCATTGTGCAGAGAGGAAACCATGTTCTTACTTTGAACCCTATGCATTTCTATCAAAGAGCTTAATGTTATGTTGAATACTTTATTCTCAAAACCGTCTAGTGGGTGCTATAATCATCAGCTTTACAGATGAGGAAGCATAGATTGCCTCAATGGCTTGCTGGCACTTAGGTGTTCAGTATGGAAGATGAAGACTGAAGAAGCCCTGAAGCTCTCAGGGCCTGCAGAGCATCAGTGTTAGACCAGGCTGGCCTTAAACTCACAGAGATCCACCAGCCTCTGCCTGAGTAGTGCTGGGATTAAAGATATTTGCCACCACTGTCCAGCCTGCCAACATTTTTGAAGCATATATTCTTTAGTAAATGATGCAATGATCAATAGGGATAAAAATATAGTGACTCATAATGCAGTTCTAAAATTAATTTCCGACTAGTAATTTTCATTGCATTTGCATACATATTCAAAATAAACACAAGTGAGTTGGGGGTCTCTTCCAAATGACTTGATAGAAAGAATAAAATTTTTTCACCAAAGAATAAAAATTTTCTATATATTAAAAAAATCGTATTATTTATAATTTATTAGAATTTTATGTTTATAATTCATGCTTCATATTGCCGGGCTATATAAAGATGCTAAGACCTCTTCTTATGAAAGTAACTACAACCCCTTTTCAGGTACAGTCACTCCAGCAGGCCACATTGTAAACCATTATCATTGGAATTGATATAAATGTGCTGTATACAAGTCAATCCCTTTAAAGAAGAGCTTTACTTCACACTTCATTTCAAACTGAGGCAACTCACAAAATAAAAAGCATTTCTGCTTGTTATTCCTGCACCTGTAATCCTGAAAACTTAAATTCTCTGTCATTTATTTACTAGACTTGTTCTCAGTGTAAATGTGTGAAGCATCCTAAGGGAACAGGAGATGACGATAGACAGAAAGCCTGTGAGGAGTAGGGTGCTTTTCAGATCATTCCAAAGCCTGAAGAGGAAATAAGAAAGAAGAAAGCAATTCAGAGAATCTAATGTTTAAAATACGATGCCTGGGTTCAAATACACACTGCTTCAAAATTTCATCAAATTAGAATGTCACACAACATGCATGTAAAATTTGGAACGTTTAGAACACATTTTGAGAATATAAACAGTTGTGAGGAATTATGAAAACTACATCTCAATTCATGATCATCTCAAATAAGACTTCATACTTCAAAGGAAACTAAAATGTTACATGTCAGAGCTACACTGTTGAATAGGAAACTTTAATTACAGAGCAGTCTATCATCATCTCTCAGCCTTTCAGTATATTAATCATTTGTATAGAATACTAATTAAGCAATAAATAAACAAAATGTATTTTATTTACTCATTAAAATAATATTTGAAAATGAGTAAACATATTTTTCTTAAGTCTGGCTTAAGTTGACTAGTTCTACACCAACTAACCACTTTTCATTGGGGAAGTGGGTTAGTTACCTTCCTAATGACTATGAGGTAAAGCTCAGATAGTAACTTAAAAGCCTTAAGTTGCAAGGTCTGTATTGCAGAAGAATCCTTTGTGTCTGGTCATAGCTTCACCTAAGACACTACATCAACATGGCTACCTTAACAAGCTTGGGACACATACAGCATCAATAGTAATGTTACCATGGAAGGGGAAAATCTCACTGCTCTCCATCACTAAACAAAGAACTATAGGCAGCTAAGGAATGTTGAGGGCAGGATAAGCAGACTTCCCCAAAGATGAGCCCCTTAATTGGTTATCCAATACCAATTGGTCAGCTCTGAAATCACGTATACAAAAGTGATTCCAAATAAACTGAACAAACTGTGTTAACATATTTAAGCATATGTGTGTGTGTGTGTGTGTCTGTATCTGTGCCTATGTGTGTGTGCAACAAAAATTATAGAAAAAATGAGGCCATGAGTTTGAGGTAGGACAGAGAAAATACTAGAAGTTGGAATCGTAAGGAGGCAAATGAGGTAATCATGTTTTAATTCAAAAACAATTTTAAAAAGTAAGAAGAGTTTATTTTGCCTCATAATATGAAAGGAAATATGAAACCTCATCCATCAAAGAAAGGAAATGATGACTGAATCCCTACAAAGCAGAGAAATGAATTGAGGTGTTTAGCTTCTGTTATCCTTTTTAATTTATCCCATGGGATGGTATTTTTCATGTTCAGAACTAGTCTTCCCTCCTCTTTAAAAGTCACTGGAAACACATTCACAGACACAACCAGAGCTGTGTCTTCTAGGTGATTCTAAAGTCTATTGAGGGTCCACTAAGGACTTCTAGATAGTCTCTGCAGGCACTGAGAATATAGAGTAGAACAGAGAAGAGGATGAGGGAAAGGAAATGGAGGCCCTTGGGTTCAATCAATGAACTGACTGCCATTTATATGAACAACCTCTGTCAAGAAAATAAAAAATGAAAAGGAAGTCTTGATACAATGTTACCATGTCACCCATAAGGCAAACTAAATAGCTCAAGATTTTCAGTGTCCAATAATGCTCGAGGAACTGTGCTTAGATTTGCAGGGGCTGTTTTCTAAGTTGACCTTGTCTCCAGCAGCATCAGGTAGTGAGTGGGCTCAATGCTGAATGTCATACTTGTGGCTAATGTCTCCTCATTGAAGTCAAGGAAGCGTTATTTCCCACACAGGCTGAGGAGAAGGCTGTGCTGTTTACCAGGCAGCACGCAGAGAGTCTTGGGAGAGAATCTGGCAGACTCTTTGCTGTTCAAAGAGTTGTTTTCTTAAAATAAGTTCCCTTGAAATTCCTGCTAAAATATGTGGACAATTCAGACACAAGGTGAAAACCAACAAGAATTCTGAGAACACACCAAGCTGAAAGAGGTGAGCATGGCAGGTCACTGCCTCTGAGAGTTAGGCCACTTGTTCCCTTGAAGTCTTCATTTTCTTTGGACAAAATTTTCTGTGTTAAAATGTGACAATCTTAACTAGAAAATCTAAATAATAAATGTAGCAATTAAATACAGTTTTCTCAATCATTATTTGTGCTATTTCAAATATATTACTGACCTAAATACATAAACAAAAATTTAGAGAAAACAGAGATCTGTTACTAGACATTCATACACAAGAGAAAAAAACTGTTAAAAATTCAATAATGGATCTAACACAGAAACAAAAGTCTAAAAGTAAAAATGAAACTCCCAAATAGCTCTGTTCGCCAAAGGATTTTTATTTATTTTTTTTCCAAAGGATTTTTATGTAATATGTCTGTATAACTCTCATCAAACAGCTGTGGTTCCAAATGGGAGGCCATGATCAGTAATACAATATTTAACTTGAGATTTTTGAGTAAGGTCAGGTTTTTATTAATCTTAACATTTGCTGATCTCAGACTGAATAAATGTAGGTGAATGTTTCCTATGTAATATTTCAAAGTTGTGTAACTGGAACCTTGACAGCTGTTTATAAAAGTTTAAGCATGGTTATTGAATATTTCTTTTAAAACCATAAAACATTTATAAATATCCTTGTATTTATAACACCTTCTTCCATATGAATTTATTTTAACTTTTCTGTATTCCATTATACATCACATAGTTATATGTCTATGAATTTTCTACTCTGAAGATTAATAACCAAAATGACAACCTAACAAATAGAAGGCACTTCCAGAATGATCACTTTAGGCAATCTTTCCACAGTCTAGATTATAACTGAAAATGAAAAATGTATTTAAAGTAATTGTGGTTTGCATTCAAGAGAGGGAAGCAAAAAAGAAAACATTTTGAATCGGTGTGTGTGAGAGAGAGAAGAGAGTCACAATCCAACCCGTTATGCTGAACACATTAGTTAGTAAATGTGGAGGTTGAACTCAAAAAGTTTTCTTGACCTAGTAGAAAATTGCCTGGGGGAATATATCTAGATAGATAGATGATAGATAGATAGATAGATAGATAGATAGATAGATAGATAGATAGATAGATAGACAGATGATAGATAGACAGACAGATGATAGATAGATAGATAGATAGATGATAGATAGATAGATAGATAGATAGATAGATAGATAGATAGATAGATAGATGGATGATAGATATGCATGCCAAAGAGACAACTGAATCATTAGGCATTTTAGAGAGAATGGTTGTATAAGTGTGTTTGATGTTAATTCCATAAGTATATATATATATATATATATATGGAACTTATACATATGGAACTAAGTAGATAGATAGATAGATAGATAGATAGATAGATAGATAGATAGATAGATGGATAGATGGATAGATGGATAGATGGATAGATGGATAGATGGATAGATGGATAGATGGATAGATGGATAGATGGATAGATGGATAGATGGATAGATGGATAGATGGATAGATGGATAGATGGATAGATGGATAGATGGATAGATAGATAGATGATAGAGAAAGAGAGAGAGAGATTTTATCCTATTGCTTCTAAAAGAATTTTTGCACACACTCTCAATCTGTAAACCATTAAACTATATAAAAAGAATGTGTTCTTCATGGGTAGTAGATTCCTTCACCTAGATATTGAGTGGATATATATTATTCCAACATGGCAATGTGAATCAGATTGACAAAAGAGAATTAGTAGTTCTTTTCATTTGTTATAGCGAGCTGATAACTATGTGTCAAGATAATTCCATAGGCTTCTAAAAGCTTTGTTCACCATAGAGCTGAAAAAATACTTAGATGCTTTGACGTCTTAAGACACTGGGCAGTTCATTTAATTATTGGCCTTATTATCTGCAGTTTTTTCTGTTCTACGAGTTTTCTAGGGTGTTTCCTTCTCATTTAATGCATGACATTTAATTCTATATTATCAGATAGTGATAGAACAAGGAAATGATGGGTTGGAATAATTCTCCACTGCCTTCCTCAACTCAAGCTGCTACTGTGAAATTTCAGAGACTGAGTAACTAGACCTCTGACTCACGGCACTGTAGGTATAAAAGAAGATTCCTCCTAAGAGTTCATAATTCAGATAGTGACTTCTGTTTGTGTTCTCATGAGACAAAATGACATTGTACACTAACCTATTTTATGTGGGATTATCCTCACGACACCCTGCTATCTTAGGTGTTTCTCAGTTCATCATTAATAGATTAGAGTTTAGATTCCTATTACTTATTTACTCAATTAGACATTTATTGATTGAGTTTGGTAGGCAACCCCTCTATCACTAAGTTACATCTTCAGCTTGGTGGATTATATTATATATTATATATATATTATATTATATATTATATATTATATTATATGTTATATGTTATATTACATATTATATTATATAAATATGTTATATATATTATATATTATGTTATATATATTATATTATATATTATATTGTATAGAAGTTTTGTAGGGGCAGAGCACTCAGACCACAGTAATCATAATCAGCATAAATTTCCCAACTATTAAGTATATTTTCAAAGCTAAAGAAGAGATTCAATATCTGCCAAAAAGTGGGTCTTGTCAATCCTAGGAAGTAATGTCAGGCATGTATATATTCGAAAATTAATATATTCTATTGCTGTGGGAGCTCCTTCTCCTCCTTTAGCCAATATCCTTTAAGATACCAGCCCACTTGGGCGTGGTCTTTTTTGCTTTAAAAAGCATGGGTAGCCCTGCTCTAGCTCTCTTGCTTCCTGCTCCCATTTCTGGCTGCTAGACTCTGTTCCTGGTTGTGCTGTTGAAGGAGCGGTGGGCTGCATTCTGCCGCCCGTGTGGCTAGCTTATACCCTAAAATAATTACATGGAAACTGTATTCTTTTAAGTACTGCTTGGCCCATTAACTCTGGCCTCTTATTGGCTAACTCTTAACCCATTTCTAATAATCTGTGTAGCACCATGAGATGGTAGCTTACCAGGAAAGATTCTAATCTGAGTCCATCTCGGAGAAGAGAGCTATGGCATGCACCTGGAGAGGAGAGGCATGGCGTCTGACTCACTGCCTTCTTCCTCCTAGAATTCTGTTTTGTTTACTCCGCTTATCTAAGCTGCTGTCCTATCAAAGGCCAAGCAGTTCTTTATTAATTAACCATTGAAAGCAACAGATAGATAGTAGACCCACCTACGTCATTTCCCCTTTTGCTGTTAAAACAAAAAAAGAAAAGGGTACTCAAAGGAATGAAATCCACTTTACAGAATTTGCTAAATTAAAATATGTAAACCACACCATAGACACATATTCAGGTTTTCAACGAGCAACTGCCTTGAGCTCAGAAAAGGCTGATTCAGTAATCAAACATTTATTAGAAGTTAAGGCCATTATGGGTATACGTGCAAAAATAAACACAGACAATGGTCCAGCATATGTATATAAGAAAATGAAATGCTTTTTTGCTTATTATAATATAAAGCACATTACAGGTATACCAAATAATTCTACAGGTCAGGCAGTTATAGAAAGATCAAACCGTACTATACAGGATATGCTAAACAATCAAAAAGGATGGAAAATAACCCAAGAAATAGATTCCATAATGCTTTATTTACCTTGATTTTTTTAATGCTAATGAGAAAGGAACAACAGCAGCAGAGACACATTGGATAATGGAAAAAACTTCTGAATTGAACAAACCACTATACTTCAAGGAAGTATTTACCTCAAAATGGAAACCAAGAGATGTACTATGTTGGGGAAAGGGTTTCACTCTTGTTTTCACAGGAGAAGAAAAAAGTAGGAATACCATCAAAATTAATAAAGACTCATTTTGCAAAGGAGAAACCTCTTGAAAAAGAGAAATGATACCTCATCCACAATGGTGGCAATCATACAGGTGGTAAGTAAAGCTCATAAGGGTTAGGGTAGGGTTCTGTTCTTATCTTTGCAGAAAAATACACATCATCAAAAATTTAAGAGACCTTAGATGTTTGAGTGCTGACAGAAGAAAAAGTAACTATCCACTAAGGAGCATCTAGAAAATAAAATATCTGTCATAGTTAGGGGTTTTATTGTTGAGAGAAAACACCATGACCAAAGCAACTTGGGGAGGAAGTGTTTGACTTACACTTCCATGTCACTGTGAACCATTGAAGGAAAGTAGGAAAGGAACCAAACAGGACTGGAACCTGGAACCAGGGGCTGATGCAATGACCACTGGAGGTCATTACTGTCTTGTTTCTTGTGGCTTGTACAGCATGCTTTCCTTTAGAACCCAGGACCTCCAGCCCAGGAATGTCACCATCCACAATGGCCTGGGTGCTCACCTGTTGATCACTATTTAAGAAAATATTTTGCAGTTGGCTGTGGTGGCGAACACCTTTAATCCCACTACTCAGGAGGCAGAGGCAGGTGAATGGCTATGAGTTCGAGGCCAGCCTGGTCTACAAGAGCTAGTTCCAGAACAGGCTCTAAAACTACAGTGAAACCCTCTCTCAAAAAAACAAGTAAGAGAAAGAAAAAGCAAAAAAAAAAAAAAAAGAAAATATTTTGCAGGCTAGCCAAAAGGAGATCTTAAAAAGGCTTCCTTCCTTCCTTCCTTCCTTCCTTCCTTCCTTCCTTCCTTCCTTCCTTCCTTTCTTTCTTTCTTTCTTTCTTTCTTTCTTTCTTTCTTTCTTTCTTTCTTTCTTTCTTTCTGTAGTTTGCCTTTAATTTGTGAGACTCCAGGAAGTCTATGTCCAATGCTCATAGTCCTTTCTACTTCCTTTTCTTTTTCCTCTTCCTCTTCCTCTTCCCCTTCCCCTTCCTCTCTCTCTGAAGTGTTGTAGTTGATGAGGGGCAAGGACAGCTTTTCGACTCTATGACCACTTGCCTCAGGCATTGATGAGGGGGAAGTCATCTCTCCTACAATCCATGAAGAGGTATTTTCTTAATCATCATTCTCTCCTCTAAGAAGAATTTAGCTTGTGTCAAGTTGTCATAAAACAATCCAGTATAATGTATAATTATTTTAAAAATAAGTAAACATTATATTTTATGTGGTATGCTAAATATGGTTGAAATTTCTGTATTTACATAAAAATATAATCATTTTATTGAATATGTCATTTCATTAACCCTAAGCTAATTGAAAGCTTGGCTAATAAATAAAATATTTGATAATGAATTCACTATTAATTTAACTGTGAAAGCTTAAAAAACAACTAAGAAGAAAGAAGATATAATTAATTTTTCCACATAAACCTTAAAATTCAGAATTCAGTTGTAAGGTCATATGAGCAATACCTGGTACAAGAAGCACATCGGTCTGAGTAACTATGCCAACAGGTTTATAACACCAGAGGATAAGACTGTAAGACTATCTCTGAAGTTTGAGTACTTAAATTGTAATCTGGGTTTGTTGTTTCCCTATTCTTTCATCTTAAACAATATATAAAAGTTTTTATTGATTTCATATTCTCCTCTGTTAAATGGGGAAACTTAGGACCTGATTCAAATGTGTGTGGAAATATCAGAAGCAGGACACGTAAAATGAACTTTGCAGGATAACACTCTGTGAGTCAGATCTGTGACTTGCGTCCTAAGATCCCATCATTCTATTGATGGACTTACAGTGATTTACTAATATATTAAATGAATAAACCTTTCCCTTTTCTTCCATAATCTTTCAAATACATCAACATGTTTACTCAAGAGTTTCAAAACATCTTTGATTACTCAGTAACCCATTAACTTGTGACCGAAATACAATGTTATACTCTGGTGATGTCTGTAAATGAATAGATCTCATTTAGTTCCATCTCACTGTTAAAGAGAGAGAGAGAGAGAGAGAGAGAGAGAGAGAGAGAGAGAGAGAGAGAGAGAGAGAGAGAGAAAGAAAAGAAAATCTGCTAAAGGTTGAGGCATTAATACCTTTAAAAAGAAAAAATGACAGTGTTTACTACACAGGGTCAGGTTCTGTTAGCCAGTAGATTTACACATTTGATATAGGTGATGAATAGCATGGAGAACATGTTATGGTTGTAAGGAAAAGACGAACACATTGCTATCCACTCATTGAAGAGCCTTTAATGATTCCTTCTTCTGAGATGGACAAGCAACTAAACAGTTCAAAAATGTCAGAACAGTTAATTATCAAAGATCAGGTAATACATTGCATAAATGAAATTTAGAAAATTACCACTAATAACACAAGAACAAATTGTTTCACAGTTATATCAAAATAAGTTTTGATTGATAAAATGGTTAACCTTAGATGTCACATTGGCTTGGCAAAGGAACACGCAGGTAGTTTTTAAGACCCTGTATGTGGTATGTCTGTGAGAGTGTTCTCAGGATAGACTGGTATAAAGCATATCAGTGAACTGTCTAAGGAGAACACTATAGCCAGCTAGGAATACAGTTCAAATAAAGCAGAGGATAGATGGGCCCCTGTCTCCCTCCCTCTGTTCCCTTGAGCCTGGGATACTCTTCTGCTCTTGTTCTTCATGCATCAGAACTACAGATCTCTGTTCTTTAGATAGGAATTTGCCTAATTAATTCTTTTTGTTTTATTTGTGTGGGGTTTTGTGATTTTTTGCATAATTACTTCTTTAAATTTGATATTTCTTCATACCATTGAGAAGCCTTGTGCTCAACATTATGGTTGGTGGTAAAATGGAAAAGCCCAGGAGGACATATTTAATATTTAACACATTAAAAGACACATTCAGAATTGGAAACTTCCTGTTTCCTGCCTCTTAATCTATTACAATTTCTGAATAGTTCCAAAGACAAGTTAAAAAATTTAACGTGCAAAGTGTTAGAACTCACTCTTTAGTCTGTTTATAGTATCTTATAAAAATCCTACTGTTTGATTGCAAAAATAACTTAGTTAGTGTTTCTCTGTCAACCAAAAGGTGTATTTTAAAAGAAACTGAATCAAGAATAAAAAAAAGAAAACAAAAAACACTCAAACCCTTCCTTGACTTTCCAGAGCTGGCTTAGCTGTGATATGAAACATCACCAGTGCTTGTTTCTGGCCCATGATTTCTTACTTTGAAATTATAGAGTTTTATTTTTCAAAGTTGGTGTATCTGTACACATGTCCCTGCAGGAAAGAAATGTATGAGCAGAGGTGTTGATGGACTTTTGCCTTGCAGCATCTGAATACTATTTTACTCCATGGAGCATGTTGTTAATGTCTTCTCTTCCATCTTCATCTCCTGTCTTCATAATGGATCTGCATGCTGGGTATTCTTGGCTGTGAGACACTCAAAGGTCTTCAGCATTGTGTGTGGAGCTGGTTGCTAGGCAACCTACCCTTAATGCAATTTGTTCCACTCTTAAGACTGTTTGTGGAGAATCTAAGTCAAATACTGCTTTGCATGTTCTAGCAACATTTTAATAACTAGAGGAGTGAAAGTGATAAATTGTAACCTAAAAGAGTAATACATTTATATTCTCCACTTTACTCTTAGTTTTAATTCATAGTAATGTTTGCCTATGTTTGGAAAAAATCCTCTCTTCATTTCCTTTATCCAGTTTCTCCCCTACCCTGTATGTTATTTTCACCTCCTTCCTTTCTAGGTGCTCTATTGTCTATCTACCAACTTACCTACCTCTATCTATCTATCTATCTATCTATCTATCTATCTATCTATCTATCTATCTTCTATCTATCTATCTATCTATCTATCTATCTATCTATCTATCTATCTATCCATCCATCCATCCATCCATCCATCCATCCATCCATCTATCTATCTATCTATCTATCTATCTATCTATCTATCTATCATCTTCTATCATCTATCTATCTATCTCTATCTATATCTATACCTATCTATCTACCTACCTACCTTTCTATTTCTCGTCTCTCTTTATCTCTCAGTCCACCACTTCACTGAGTACATTCAATGTTGCCAGTTTGAGATTGGGTGTGGAATCACTTCTTGAATAAAGCTGGGCAGCTTCTCGGGGGTGTGTCCCTAAAGAAAACTGATTCTTTCTTCCCAGAAGCCAAGAACTGTGAATAACTTCTCAGATAGGAGTGGGACTTCATGATCCATTTTCCATCCTTTTTGGGGTTTGGATGGTTTGATATTGTCCAAGTCACTCCCAGCAACTGTGTGTTCATGTGTGTGACTGAACTGTAATGTTCATAGTACACAATTTGCTCTGACTCGTACAGTCTTTATACACCCTCTTCTGTGATGATCTCTGAGCATTTGCTGGAGAGATGTGACACCCCTGTCTTATTTGCAGCTGAGGACTGCACACTCCTCTGCACAGTGACCAGTTGTGGGTTTCTCTGTTAATCACCATCTACTGCAAAGGAAGCTGCCTTAATCAGGGTAGACAGGTGAACTTATCTATGTTATAAAGATCATGATTTAGGGGAAGTTTATTACTCTGTCCATTTAGTAGGATAATAGTAGTAGATTCTCCTCAGGCCTCTGACCTAGCAAGCCACAGGTTTGAGACCCACTTACAGGTACCAGGCATGAGTCCTTTCTTGTGAAATAGGCTTTGAATAAGTATTTTTCTGGTTTTCACTGTGAACTTCCTTTTTGTTCATATAACAACTTCATGATTATTGATGTAAGATCTTAACATTTAAATTCCACTGTGGATTTGATTACTCTAATGTTAGTTTTCATTTCCAATTTTGCCCAATCTAGCATCACCTGAGAAAAGGGCCTCTGAGATGTCTGTGAGGGATTTTATCAACTGCATTTATTAATGTGGTCAGTGATCTGGGGAATCAAAGGCATGGCTTTCTGTCATTGGGCATTCATAGTTTTCATAGTTCTCTACTATCTTCTCACATGGGGAATGGTTGGTTAGTTTAGACATGCAAAGTAATTTCTTCAATGCAGTCTGAAACTGTGTACCTGAGTTTATTTCTTTTTGCCTTGGGAGAGATGGTGAAGAAACTCCCTTACAGCAGTGGTAAGGGTCATAAATTGCATGAATATAAATCTTTTGGGGGCTTACCCCAAATGACCAGAAACACAAGAGATAAATTACCTTTGTTTATTTATGTAGCATGGACATTTTGTTGTTCTGTTTTAATTTTTATTCTCAGTTAATCACCATTTTCTGTCATTTTCCTGAGGAAAGTATTAATGTCTAGTATCAATCTCACTCATGTCTATGTAATGGAAGGTTCACATGGTGACACATATGGCAGATTTGTCTCTGATGCATAACAATTTGGCATCTGGCAGTTGAGATGAAATCAGAAAATTTATCTGAACAAACTAAGTGGTTGAGGTATGGATCACCCAGGCAACACCAGTACCCCAAACCTTCTCTCCAAACAGTATCATCATTCCTTCTTTCCTTGAGTAGATCTGCAGAGATCAGGATAGTTTTAATAAAATCTGTTCCAGAACATATTGTCTCTATTTGAGTTCTCTTCATTTTCACATATATTGAGTAGCTTACTTGGCTCAATGTTATTTTAATAATACAGGAATTAATCTAATTAAGAAAACAGGAGTTTTCTTCTATGCTGTATAAAAACAGAAAATACACAGGAACAAATAAAAAAATAGTCAGAAATGCACAACATGGCAATTTTATTATCTGTCTTGAATACCGGTTGGTGACAAAATAGTAAAGTTTTACCAAAAGCTAGGTTATGCAGAGACTATGGAGGATCACTAACACAGAGACATACTACTCTGAAAATATTTAACCTCTGGAACATAAATAGATGATTTAGAGAGAATGATGATACACAATAATGCATGATTACAGTGAATTAGCCATCTGATTCCTCTCTGTTGACCTCTCCATTTGTCAGTCTCTCCTACATATCTTTCTGTAGAGGGTGAGAGACTTTCTTTTGTTTCTTTCCTAGCTGCTCAGACTCCTGAAATAACCACACAGAAACTCTATTAGTTAAACCACTGGTTGGCCAATTTCTTAAGAGTATTGCTAGCTAGCTCTTACATCTAGAATTTACCCATCTCCATTATTTTATATTTTACCATAAAGCTGTGGCCTGCCAGCAAGATTTCAGCATATCTGTCTCTGGCAGCAACTCCATGACTTCTCCACTCCCCACCTTCCTTCTCCCACATTCAGTTTAGTTTTCCCCACCTAGCTCTGTTATTCCATGCTCTGCTATAGGCTCAAGACAGTTTCTTTATTAAACAATGGTATTCACAGCATACAGGGGGTAATCCCACATCATTTTTTGATCACCATCTTCATCTTTAAAGCTGTCAATATCCCTGATTTTTAAACTGTAGATTCACTGTTTTATATTACAGCTGTTCAAATTGAGTTTTAGTATTATAGTTTAGGTTCAATTATAATAAATGTGTGACACAGTGTGGAGAACATCCTTGCGTAAGATGAGATGTAGAGTGCTTAGATATCTGTCAGCTCTGACAATAAGTGGGAAGACCACATCAGAGAGAGACAGTGCTGTGTGACAGAGCAGATGCATGAAGGAGCACACTGTCTCAAGGGCTAATGAAGCATGGGATAGCAGATAAGAAAAAGACACCAATAAACGAATTCTTTGCATATCTTGTGTCAGGAAAACACAACTTTAATCCAATAATTTGAGCTGGAAAAGTCCACCTCTAATCTGGGTTACAATTTCTGATAGAAACCTAAAAGAATACACAGAAGAAAAAAATTTTTGGTCTTTGCCACCTTGTTATGACCTTGCAAGCAAATCTTTTCCTTCACTGGTATTATTCTTCAGGTAATCAGTGTATACTGAAGACCAAATGTGACATCCAGCCTTGTGGAATGAGCAACTACAGAATTCTTGGACTTTTCTGTTTACAGTTAATCAGTGTTGGATGAGCAGGACAGCAGCTGGTGAGTCATTCTAATAAATCCCCTATATATAGAGAGAAAGAGATTCACTGGGTAATTTCTGTTATTCTAGAGAAAGCTGACTAATACAGAAATATTGGCATGTATTGGTTTATTCCTGTTCTTAGGGACAACCTATGATATAATATTTGTTTTAAAGAATATTTGTAACTAATTCTAAGTACTCACTGGATTACTTAAGTCTAAGTGACAGTTACTTTACATCAAGCTGCATTTTGCTGTTGATTGCAAGGTTGCTATGGTTTGACTTTTCCAACACAGCAAAAAGAAATCTCTTTAGAGATATAATAGTAGCCAGACTGATAGTATTATTGTCAAGTTGATCTGTTTGTTAGTCCAGGCTTGCCTTTTTTGTAAGTTTGTGCAAAGCAATAATTATCTCTGATTTCTTCATTTCTTAAATGCTCAGAATAACAACTTAGGGACTAGAATTGTATTGTAAAAATTTAATGAAGAAGAAATGTATACAAAGGTTCTATTTCTTAAAAATTCAACTCACCTCCTATTTGAGTATATGAACACACACAGGCACACACATGCACACACATGTGTGTATTTACCCATGCAGTCTTATAGTAATATTAACCACATCAACACCCATCCTTCCACTCATTCAGTACTAACTCCCAACATCCCATTAGGATAAAGGTCACCAAAATTAGATGAAGTAGATTGGTGCCTTGTTCAGTCATCATCAGAGAGGCTTCCTCTGGCAAGAATTGGTAGTGAATGTAGACACCCACAGTCAGAAAATATGCAGAGATAGAGTATAAACTGGAGGTCTCCATTGGGTGTCTTCCCTCAAATCTCTGAGAATTTCTCAGAAGAAGGGAGGTAAGATTGTAGAAATCAGAGGGGATGGAGGACACCAGGAGAACACAGACCACTGAATCAACTAAGTGGGGCACATATGGGCTCACAGAGACTGAAGAGGCAAGAATGGGGCCTGTATGGGCCTTTGTATATATATGTTGTGGTTGTTAGCTTTGTGTTTTTGTAAGACTTCTGTGTCTATGACTCTTTTGCCTGCTCTTGGGACTCTTCTTCCTGTTAAATTGCATTGTTCAGCTTCAGTGTAAGGCCTTTTGCCTCATCTTCTTGTATGGTTTGGCATGGTTGACTATTGTTTCTTGTAGACTTGTTCTTTTCTAAAAGTAGGTGTGGGGAAGATGAGATGGAGGGGAGATGTAAAGAGTAGGATCAAAGAAACTGTGGTCTGGATGTACTGAATGAGAGAATAATGTATTTTTAAGGGAATTAAATGAAGAACTACATTGTTAGTTGGATGTGATGGCTCCTCTTTATAATCCTTGAGAGCCTGAGGCAGGATGATTACAGCAATTTCCTGGGAAGTGGTGACTACAGAGTGAGGTCCTTCCTCAGAAACAAAACAAGTGAACAAAAACAAACTTAGGTTAATAGAATAAGGTTGTAAAAGTGTTTAGTTTGCTGAGAGGTACACATAACTGAAAGCCTGGGGTACCAGTGACTGCCACAGCAGCTCTTGAACAGGAATGGGGACAGAAGAGAGGAAGTCAACCAATCATAGGCTTAGTTCAAAAGGAGAATGTGTCAGACACTTCTCAGCAAGTTTGTCCAAGACATCATGTGTAAAATGGGAGTCAACCCTCCCTTCTTCATGTATTGCTACTTGGAGTTTATTATGACTTTTAAAAGAGAAAGAGTAAATGCATGTGCCTTGAATTTCTTCACAAAATTTGTCATATAAATATCAGAAATACCAATTTGGAGTATGCAAAGAAGACAGAACAGCCTACATTTAAATTAGTTAAAATGGGTTTCTTAGATTCTGAAACATGTACCCTCTGTATACTGCATTTTATCCTATATCTGTATATTCATCATGTCAATTAGAAAATAAGCTTATTTCATTGTACTCAGCTTTAAGTGTCAAGGTAACCTTCCTGTAGTCATCTGAGAAGAGAAGCACAACTGTAGAGACCATGTTGTTCTGTAGGCACACCTGAAGGGATTATCCTGATTATTAATTAATATGGGAAGGCCCAGCCATCCATGGTCAGCAATATTCCTTGAGTGGTCCAAGACTATAAAAATTCTAGTCAAGCATGAACCAGGGAATGAGTAGGGAGTGAGCCAGTAGGTAGGGTTCCTCCATGGTTCTTGCCTCCAGATTTTTCCTTGACTTTCCAAAATGGTGACCTGAGAAATAAGGCCTTCCACTGAGATGATTTTCATCAGCATGTTTCATTACGGTCACAGGTAGGAAGCTAGTACACTAATCAGAGATGAAGTGTAATATTGAAGCAGCAGGGATATATCACTACAGTTAAAGAAAGCCCTCACCATCAGTATTGCTGCTCATGTGCCTGCTACCCATTTTTAAGTTGAATTAGGAAGACATGAATATAACAAAGAATCACATGTAACTCTGGCACAGTCTCCTCCCAGTGAGAAGGTAGAGAGTTTGGTGTGATAACAAGAATATTCCTCTCAAGGCACTTAGGCAAGGGTAGAGGAAGACAAGATGAGATTTTGACACACTGCTGAAGATGGGTGAATGGTCCAAAAATAAGATTGTAAAAATGTAGATTCTAGAGATAAGAATGTAGAAATAAAGAAATATAAAGTTATAACTTAGGAGAAAGAGAACAAACTATTAGCAGCTTTCTCAGTAGCTTAAGAATTAACTATTAACAATGGGTTATTCAGCTTTACAACCCATACCTCAGTCTACAAGGTCAAAGAATATATCTGCAAACTGAGAGCCTAACACCCACAGCCATCCTTGATTAATAACAGATATGAGCTGAGTAGGCAGTACCAAGAAAGACAATGGTTTAAGTACAAACACTGTTTTAACTGAAAAAAAAAATCTGTTAATGGAGATTGTAAAGTAAGGCAATTTACATCTGAGTTTTACTTCAAGATTGTAAAAATCCCTTTGTTCAGACCTAATTCTAAAAGGTGGGTTCAGAAACCAGCCTTTGCCACAGCCTTATAAAATCCATTTCAGGCTGTGGTCTCAGCTAGCTGATAAGCTTTTAGTGCCCCATGGAGATTTTTTATTTTATTTTATTATTTTTTCCTGGATTCTGGTTTCTGGAATAAAGTTTCCTTCTGGTTTATTAGACTTTGTTGGTCTATCCCCATCTTTGCATGACCTCCCTGGACCTAACAATGGCCAATGACTTCAAAATTATACATTGTTTATAGTTGTTTATATTTTTGGAATTTCACGTTTAGTAGTTTAATAACATGGTTGACCTCAAATAAATTCAACCATAGCAAACAAAATGGTAGATTCATGGGATTTCTGTCTAGATGACCTCATGGGATTATCACTGTATTTACATCTGTGTCTTGTCTCTCTTTTCGAGAACACCAGTCCTACTGAGATCATGACCCATCCTAATTTACCATGGATGCCTTGTAACTGGGTTATATTTGTAGCCTCATCATTTCCAAATTGAGTGCTCATTCTACAAACAAATGCCTGGAGCTCACTCCTCTGTTCATACAGATTCTTGCTCATATTACATATAAAATCCTTCCTGTCTTTTCAAACATCTTCAAAGTCTTAGACAATTCTGTTGTTAGCTCTGAATCTCATAGAAATTTTAACAACTAAAAATTTACAAGTATTATTCTATAACTGATCAAAATAAATTTTCCTGTCTACTGAGAACTGAAGAACAATGGCAATGGGTTCTTGATCCTATTGCATGTAATGGCTTTGTGGGAGCCCAGGTAGTTTGGATGCTCACCTTAATAGACCTGGATGGAGGTGGGTGGTCCTTGGACCTCCCACAGGGCAGAGAAACCTGCTTGCTCTTTGGGCTGAGGAGGAAGGAAGACTTGATTGGGGGAGGGGGAGGGAACGGGAGGTGGTGGCGGGGAAGAGGCAGAAATCTTTAATAATTAAATTAATTAATTAATAAAAAAAATAAAAAAAAATAAATTGTCCCTGTTGCAAAATTTATTTACACACAGTAAATGACCTACCTTCACTCGTAACCACTGTCATTGCAGTTACATAATGCAAATAGTAAGAATACTACGCAGAAATAAATTCTGTGACATATATTTCATAGATTAAATTAGGCTTTACAAAGTATATTGTCCATTTATATTTAATTCAGACTATGGACAGTAAGTATAGTATTTTAAATGATAATAGTAATTACTTTTTAAATAGAAAATTATTAAACAGAATGAATGATACATAATGGGAAACATAATAGTAAAAGAAACATTCTATTAGGTTGAGCTGAGTGATGTTTTCAGAGGTGCAGCACATGTAAAAACATGTCTAACTCTACACTTAATATATGTGTGCTTTATGAATGTCATAATAGAATGAATTGTGACAATCACTCTATTAATTTCATCACAACACTTTTCAAAACACTTTTGGCAGACACAATCAATAAGAGACACTTAAAATACTGCCAAGCAAGAATCAGAAAAATAAATTCAAGAAGTCAGAAGAGTATAATAGTAATTTAGAAGTCTCTCTTCTTCATGCTCTTTCCAGAGACTTCATTTCCATGGTGAATAGGATGATGTGTAGGTTACTTAAAGTAATGTTAGAACATCAAACAGCAAAACTCAATTCAAAGCAAACAATGTAATTTAACATTTGTACTTAAAATTTTTTTCTCTCATACATTAATTACATCCTGGTCACAGTTTCCCTTCCTCCTCTCTGTCTCTAATTCCACCTCTCCTCTCTCCTAGATTCACCCCTCCATTCCTGAGGGGAAGAAAGAGAAAGAGAGAGAGAGGAAGGAGAAAGAAAGCAGACCTTCAAGGTATATCCACCAAACATGACATAACAAGCTATAATAAGACTAAAAAGACTAGGCACAAGCCCTCATGTCAAGTCGAGAAGAGGGGACACCCAGCTGGAGGAAGGGCGTGCAGGAAAGAGTCTGAAATACTTCTCACACCTCCTGTTAGGAGTCTCACAAGAACACCAAGCCATATAACCATAATATATACACAGAGGACCTAGCTCAGACCCATACAGACTGTATTTATCATTTCAGTATCTGTGAGCCCCCATGAGACTTGCTTAGTTGAGTCTGTGGGCAATATTCTCTGATTCTTACAATCCTTCTTACCCATCTTCTGCGGAGTTCCTCTGGTATTTGATTTTGGGTTTCTGCACTTTCTCCATCAGTTGCTGGATGATACCTCTTTGGTTAGGAACTAACCAAATCTATGAATATAGCACAATATTATTAGGAATTATTTCATTGACTTTTTTTCCAGTTATATTTGGGCCTCAGGGCTGTCCAGCCTCTGGTTCCTGGCCATAGAAGCATTGTTGCCCTTGGGTTCCCTCAGACATGAGCCTCAAGTTCATTGGTTGGGTACTCTCACAATCTCTGTGACACCTTTATGCCAACACATCTTGCGAGCAGGACAGACTGTAGACAAAAGGTTTTGTAGCTGGGTTGATGTCCCAGCCCCACTGATAGGAGCCTTGCCTGGTTATATAAGTTCAGGCTCTGTATTTCCCACTACTGTGAGACTTCACTAGAGCCATTCTCATCGATTACAGGGAGTTTACACTGTACTAGGTTTTTGCGTGGCCCCTAAATGCTCTCTAATTCCAGTCACCTCTCCAAGTACTCTTTTCCTCCCTCCATCCCACTATCATTCCCATTTGATCTTTCCTGTTCCCATCCTCATCTGGCCCAAATCCAGTTGCAATATCTCTTCTATTTCCCATTCCTAGGGAGATTTGTGTTTCTGTTTCAAGATAATAAATACTTTAGACTCATATATGGATATTAATTTTTATTTCTTACCTATATGATTCTTATATTAATCTAAAAATATTCTATAGAAACAGAATTGAGATGAGAGCGCAAAGATGAATATCAAGATCACTTTCAGAAAGAGACAGATATAAAAATATATTAAGATTAGAACTTGTGTCTTTTGTTTTCTTCCTTTGAAATACTGTTCTTGTATAATACACCATTCTTGGCCATAGGAAAATAAGAGCATAAGTTTATGGAATTGAAAGATACAGACAAATCATTTTTATATGTTTATTCTTTTAAAGAATAATATCTGAAACAGCATATGTAGAATGATGAAACACTATAGTGAGTCCCTTGCTAGCACCCTTCCCCAATGAATCCTCATTTTTTGAAAATTATTTTGACTATTTTCACTAACTCTCTTTAATTCTCTCTAATTTGTTCCGAAATTGATAGTGTAGAAAAGACAAAGTCCAAATCATCATGTGCAATCCTTGAGCATCATGTCAAAGAAGTGTTAATGTATTATGTGATATAATTGTGGCCCCATTGTTTTACTGTGAATACAGTAATGGAAATAATATAATAATCAGAAAGTGAAGATCACAGGAATTTAGAGGACCACATAAAGGGCAGATTGACATGCATCAGCTGAAAATATAGACAGTATTTTCTTTATTCCTTAGAAATCACACAATTTCAATGAATTTGAAATTTACTACCTCTACTTTCTACAGAATCTTTCTACAAAATAATGTCATGTATTGACATATGATAATTTAAAAACATGATAATCCCAGTATGTAATCAATTAGTTCCTAGTAGACCTGATGTGGTCAATACTTGTTGATAGCTTTGATGACAGCATAAAAAACAGAGGACTTGGTTATTTGACTTGAACATCCAACAGAACTCTTATACTGGTAGTTAGTTTAGACGTACAGAAAGGAAGGACCCAAACTTCTTCAGTTCTTGGTTTATCTAGAGCTACTTGGGCTAATCAGGGACTCTAATAGGTTGATAGTAGATAGAATTAGTCAGGCAAGGGAAACTTGGTAAAAACATTTTGTAAGGACAAAGATGAGGAAGTCTGCAATGACTGTCATGTATTATGTCAACACATAATAAGACCCCAATGAGCACTAAGAGAAGGGAAGGATCATCGAGTTGTGTGTACCTCAGACACAGGCACAGCTCTAAGAAATATTTACTACTAATAATAGCCAGCATTGATTGTTGAAATAGAATGGCATCTCTACTGTAGGAATAACTACAGCCAGTAGCCTTTAAGTTCCTAGCCCACTTGGGTGTGGCCTCTTATACTATTTATGCCAATGTAAAGCATGTGTTCTTCCCCTTTTCTGGCTGTGGGATATGGTTGCTGTTCTTCGTTCCAGCAGAGGATTATTTTTTGTGAGTCTACACCTAAATAAATAACCCTCTCTTATTCTCAATTCTGAGCTAGTGTGGGATTTCTTTTAAGTGTCCTTCATCTGGTGCTCATCTGGATTTGGACTCCACACCTGCCAGGTAGATGTCCTAAAGGCCCTACTGGTCTACAGCCCAGAAAGTCTCCCAAACATGCCAGTTTGGCTTGCTTTGACCGAAAAAGTTCTTGGTAGAGCCCCCACCACAACAGAGCCTACTGCATGCTACTTGGGAATTTCCCCAAGGGCACACAGGCCCCCAGCCTCCTTTACTGCTGCTCTTCAATTATATTTGCTTCTTTGATGCAGAGACTTGCACATCACATTGCCATAAGCAACAAACACAGCTTGACCAAATATAGTATTCTGGAATCTGGTTAGAAGATATTCTTATTTAATAAGCCGTGGGCTTGGGTTTAGAATGTGCATTTCTAATGAGTTTTCTATGATACTGTTTGTAGTAAGGAGGCTGCTAGGAAGTTCCCAGCTGCTCAGCCCCAAAATAATCATACAGAAACTATATTATTTAAATGACTGCTTGGTCCATTAGTTCTAGCTTCTTATTTATTAACTCTTACATATTAACTTAACCCATTTCCATCAATTTGTATATCTCCACATGGCTGTGACTTACCAGCTAAAGTTCTGGCATATGTCTCCAGTGGGGCTACATGACTTCTCTCTAACTCCACCTCCTTTCTTCCAGCATTCAGTTTAGTTTTCCCCACATACCTCTGTTCTGCCCTCTATAGGTCCAAAGCAGTCCTTTATTAAACAACGGTATTTACAGCATACAGAACAACAAACACAACTTGACCAAATATAGTATTCTGGAATCTGACCAGATGTTCTGATTTAATAAGTCTTGGGCTTGGGTTTAGAATTTGCATTTCTAATGAGTTTTGCATGATACTGTTAGTAACTTTCTGCCACTTTTACAGAATACTGGAGAAAATTGACTTTAAAAACTAAAGGTTGACTGTGTCTCACAGTTTTGAATTTCCTGTCTATGATCTTTAGAGCTTAAGGATCATGGTAAGACAGTGATTATGGCAAAAACTTTTCATACCTCAACATTGCCTATTTCTTGAGTCAGGGAACAAAAATGAAAGAGAAAGTTTTCAGGTTCTAATGTTTTAGTATATCGTGATGCCTCAGTTCTTGATATTTGGAGTATGGAGCACAGGTGTTCACAAAGTGGTGGACCAGGGAGAAGAAGGGGACGAGAAATGGGGGACAGGCTACAACCTTCCAATGTTCAGTGCTAGTCAGGCCCTGCCAACTAAAAGTGCCACAGCCTTCAGTAAAGCTTCCCCAACTGAAGAACTAGCACCTGGACATGATCCCACAACCCTCATCAGGAACATGGATGGACCCCAGACCCTCTCCAGGCACATGTCCTTATAACATGCACCCTGGGAAACAAACTTTTAGCACTTTGAGGGACACTTAAGACCAAAAATGCAATAGTTATGGTGAACAAAGCACATGACTAGATACTATTGGCTATGAAAAGAAGATACAATTTTAAACATTTTTAATATAGTAAAGTAAGAATTGTGGATACTGAAATTCTTTTAAAAGAAAAATACGTTATGAAGTTTTATCCACTAAATCTGTGAATATTCCTTTCAGGAGTCAGTTATTTAGAAAAACTTATATAGTTTAAGATGAACTCGTATCAAGAACTCTGTACTGGCAAGAAAAAGAGAAAAGAAAAAATCCTGAGGCTGTTTTATGGCTTCAATTGGCATCTCAACCACTGCAACTCAATTGTTCTGATATACATCAACAGTTAATAGAGTGTATATTAAACAGAATATGAGCAACTCGTAAGGTGTTCAGGGACCAAGGTCATAAGGATTGAGGATAGTAGGAAAATAATATTTATTTATAAAATCCATTAATCTCATGGAAACAAATTATAAAACAATAAATCCACAACAGGTGGAGAGAAATACAAAACCAAAAGTGTTCTTTCACAAGAAATATTCAAATCTCCCCAGCATGTTTTCTTATGTAAAGTTTGTGTAAGAATTGCAGGGAGTCCTTTGGATAATCATATATTTAAACTGCAGCTGGTGATAAGAAAATAAATGGTTTTTCTGAACAACATAGGTATGGAAAGAAAGAGAGAGAGAGAGAGAGAGAGAGAGAGAGAGAGAGAGAGAAAGAAAGAAAGAAACTTCGGTCTGGCACAAGACTGGGAGAAAATGATGCAGACAAGTAATGAAACACATGCCCTGTGATACCACACAGAGCCTCTTTTATTCACCAACTAAATATGAGAAGAATCTAAGAAAAACACCTAAGTGGGATCTAATCTGGGCAGAGACATGGTATAGCAGCTAGTTAAGTTACTACTCCACTGGACTGACTGATGTCACTGAGATCTTTATCTGAGAACCAGCACTGAGGAGATGAGGGCTGCGAACTGATTATAGCAAGGTTAATAAAAAACATAGAGACAGATATTGGGGTTCAACCTGGAGGTCAGAAAAACAAACCAGCCACATACTGACTCTTACCTATACTTCAGTCAGAAATGGTGATCTTGCCTCCATAATCTCAGAATGAGACTGTCTATAACACCTGTCTTCTCCCATCTTAAATTCCTCTCTAGTGCTGGTATTAAAGTCATGCACCATTATCGCCAGATTCTATGACTAACTAGTGTGGTTGCTAGGATTAAAGGTGTGTGCTACAACTGCCTGGTCTGTATGGATGACCAGTGTGGCTGATTTACTCTCTGAACATCATGCAAGCTTTATTTATTAAAATACAAAGGAAATATCACTACACCTAATAATGATCATTCAGTTTTACTAAAACAAAAAACACCCCCCTCCAAAAAATAAAATATACTAGTCATCAAATCAGCACTGCTAGCGTAAGGTAGGCAAATGCCCTTGCAACCTCTTGGTCAGAAACAGTTGTTTCAGGACTTCACTGAAAGCAACAATACATATCCTACAGTTGGTAATGAGGTCCCTCAGTTACAGGCAAATACCGGAAAAATAGTCAAAAGATAAATTTTGCATTAGGAGAGAATATTCTGTTATCTCCAAAGTTCATGAAACCATCAGTTGTAAGGTTTTTGTATTAACTAAGAGTCTCAAAATCATTTTCAAAATAAATTTCAAGCGTCCTATGAAGCGGGTTTAAGAATGGAAAATTACATGTAGTTCACAATGTTTTCTCAGAATCTGAGACTATAACTTTATTTCAAGATGGGATATGCTCAAATGCAAGTTCTTAAAATGAGATCACACTAGATTTGGGTGGGTCCTAAATAAGAAAGTTGCATGAAGAGCCAGAGATATAAGTGATGCCAGTGTTTCATGAAGGATCAGAAATTGTTGCAACCAGCATTCAGGCAAGAATAAGACCACTACCACAATCTTTGACCCAAATTTGAAGCACACTTGGTTTTTCTTGGTGTGTTCCCAAAAGCTGGCCAGCAGCTGCCTTCTAAATTGAACAAGCTGCCCTGAGCACCTTTCTTTGGCCAAGGTTTATAGACTGTAATGATTCTGTGGAATAGGGACCTTGGCCTCGTGGCTGGAGAGAGACAAATACACCATGCAGACAGAGCTTAAGTTGAGAGGAGGAGGAAGGGGAGGGAAGAAAGAGAGGGTGGGGGGAAGCACCTGCTTGCCTCTTCAGAAGACAGCGGTTAGAGAGTGGAAGTGGGCAGAATTTGTATCTTAAATGGCCCCTTTGTACAGGTACCTGCATGCAGACTACATGGTTACAGAGCAGCCATAGGACCCTGAGCTGGCCAGGGCACTGCCTGAGTGCATCCTGCCTGGTGAGTGGCCAGTGTAATTCCTAAATCCTGCCATATATACAAGACAATAGCGCAGTAGGAAAATATAGTGAAAAAAATCTTTAAAAAAAAAGAGCAAATGAACAAAAAACAGGCACATGTACATAGTCACTGATTAGGGAGGGTTACATTGGTTAGGGAAGGTTTGGATATTCTCAAAAAGAAAACAAGGTCAAGGATTGGGGCAGGTTACGTTGCAGGAAACAAACTTAAAAGCAGAAACTCAGCTCTAACAGTAAATGGAAACTTATTTTTAACAATATAACATAATGGCTCCAGCCTTCAAGATGAAGTCCAGAAGGTTCCTCATTATCTTTTAGGGTGACTATTGCAGTTTGAATAAAACTGGTCTCCACAGGCTCATAGGGAGTGATACTATTAGGAAGTGTGGCCTTGTTGAAGGAAGGGTGTCACAACCTCTTCCTGCTGCCTGCAGATCAAGATGTAGATAAGGAACCTCACTAGAGGCCAGAGTCGCTGAATTCTGTTTTACTTGACAAAAGTGATAGCTTCAAAACATCAAAACTAAAGGCCCTTTTTTCATGCCTCCTGGATTTTGTGCTCATAATGACAGCTTGTTAGACTTGTGCAAGCCTTTCTGAGCTCAAAGGCATCTATTTTATATGCTAGGAAATGAGACTGACTATAAATTCATCTGGCAAACCCCTTTCCCACACTAATGGTATGAGGTATGAAATGTTTGCATCTAACTGAGAAGCAAATTTTCTTTCAAAGGCATTCTGTGACTAAGATGAGAAATGTGGATTCTTCCTGTTCATCTGACAATTCATTGCTTCAATTTCAGACTCATGTTTTTATTAATCAAATGGTATAAATTAAAAACCTTCCCATACCTCCAACTATCATTGTTTGAACAACACAATTGTTACCCATGTGTAATTATTCCATTTCAATTTAGTCTTGTGAAAGACAATGGCAGAGGAATATTCTGAGGAGCATGGTAGGTGATTTATCTGAAGTCTGCAGTATAGTTACAAATCTAGAAGCACAGCCCAGTAGAGGCTGTGTTACAGGAAAATGGTAAAGTAGACTATAATAAGGAAAAATAGAATCCATATAAGAGCAATGTGAATATTGAAAACACTCAATACGTTATTGCTATACTCCCTTGCCTCACATTTGTGTAAATTATGAAGGAGTTTTTAATGCAGAGGTGAGGCAGGTCTAATTCTGAACATGTCAGAATTTTAAAACCAAAGTAGCAAGTCAGATTCTCATACCAAAGACTTCACAAAGGTTTCTTCATCCGCTTCTCAACCGCATGAGGGTATTTTATAGGAGTGAAAAGACAACAAATGACCGTGAGTCATGTAGGGCAAAAGTTTGTGTGGTTCAAAGGTTTTGCACTGGCCATTACTACAAACCTTGCAGTGTCGTCTTTCTCTTAGACCTTGACATGATCAATGTCATTGTTTGGTTGAAAGCATCACCTCAGCTTCCTAATATCCCTTTATACAAAGAGTCTGAAATGTTTAGTTGAGAGATTCATCCCAGCCCTCTGGTATCCATTGAAATGTTGGGTGAAAAACTCCATTACAAGCCACCCCCCCTGGGAGTCGCTGTCCAAACTCCACCTCTAAGAAAGCCCACAAAATGGTGGCCCCTCCTTAGGGAGGATCAAGACCACTCGCACAGGCTATTTAAACTACCCTCAGAGAACAAACATGTGGTCTCCCCTTTTCCCTCACCAGTGACCATTCTGGCTCTTTTTTCCCTCTCTCCATGTTTTCTTGGGGGCCACCCAGGAGTGCTGGCATCCATTAAACCTGGAATTTTTCAGGCTGGAGAGATGGCTCAGAGGTTAAGAGCATTAACTGCTCTACCAAAGGTCTTGATTCAATTCCCAGCAACCACATGGTGGTTCACAACCATCTGTAATGGGGTCTGGTGCCCTCTTCTGGCCTGCAGACATAGACACAGACAGAATATTGTATACATAATAAATAAATAAATATTAAAAAAAACCTGGAATTTTTCTAATTTGGTCTTATCTGGTTTGATTTGGATTATTGCATTGGCAGAGAAGCTTGTCAGTAGGAAAAATACTTCACAGTCATTGCTCTGGATCCATTAAAAAAAAAGCCTTGTGTTAATAGTGTCACACTGGCCAGAAGATATCTGCACACACCTGTTCTACTTTTCTTGGGTTAAAGTGCTTCCCTGTATTTCTCTATTCTCTTACCAGTGTCTGGGCTTTCTGCAGTTTTTATTTCTTCAACATTAATGAATGACTACAATCATTTTACACATGGTGACTGGCAAAATAAGACATCATTTTTTAGCATTATTTGTTAGTTTTCGTTATTTTTAATGACTTAAAGAAACAAATTATTTTGTTGCATGCTATTCCTCTAAAATGCTTGAATTTTGGGGCAGGACCTTACCATGTAAGCATATGGATTTACAATTTTTCTTTAGTTAGGCTATTTTATAAAACTTTCAAAGTAACTTTTATGTTTGAAGGTAATTCAAACAAGTTTATTTTTGTGAATAAGTCAACAAACCAAGTGTTCTACATTAGGTTATGCTCTCTCCAATTAAAATCGACTTTGTGTCTATTATGATATTTGTACTTTTATGCCCAGATTTAGGGGACCTTTCAAAGATTACCAGGGAGACCAGATCCACAGGAAAAGCAAATAGTCTTTGTTTGAGCTAAACTTGAGCTCCATGTCTATCCTTTGCAGCAGAGAGCCCCACGTCTAGTTGGCATAGGGTTTTTATCATAGCAGAGGATGGAGTGAGAAGATTTCCATAGTTCATGACCCCTAATTGGCTGACATAGCTGTGTTCTGGGCTCAGAGACATCTGTGATCTTCTAAGTGTTTGTCAACCTATAGAAGGACACCTGAGAGACCGGTGACACTTCAGAGACTGTCCTTTTTTAAGAGCAGAGGATCTTCTCTGGCTGACTGAGCTGTAAAATGGACTTGATGAGCAGTTTATGAAGACCAGGATCCTCATGGGATTGTCAGACAGGGGTGAGAGCTGGCTGCTGTGCTGAGGAAGTTTGTAGGCTAAGAAATCTTTCTGCTGTAGAATAATGCTTTTTTATATTGTAAATATTTGTCACTCGTATTAGTTTAATAAAACAATGATTGGCAAGTATCTAGGCAAGAAGTATAGATGGGGCAACCAGATGAGGAGAATTCTGGGAAGATAAAGGCAGGGACAAACTCACCAGCCAGATGCAGAGGAAGCCAGATGAAAATCCCTCACTTAGAAAATTACCAAGCCACATGGCTAAGCATAGACAAGAATTATGGGTTAATTTAAGTTTTAAGAGCTAGTTAATAATATGATTGAGCTAATAGGTCAAATAGTGTTTTAATTAAAATAGTTTCTGTGTGATTATTTCAGTCTGGGCAGCCAGGAAACAAAAGTGCAGTCTCCATTTACAAATTGCATCCAAACGTTTGGCAAGAAATTCCACATGAAGCCTGACAAAGGTTTAAAACAGAAAAGATTCTAGACAGACAAGAACAGAGTCAAGTACAGCTTCTTGGTAATTGTCTTTTCTCCAGTAGGCTCTGTTTACTGGTGGTGAGCAGAGGTGTGGCTTCTTTAGTAGAAGCTTCCTGATACAATATTAATGGCAAAAACCTCACAGCTGTTTTAAGAGGCTCTTCCACCAAACACCTAAAAGATGCTTATGAGCAAACAGCATGAGGCTTCTTGGTGGTGGCATGGACCTAGAAACTCCACAGAGTGGCAATATAGCTGGCTCATGCTAGTACCTCTGCCATGAATCTAGACTGTCAAAAATCTAAGGAATGTAGTGGAGCCAGCTGCCAAAGCCATAGATATAATCCTAGCCATATTGTCCTGCAGACTAAAGACTCCTATGTTCAGAAAAATACTGAGATATGCAGTAAAGACAAGTTCAAACAGAAGAAAAAACTCTAAATGGCTTACAGCATGTTTAAAAATACACATAGAATTGAGAGAGAAAAGAAAACAGAGAAAGTTTAATGTGGGATTCCCCTCTGTATGCTATAATTATCATTGATTAATAAAGAAACTGCCTTGGAACTATAGCAGGACAGAACAGAGGTAGGTAGAAAACTATACTGAATGCTGGGATAAAGAAGGCAGAATCAAGAGATGCCATGTAAACACCAGAGGGGAAAGACTCAAGCCACTAGCTGGACCTTGCTGGTAAGCCACGGGCCTCACGGTAAAATATAAAATAATGGAAACAGATTAATTTTAAATGTAAGAGCAAGCTATTGGCAAACAGTATTGAAAATAATACAGTTTCTGTGTGGTTATTTTGGGGCTGAACTGTGGGGAACAAACAAACAGCCTCCTACAACAAAAGTTCTTTAAAAAATAGAGTAGTTGGGTGTGGTGATACACACCTTTAATCCCAGCACTTGGGAGGCAGAGGCAGGCAGATCTCTGAGAATCCGGGGCCAGCCTGGTCTACAGAGTGAGTTACAGGACAGCCAAAGAAACACAAAGAAACCTTGCCTCAAAATAACAAAAATTAAAAAATAAAAGTAAAAGAAATATAGCTTAAAAAAACTTATAAAATGGAAAATGCAGAGTCTGGATACTGTAGGTTATTGTATTGTCTTTGAATTGTTTGACTGCTGAGGAAGAAGCAAAAACTGCTAAAAGACATTTGCTTAAAAATGATCCTGGATTAATCCAACTTATGTATTTTGAAAATGTTTTGACATTAAAATTTAAGTCAAAAGGTATATTTCTTTGGGGAAGAGGTCTTACTTTTGTTTCCCTAGGAAATGAAAGGCTATGAGAATTCTTGGTTAAGAAAAATAAGGTTTGGTTAAGTAAGACACAAAAGAACTCCAATAGTAGCAGATAGCTCAAATTAGCTAATATTTTAGAGTACCTCTGTTGAGTTTTTTTTAGTTATACATCCAGAACAGCTTCAAGACTGTTGTCTAAGATTATCCAGCCTCACAGAATACTCCAGTCAGGACTTAACCATAATCCTAAATTGTCTTTGGTTCTCTGTAAGATGATCCATGACCCCAATCAGCAGGAAGTAGCCTAGAAAAACTATGCCCACAGTCACAAAAAAATGAATTATGGATATTAATCTTTATTTAGTGTTGGTTACAAGTTGTTAAGGACAATGGTCAGGAAAAGAGCTAAACAAAGGAGATTAGATTCAGCATCTTGTTTGAAAAGAAAAAAAGGGGAACTGCTGTAGGATAATGCTTTTGTATGATGTAAAGATTCATCACTCATAGTGGTTTAATAAAGCACTGATTGGCCAGTAGCCAGGCATAAAGTGTAGGTGAGGCAAACAGACAAGGAGAATTTTGGGTTAAGGAAGACAGAGATGAAGTCACCAGCCAGATTCAGAGGAAGCTAGATAAAAATTCTTCACTGAGAAAAAGTACTAAGTCATGTGGCTAAACAAAGACAAGAATAATGCGTTACTTTAAGTTGTAAAAGCTCATTAATAATACACCTGAGCTATTAGGTCAAACAATGTTGTGATTAATATTGTTTCTGTGTGATTATTTGGGTCTGGGCAGACAAGAAACAAAAGTGCAGACTTCACTTACAGTTTTTTCCTCCCCTTGGGTCATACTTGCTATTGCTTAAGCAGCTCAGTTAATAAGTGAGTGAATGCTCCTCTGTTTGTGTCTGTTTTGTTCATTACTATACAAAATATTTCTACCTTGCTTCTTCCAAACCAGGCATCCTCTCTAAATGTAATTCCCCATATTCCTGACTTGAGATGAACTTTCAGTTGCCAATAAAGTGTGAAAGCCATTTCATGCATAAGGAAGGATAGTTCTACAGCTCACTCCATCTGTTTTTTTACAAAATAAAAGGTAACAAAATTTCTGTATTAGTATGTTACTTTTCAGTTACTTACCCTAATATTTTATATGTAGCTTTGTCATTCCAGCATTGGTGTTCTATTTAAAGCTATATCTTCCTGTTTGTTTAGTTGCAAATTTAGACAACTTAATTTCTGATGAATACCTGTATGTTCTCTATTGTCTGTTTCAAAAACTGATTTCAGTAATACTCAAATATTCATTATGATCAGGGACCCTCAAGAAATTTCCAAAAATCAGTTTTCTAGTGCAACAGGTTTCCAGTACAAAGTAGTGTTCATGTCCATACTTATAATATATCTGATGCTTTTTTATTATGTAAGGAGCAAAGAAAATATCACATTCAGATAAACAATAAATACAAACTTTTGAAATTATGTTTATATTAATGTATGAATTCTAGAAGTTACTCTTGAAGAAAGAAGTCGCAGGTTAAAATATAATAATGCACCTTTCCACCCTAAAGTCTATGTATGATCACCTGCCAGCACATATCTAGAATCATTTTTAAATGAATTCAAGTGGAAAGGACAGAGAAGAACACCTGTGACAACTGTAAGATCACAAAGGTCCTACAGCAGGGGTTGTTTCAGTCCAAACTGTCTTCCTTCCTGTAAATTAAGATTCTTCATGTACCAACACTATAGTTCTCCAATACATCATCCACACCAACTAACAAAGGATAGCCTGCTCATCACAAGTATGGAACTGAAAATTCCAGAGCCCTTTGAGGTACTGATTCAGTGGTGTTGCTCATGAAAAAATAAACTTGTACACTGGTAATCAATGGTGTATAGGGTGGATACTAATAAATATTAATGTTTGCTATGGAAATTCAGTATTTTCTCTTTTTTGAAGGATTTATTTATTTGTTATGCATACAGTATTCTCAGTACTCTGCCTGCATGTCTGCCTGCAGGCTAGAAAAGGGCACCAGATCTCATTACAGATGGTTGTGAGCCACCATGTGGTTGTTGGGAATTGAACTCAGGACCTTTGGAAGAGCAGACAGTGCTCTCAACCTCTGAGCTATCTCTCCAGCCCAAAATTCAGAATTTTCACATACATTTTCCTTAGGTATACTGAGTATCTGAAATAATCCATTTCTGACGAGAGTACTCAATGTTTACTCACAAGCGCTCTCTAATATAAGCCCTACTGTGTGCATTGCAGCCCAGAGATTCTGATTTCTACGAAGGCAAACAGGATCATGAGACATGCTCTTTTACCATTGCCATTGGTAAAAGTCATTGTTGGGAATGTGAGCAGGTACAAGAGGACACCAGCTACGGGGTTGTTATACTAGGAGTATTTCAACATGAAGAATATTGTGAGTCAGAAAAATACATTCTGGTTCTATAATACTTATAGCTATGTTTTAACTTAAACATAATGAAAAATCAATACACTCTCCAAAACTTAAAAACACACAGACATGCACAAGTGCATACACAATTATAGCAAAAGAAAGAGAGAGAGAGAGAGAGACATAGAGAGAGAGAAAGGATTGGGAATGATTGAAATATAGACCATGAAATAGTTACTTTTGTGGATTTGGGATTGCTTGAAGAAGAAATATATTTAAATTATATTTACAGATTATTGTGGAAATTTTTACATTCAACTTTCTCTATGTTAAAATGCAAATAAAAAAATCTATTGATAATTTAAAGATGAATTTTAAATTTGATATAGAGAAAAACATTAATAAATCAGTATGCCAGATTGTGCAATTAAACTACAATTGAAAGCATTAAAACTTGCAGATTAGGAAATTTTACAATTTATCTATGTTTTACATATATCTACTTTTAAAATGAAATATATTGTATATGCTCTATGCTTATACAAGGCATAAACAGCTAGTAATATTCATCTTTTAATTTTTCACAACTTTTAAGTTACTAAGCCTAAAATGTTGTCTAAAACCAAATAAATATAATTTCCAACATTCAAATTAAACTTGGCTGTGAATTGATAATTCCAGATTTCCAGATCCACTAAGGACTAATTAATTGTTGTCATTATCTATTACTTCTAATTATTAGATTCATGGACCCCATGGATTTGTGTGATGGATATATCATTAATGGTGATACTATGACTCAATTATAAGATTTAAAGATCTTTCATAAAATAAAACAATTCACAAAAAATATTCTTCAACAGATCATTTTTTCTTCTTCATGTATTATACTGAACTTGACTCACTACGATAAAGTTTTGTACTTTTGTCTACTTGTCTTTTCATGAAGGGGAAAACAGGTCCAGGAGCAGAAAAAAATATAGACGTCGAATTACTTCTATGTATTTCAAAGGGATAAATCACTTTGCTGTTAATGAGGCAATGGATGTTCTGCCCTGGAACCAAATAAGCTTTGAGTGTTAGTAATTTATGAGTGAAAAAGGAAGGAAATTAATTAGTTCATGGAGGGAAGAACCTTGAAATGTTGATGTCATGAAGGTGAATGTCTAAAATTACATTATCTTCATTTTCAGAAAATTGAAACTTAAATACATAACTCTATTTCAGTTTTGAAAAGAAAAGAAAAGAAAGTTTTCAGCTCTCTTTACCAGGGCATCCTCTAATAAGACTGTCCATGGGTTTTACAGGGCATGAAGATGAAGCACTCTGTAGATAGTTTTGGGGAACAGCCTTTGCTTTAGTATATGTGAAAAACCACTTATATGGTGGAAATCTATTGATTTTTATTAGTTAACACATTACCTAGGATTAGACAGTGAGTACTTGTTCTTCTAAAATTATATGAAGGCCTGTATCTTGAGCCCTGTAGGACAGAGAAGACCTGGCTCTGCTGTGGGACAATGGTTTGTACCCTGTCAATTGTATTTTAATAAAATGCTAATTGGCCCGTAGCCAGACAGGAAATATAGGCAGGACAACCAGGCAGGAAATAGAGGCAGGGCAATGAGAACAAGAGAATTTTGGGAAAAGGAAAGCTTATTCTGCAGTTGTTACCTAGGCTCAGAGGAAGCAAGATGTGATTGCCTTGCTGAAAAAGGTACCGAGCCACGTGGCTAATTCACACAAGAATGATGGGCTAATGAAAGTTATAAGAATTAGTAAATAAGAAGCCTGAGCTAATGGGCCAATCAGTCTATAACTAATGTAGACCTCCATGTGATTCTTTGTGACTAACAGCTGCAGGACTGGGCACGACAGAAAACCTAACTCAAGAGAATGGTGCCTAACCTGTGGGCAACTGCATCCACAGAAAACCTGAGAGAGCTTGGGAAGTAATTCTAAACACAAAATAACAGTGTTAAGCAAGGCTTCTTGGTAGCAGCAATTTTTTGGGTGTGCTTTGCTTTCTAGAGGCAAGCAAGCACTCTCATGTAAGAGAGGCTTCCTGACTAAGCTTTAGCTACAAAACCCTGCAGCTCTTTTAAGAAGTCCTGTCACAAAACACTTAAATGAGATTTAAAAGTGATCACATGCTTTTTGGTGGTAACAGGGACCTTGAAATGCCATAGAGTTGTGGCAATAAACTTGGCTCTGGTCGGGTCCTCTGCCATTAGGCTGGAATCTCAGAAAGTTAAGAAATGGACTGGATCCAGCTGTCAAATCCATGGCTTTAATCCTAGCCATATTGCTTAGCAAAGTAAAGACACATGTGGTCAGAAAAAGAGAGATATAAAGTAAAGACAGATTCAGATGGAGAAAACCTCTAAATCATTTACAGACTGTTTAAAAATATATGTGGGTTTTTTAAAAAGAAAAAAAAGTTGAAGTCCTTAAAATAAAAAAGAAAGAAAGAGAGTAGTTAGGTGTGGTAGCACACACCTTTAATCTCAGCACTTGGGAGACAGTGGCTAACAGATTTCTGTGAGTTCAAGAACAGCCTTGTCTATGGAGGGAGTTCAAGGACAGCAAAAGATACACAGAGAACCTATCTCAAAGAGCCAAAAATTAATAATAAAAATAAAAGAAATAAAGATTAAAATAAAGCCATGTAAAGAAGAAAAATACATACAGAGTCTGGATACTGTATATTATTATGTTGTCTTTATATTGCTTGACAAATGAAGAAGGAGCAACAGCTACTAAATATATTTAAATATAAATGCTGCTGGATTAATAAAACATAAATATTTTGAAAAATACCTTGACTTCAAGATTGAAGTCAAAAGATATGTTACTATGGAGAAAAGATTTTGCTTTTGTTTCCACAGGAAAGAAAGGCTGTGGATTCATTCCAGGTTAAGAAAAATCAGGTTTGATCAAAAAAGACCCTGTGACAAATCTCTGATAGAAGCAGATGTCCCAGATATCTGAGTTCTATATACAGAACAGCCTCAAGACTGCTGGCTGAGATGATCAAGCCTCACAGGATACTCCAGTCATGACATGATTATAATTCTAAATTTTCTATAGGTCCCCATAAGATTATGTGCCCCCAATCAGCAGGAAGTAGCCTGAAAAACTGTGCCCACATTCCCAAAATATGGACTATGGATATTTTCCTTTGTTTAGAATGTTGGTTACAAGTTGTTATAGATAATGGTCAGGAGAAAAGTTAAATAAAGGATATTAGATTCAGAGTACTTGTTTTTTTTTTTTTTTTAAAAGCGGAAGAGTGTGCTCTGGGACAATGGTTTGTAACCTGCCAATTGTATTTTAATAAAATGCTGATTGGCTAGTAACCTGGCAAGAAGTATAGGTGGGATAACCAGGCAGGAAGTAGAGGTAGAACGATGAGAACAGGAGAATTCGGAGTAAAGGAAAGCTCATTCTGCAGTTGTGACCCAGCTACAGAGGAAGCAAGGTGTGACTGCCTCCACAAAACAGGTACCAAGCCACGTGACTAACTCAGACAAGAATGATGGGTTAAGGAAAGTTATAAGAATTAGTAAATAAGAAGCCTGAGCTAATGGGCCAATCAGGTTATAACTAATGTAGACCTCAGTGTGATTCTTTGGGATTTAATGGTTTCAAAACTGGATGGGACATAAATCTCAGTCAATATGGTTTGAGTTTGAAGGAACCAAGTGAGGATGAGACAGCAAAATCTAGGTAGATGCCCCTCCAGCCAGAGGGAGGGCTTGGCTGTCTCTCCTTGGATGGAGGTATCCCCATATTACACCATGCCACTAACCTATATAAATAAGCTCATGCTCACAGTAATAAACTGAGTTCCTGCTTTGACTTGACTCCCTGTCGTGTCTGATTGCCCTGTGTCATGGGGCTGCAGAATGGGCAGATAACACACTCACCCTTCCCTGGGGAATAAGGAGTCTAAGAAGGCTTAGCAAGCACTCATACCATCAGGATCTCCATGCGGAAGAAGTACATAAAAGGAGATGTGGAGAGTGAAGACTGATCATCAGTCCAGCTAGCTGTTCCTCCCATTACTTCAGAGTTCAGTGTTCTGACTTCTGGAAATATTCAGGACCATGGTGTGTCATGCTCCTCATTGAGAAGCACAGTGTGCCACGCAGGCTGACTTCCTGGTCATGGCTGAATTTTCTACTACAGTGTCCTAGCATAGGATGATCAGTGGAACAGCACAAGTTCATTCTGGATTGAACTATTAACCCTCAGAATCAGTGAGGCCATAGTGAGCCACGTTGTTTACAATATCCATGCTCTCAGCAGTAAAGTTAGTAAATGTTGGTGATTTGGGTACTTTTTTTTATTAACCATATCTGTGATCTGCAAATATCTCTATTAATGAGCCTGAGAAAACTGTGAAATATCATAAATATTTTAAATTGCAAGAACCACATGTTTGAGATGCACCAATAACTGAGCTCTAAATGCTACATATAAAATTAAGTCTTTATTTCTCCACTTCAAGCTCTTTGAACACTGGTAGTGGCAAGGCACTATACTAACCCATTTAATGTTCTAAATTTCCTTAAATATTGTCTCCTACTTCTAGAAAAAAAACTTTCAATGTGCATAGTTTTCTTGAGATTAAACTTCACAAAAATTCTAGTGCATTGACCGATACACATGAATGATATGTTTTCCAATTGGTATATGGGAAGAGGAAAAGAAAGAGACCTGGGCACAAAGTCTGAAACTCATTGCATAGCACAGTATAGCACAGACAGCAACTGATCTCAGTCTGCTGCATCCATTTCACTACCTGAAATCTACAAATCATTCCCACATTCTTAGTGATAAGGACAGTTTTCTTCATGTAATATGTAAATACACTCTTTAGCAATCTAATGATGTGGAAATTAGAGATGCTTAGCAGTATAAAGAATACATCCATACTGCACCAGCTTGCAAAGGGAAAACAATGAAGACATGAGTGTCGGGGCACGACAATTCTTCTCTATAAAATGGTGAACACCTCACCACAACCAGTCACCTTTGCTTTTATATATTGACTGTAAATCGTTTGCTTAAAATTTTATTTGCTTTACTTATTAAGGATTTGAAATTGTTTTCACATGGATATGTGGGTCTTTTCATTATTCTAAACTTGATTGTTCACCCTTAGAAAGAAGGATAAAATGTCAAAGTAATTATTCTGAAACAGAGCTTGTTAATAATACTGGAATGAGGTCCTTTTCTCCCTCCCCTAACCCTGTGTTCTTTTTGCATCTGCAGTAAAAATCTCACATTGATGACAAGTGGGGTTCAGTTCACACTGCAATGTCAAGTGGCTGGTAGTAGCTGCTTGAAGCAAATTACAGAGGGAGATTATGAAGCCAAGTCCACTGTCAGCAAGGAGCACATTTCTGGAAGATTCTACTGTCTGCCTTGTTCCAATGAATAAGACTGGTGATGTTAGATGCCTCATATCCCTAGCATCTTCTGCTGATCTTGACCAAGTAAGTGGAAGACAGTTTATTATTTTCTTAGAATTGAGGCCATCCCTGCTTCTCAGTTGGCATTTAATATTATAGTACTTAATCTTTAATTACAGAATCAATAAATTTACAAGGACCCCTCTTTTATAAGTGCATCAAGAAAATTTTTGCAGATGTATTAAGTGTAATTTATAACCATACTTATAGTCAAATATTATACTAAATGAATCTACCATGAGATATTAATATTTGTTGAGGACCTGAAAGACAAATGAGAAAGAAGATAGATAAAAGCAAACAGTAATAAGACAATGAGTTCTCTGTTGAAGAAAAGTACAAGCAATTTGAAGAACTCAGAAAACAAGAACTGACTAAACAAGCAGAGGGATGGATAATAGTCATCCCAGACAGGAGTGAGGCATCCATACTCTGTTCTCCAGGATTTATAACCAGTGGGAGCTTGTGTATTCATTTAGCACAGCGGGAGGACTAACGTGGGCATTGTGACAATCTGACAGGAACAGGTCTGCATTTGAAGACTTTTCTTTTTTTATTTTTTTTTATTTTTTTTACTTTTTTTTCTCTTTTTTTTATTCTTTTTTAATTAAAATTTCCAACTGCTCCCCGTTTCCCATTTCCCTCCCCGTCCTCCCACATATTGCCCCCTCCCCCCGCTCCCCTCCCCCTATCCCCACTCCTCTTCTCCTCCCCCCAGTCCATTCCCCCTCCCTCTCGATACTGAAGAGCAGTCCAAATTCCCTGCCCTACAGGAAGACCAAGGTCCTCCCACTTCTATCTAGGTCCAGGAAGGTGAGCATCCAAACAGGCTAAGCTCCCACAAAGCCAGTTCATGTATTAGGATCAAAACCTAGTGCCATTGTCCTTGGCTTCTCATCAGCCTTCATTGTCCGCCATGTTCAAGAGTCCAGTTTCAACCCATGCTTATTCAGTCCCAGTCCAGCTGGCCTTGGAGAGCTCCCAATAGATCAGTTCCACTGTCACAGTGGGTGGGTGCACGCCTCGTGGTCCTGATATCCTTGCTCATGTTCTCCCTCCTTCTGCTCCTCATTTGGACCTTAAGAGCTCAGACCGTTGCTCCAAATTGGGTCTCTATCTCTCTCTCGCGATCCATCGCCAGATGAAAGTTCCCATGCCATTCTCCTTGGCCTCTCGTCAGCTCTCATTGTCCGCCACATTCAGAGAGTCCGGTTTTATCCCATGATTTTTCATTAGCAGTCCAGCTGGCCTTGGTGAGCTCCCAATAGATCGGCCCCACTGTCTCAGTGGTTGGGTGCACCCCTAATGGTCCTGACTTCCTTGTTCATGTTCTCTCTCCTTCTGCTCCTCATTATAACCTTGGGCGCTCAGTCCGGTGCTCCAGTGTGGGTCTCTGTCTCTATCTCCATCCATCGCTAGATGAAGGTTCCATGGCGATATGCAAGATATTCATCAGTATGATTATAGGATAGGTTCATTTCAGGTTCCCTATCCTCAGGTGCCCCAATGAACTAACTGGGGACATTGCCCTGGGCATCTGGTAGCCATTCCAAGTTCAAGTCTCTTGCCAACCCTTAGGTGGCTCCTTAACTAAGGTATGAGTTTCCCTGCTCCCCTATCCAAACTTCATTTATCCCCAATCACCCCGATTCCCCCAGTTCCCCTCATCCTCTCCTTCACACTTTTCTCTCCCCATCACCCCTCAACCCCATCCCACCCCACCCCCAAGATTCCAATTTTTTGCCCATCAATCTTGTCTATTTCCCATAGCTGGGAGGATATCTATATGTTTTCCCTTGGGTTTACCCTCTTGTTTAGCTTCTTTAGGATCACAAATTATAGACTCAGTGGCCCCTATCCATGGCTAGAAACCAATTATGAGTGAGTACATCCCATGATCTTCTTTTGGGGTCTGGGTTACCTCACTCAGGATCGTATTTTCTATTTCCATCCATTTGCATGCAAAATTCGAGAAGTCATTGTTTTTTACCGCAGAGTAGTACTCTAATGTGTATATATTCCACACTTTCTTCATCCATTCTTCCATTGAAGGGCATCTAAGTTGCTTCCAGGTTCTGGCTATTACAAATAATGCTGCTATGAACATAGTTGGACAAATGCTTTTGTCATATGATAGAGCATCTCTTGGGTATATTCCCAAAATGCTATTGCTGGGTCCAGGGGTAGGTTGATACCAATTTTTCTGAGAAACCGCCACACTGAATTCCAAAGTGGTTGCACAAGTTTGCAGTCCCACCAGCAATGGATGAGGGTACCCCTTTCTCCACAACCTCTCCAGCAAAGGCTATCCTTGGTGTTTTTGATTTTAGCCATTCTGACAGGTGTAAGATGATATCTCAAAGTTGTTTTGATTTGCATTTCTCTGATCGCTAAGGAGGTTGAGCATGACCTTAAGTATCTTTTGACCATTTGAACTTCTTCTGTTGAGGATTCTCTGTTCAGTTCAGTGCCCCATTTTTTAATTGGGTTAATTAGCATTTTAACGTCTAGTTTCTTGAGTTCTTTATATATTTTGGAGATCAGACCTTTGTCTGTTGCGGGGTTGGTGAAGATCTTCTCCCAGTCAGTAGGGTGCCTTTTTGTCTTTGTGACAGTGTCCTTTGCTTTACAGAAGCTTCTCAGTTTCAGGAGATCCCATTTATTCAATGTTGCCCTTAATGTCTGTGCTGCTGGGGTTATACATAGGAAGCGATCTCCTGTGCCCATATCTTGTAGGGTACTTCCCATTTTCTCTTCTATCAGGTTGAGTGTGTTTACATTGATATTGAGGTCTTTGATCCATTTTGACTTGAGTTTTGTGCATGGTGATAGATATGGGTCTATTTTCATTCTTCTACAGGTTGACATCCAGTTGTGCCAGCACCATTTGTTGAAGATGCTTTCTTTCTTCCATTGTACACTTTTAGCTCCTTTATCGAAAATGAGGTGTTCATTGGTTTGTGGGTTAAAATCTGGGTCTTCTATACGATTCCATTGGTCGACTTCTCTGTTTTTATGCCAGTACCACGCTGTTTTCATTACTGTAGCTCTGTAATAGAGTTTGAAGTCAGGGATGGTAATGCCTCCAGAAGTTCCTTTATTGTATAAGATTGTTTTGGCTATCCTGGGTTTTTTGTTTTTCCATATAAAGTTGATTATTGTCCTCTCAAGATCTGTGAAGAATTTTGATGGGACCTTGATGGGGATTGCATTGAATCTATAGATTGCCTTTGGTAGAATTGCCATTTTTACTATGTTGATCCTCCCAATCCAAGAGCAAGGGAGATCCTTGCATTTTCTGGTATCCTCTTCAATTTCTTTCTTCAAAGACTTAAAGTTCTTGTCAAATAGATCTTTCACTTCCTTGGTTAGAGTTACCCCAAGATATTTTATGCTGTTTGTGGCTATCGTGAAAGGTGATGATTCTCTTATTTCCCTCTCTGCTTCCATATCCTTTGTGTATAAGAGGGCGATTGATTTTTTGGAGTTGATCATGTATCCTGCCACATTACTAAAGGTATTTATCAGCTGTAGAAGTTCTTTGGTGGAGTTTTTGGGGTCGCTTAAGTACACTATCATATCATCTGCAAATAACGCAAGTTTAACTTCTTCCTTTCCAATTCGAATCCCCTTGATCCCCTTATGTTGTCTTATTGCTATTGCTAAGACTTCAAGAACTATATTGAAGAGGTATGGGGAGAGTGGACAGCCTTGGCGTGTTCCTGATTTTAGTGGGATGGCTTTAAGTTTCTCTCCATTTAATTTGATGTTAGCTGTCGGCTTGCTGTAAATAGCTTTAATTATATTTAGGTATGGCCCTTGTATCCCTAATCTCTCCAAGACTTTTATCATAAAGGGATGTTGAATTTTGTCAAATGCTTTTTCAGCATCTAATGAAACTAACATATGTTTTTTTTCTTTCAGTTTATTTATATGATGGATTACATTGATAGATTTTTGTATGTTGAACCAGCCCTGCATCTCTGGGATGAAGCCTACTTGATCATAATGGATAATTTTTCTAATGTGTTCTTGGATTCAGTTTGCCAGTATTTTGTTGAGGATTTTTGCGTCAATGTTCATGAGTGAGATTGGCCTGTAATTCTCTTTCTTGGTTGAGTCTTTGTGTGGTTTTGGTATCAGAGTTACTGTAGCTTCATAGAAGGAATTTGGCAATGACTCTTCTGTTTCTATATTGTGAAATACATTTAGGAGTATAGGTATTAGGTCTTCTTGGAAGTTCTGGTAGAATTCCGCATTGAAACCATCTGGTCCTGGACTTTTTTTTGGAAGGGAGGTTTTTGATAACAGCTTCTAATTCTTCACGACTCACATGTCTATTTAGGTTGTTTACCTGGTCCTGGTTTAACTTTGGTATATGGTATTCATCTAAAAAAGTGTACATTTCTTTAACATTTTCCAGTTTTGTGGCATACAGGCTTTTGTAGTAAGATCTAATGATTGTCTGAATTTCCTCTGTGTCTGTGGTTATGTCCCCCTTTTCATTTCTGATTTTATTAATTTGCAAATTCTCTCTTTGCCGTTTGATTAGTTTGGATAGGGGTTTATCAATCTTGTTGATTTTCTCCAGGAACCAGCTTTTTGTTTCATTGATTCTTTTAATTGTTTTCTGTGTTTCTACTTTGTTGATTTCAGCCCTTAGTTTGATTATTTCCAGTCTTCTACTCCTTCTAGGTGAGTCTGCTTCTTTTTTTTCTAGAGCTTTCAGGTTGGCTGTTAAGTCTCCATTGTGTGCTTTCTCTGTTTTCTTTAAGTGGGCACTTAGTGCTATGAACTTTCCTCTCAGGACTGCTTTCATAGTGTCCCATAGGTTTGAGAATGTTGTTTCTTTGTTTTCATTGAATTCAAGGAAGACTTTAATTTCTTTCTTTATTTCTTCCTTAATCCAGGTATGGTTCAGTAGTTGACTGTTCAGTTTCCATGAGTTTGTAGGCTTTCTGGAGGTAGCATTGTTGTTGAATTCTAGCTTTAATCCATGGTGATCTGATAAGATACAGGTGGTTACAGATATTTTTTTGTAACTCTGGATGTTTGTTTTGTTACCAAGTATGTGGTCAATTTTCGAGAAGGTTCCATGAGCTGCAGAGAAGAAGGTATATTCTTTCCTATTTGGGTGGAATATTCTATAGATGTCTGTTAAGTCCATTTGATTCATTACCTCCAATAATTCTCTTATTTCTCTGTTAGGTTTCTGTCTAATTGACCTGTCCATTGGTGAGAGAGGAGTGTTAAAGTCTCCTACTATTAATGTGTGTGGTTTGATTGCTGCCTTGAGTTTTAGCAATGTTTCTTTTACGTAGGTGGGTGCTTTTGTATTAGGGGCATAGATATTCAGGATTGAGACTTCATCCTTATGAATTGTTCCTGTTATGAGTAGAAAATGTCCCTCTCCATCTCTTCTGATTGATTTAAGTTTGAAGTCAACTTTGTTAGAAATTAGTATGGCCACACCTGCTTGTTTCTTAGGTCCATTAACTTGATACGCCTTATCCCAACCCTTTACTCTGAGTAGGTGTCTGTCTTTGTAGTTGAGGTGTGTTTCTTGTAAACAGCAGAATGTTGGATCCTGTTTTCGTATCCAATCTCTTAGTCTGTGCCTTTTTATAGGTGAGTTGAGTCCATTGACATTAAGTGATATTAATGACCAGTGGTTGTTAACTCCGGTCATTTTTTTAGTAGTAAATTTTGTGTGTTTCCCTTCTTTGTGTTGTGCTGGTGAAGGGTCTCTAGCTGTCTGAGATATTGTGGTCATTGTTGGACTCCTTGGTTAGTGATTTTCCTTCTATTACTTTCTGTAAGGCTGGATTTGTGGCTACGTATTGTTTAAATTTGTTTTTATCCTGGAAAATTTTGTTTTCTCCATTTATAGTGAACGAAAGTTTGGCTGGGTATAGTAGTCTGGGCTTGCATCCACAGTCTCTTAGTTTCTGCAGTACATCTATCCAGGACCTTCTGGCTTTCATTGTTTCCATAGAGAAGTCAGGTGTAAGTCTGATAGGTTTACCTTTATAAGTAACTTGGCCTTTTTCCTTTGCAGCTCTTAATATTCTTTCTTTGTTCTGTATGCTTTGTGTTTTGATTATTATATGGCAAGGGGATTTTTTTTTATCCTGCCTATTCAGTGTTCTGTATGCTTCTTGAACTTTCATAGGTATATCTTTCTTTAGGTTGGGAAAGTTTTCTTCTATAATTTTATTAAATATATTTTCTGGACCGTTGAGATGCGCTTCTTCCCCTTCTTCTACTCCTATTATTCTTAGGTTTGGTCTTTTTATTGTGTCCCGTATTTCCTGAATGTTTTGTGATGAGAGTTTGTTGGCCTTGCTGTTTTCTTTGATCAGCGTGTTTATTTTCTCTATGGTATCTTCAGAATCTGAGATTCTTTCTTCTATCTCTTGTATTCTGTTGGTTATGCTTGTTTCTGTAGACTCTATTCGTTTTCCTAGATTTTCCATGTCCAGCCAGCCTTCTGTTTGTGTTTTCTTCTTTGCCTCCATTTCAGTTTTCAAGACTTGAACTGTTTCCATTATCTGTTTGATTGTTTTTCCTTGGTTTCCTAGGGTATCATTCACTGATTTACTCAATTCTTCAAACTTTCTGTTATACTTCTCATCCATTTCTCTAAGGGCATTTTTTACATGTTGTTTAAGGGTGTCAATCACTTTCATAAAGTCAATTTTTTCTACTTCTTCATGATTAAGGTGTTCATGTCCTCCTGTTGTGAGGTTGCTGGGTTCTGGTGGTTTCATATTATTTTTCAGATTGTTGGGTGAATTCTTGCATTGGCGCCTGCCCATCTCTTCCTTTGAATGCTCTCCTATGGATCTTCTTTTACAGGATCAGGTCTCCTTGCCTACTGTTGTACCTTCCCAGTAATGCTACTCCCCAGTGATGGTTGTCCTGGTGCTCCAATGATGGCTCTCCTGGTGCCAAGATCCGCTCTCCTTGCTGGTTGGGTAGTTCGTAAACAAAGCGCCTACCTTGCTTGGTGCAGGTAGGCCAGTGAAACAAAGGAACTCCCGCCCGCCTGTTTTCCCTGAGGATTCGCCCCCAGTGCCCAGACAGGCTGAGCTAGGTGGTGTTATGTGCCCAAAGAAGGAAAGGGGCAGAAGGAAGAAGGGTCCTGGATGCTAGGTGGTTGGGATAGGAACAGAGAGGCAGTCTGCAGAGAGTAGAGTCTCTGTAGGGAGCCCAGGAGGGGTGGGGGTGGGGTGTGAGGAACTTCTGAGTTCCCTGTCCAGGGCTGCTGCCGCGTCACAAACTCACCCCAATGCTGTCTCTCCTGGTACCGAGCTTAGATCTCCATGCTGGTTGGGTAGTTCGTAGACAAAGCGCCTACCTTGCTTGGTGCAGGCAGGCCAGTGAAACAAAGGAACTCCTGCCCGCCTGTTTGCCCTGAGGATGCGCCCCCAGCGCCCAGACAGGCTGAGCTAGGTGGTGTTAAGTGCCCAAAGAAGGAAGGGGGCAGAAGGAAGAAGGGTTCTGGATGCTAGGTGGGTGGGATAGGAACCTTTGAAGACTTTTCTAAGCAGAGTAAAGGGAACACATAGCTGGGATAAAGGCTATGCATAAAGTAAATACTGGTGGATTGTCTTAGAACTGAAAGAAACTAGAAAAAGGGTTAATGAGAGAGAAAAAAAGGCTTTAAGAAAAGTAAGTGTGTAGTGTAATAGAACGTGCAGTATAAAAATGCAAAGATGAATACTAAGGTCAGAAGGACACACGTAGCTGTAGGCAAACATGGAGATGGGGGAGTGTTTGGGAGAAATAGCACAGAACTCTTTACAAATAAAAATGCCGTAAAAAAAACAGGTTACTCTGTATGTAGTTTAAAATCGAAGAATAGACAGTTTCCTGCCATTTCACTAAGGCTACCAACCCAGAGCAGTGAGTTCTTGACTAGAGGGCAGGCCTCAAGGACCCCGCCAGGGAAAGCGGGCCCCTGCTGCTGGGGCTGCAGTCTCTGCTGTGATCTGCTGGACCTGCTCTGCCTGCGCCCTACTTCCATTAGTCCCTGGCTCATTGGGGCATCCAGGAGTTCCTGTGTAAGTGCCGAGAAGTTTCATCGGGACGGGTGAGTGTGTGCTATCCTGGGGAGGACTGTCCAGGTAGAGAGCACAAACACCCCTCCCCCAGCTCCTGCTGCAGGGCTTGCTCTCCTACACACCCGCCCCCACCCCCAAACCTGCCTTGTCTGCAAGGTCCTTAGCTGTGGAACAGTTTCCTGCCATTTCACTAAGGCTACCAACCCAGAGCAGTGAGTCCCTGACCAGAGGGCAGGCCTCAAGGTCCCCGCCAGGGAAAGCGGGCCCCTGCTGCTGGGGCTGCAGTCTCTGCTGTGATCTGCTGGACCTGCTCTGCCTGCGCCCTACTTCCCTTAGTCCCTGGCTCATTGGGGCATCCAGGAGTTCCTGTGTAGGTGCCGAGAAGTTTCATCAGGACGGGTGAGTGTGTGCTATCCTGGGGCAGACTGTCCAGGTAGAGAGCACAAACACCCCTCCCCCAGCTCCTGCTGCAGGGCTTGCTCTCCTACACACCCGCCCCCACCCCCACCCCCAAACCTGCCTTGTCTGCAAGGTCCTTAGCTGTGGAACAGTTTCCTGCCATTTCACTAAGGCTACCAACCCAGAGCAGTGAGTCCCTGACTAGAGGGCAGGCCTCAAGGTCCCCGCCAGGGAAAGTGGGCCCCTGCTGCTGGGGCTGCAGTCTCTGCTGTGATCTGCTGGACCTGCTCTGCCTGTGCCCTACTTCCATTAGTCCCTGGCTCATTGGGGCATCAAGGAGTTCCTGTGTAGGTGCCAAGAAGTTTCATCAGGACGGGAAAAGATGGGCAGGCGCCAATGCAAGAATTCCCCCAACAACTTGAAAGGCAACGTGACATCACCAGGATCCAGGAATCCCGAAATGAGAAGTCTAAACCCTAATACAGAAGAATTAGAAGAATTCGACTCAAAAGTGAATTTTATGAAAATAATAGAGGACCTTAAACAGGAGGTGAAAAACTGCCACAACCAATTAGAGATTACAAACAAAAAGGTAGAGGAAATGAATAAATCTCTCAAAGATACCCAAGAAAACCAAGAGAAACAAGAAAAAGTAATCAAACAGGTAAGGGAAACGGTTCAAGACTTGAAGAACGAAGTGGAAGTAATAAAGAAAACACAAACCGAGGGAAGGATGGAGATGGAAAATTTGAATAAACGAACAGGAACTACAGAGACAAGTACCACCAACAGATTACAAGAGATAGAAGAAAGAATCTCAGACACTGAAGATACCATAGAGAAAATAAACACTCTCATCAAAGAAAACAGCATAACCAACAAATTCTCATCACAAAACATTCAGGAAATCTGGGACACAATAAAGAGACCAAACCTAAGAATAATAGGGATAGAAGAAGGAGAAGAAGTACAGCTCAATGGTCCAGAAAATATATTTAATAAAATTATAGAAGAAAACTTTCCCAACCTTAAGAAAGATATTCCTTTGAAGGTCCAAGAAGCATACAGAACACCAAATCGACTGGATCAAAAAAAAACATCTCCTCGTCATATAATAATCAAAACACAAAACATACAGAATAAAGAAAGAATATTAAGAGCTGCAAAGGAAAAAGGTCAAGTTACCTATAAAGGTAAACCTATCAGACTTACACCTGATTTCTCTATGGAAACCATGAAAGCCAGAAGGTCCTGGATAGATATACTGCAGAAACTACGAGACCATGGATGCGAGCCCAGACTACTATACCCAGCCAAGCTTTCGTTCACTATAAATGGAGAAAACAAAGTTTTCCAGGATAAAAACAAATTTAAACAATACGTAGCCACAAATCCAGCCCTTCAGAAAGTAATTGAAGGAAAATCACAAACCAAGGAGTCCAACAATGCCCACAATAACTCAGACATCTAAAGACCCTTCACCAGCACAACTTGAAGAAGGGAAACACACAAACTCTACTACCAAAGAAAAGAAAGAAAGAAAGGAAAAATGACCGGAGTTAACAACCACTGGTCATTAATATCACTTAATATCAATGGACTCAACTCACCTATAAAGAGGCACAGGCTAAGAGATTGGAAACGAAAACAGGATCCAACATTCTGCTGCTTACAAGAAACACACCTCAACCACAAAGACAGACATCTACTCAGAGTAAAGGGCTGGGAAAAGGTTTATCAAGCAAACGGACCTAAGAAACAAGCAGGTGTGGCCATACTAATTTCTAAGAAAGTTGACTTCAAACTAAAATCAATCAAAAGAGATGGAGATGGACATTTTTTACTCATAACAGGAACAATTCACCAGGATGAAATCTCAATCCTGAATATATATGCCCCTAATATAAAAGCACCCACTTATGTAAAAGAAACGTTACTAAAACTCAAGGCAGTCATCAAACCACACACACTAATAGTAGGAGATTTCAACACTCCTCTCTCACCAATGGACAGGTCAATCAAACAGAAACCTAACAGAGAAATAAGAGGATTAAGGGAGGTAATGAATCAAATGGACTTAACAGACATCTATAGAACATTCCACCCAAATAGGAAAGAATATACCTTCTTCTCTGCAGCTCATGGAACCTTCTCGAAAATAGACCACATACTCGGTAACAAAGCAAACTTACACAGTTACAAAAAAATATCGGTAACCACCTGTGTCTTATCAGATCACCATGGATTAAAGTTAGAATTCAACAACAATGCTATCCCCAGAAAGCCTATGAACTCATGGAAACTGGACAGTCAACTACTGAACCTCACCTGGATCAAGGAAGAAATAAAGAAAGAAATTAAAGTCTTTCTTGAATTCAATGAAAACGAAGTCTCAACATACTCAAACCTATGGGACACTATGAAAGCAGTGCTAAGAGGAAAATTCATAGCATTAAGTGCCCACTTAAAGAAAACGGAGAAAGCACACATTGGAGACTTAATAGCCCACCTGAAAGCTTTAGAAAAAAAAGAAGCAGACTCACCTAGGAGAAGTAGAAGACTGGAAATAATCAAATTGAGGGCTGAAATCAACAAAATAGAAACACAGAAAACAATCCAAAGAATCAAAGAAACAAAAAGCTGGTTCATGGAGAAAATCAATAAGATTGATAAACCCCTATCCAAACTAATCAAACGGCGGAGAGAGAATACGCAAATTAACAAAATCAGAAACGAAAAGGGAGACATAACCACAGACTCAGAGGAAATTCAGAGAATCATTAGATCTTACTACAAAAGCCTGTATGCCACAAAATTGGAAAATGTTATAGAAATGGACACTTTTTTAGATAAGTACCATATACCAAAGTTAAACCAGGACCAGGTGAACAATCTAAATAGACCTGTTAGTCGCGAAGAATTAGAAGTTGTTATAAAAAACCTCCCCACCAAAAAAAGCCCAGGTCCAGATGGCTTCAATGCAGAATTCTACCAGAACTTCCAAGAAGACCTAATACCTATACTCCTTAATGTATTTCACAATATTGAAACAGAGAAGTCATTGCCAAATTCCTTTTATGAAGCTGAAGTTACTCTGATACCAAAACCACACAAAGACACAACCAAGAAAGAGAACTACAGGCCAATCTCACTCATGAACATCGACGCAAAAATACTCAATAAAATACTGGCAAACCGAATCCAAGAACACATCAGAAAAATTATCCATTATGATCAAGTAGGCTTCATCCCAGAGATGCAGGGCTGGTTCAACATACGAAAATCTATCAATGTAATCCATCATATAAATAAACTGAAAGAAAAAAACCATATGATCATTTCATTAGATGCTGAAAAAGCATTTGACAAAATTCAACATCCCTTTATGATAAAGGTCTTAGAGAGATTAGGAATACAAGGGTCGTTCCTAACTATAATAAAAGCTATTTATAGCAAGCCGTCAGCTAACATCAAATTAAATGGAGAGAAACTCAAAGCTATTCCACTAAAATCAGGAACACGACAAGGTTGTCCACTCTCTCCATACCTCTTTAATATAGTGCTTGAAATTCTAGCAATAGCAATAAGACAACATAAGGGGATCAAAGGGATTCAAATCGGAAAGGAAGAAGTTAAACTTTCATTATTTGCAGACGATATGATAGTGTACATAAGCGACCCCAAAAACTCCAGCAAAGAACTCCTTCAGCTGATAAACACCTTTAGTAGCGTTGCAGGATACAAGATCAATTCCAAAAAATCAGTTGCCCTCCTATACACAAAGGATAAGGAAGCAGGGATGGAAATCAGAGAAGCATCACCCTTCACGATAGCCACAAATAGCATAAAATATCTTGGGGTAACCCTAACCAAGGAAGTAAAGGATCTATTTGACAAGAACTTTAAGTCAATGAAGAAAGAAATTGAGGAGGATACCAGAAAATGGAAGGATCTCCCTTGCTCTTGGATAGGGAGGATCAACATAGTAAAAATGGCAATTCTACCAAGGGCAATTTATAGATTCAATGCAATCCCCATCAAAATCCCACCAAAATTCTTCACAGATCTTGAGAGGACAATAATCAACTTTATATGGAGAAACAAAAAACCCAGGATAGCCAAAACAATCTTATATAATAAAGGATCGTCTGGAGGCATTACCATCCCTGACCTCAAACTCTATTACAGAGCCTCAGTATTGAAAACAGTTTGGTATTGGCATAAAAACAGAGAAGTCGACCAATGGAACCGAGTAGAAGACCCTGATTTTAACCCACAAACTTATGAACACCTAATTTTTGATAAAGGAGCTAAAAGTATTCAATGGAAAAAAGAGAGCATCTTCAACAAATGGTGCTGGCAGAACTGGTTGTCAACGTGTAGAAGAATGAAAATAGATCCATATCTATCACCATGCACAAAACTCAAGTCCAAATGGATTAAAGACCTCAATATTAGTCTGAACACACTGAACCTGATAGAAGAAAAAGTGCGAAGTACTCTACAACATATGGGTACAGGAGATCACTTCCTACGTTTATCCCCAGCAGCACAGACATTAAGGGCAACATTGAATAAATGGGACCTCCTGAAACTGAGTAGCTTCTGTAAAGCAAAGGACACTGTCACTAAGACAAAAAGGCAACCCACTGACTGGGAGAAGATCTTCACCAACCCCGCAACAGACAAAGGTCTGATCACCAAAATATATAAAGAACTCAAGAAACTAAACTTTAAAATGCTAATGAACCCAATAAAAAAATGGGGCACTGATCTGAACAGAGAATTCTCAACAGAAGAAATTCAAATGGCCAAAAGACACCTAAGGTCATGCTCAACCTCCTTAGCGATAAGGGAAATGCAAATTAAAACAACTTTGAGATACCATCTTACACCTGTCAGAATGGCTAAAATCAAGAACACCAATGATAGCCTTTGCTGGAGAGGTTGTGGAGAAAGGGGCACACTCATTCATTGCTGGTGGGAATGCAAACTTGTGCAACCACTTTGGAAATCAGTGTGGCGATTTCTCAGGAAATTTGGGATCAACCTACCCCAAGATCCAGTAATACCACTATTGGGAATATACCCAAGAGATGCCACATCAAATGACAAAAGTATCTGTTCAACTATGTTCATAGCAGCATTGTTTGTAATAGCCAAAACCTGGAAACAACCTAGATGCCCTTCAATGGAGGAATGGATGAAGAAAGTGTGGAATATATACATATTAGAGTACTACTCAGCAGTAAAAAACAATGACTTCTCGAATTTTGCGTGCAAATGGATGGAAATAGAAAACACTATCCTGAGTGAGGTATCCCAGACTCAAAAAGAGGAACATGGGATGTACTCACTCATAATCGGTTTCTAGCCATAAAATAAAAGACATTAAGCATATAATGTGTGATCCTATAGAAGCTAAATAAGAAAGTGAACCCAAAGAAAATCATATAGTCATCCGCATGGAGAGGGGGAAGTAGACAAGATTCCAGGGCAAAAACTGGGAACTTGCGGGTGAGGTGGCATGGGGCAAAGGGGAAATGGGATGAGAAATATGAGAAGGGGAGGATGGGAGGAGCTCGGAGGATTGGGATGGTTGGGATATAGGAAGGATGGATACGGGAGCAGCGAAGTTTATATCCTATCTAAGGGAGCCATCTTAGGGTTGGCAAGAGACTTGACTCTTGAGGGGTTCGCAGGTGTCCAGGAATATGTCCCCAGCTGGCACCTTGGGCAACTAAGGAGAGGGAACCTGAAATGACCCTATCCTATACTGATGAATATCTTGCATATCACCTTAGAACCTTCATCTGGCGATGGATCGAGGTAGAGACAGAGTCTCAATTTGGAGCAACGGTCTGAGCTCTTAAGGTCCAAATGAGGAGCAGAAGGAGGGAGAACATGAGCAAAAAATCAGGACCACGAGGGATGCACCCACCCACTGTGACAGTGGATCTGATTTATTGGGAGCCCACCAAGGCCAGCTGGTCTGGGACTGAATAAGCATGGGTTGATTCTGGACTCTCTGAGCATGGCGGTCAATGAAGACTGATGAGAAGCCAAGGACAATGGCACTAGGTTTCGATCCTAATACATGAACTGGCTTTGTGGGAGCTTAGCCTGTTTGGATGCTCACCTTACTGGACGTAGATAGAAGGACCTTGGTCTTCCCGCAGGGCAGGGAATTTGGACTGCTCTTCAGTATCGAGAGGGAGGGGGAATGGAGTGGGGGGAGGAGAAGAGGAGTGGGGATAGGGGGAGGGAAGTGGGGGGAGGGCAATATTTGGGAGGAGGGGAGGGAAATGGGAAATGGGGAGCAAGTGGAAATTTTAATTAAAAAAGAATAAAAATAAATAAATAAGTAAAAAAAAATAAAATAAAAAAAAAAGAAAAAAAAACAAAAAAAAAGAAAAAAAATAAATAAAATCGAAGAATATGAATGCCATTTTGAACTATTAAAGATAATATTAATTAACATATTACTTTTAGAGTTCCGGCATATGCCAACTTGTTATAAATATCTTCCAAAATAACTGAATTTGAGCATTTGATTAGCTGTGAATCACCTCTAGCCTTTTCTCCATACCCACTGGATGAAATGACACTCTTACCATATGCTCAGAAAAAGTCTCAATCAGTTCTGTGAGTAATGGTTTGCAGCTTCTATTTCGGCCTTTGAGTGGAGCTTGAAATCTTCAGGGTTACAGGCAAGGAAAAAATTCTGGAACTAGTGGAAGGAGGGGCAATATCCTATGTAACTCATTATTCTTTCATAGGCATTGACAAACTCATTTGGAGAGCCCAGCATTCATGGACACATAGAACAATCAAGGGCAAACTCACAGAGTCAGGGAGTCATGCACTTTACAAGATCACCACTGACAGTGCCTATAGAAAGAGAAAAGATCATTTCAGACAGCAGTCAAGAAAGACTGTGTAGAAGAGATGGGATTTAATAATTTTCTGAACAACAAAAAGAACTTATAAAAATGTAGAGTGTGTGACACATTTCAAATCCAAAAACAGTGAGCAGAACTGTGAAATTTTAATGTAAGGCTCACAGTATCTTTGTCATAAGAAGTCAAGAGAAGTGTTTCTTGACTATGGCCAATGTGGAGGTGTCTAGAAGTGATAGTTTTCAAGACTATATTTGTGTGTGAGATGGCAACTGTTAAACTCATTTCTTCATGACAAGCAGATTCACAAAAATAGTCCTTCTCCCCAGTATCCTTTCCCACACTTCATAATTTAAGGAATCAGAAGAAATCCAGACTGAGTTAAGCCTCCTGTTAATAAATTGACCTAGGTTATATTGGCAGAGTGATGAATTTTTGTAGTGCTCAGATTTGTAGCTTCCAACTCCTAAAGCATTCTAAAAAGTATATAAGAGTCAGCTCACCATTGTGGGAGGAAAAATGAGTGTTTCCCTTGATGCTAGTTTGAGTGCTATAGCTCTGTTAGCTGTCTTTTCTGCTGTTCACAAAGAGATTTTTACAGACAGTAAACATAATTCAAAGAAAAACCCAACTTAGTTGCAGAAAGGCTCATTGCATCCTCTCAAATATGGTTTCAATATAAATAAAAGAACAGATTCATAACTGTCTTTGAGGACAAAAACTAACAGATCAGTGGCAGCCATATAGAATTTACAATCAAATTCTGTCAGGTCTCCAGCTACTTCACATGAACTTCTAATTAATCTGAATCATCAAATGACCACTTCCCACAGCTCCTAATCCAGAGGTTTGGTCTTCTCAAAAGGAAGACTGGTATAGTCAGACTTTCTTTTGGATAGCCAGCACCCAAATAATGTCATGGAGACTTATTAATTATGAAAGGTTGATGTGAGCTTAGGTGTGTTCCCAACTAGCTCTTATAACTTAACACATTTATACTAATCGACATTCTGTTACATGGTTCGTTAGCTCTCCTCCGCAATGTACATCCAACTACCCATGTGTCCCTCTGGCATTTATCCCACTGTTCCTATCTTTGCTTGCAAAGTCTCGCCTATCCTTTTCTGCCTAGCTATTGGCCACTCAGCTCTTTATTAAACTGATCCAGTACCTTAGGTAGGCAAGGTAAAACAGCCACACATCTTCACATGGTGTCACAAAGCATCTGGGAACAGACTGGTCAAGAGAAGATGACAGCTTTGTGAAACTGCCGCTTGAAATGTTTACTTTTCAGTTGAAATGTATATTTTCTAGTCCCATAATTTTCAAGATGGTTGCTTTTCTATTAAATAGAGACACATGAAAATAAAATATCTCATGTATCAAATTCCTTCTTAAAGTCATTACACTTACTATGCCAAATATTCAGCTACATTTTTGTGTTTTGGCTTGTTTAATTAATGTAAAACATATTTATTAATATATTTTGCTCTGAATTTGCTAAATGAATATAGTTTTACCATTTTATGTGAAAACATGTTCTAAAAACACTTCTACTGCTTATACACTATTATAACTGAACCTCTAGAAAGAAATTTTCTAAATAAACACAACCTAGGAAATGTAATTGAACATATCTTTTATATTGAAGATTCAGTTTTTTAATAGGAAGGTGTTATATTTCATAAACAAAATTAAGCATAAACTTCCATTTCTTTTTTGAATTAATTAAACTTCATTGACAACAGATTCTTCCCCCTAGAGCTTGAGGACTGTAACAAAACAACAAGAATGACACCCAGACAGATCAAACCCAAGCACTGCTGCATCCCCCAATTCAGCACCTATGTCCCCAATGCAGCTCCCACTGCAGCCATGCCCAAAAGAAAGGCTGAAGGGGGATGCTAGAGGAGATAAAGGCAAGATGACAGATGAGCCTCAGAGAAGATCTGAAAGTCTGTCTGCTAAAACTCATCCTCTAAAGCCAGAGTCTAAGCCTAAAATGTTCTTACAAAGAAGAGAGAGGAGGTTTCCAAGGGGAGAAAGGAAAGGTTGATGCTGGTAAGGATGCAAATTATCCTGCAGAAATGGACCTGCTAAAACGAACCACAGATAGAAAGGTGAAGATTCTGGAAGTGTCAAGTGAGCTATATGCATTTTTGATTAACTGGTCTTTTGAAAATGTTACCATTTAAAATACTATTTTTTATCACGTTTTATAAAAATGCAAGATTTTTTTTTTACTTTTTTATTTTAAGCTATGTTGTTAGTACACATAGCACTGCATTGTTCTGGGGGAAAGGAAAATTAAATATGTCTCTAATAAAATGTCTCACAAGCTGGATTGTTGATGGAAAACACCTTTCCTTGATAATTTTGGAAGACTTCCATTGACTCCCAGAAGAAATGTCCTGGTGTTGACATATGTCATCACTGTGGTAAAAATTTCTCTGTGGTGTTGGGAAAAGTACACATTCCTTTTTATATCATTCTCTCCCTGTACCATCAACATAGACTCAACCCCCTTAAAAACAGAGACCTGTTGGAACCAGGTCCCCTAAAATTAGTTTTGCCAGTCTATTGGGAAATCTGAACATTGTGGTGACATCATAGAATGCACTCAAAAGGGCAGTAATTTCCCTTTTATGAAAGACTGTGAATCTTCACATTGACAATTCTGCCATTTTCATGTCATTTCCTGAAAGTCAGGGTCAGTTTGGGAAAAGTTGTTAAACAGCATTCTGAATGTGAAATGTCAACCCCCGCTCTAAATTCTTCCTCTTTCTCAAAGCATCCAAAGAAGGCATCATTGCACTGCATGGTGCATGTTTTTGATTTTCAGTCTATACAAAAAGGGAGTTTATAAGTTCTTGTATGCCATTAATGATTGTCGGTCCATTTGCTGCCTAAAATGTAATGCCTGTTCACAAAAAGTATCTTTAGTAAAGAGGGTTCAATTTGAAAGAAAAGAAAAAAAAAAGAAAATACATTCTTCTCTATCGAGCCTGCTCCAACAAAGTCGGGTGGGATACATGGAAGAGGGCATGAGGCTGAAGAAATGGCAGATTGTAAGAAATTGTGACAGAAAACACAGGATAGATCTGGGAGGGCTGAAGGTGAATACCAACCATCCCTGAGCTTATTTCAGAGCCTGCTTATACACAATAGCAGAACAAAGCACAGCACAGTCAGTCAGTGTCTAACCACAGGCCATTCCTGTCCTTGAGTAAGAAGTTTCAATTGTATCTCAATGATCCTGACGTTTGGCATCAGCATTGTTTTACTAACAGTGTGTTCTTTTCTCATGGGCAAAATGCTCTTTTTAAGAGTTTAATTATAACATTCTCACATCCCCCAAGGATACATGCAGAGCAAGTAAGCTTGAACTCAAATGATTTCTTTATTTTATTTTTAATTAAAAATTTCTACCCCTCCCCTCATTCCATTTCCCTCCCCCTCCCCTCCCTCCAGTCCAAAGAGCAGTCAGGGTTCCCTGCTCTGTGGGAAGTCCAAGGTCCTACCCCCACTCCATCCAGATCTAGGAAGGTGAGCATCCAAACAGGCTAGGTTCCCACAAAGCCAGTACATGCAGTAGGATCAAAACCCAGTGCCATTGTCCTTGGCTTCTCAGTCAGTCCTCCTTGTCCACTGCGTTCAGAGAGTCCGGTTTGATCACATGTTCCATCAGTCCCAGTCCAGCTGGCCTTGGTGAACTCCCATTAGATCAGCCCCACTGTCTCAGTGGGTGGGCACACCCCTCACGGTCCTGACTTCCTTGCTCATCTTCTCCCTCCTTCAGATCCTTATTTGGACATTTGGAGCTCAGTCCAATGCTCCAATGTGGGTCTCTGTCTCTAGCTTCATCCATCGCCAGATGAAGGTTCTATGGTGATATGCAAGATATTCATCAGTATGGCTATAGGATAGGGCCATTTCAGGCTTCCTCTCCTCAGCTGTGCAAGGATCTAGCTGGGGACATCTCCATGGACACCTGGGAACACCTCTAGAGTCAAATCTCTTGACAACCATAAAATGGCTCCCTTAATTAAGATATATTCTTCCTTGCTCCCATATCCACCCTTGCTCCATCCCAACCGTCCCATTCCCAAAGTGTGGAATATGTACGCATTAGAGTACTACTCAGCAGTAAAAAACAATGACATCTTGAATTTTGCATGCAAATGGATGGAAATAGAAAACATTATCCTAAGTGAGGTAACCCAGACCTAAAAAGATGATTATGGTACGTACTCACTCATAAGTGGATTCTAGCCATAAATAAAGGACATTGACCCTATGTTTCATGATCCTAGAAAAGCTAAATAAGAAGGTGAACCCAAAGAAAAACATATAGTTATCATCCTGGATATTGGAAGGATACAAGATTGCCAAGCAAAAAATTGGAAATTCGGGGGGGTAAAGGGAGATGGGGAGAAAAAAAATCAAATGATTTCTTTAAGTCAGAATTGACTCCAGATGTAAACCAAGTCACAAATGGTCTCCCTCATTTCTCTTCTACATTTTGACCACAGGTTACCCTCTCTCCACTTCTCCAAGGTCTTCTCCCACTATAGAGGGTAAAAAAAACCCTTGTGCACACAGACAAGCACAGCAGGAGCCAGGAAAGATAAATACATGATTTGCTTCTTCAATGGAATGAGTTGTATAACATTCCTGGAATGCTAGGAATGGTGTGGTTTTACTACATAGTAATCATTTGCTGTCTGATTAGACAGGTTCTGCCAATATATCCCAGAATTTATGTTTTTAGTTATCCAAAACATTTTTTCTAACTAATGAATGAGCCTGACTTTTAGACCATTAAAACCCACTCTTTCGAGTGATGTTCACCTATGCTTTGCAAAGGTTTAAGTGAGTTCTGTGCTATCGTAGGGGCATACCATCCTGACAGCAACAGACATTAGTTTACCTCAGTCAAACTTTCTCAACGCTAAATCTTGGGCACTATCTCTGAGTCAATAGTATCCACACTTGTGAAAGAAGACACATGTACTTTGTAAGGAAACTCATTGTAAACATGTTGTGAATTGTTGTGCACTTGTGACTCAGTTAATTGTTTTCTGAATATTTTTTCCAAAGATGATTGTCTGTTTTTAAATATGACTAAATTAAAATGATCTGTAACAGACTCTAGAAGTCTTAGTCCAGTTCTAGTTACAATAAAATCATTCTTGTCTCTTCCTGGAATATTTTTTGTCTCTTCCTTGTCTTCACTACAGCCTGCAGGGGAATTCCCCCAACTCACCCACTGCACCTTCTGTTGTAGCTTAGTGATGGCAAAAAGAAGAATGAATCACAGAATACAATAAACCCATGTGGAAGTTCATTGATAACAGGAACAGGGAGGGGAAGATAAGAGGATCATGAAGGGCAAAGGAGAGCAGTGAAGAGAGAGTGGAGTATGGCAGGCAAAGCTTGCTTTAAAAGGGGGGCCCTTTGAGTATGTGTACAGAGCCTACATAGCCACGCAGTACATGACATAGTGGTTTATAGCCACAGAGTCCCAGGCTGACTAAGTATTTGCTTGAATACTGACATGTGAGGCTGTAAGACTCTGGGGCTGGCTAGGTATTTCCCTGAATACAGACACATACATCTTGCCAGGTGGCAGGCAAGATGGGGGCAGGCTAGCATAATGCCTGATTGCTAATATATTTTGTTTATTATAAAAAGGCAGGGAGTTAAAAGACATAGCAGGTTGGACAAGGAGAAGATCCCAGGTTCTCGAGACTGCTTCCAGCTGACCTGGGACATCAGAAACTTGGGATGTTATGGATATACAGCATGAAGTGTGGCCATGTATATCAGGGTGGGAGTACAAACATGCCATCAGACAGTTTCATGGAAAGGATGTCTATTGGGAAGGGAAAGAAGGGCAGGGAGAGAGAAGAGAGAAAGAAAGAGAGAGACAGAGAGGGACAGAGATCAGCCTCCTCAGAGAAATGGCACAACGAGAGCAGGAGTCGGCAGAGCTTGTTTCTCAATGGAGCCTTTGTACCTGAAGACAGAGTCAGGGTACTGCCTGCTATGCATGCTGCGGTGGCCACCCTACCTTTGCCAAGTCCCCAAGAGGTGGGGCAAGGATTGTGTTAGCTTGGGTGATAACTTTCCTACCTTCTTTTTTATTTAACAAAAAGTGAGGAGTTAGGCATGGCAGGTTAGGGAAATGAGGGGGTTGAGTTCACAAAACTGCTCCTGCTCATCTGGGGGCATCGACCATCTTTGAGCAATCTGAGAAAAGTGGGATGCTGGCCATGTCTTAGGGTAGCTGGCTGCCGTCTGGCACCTCTTGGACCTGGCAAGATGATGGCAGAACAGAGGACAAGGTTAAATTTAGGAAAAAGAAATTATTTAGGTCCTGGTGGTTGAGGGGGAGCGTGTTAGTGGCAGTGAATGGTGGGGAGTTTGGGGCTGCTTAAGGCCCTGTAATTGAAGAAGAGAAACATCTGTTCAAGGTGAAATCTCCAAGTCAGATCCCTGGAACTTACAAGAATTCTTTGAGTTTATGAAAATATGTGTCAGAAACATTAGCAGTTCCACTGTTTGTACTCTGTACTAAAATTTGCATTATAGAAATGTCAGTATACTCATGTCAGAAATGATTTTGTTGAAAGCATTAATAATCTTCCTTCGATTGGAAAAACTATTACAGCAGTCTTTAGCACAATAAACAATACCTTTGAAGTCTGTAGTTAGAAAATGACCAAAGAGAATTTAAAATCTTGAACTTGAAGTCATGATAGTATAGGGTATAGTATGGGTTTTGCACTCTGTCAGAATTGGATTAATAGCTTGTCAAAGCTTCATTGATTAGTGTTAAGACTATGAAAAGAAGAAGAATGAGAGAGAAAGCTGGTAACTTGCATTTGTATACCCTAAAACAGTTTTTTGTCCCTGAAGCATTCTTAGATCTTCACATCTTAAGGACACTTTATATATTTACATAAATAAACCTCAAAGCACCTGTTCTTTTTCCAACATCATGGTATCACCTTAATGTAGTCATTGTAGAGTAAGTTCCTCTAAAAAAGAAACGATAAGAAGGTATACTTAAATCTGTTTTGTGAGTCTATATCTTTTTCCAGTCTAGTAATGAGGTAAATTGTTTCTAGTCTTAGCCTTGATTCCTGCTGTTAAGCTGGCAAAGCTATCAGTTGTCAAATTGCATCAGAGATCTTGAGTAGGATAAACTTTACCTGAGTTAATGTCAAAAAAGAAACAGAGACTTACTTGATTGACTACCTAAAAAGCCACTCCCCAGTGTCCTCCATGGTCACTGAGGGTAAGTCTTAGGGTAGCATCCATCTTCTGGCTGGCAGAGGTAGGCATACAAGTTCCCAGAGGATTCCACAGACTTCTTTGGAGTAAGGACCCGTGGGTGGACTTTACCTTTGTCTTAGGAAACTTGAGGCAGTTGGTGCCCCAGTGTCCTGTTGTCCATAGTCTGAAGAGGGTTGCTGCAGCAGTTTAGGTGAAAGGCAGGTTTTATTGGTGGCCGGCACTGCCACTTGTGAAGCAAACTCCAGGTTGAGGTTTTTCCTCCAAGCTGAGAAAATAGGGGTAGTGCCAGGAGGTAATCTGTCCTTCTGCTATGAAAAACCTTTTTAATGAAACATTTTAAATGCCATATTCCCCAGAATGCTCTGCATTTGAGGGTTGTCTGTTAGGTATATATGAGTAGACAAACTTTATCTTAAGTTTCTTGCCATGAGCACACAGATGGCTAGTTAAAGTTTTATCCCTTAATTAATTGCATCAGTACCCAGCATCACCACAATTAACGAGCTTGATCATTTATATGGTGACTCTAACTTGTATTATTCCTCAATAGTCAACAATAGTTTGACAGATTCCATAAGATTAGGACTTTACAGTACATTCCAGTTGGGTATAGCCTTAAAAACAGTGATTTTGAATTGAAGCTCCATTAGTGTCAAAGTAAAACCTTTTAATGAGGTTAAGAAAGAAAGCAAGATTGCCATTCCACGGATATCAAACATTTATTTTTACTTATTTAAATTGTCTAGAAGCTTGGTATTGAAACTTTAACAAAGAAATAATTACTTAGGTTTTGTTATTCTGCAATAGATCTTTATAAACTTAATTTTTATCACCATGTAAGAGTACATAGCAATTTAAAAATTCGAGACATATTGGTTTTATAAGGAGATATAATGAGCAGAGCTCATTAGGACTATTTAAAATATTTTAAAGCAATAATTATATGAGCATATAAGCACAGTTGAATTTAAGTTGTATACACAGATACATATACACAGTTAAACCTAGCTTATATTCATATAAATAGTGTTAAATTAAAAGTAATATAAATACTGAGCAAGAGAAAGCTGGTTTCGCCATCTCTGGCTCACACATTGTAAAAAGCAAACAGGGTGTTTAAAGAAAGAGTAGACCTGCAATGGGTCTGCCCACGGGACCTTACTCCAAAGAAGCCTGTGGAATCCTCTGGGGCCTTGTATGCCTACCTCTGCCAGCCAGAAGATGGATGTTACCCTAAGACTTGCCCTTAGTGACCATGGAGGACCCTGGGGAGTGGCTTTTTAGGTAACCAATCAAGTAATTCTCTGTTTCTTTTTTAGCATTAACTCTGTGGAGCAAAGGCAAAAAAGTGGAAAATCAAAGCTACCAGTGAACAAGAAAACAGATTCATTGCAGGTGAAAGAGAACAGATCTGATGCAGATGGGCTTGGTTGTAGGAGTTCCTTCTGTTTGTGTGTTGCTTTCATTGGTTAATGAATAAAGAAACTGCCTTGGCCTGGTTGATAGAGTGGAACTTAGGTAGGTGGAGAAAACAGAAATGAATGTTGGAAGGAAGAAGGGTAGAGGAAGAGAAGCCATGGGTCCTCTGCCTGAGATGGACACTGGTCAGAATCTCGGGTAAGCTACTGCCACATGGCAATACACAGATTAATGGAGATGGGTTAAACTAATATGTAAGAGTTAGCTAATAAGAAGTTCGAGCTAATGGCCACACAGTGATTTAATTAATACAGTTTCTGTGTGTGGTTATTTCAGGTGTAAGTTAGCCGGGTGCCTGGGACAAACAAGAGCCTCCTTCCTCCTGTAAGTGGGCTAGGTGGGAGGGATCTCTGAGTGGGTGCTCAGGTGGGCCCTGCCAAAAACCACACCACTGCATAAACATGCCACATGCAACGGTTAGTGTAAGAGGAATTTTTAAAAACGTAAATAATGGTGTAAAGGCAACTGGTGACAGGTGATGACGTCATTGCTCTGGCTGTGGGGACAGGTTGCTGGAAGCACCACTCAGCTGTGGGTGGACCTGCACAGGTGTGAGGTTCCTCCCTGACCCAGTCGCATATGGGTCACATAGCTATTCTTAATAAAGATGCCTGTGAAGACATCTGACCTGCCCTTAGCCAAGATGGCTCCTGTGCACCTGTTATAACTCCTTCCATTTACCTGTCTGCTGGCAGAAGTTAGAAACTTCCGACCCATAAAACTTTAAGATATGCTTTTATCGGCTTGTTTCCCACAGAAAGATAAGGTACTGGCTCAGGTTGTTCTCTGGCTCATCAGCTGAAAGAATGAGGGCTGGGGCAATAATCCTGAAGGATGGCAAGTCCAAAAAGGCCAAAGGCACAAATCTAAAGGCATAAAGCCAAAACGGCTGTAGCCCAAAATGACCCGTGGGTCTGAGAAACGGAGATGCTACTCAGTGAGGGCAGTGCTTTGCTCTAGGCACCGGGAAATTTGCCAGAGGTGATTTTAGGTGAAAGGGACCAACCATAGCACTGAAGTCAGTGGCTAGGGAGAAGGGAACTCCTGGACTGTAGGCGGTGTTGTGCAAAATGATACAGAGGTCAGGTAGATAGAAGAGGATTGTTGAGGGCCTCAAGACACCCACCCATGGGGGGGGCAGAGAGACCCTGGCCATGTCCAGCACAAATGTAATGGTCTGTGGTGTGGGGTGAGACCAAGGGTCTCATGGCGGGGGACAAACATGCCATCATAAAGAGCTTATGTGGGAAGGAAGTTTATTGAGGAAAGGAAGGGAGTTAGGGGAGAGAGAGGAGAGAAAGTGAGATAAAAAGAAAGAGAGAGACAAAACAAAAGACTGAGGCCTCCTCGGAGAAACAGCAGTAAGAGAGGGAGTGGGCAGAGCTTGTCTCTTAAGAGACCTTTGTACCTGCACACAGAGTCAGGGTGCTGCCTGCTCTGCATTCAGGGGTGGCCACTTTACCTCTGCCAGGTTCCCAAGGGGCAGGGCCAGGTTTGTGTTTGTCTAGCTGATAGCATCAGGACATGTCCTGGTCTGACTGGTCGATTCATTTCACCATGCAGGCTCTCTGGAACCATCTGGAATCTCCTGGACCAGGGAGGATGTTGTTCAAAGTGAATCCAAGTTGACTTCCTGGAACTTACAAGAATTCTTTGGGTTTATAAAAAGATATGTTTTAGACACATTAACATCCCCACTGTTTATAACCTATGCTGAAATCCAGAATACAAAAACAGTGGTATACTCAACCTAGTAGTAGTACTGTACCAGGTAAAAGGTTTTTCAGGATCAATAATTTGTCATTATATTGTCAATTTATTAATGTTATAATTTGTCAAGTAATGATAAGACTATGAACTTTTGGAGTCAATATAACAATAGCATAATGAGAGAGGAAAATATAGAACATGTTCTATTCTTTTAAATGTCTCAAATCTCTATCTTCTTATCACCAATTAAGCTTTCTTATTTTTACATAAATGAACCTTACATGAAATTTACATAAATTTGCATAAAAGCACCTGTTCCTTCCCCATTATCATGGCATCACCTTGAAAATCAGGAGAGGCAGGTGGTTTGTTATTAAGGGCAGTCAATAGTAAAGAATTGGATTGATATCTGTTCTGTGAGTCTCCTTTTTGAGTCCAGAAGTGTGGATATCTCTGGGGTGTTGTTGTCTCTTACCAACCAGCCATGTTTGGTAGTCTTTGCACCTTCAGCTCTGTAGCTAATGGTTGGTAGTCCTGTAGCAACAGTTAATTGGTTTAATTACACGTTTTGAATATGTCATTGGGGATACACACATACACACAAATACATAAAATAAATCTTGATGAAAGATTGGCTTGCTTCTTTTTAAAGGACCTTCAAGTACAAACTGTGGGAACATGGGACTCACTTGCATTGAGACACAGTAGTCAGTCATATCTGGGAGCACTGCCATCCTTATCGTCACAAATGCCCAAGGTAACCTAAGTTTGGATGGTAAAGAGGGTAATTTTTCACCAAGTTTGGAGGGGAAATTAGTTGGACTCTGGGCTTTATATTTTAGTTTTGCTAAATCTAGTTGACTTACTATTGCTGTGGTTTGTATTGCATTGAATTAGTTACTCTCTAAATCCGGAGTCCAAACAGTGCATTTCTTCACTGACTCTGTCCTCCTTGTTGGGAGAAATACCTCCACCCTAGGAGGCAATTCTGCATCTTCCCTAGGTGTGAATAGAGTGTCAATGCGGTAGTGGGGGGAGGGGGTGCATGCCAGTTGTCCTCTGCCTGTTCTCTTAATTCTGCCTCCACTCTGCTCTGTTCTGCTCTGCCCTGATGTGCAGATTTATATCAACTTGATCTAGGGTGAGAGCAAAGAGATTCCCAAGGAGGACTGAAGGAGAGAGAAGAAATGGTGAGTACATTTGATTCCCAGCTCCTTGGTGTCAAACTAATAAATGGGTGAATGAGTGGTATTTTCAGCTATGGTAAATTGAGTTTTCATTACATTTACTATAGATTGAATAATAAGTAAGCTGTTCGACTATGCTTCTAGCTTTGTGACAAGTGTTTTGACTATGTTTTGCCTAATCCCTACACACACACACACACATTACTATGATCAACTTTCCACAGATTTCCATTTTATAAAAAGAAAAATAAAAGGTATTTCCTTCCATGCAACAATCTGGGCACAGAGTGACATGTAGGATGAATGTCACCGGCCTCACACGTGGGAAGACAAACAAACTGACGACTGCAGTTGACATCTTTGTGGTGAGAAGACAGCATCACCTATCTGTATTAATCTGCACCCATCTGTCCCATGGGTTAAGGCAATGGCATTCTATCTCTACAGGGTACCACCAAATTCTAGATGACTTGAGCTATTTTAATGATTTCTCTACAGCTGTTCCTTGTTTTCTTGTGAGTTTTACTGAAATGTACATCTTCTTGAAAGGAATTTTCTCTCCACCCTGATAAACTCTTCTTCACTCCTCTTATCTTGCAGGACTCGCTTGCTTGCGGAGTTCCCAGTTTACCAATGACAGGAGTCAGAGTGGGAGGCACAGGCTCCAGGCTCCCAGCAGAGCCTCTGCTTTTCAAGAGGAACCCTGAACGAGCCTGACCTCTCAGAAGTGACATCTCCGCCATGCTCTTGTTGCTGTACAGCAGGGCCCTTCACTGTCCAGGCCACTGCTCAGCTGCTGAGCTCATCCCCGCTCAGAGCTTACATTACCTTTATCAGCTTGTAATTCTCTCCTAGCTGTAGAATCCCTAAACTCAAACAAAGGTGAGAGAGAGAGAAGTGAAAAGGGTTCCACCTTTTGCTCCTTGTGATGGGAAGTAATCTGTCTTAATGACGGATCTGTTTTAGCAGAAGTTGCCAGTAGGAAAATACTTCCCAGTTTGTAGATTTATTTTTCATTATGAGTACATTTAGTAATATCAAAATTTAGTAGTGTAGAAATAAATTTTCTGTTAAACTCAGAAAGCCATTGTCCTTCTGCCAGACAATTAAATAATTTCCCAACTACAGAATGCACAAGGTTTTGTTTTTCCTCCTGCTGAGCTGTACAGAATTGCATGGCAAGGCTTCTTCTTTGCACTTTACATGTTGAAGGTGGTGGTTCAACTAGCCCTCTTTCATTTCCATGTCCCTCTTAACTCAGGCGTTGCCATGGTGACAGGCATCATTTGGAGATGTCTCTCATGGCAGCCCTAAAGCGTTTAAGGGTGCTTGAACATTCCTCACAGGACAACGCACACTTTATATTGTTTGCTAACCACCTTTACAGAGAAACCTTGTCTCTAACAAGTGCAATGCACTTGATATTCTCTTCTGTATCATTTCTGCAAGTTCATAGTGGGTTTCTTCTTTTATTATTGAGGACTTTCGGCTGAATATGCTAATCTGTATCAGGACTATGGCCCTCAAAGCACAGAGAAATTAAAGAAAACTAATGTTCTTGAATGAATATTTGTTATAAGAAAACAAGAGTGCATTTGTTCTAACATTTATGATTCATGAGGATATAAGGCAGATCTCAGGGTCAACAGCTGAGTTGGGAATGCAGAAGAGGAACTCGTGTGCACAGGATCCCAGGTATAGTGTCCTTGGTGGCTCTGGGTTTGGCACTCCGGGGGCTTTGGCATTCCTAAGGATGATGGTAGGGTGATAACCTAAATTTCCTTCAAATGGCTAATTTGTGGGTCTTTCCTCAGAGTACTAAGGCTGCCCCTTGTGGCAATCCAAGGTATGTGTTTGGAAGATGCTGCTTCCAAAGTCCAAAAAAGGCCACGGAAGGAATTTAAGACATGAGGCACCGGACTGAGCTCCCAAAGTCCAAATGAGGAGCAGAAGGGGGGAGAACATGAGCAAGGAAGTAGTCAGGACCGCGAGGGGTGCGCCCACCCACTGAGACAGTGGGGTTGATCTATTGGGAGCTTACCAAGGCCAGCTGGACTGGAACTGAAAAAGCATGGGATAAAACCGGACACTCTGACATGGTGGACAATGAGGGCTGATGAGAAGCCAAGGACGATGGCACTGGGTTTTTATCCTACTGCATGTTCTGGCTTTGTGGGAGCCTAGCCAGTTCGGATGCTCACCTTCCTAGCCCTGGATGGAGCAGGAGGACCTTGGACTTCCCTCAGGGCAGGGAACCCTGACTGCTCTTTGGATTGGAAAGGGAGGGGGAGATGAGTGGGGGGAAGGGGAGAAGACTGGGGGGAGGGGGAGGGAAATCGGAGGCTGGAAGGAGGGGGAAATTTTTTTCAATTAAAAAATAAAATAAAATTATAAGATAAGGTAAAAAATTTATCAACGACACTTATCAAAAAAAAAAAAGACATGAGGTCTTTTCTTTCTCTAGAAGGATGATAAAGAGTGATCATGCTTTACCACAAAAGCACAGTGGTTGGAGGGGGGAATCACAGGAAACTGTGTTCAAAATTGACATCTTTCTGTATTGTTTTGGGAAATCATTTAACTTCACTTGTCCTTTTTGTTGTGAGTAAAAGCCATTAACAGGGGAGCCATCTTTCTGCCCCTACACTTAGCGTCTCTAATCCAAGCCACCGTGTATGTAAAGTGTTACAATAGCACTTAAGTCACCCCATAAGACTCTTGTGAGGAATAAGTGAATTAGCACGCGAGACTGGAACACTCCTAGTAATATTTTAGCACGTGAAACAACTGCCCTCTATAGTGTTCATCCTCTCAGCTGCAGCACAAGTCTGTCCATCTAATGCGTATTTCTCCAGATTTTTCTGAAATAAGATTTAAACCAAAGATTGAGAAACTAAGAGATGCGTCTTAATTCTACATAATTCTACAGCATTTAGTGGTCTAACGTGTGACTGCACAGTCAGTTCTGTGCGACATAGACCCTGGGTGGTGACAAGGGCAGAGGCTGATGGACACAAGTAACATTCAGACATTCCACGATACCTTACTATCACTGCATCAGACCTCTTTGAATTGGGTAATTACAGTCCAATGCCTTGGGAATCTGCCACCGACATACATTCAGGTGTCTGTCCCAGGGAGCAGGCGTCCTTAGGAATCCAGATCAGAACAACTACCCACTGACCCAGAACATCGTCAGCTGCAGATGAACTGCATCAAGATGGGCCCGTGTCCAAGGTGTGTGGCTCCCTAAATATGTTCAGTCAGTCTTTCTCAGACTGCAGAGACTCATGGATCAAAAACCATTATGCTGAAACCAGAAAAACTCAAAGCCATCCAAAATACAAAATAAAATTAAAAATGAGAATTATATCACATGTCTTCTAACAGTGATGATTTGCCTGTTTTCTTACTGTCTGGAAAGTTATGAACAAAAATGAAATCATCAATTTCTATTCTCTAGGGTTTTCCTTTATGTTATGGGGGATAAATACAGACTGAATTTCCTAGATCTAAAATTACTACTTTTCCTTTGAATATTTTTTAGAGTGTGCATGACATTTTAATTCAATAATATTCATTTTCCTCTCTGAGTAAAGCCTGGTAATAAATCAGTGTTGCATTTGTAATCAGTACTGGCATTTCAGATGACATATATATTTTCAGGTTATAGACACAGCAAAAAAATATTTTCAAATAGTAGAAATCTTGGGATTTCAATATGTACACATTAATTTGCATGCAGATATATTTGAAAATACTCACACACCAAGAAGACACACCACACATGTACTCAAAGCAATTCCATTGCTACTGACACTATCCTCAAATCCCCATGTGGAATAAACACGTCTTTGACCATGGTGTAAACCTCAGAAGGAAAAGAAACAAAACTGGGTGGTGGTGGCACATGCCTTTAATTCCAGTGCTCAGGAGGCAGAGACAGGAGGATCTCTGAGTTCGACACCATCTTGGCCTACAAAAGCTAGTTCCAGGATAGACACCAAAGCTACACAGAAAAACCCTGTCTCAAAAAACCAAAAATAAATAAATAAATTTTAAAAAGAGAGAAAGAAGAGAAACAAAGGAAGAGTAAGAGAAGATCCAGCCTGTTAGAATTTGCAGCATGTCAGGGCATTGAGAAGTCTGGCTAGTTGAGCCCTATAATGGATACCAAAGATACAGTTCAAGGTTTGAAGATTTGTTTCATTTTTTTTCTGTAATCTTTGGCTACAACTTAGTTCAGTGAGAACTCTCAAGACTGTACTACAGTGAGAACTCTCAAGAGTGTGCTAATGACTCTGATCTTCCGTGGACCTTTCCTAACTTTCTGAGCTATGAAGTAATGCCAGTGCAGCCATATATCAGGAAGCAGGAGACGGAATACTAGAAGTGAATGTTTGCTTAGTCACACAAACCTATGTGGGGCAAATTCTACGCGCCCCTTTGTGCCAGGAGGAAAAAGAGGGGACTGGCTCAAGATTTCTTGTCAGGATAACAGCATTCATAGCTTCTTCATAGCTTCAACTACTTGCATATTCTGATCTCCAAAGGCTCATGCAACTTCTCAATCCCACCAAGGTGAACAATAAGTTTACACATGTGGTCTGTGCAGAACACAACACATTGCACTTAAGAATCTCTCTCTCGCTTGCTCTCGCTCACACACACACACACACACACACATACATATATATTTTTCATGTGAGTTACTGAAAAAGAGTGCTGGTTTGCCTAATGCTCTTCAGAGATAAACAATGAGATCCCAGACACAAATCGCATGCTCATATAACTGATGCCCTACTGCTGTCAGCTTGAAAATTTTATGCTGTTTCTCTGAACTTTCAGCTTTCTGCCTGATGGTGGGTGAGCATGCACGTGGTAAAGGGACTCCCACTTTCTACTGCTGGTGTCTGCATGCACCACCCATGATGCCCTGAGCATCAGATTATGCCTGTCTATACGGCCAGTTACCCCAAAGGTCACTTTGTGTGTTACATGTTCTCAGTCTGTTTTGGATGTTAAACTATTCTCACCCAGAAAACAGCAACAAACCAACCTCATTGGACTTATTGTTTGTTCTTCACTTGTTACTACTGTAGTAGCTAACTGCTGATGTAGAAATACCTATAGAAAAGGAAGATATATTTTCTTTCCTTCTTTCTTTTTTTCTTTCTTTTTTCCTTTCTTTCATTCAATTTGTTTTGTTTTTTAAGACAAGGTTTCGCTGTGAATCATTGGCTGTCCCGGACCTGACTCTGTAGACCAGGCTGGCCTTGAACTCACAAGGATCGTCCTGCTTCTGCCTCCCAAGTTCTGGGATTAAAGGCGTGTCAGGGAAACTGAAGGAACCCATAAGGATGACTCCTGCTAAGATTCCTAACAACAGTGGATAAATAGCCTGAAAAGGTTCTTTCCTGTAATCAGATTGGTGACTGCAGTCATTGTCATCATAGAACCTTCATCTAGTAACTGATGGAAGCAGATGCAGAGATCCACAGCCAATCACTGGGCTGAGCTGTGGAAGTCCCAGTCCAGTTGAGAAGAGGAAGGAAGGATTATATGAGCAAGCAGTTCAAGATCATGATGAAGAAACACATGGAGACGGCTGACTGCTTACCTGACCTTGTGGGAGTTCATGGATTCTGGACGACAACTAGGGAGGCGGCATGGGAGCAGCCTAGGCCCTCTGTATCTGGGTGACAGTTTTATAGCTTGGTGTTTTGTGGGGTCCCTAGCACTTAGACCAGGACCTATCCCTAACACATGAGCTGACTTGTTCGAACCTATTTTTTTTATGGTGGGATGCCTTGCCCAGCCTTGATGCAAGGTGGAAGAACTTGGTCTTGCATCAACTGGGTATGACATGCTTTGTTGACTCCCATGGAAGGCCTTATCCCTCTGAATGGAGACAGAGGAAGAGTGGATGGGAGGGGAAGAATGGAGGTGAGGGAGGGAACAGGAGAGAAGAGAGGGGAAATTATGATTGGTATGTAAAATAAATAAATAAAAAGAAAGAAAAAAAGAATGAAAGAATAGTCAACCAGGGCTTGTTTCTCCTCCAGTGATTTACTAACTACGATGCTTGGAAAAATACTTCTATCAAAAAGTAAAAGAAATTGATAAATTACAATGGTATTACATATGTTTACATATCTACATGCATATATGTATTCATACAAAAGGTATACAGACACTGTATATAAAGAAGCATAAGCTTCTAACACATGTTGTATAATTTCAGTGATATGTACATAGCTTGATTATTCCAATTGAAAGTTAGTATCTAAGCAACTTAATTATTAAGATAAAAAGATTAAATTTAAATAATTGAAAGCCAACATTACACAATGCAAAAGTAAATGACAAATGAATATTGATATCTTGCTTACTTCAAATACTTATAAGTAGTAATTAAATGCTAGAAGGAGAAAGGAATAAGGAAAGTTGGTCTTCTGTTGCTTGCTATTAGTTAATTAATTAATTTTTTATGAGATACAGTCTCACTCTGTGGTCCAGTCTGGCTTAAACTCTGCAAGATTCCTGCCTCCAACTTTCCAGTGATACAGTTACTGACACATGCCCCTCTGCCTAGCAAGAAAAAGCTTCCCAATTTAGTACACAAACCAGGCATTCTTCCTGCCTGCTAAACTCAATCAATACCTAATATTGTAATTTTTAATATTCTACAATTATTTATAATAAGATTTTATTCATTATTTTAAAATTTTATTTGTTAATTCAATATATCTAAATGTTGTCCATCCTATCCTAACTCCAACTTTTCTGAAGATCCCTGACCCCAATCACATCATTGCACCATTTTGTGATTCACTCAGAATAGAATTCATGGTAAATATAAAAGACAGAATATAGAATACCAGGAGAGCAGGTGGAAACACTTAGAAAGCCTGTTTGACATCCTATATGCTGGTTGGGGTGTCTCTGGATACTTGGCCTCCCACAGTTTCACATACAGGCTTCCTGTCTTCTACATCACCTCATCTGTCACTCACTGATATTGACTAGATTTTTAGATGCTATGTCTTTTTTCAGAGGTCTTCATGGCTATCATTATTGAGTTGGTCACAGGATTAAACAGATTCCCTGCAATAACCTTTTCACTTGATTGAACCTGTTACTGATAACTTGCATCTGAATTTTGGGGTGGAGATCTGCTAGAGGCTGGCTGAATAATGAGTGATATCTATGTCTTGTAAACACACAGCTAATTCAGTATCAGAGTGAGGTTAATGACATCAGCATACATGCTTGAAGACCATTTGCTGCATCTAGACATGTAGAATCATCACAATCAACTATCATACATGGACGTTCTTGGTCCTAGAAGGCAACTGTAGAAATGACATGAGTTTGGACATCATCCATGAGTTACCATCAAGATTGTTTTTCTTATGTAAGTTAACTATCATCTGAGTGTACTTCTTCTTAATGTGGAGCAGCAAGTTTTGCAGAATAAAATCCTCTACTGAAAAGCAAAATACACTGCATTCACCATCTCAACACTTTTAAAAAATAAGGGCTATTGACATTAACCAGGCCCCCTTCTTACCTGCATCCGTCCAAGATTCTGAGTAGTATGTTATTCGTGTGAACACCTGAACTCTATTAATATTCCTTCTCCAGAGTCTGATGACTGCAGCAGTCACAGCAATCTGCAGAAGCAAGAGTGGTGGTTACAATAAAGCCAGTCAGCCTCACCTGATGTGGCCAGGGAACTGAATGTGGTGTCAAAAGGGAATGGGGCTGTTCCAAAATCTGAGAATTGCTCTATTGCTTCATTAAGCCCTGCATGGTTCTCTGTCCCTCCTAGACTCTGAGAGCTGCTTGATAACCTTTGAGTAAATGTTATGCTTACATTAGCTGGGACTCCCTCTGATACCCAAGTTGATGTGTGTATTCTGATCCCAGGAGGTCTTGACAAATGGTGTAGAAACAAATAACTCATTTCTGAGAATGTTTCTCTACTCTTCTTGGAAAGGCCAGCCAAATCTTACTGATGACAGTGTTCTGGAGGAAGAATGATGGCTGACTAATTCATACTGTATTGGAGAAATGACTAGAGCATCTGGATATGCCAGTCAGCTACAAAGGGATAAGTTAGCTTTAGGAGAAGAATGTCCTTTCCTTTATATCTGTGTGGATTATAGAACAAATATTTATGTGCTGTAGCATGATAATTCCCAAGAGACGTTTAAAACATCCAGTACAACTTCACTGAGACTCTCAGGGAAGGTCATTTGATTTTATTTGGTTTGATGAAGTATAGTGTCTAAGTGAGCTTGGAATGCTATTAAAAATACCTTATACTAATTAATTTATAAAGAAGAGAAATCCGATGGTTGTCATTCTGGAGATGGGGGCAAGTCTGTCCTCGGGTGTGGTATCATCAAGTTGTGCTATTGCAGTAGAATAGAAAAGAGCTTCCTCAAGTTTTCCTTTCAGAATACCACAATTAACAGCTTCATCTACCCAAACATCCTGTTGACCTCTCATTACCACAAAAATGAAAATTAGGTTCCATATGCCTTGCTGAGGGACACAGTTATGATGATCAGACCATATAGCATAGTGGAGTATCCTATACATACTCTTGTCATGCCAGTTCCTGGAATAGAATGAGGATTTGGCTGATACGATTAAAGAACAATCATGAGATATTTTATTTGGAGGTGCTAGAGAGACCAGCGAGCCTTTCCCCAACTGAAATCTGTGCATGGAGTATAAGACACAGACAGAGGGGAACGGAAAGGACAGTAGAATTTAACAAGGCTTCCACACAGCATTTATAAAGTCTGCTTTGATGGAAAATTTACTCTGAAAGCATCAGCCTCAAGCTTTTTGACCTTTGCAAGGTGTTTTCTTAGCTTTCTCACTTGACCTTCACTGTGGCATTGGGTCCTCTTCTAGAATGTTCTGTGAGATTTGAGGAGGTATTTACTATTAGGGTCAAGTTTGGAGTTTATATGATGTTACTTTCCCTTTGCTTAAAATGTTGAGATTTATGTGAGTTAGACTAACGCTCTGACCTTAGCAACCCAGCACTCTTTTCCCATTTGGACTGAAATCTCCATTCCTCTGCTTCAGCTCTTTATTGCCAGCATTCTACCAGTCAATATCTTATCTCTCTCCAACAAAGAGGAAGTTGGTTCCATAACTGCTGGCAAGAGGGATTTAGCTGAAAGGAACAATTTATTTTAAACTAAAGAAAGTCTAAAAAGTAGCAGAAGATACTGTATCATCGGATAAAATAGAAATTTTTAAAACTCTTACCATCACTTAAGAATTGAGGAATCAGTTGTAATACATTATATCTTCCTGCAGATCAGCCAGATCTGGAAATAAAATGGTTTGCAGTTTCTCTCCTTAGGGTCTCAATATCTCAGACACATCTCCAGGCGTTACAGTTTCAGAGGACAGCATGCTACCCTGCGAGGTAGAGCAGAATTAAATGGGCTGTTTTTCTTATGTCTTTCCATTATACTAGAATCTAAACACAACCTTCAATACATTGCCTGTTCCTTTCTACCAGAGAGATCACTGCTTCATGCCCTGGGACTGACTTCTTCAGACCTGAAAATAATATGTATTTCATGAGCAAGACATAATGTGTTAAATCGTCTTTTGGTTAAACAGCCTAACTTCTAGCAAGACAGAGAAAAGAGGTTTGTTTTACTTATGAGAAAGCAAGGTTGGTAAAATCAGACACTTGGAAACATAACTGAAAGGATGGGAAACAAGATTTACCTTTTGTGACTAATGACATAAATTGTGGAACTCACTCCAGCACCATGGAGATGATGCATTCTGCTGCTTTCCCTCATATTCAGTCTATAAACGAAGGCGGGCTGAGGACCGTAGTTGTGGAGATGAGAATTTTCAGTGAACAGGATGAAAAAAAAAGTGGATTTTTTTTCCTTTCAGATCTTTAGATCATGGCAGGTAAAGTGTGAGCATCATATACAGAGGCAACTAGCTGTAAATCTTACTGTCTATGGGACACTGCCCTGAAGAGCCTTGAAGACAGGGCCCATAGTGTCAAATGTCCTAAAAGAAGCAAGCTGGATTCACTTAGAAACAGTTCAGACTGTATCATAAAAGAAGTGCTATTAACTGAGAAGGGACAGGCTGAAAGAGGAGGACAGAGAAAAATCTAAGATAAGATGATCCTAGCACAGAAATAGCTCTTAATAATATCCATGACCATAGCAAGCCTTATAATTCAATATATATGCAAATGAGTATGGTTGAATGGAACCAATTCCTATCCCTAAACAGTTGAATCTTCCCTATTTTATTATATTTATAAAGATCTTTGTTTCTTTAATCTATTATCTATCTCAGAAAGCTTCTCAAACCTTAGTCACAAATCTTACCTATGTGTAATAAATACATTTGAAAAACATTGATAGACTGTGACTTGCAATGTTAGTGTGATTGATGTTTAAGGAATAGGAGAGAGGCAGAACTAATGAAACCCAAGGAAGTCTTTTATTGATATTTTGTTCTGGTGGGTAAAAATAGCTAATCGAAATATGTATTATTTCTAAAGCTTAAACTAAGGACCTTATATCTCACATATTACCATTAATAAATATAAAATCCCTGAAATAACTAAATCAAACCATATTATAAGTACTCAGGGTTGTATAAGTTGGATATATGCTTTTTATTTCTAAAACAATATGTTAGAGAAAGCAATATGTCACACAGCACACATTACACTTTGGGACAGTAAAAGAATTGGAGTTCAGGCATATGAAGCCAAGAAAAGGGGTAAATAAATAAACAAACAAACAAATGCTGCTTCTTATTCAAAGGATAGCACAAAAAGACTATATAGAAGCATGATCAAATACTGTCTGAACACAGAGTGGGTTTGGTATTCTCACATCTGTTATCAGTCTAGACAATGGCCCACAAACATGTCCACAAGTCAAAATCACAGGGTATTTCACAGACATAAGAGTATGGATTTTCATAGAAAATTAAACCAGTCTTGTGGGTTGTTCAAATATCCCACCAAGATACCCAAAGGCATCATCACTGCAGATACAGTCTCTCTCTCTCTCTCTCTCTCTCTCTCTCTCTCTCTCTCTCTCTCTCTCTCTCTCACACACACACACACACACACACACAGACACACACACCATTCATAGCAAAATTTAGTATAACAGTTCTGTACTACATAGTTGTCTTTTGGGAGATCTTATGCTGATGATTTATTCTTTAAGTTGGTTCTCCTGTCCAAATGGTGCAGTAGGAGCTGTGGGCTGTGTTCCTGCCACCCCAGCTCCTGGTTGCCTAGCTAGCTTATGGCCCAAAATAACAACACACAAACTGTATTCTTTTAAACACTGCTTGGCCCATTAGCTCTAGCCCTTACTGGCTAATTCTCATATCCCGATCAACCCATCTCTAATAATCTCTGAGCATCAGTCTTACCAGGAAAGATTCAGCATGTCTGACCTGGCGGCTTGCTTCATTGCATCTGCTCTAGAGAGGAGCAGCATCGCGTCTGCCTCAGAGAGCAGAGCTATGGTGTCTGAGGTCACTTCCTCTTCCTCCCAGCATTCAGTTCTGTTTACTCCACCCACCTATGTTCTAACCTATGAGGGCCAAGCAGTTTCTTTATTTTTTAACCAATGACCTTCTTCCATCAAAATGGCAACTTACACCTGAAATGTAGAATTGCTTTGCGTTGGAACAAATAGGCCCATTGGAAAATACAGAAGATGCTGTTGAACATGTGAGACTAACAACAAGAAAAGAGTCAAGCAGAGGTGGTCAGTGCACCTGACCTGTGCACTGTTCACTTTGTGGCTGTTTCCTTTCTCTAGTCACTGGTTTGAAATATTTGTTTCACGATGAGTGATTATTAGAGAACATTGTGTTCTCTGAAGCTGAGCAGCAATAGCTCTTCACTTGTTTCTGGAAAACAGAGCTCAAATTTGGATAAATGTTACTAGAACACTGTAAGAATGAAGAGACAGAGGGTGAGTAACTGAACAGCCAACTCAGAGCTTTATCAGCTGATACCTTAAACCTTTGGAGATGGATGAGCCCATTAAGCCTTTTTCCTTCCAGGACTCAGAAACATTAGTAGTTCACGTAAGATTAAACTGATTTCAGAGGGGGAAGACTCAAAAGCTGTTTTCTCTAAGTCTAGGGATTGTTTCACTAAATATTCACATTCATAGTTTGGAAAAATAAAATAACAGCTTTTTGAGGTAGAAACTATTCAGGAAATGAAAAATGCAGTTATAGATATAGATATAGATGATATAGATGATATAGATATAGGTATAGAGATAGATATAGAGATAGATATAGATAGATATAAATAGATAGAGTAATATTTTGTGGTTTTTATTTTAAAATTATTACATGTGTAAAGTTCCTAATTAAGAAATTAAGATTTTACTTTCTCTTATAAAAGAATGGGCATCTTGACAAGAAAAGATCAAGTAAGATGAACTTCTGGAAGTCCAAAAATTGAAAGGTTCCCTGTCAAAACAGTTTCCATCAAGTATCTTTCTTTTATTATGTGTAATGGTATATTTATGAAATATTTGAAATATACAGAATAATGAACTAAACACATGCAGAGTAAGAATTTCATGCACACAGGTATATCTATGAGGGTGTCATTGCTGGCTCTTTCCATGGTCAGCAGATGCCTGTTCTCTTGTCCCAGGAAACATTTATATAACCAAAACTCTCTGACTCTCTAAAGTAAGTACTGTTTTTCAGGCGTGCTCCTGATATTATCCATCATTGTCTCTCCTTCAAGAAGGAATTGGAGCTCTGAATTAACTGATTAAAATAGAAGAGTGCACGGTACAGAAGATCGCAGCAAGATTGAGAGGATGAATGTTCATGCAGACCTGCCATGCTCAGCTCCAGTTAGAAGATATGTTAAAGGCACTTTCCAAATTTATAAGCGCTATATTTAGTTTCAGATAATTTGAGTCAATGTTTTTATGCTTTTATTTCTTTCACATTTTAGAATTATTTTATTTTAAGCAAGTACACTGTATTCATAAAAGGTAAAGGTAAGAACTGAGTCAATATAAAAATTAATTGATCCAAGGAAGTTTTTTTAACTGGAAAACATGGGAACTTTGAAGCATATGGTTCAGTATGCCATTTAAAATATTTTCTGTGTGTCTGCATGATACCCCACTATCTAAGTCTCATTTCCACAGCACTTCACTCCACAATGACACACTCAATATCCTCATTGCCTTCGGACCACATACTGTTACAAAAACTGCAAATAAGTAATTAAGGAAGAAGGCTATTGATTAACTGTGTCAGAAATTGAATAGATGTTGGTCTACTGAGGTTTCACTGGGATTTGAAGTTTTCACCCTCAGTTTTTCTAAAGGTGAATAAGGATATTCAAAAGTTTAAGTGTCAGCAGTGAAGCATAAATATATTATAAACACATTAGGTAGTTGCTAAGTTTACATCAGGTTAATATATCATTTTTGGAAATAAATGTGACTTTATAAACAAGAGAGCATTGTGATGAGGGTGAAGGGCTGGCTCTGCAGTGAAAACTTGTTTGGAGATAAATCTTAGACACTCTTCTCAACATGAGTAACCCAGTTTAGACTCTAAAACTGAACATAAGTGACTTATTTAGGAAGGAAAATTAACTGACCTTCCTTTCTGACTTTATGTAATGATACTAAACCTTCCTTGTATAATATCATATATATGTATATCATACTCTCTTGATTTATAATTACATGCAGTGTACAAGGCAATCAATTTCAGATCAGTCCCACCACATGCTTTGTGTCCATGCAGTTCCATGTAAAGTAACTATAATATCCCTAGCTCTTTCTACATTACCAAATAATGAGTTCATCTCAAATATGTGCTAATCTTATTAACCCTAGATTTTGTATCCAACCCAAAAGATGTGGAAGAGAGAAGAAATGGACTGAACCGCTTATAAGGGGAATTACACTGCTGTGTCCTTCTAATAGGTCAGAAAATTGTTTCAGGGCACAAAATATTGCAGGCAATTGAGAAGAACAGTTCTGACATAAACCCAGTCTAACAGAGCCAAGGCAGTGCCAGGCTTACATATAAAGCTTGCTGCAAGTCAGTTCAGTTCAGGATGTTCTATAGGACAGTGTGTGTGCTTGATATTCTGCAGGCTGGAAGAATGTCTAAAGAGGATGACAGTTCTGAGAAGGGCTCCAAAAAGATCCCTGCTCAAAATTATTTCTCCAAGTAATAAATGTCACTTTTAAGATGTGAAATTTGAAGTAGCTAACGACTAATAGAACTACTACTACCAAACACTTTTACACTGCCATCTTAGCATCAGCAAAATAAGAAGGTTCCAATATTCATAGAGCATTACAATTCTACCACACCATTGCTTATTTTTACCTCATAGCACTCATCCACAAGCAGTCAGCACTATTGCAAAGTTAGAGAGAAATAAATACAACTGGTGTGTTTACTTCCTGGTGTGTTTATCTCAGAGTCACACACCCTGTGTCAAATCCATGGGTGTCTTGTCATTTACATCCATACTCACTTACTTTTCCAAATTCAATGTATGTTCACCTTTGACCCTCATCATCTTATCTTTTGCATTTATAGAGGTATAATTTTCTTAATTTGAATTGCTCATTATAGCATTCCTGGTTGCTGAGGATTGCTTTGACTATTAGGGTCTTTTAAATGTTGAGGTTTTTTTTTTCTATTTCTCTTGAGAATGTCACCAGACTCTTAATACAGACCACTACTCTGTATTTTATTTTAATGTGATTTAAAAAGTCTTTCTAAATTGCACATAACCTTCTGTTCTTGTATTATTAGATTCATTTTCTTGGATAAATTTAAGTTGAATCTACTTTCCTACAGACAACATAATTTCACCCTTCTTTGTGACTAAGAGAGCTGCACTGTGCCTACCACTGTTTTCTTTAGCCATTCGTCTGCTGATGGACACCAATGCTGACTGCAGAGGCTGCAGATGTGAGAGATGCTGTGATAAACATGGATATGCAGGTGTCTCCCATGGAAATGGATCTTGATGTGTGGGTGGACACCCAGGAGTTGTGGGTGGCCCATATGGTAGCTCTATTTTTTTTTTTATTTTGGAGAAACCTCTGTACTGATTTCTTTCATGTTGGGACAAATTTCTTTCCCAAAATCATGTACAAGGGTTTTTATTCTATGCACCTTGGCCCTCACTTGTAGTTTTGCTTTTTGTTTGTTTGTTTGCTAGCAATACAGAATATAGAGACAGAATTTAACTGTGGGTTCTGTTTATATCTCTCTGAATGCTAGAGATGATAAACAATGTCATATTTTTATTTGTCTTTTCACTTTATTTTAAGTACCTGTTCATTTACCTCTGTGTTTGTTGGATTACTTACTCTTTGGCATTTAACCTTTTTGGTTCTTCTGGATATACGACTCTGCCTGATAAGGAGCTGGCAAAACTTTCTGCCATTCTGTTGTCTGTCTCTGCAATTGTTTGAATTTCCTTTGCTATGGGAAGATTCTCAATTTGATGTAATCCCATTTGCCAATCACTATTGTAATCTCTCAGATTATCACTTCCTATCCATATATTTCTCCTATACTCCTTCAAATTTTTAGGTTTTTTTCTTTAACTGGGTTTTGTTTTTTTTTTCTCATTTTTTTTAATTCTTTTTTAATTAAAATTTCCAACTGCTCCCCGTTTCCCATTTCCCTCCCCCTCCTCCCACATATTGCCCCCTTCCCCCGCTCCCCTCCCCCTATCCCCACTCCTCTTCTCCTCCCCCCAGTCCATTCCCCCTCCCTCTCGATACTGAAGAGCAGTCCAGATTCCCTGCCCTACAGGAAGACCAAGGTCCTCCCACTTCTATCTAGGTCCAGGAAGGTGAGCCTCCAAACAGGCTAAGCTCCCACAAAGCCAGTTCATGTATTAGGATCGAAGCCTAGTGCCATTGTCCTTGGCTTCTCATCAGCCTTCATTGTCCGCCATGTTCAGAGAGTCCAGTTTCAACCCATGCTTATTCAGTCCCAGTCCAGCTGGCCTTGGAGAGCTCCCAATAGATCAGTTCCACTGTTACAGTGGGTGGGTGCAGGCTCGTGGTCCTGGTTTCCTTGCTCATGTTCTCCCTCCTTCTGCTCCTCATTTGGACCTTAAGAGCTCAGACCATTGCTCCAAATTGGGTCTCTGTCTCTCTCTCGATCCATCGCCAGATGAAAGTTCCCATGCCATTCTCCTTGGCCTCTCGTCAGCTCTCATTGTCCGCCACATTCAGAGAGTCCAGTTTTATCCCATGTTTTTCAGTAGCAGTCCAGCTGGCCTTGGTGAGCTCCCAATAGATCGGCCCCACTGTCTCAGTGGTTGGGTGCACCCCTCATGATCCTGACTTCCTTGTTCATGTTCTCTCTCCTTCTGCTCCTCATTATAACCTTGGGAGCTCAGTCCGGTGCTCCAGTGTGGGTCTCTGTCTCTATCTCCATCCATCGCTAGATGAAAGTTCTATGGCGATATGCAAGATATTCATTAGTATGACTATAGGATAGGTTCATTTCAGGTTCCCTATCCTCAGGTGCCCCAATGAACTAACTGGGGACATTGCCCTGGGCATCTGGTAGCCATTCCAAGTTCAAGTCTCTTGCCAACCCTTAGGTGGCTCCCTTAACTAAGGTATAAGTTTCCCTGCTCGCCTATCCAAACTTCATTTATCCCCAATCACCCCGATTCCCCCAGTTCCCCTCATCCTCTCCTTCACACTTTTCTCTCCCCATCACCCCTCATCCCCATCCCACCCCACCCCCAAGATTCCAATTTTTTGCCCATCAATCTTGTCTATTTCCCATAGCTGGGAGGATATCTATATGTTTTTCCTTGGGTTTACCCTCTTGTTTAGCTTCTTTAGGATCACAAATTATAGACTCAGTGGCCCCTATCCATGGCTAGAAACCAATTATGAGTGAGTACATCCCATGATCTTCTTTTTGGGTCTGGGTTACCTCACTCAGGATCGTATTTTCTATTTCCATCCATTTGCATGCAAAATTCGAGAAGTCATTGTTTTTTACCGCAGAGTAGTACTCTAATGTGTATATATTCCACACTTTCTTCATCCATTCTTCCATTGAAGGGCATCTAAGTTGCTTCCAGGTTCTGGCTATTACAAATAATGCTGCTATGAACATAGTTGGACAAATGCTTTTGTCATATGATAGGGCATCTCTTGGGTATATTCCCAAGAGTGGTATTGCTGGGTCTAGGGGTAGGTTGATCCCAATTTTTCTGAGAAACCGCCACACTGATTTGCAAAGTGGTTGCACAAGTTTGCAGTCCCACCAGCAATGGATGAGAGTACCCCTTTCTCCACAACCTCTCCAGCAAAGGCTATCCTTGGTGTTTTTGATTTTAGCCATTCTGACAGGTGTAAGATGATATCTCAAAGTTGTTTTGATTTGCATTTCTCTGATCGCTAAGGAGGTTGAGCATGACCTTAAGTATCTTAACTGGGTTTTGAATGAAGTGATAGGTAAGAGCCTAATTTCATTCTTCTACTAGATACATATATCCAGTTTTTTTCATCATAAATTGTTTAAAGCTAAAATGAAGTTTTTTTTTAAAAAAAGAAGGAAATACACATTTCTTGTACTTTTCTAAAATTCTAATGGATCTAGATGTGTGACTTTTTCAAAATCATCTATTCCAGCATCTTCTTGATCACTCTTGTGATAGTGAAATGTCGCATGTTTGTATGACTAAAATATGATTTTAAATTAGATATTTCAACACCCTCATCATTCCTGATTGTTTGGGATTGCATTGACTATTGAAATATTTTGCATGTTGAGAGCTTTGTCTTTAATTTCTATTTCTTTCTTTCTTTTTTATATATTTTATTTTATTTATTTATTATTAAAATTTCCACCTCCTCCCCACCTCCCATTTCCCTCCCACTCCTCCCACTGCCCCTCCCTCTCCCTCTCCAGTCCTAAGAGCAGTCAGGGTTCACTGCCCTGTGGGAAGTCCAAGGTCCTCCCCACTCTATCCAAGTCTAGAAAGGTGAGCATCCAAACAAACCAGGCTCCCACAAAGCCAGTACATGCAGTAGAATCAAAACCCAGTGTCATTGTCCTTGGCTTCTCAGTCAGCCCTCATTTGATCACATGCTCCATCAGTCCCTGTCCATCTGACCTTGGTGAGCTCCCATTAGATCAGTCCCACCATCTCAGTGGATGGACGCACCCCTCGCGGTCCTGAATTCCTTGCTCATGTTCTTCCTCCTTCTGCTCCTCATTTGGACCTTGGGAGCTCAGTCCAGTGCTCCAGTGTGGGTCTCTGTCTCTATCTCCATCCATCGCCAGATGGAGGTTCTATGGTGATATGCAACATATTCATCAGTGTGATATGGGAGAAGGCCAGTTCAGGCACCCTCTCCTCTGCTGCCCAAGGAACAAACTGGGGGCATCTCCTTGGACCTGAGAACCCCTCTAGAGTCTTGCCAACCCTAAAATGGCTCCCTAAATTAAGATATCTACTTCCCTGCTCCCATATCTACCCTTCCTCCATCCCAACCATGCCATTTTCCCAAGCTCTCCCCAATCCTACCTTTCTCCCTTCTCTCTCCCCATCTCCCTTTACACCCACCTCACCCCTATCCCTGTGTACCCAACTTTTGCCTGGCAATCTTGTCTACTTCCAATATCCAGGAGGATGACTATAGGGATGTTCTTTGGATTCACCTTCTTATTTAGCTTCTCTAGGATCACAAATTATAGGCTCAATGTCCTTTATTTATGGCTAGAATCCACTTATGAGTGAGTACATACCATATTCATCTTTTTGGGTCTGGGTTATTGATGGAGGAAGGTCATTGGTTAATTAATAAAAAAAAAACCGCTTGGCCTCATAGGTTAGAACATAGGTGGGTGGAGTAAACAGAACAGAATGCTGGGAGGAAGAGTAAGTGAGCTCAGATACAGGGCAGCTCCTCTCAGAGCCAGATGCAATGCAGCCAGCTGCCAGGTCAGACATGCTAAATCTTTCCCGGTAAGCGCACCTAGTGGTGCTACTCAGATTATTAGAAATGGGCCAAATTATTACATGAGAATTAGCCTAGAAGAGGCTAGATATAATGGGCCAGACAGTGTTTATAAAAATACAGTTTGTATGTTGTTATTTCAGGGCATAAGCTAGCCAGGTGGCCAGGAGTTGGGTGGCAGGAACTCAACCCGCAGCTCCTTCAGTAGGTCATCTCACTCAGTAAAGTACTTTTTTGTTTCCATCCATTTGCATGCAAAATTCAAGATGTCATTGTTTTTTTACCACTGAGTAAAATGCTAAAGTGTATATGTTCCACACCTTCTTTATCCATTCTTCTATTGAGGGGTACCTAGGTTGTTTCCAGGTTCTGGCTATTACAAACAATGCTGCTATGAGCATAGTTGAACAAATGCTTTTGTAGTATGATAGAGCATCCCTTGGGTATCCAAGAGTAGAATTGCTGGGTCCTGAGGTAGGTTGACTCCCAGTTTCCTGAGAAACCACCACATTGATTTTCAAAGTGATTATACAAATTTGCATTCCCACCAACCAGGGATGAGTGTTATTCTGCATCTTCAGCATAGGCTATCATTGGTGTTTTTGATTTTAGCCATTCTGACTGGTGTAAGATGGTATCTCAAAGTTGTTTTGATTTGCATTTCCCTGATTGCTAAGGAGGTTGAGCATGACCTTAAGTGTCTTTTGGCCATTTAATTTTCTTCTGTTGAGAATTCTCTGTTCAGTTCAGTACCCCATTTTTTAATTGGGTTAATTAGAGTTTTAATTATGCTTAGTTTAGAGTTTAATAATGTCTAGTTTCTTGAGTTCTTTATATATTTTGGAGATTAGACCTTTATCTCCTGCAGGGTTGGTGAAGATCTTCTCTCAATCAGTAGGTTGCGTTTTTGTCTTAATGACAGTGGCCTTTGCTTTACAGAAGCTTCTCAGTTTCAGGAGGTCCCATTTATTCATTGTTGCTCTTATTGTCTGTGTTACTGGGGTTCTACATAGGAAATGCCCTCCTGTGCCCATGTGTTGTAGAGTACTTCCCACTTTCTCTTCTATCAGGTTCAGTGTGTTCAGATTAACATTGAGGTCTTTAATCCATTTGGACTTGAGTTTTGTGCATGGTGATAGATATGGATCTATTTTCATTCTTCTACAGGTTGACATCCAGTTATGCTAGCACCATTTGTTAAAAATGCTTTCTTTCTTCAATTGTATAATTTTAGCTCCTTTGTTGAAAATAAGGTGTTCATAGGTTTTTGGATTGCCAGAATCGTAATAAAGACCATGCCTATCTCTAAACAATTCTTGATAATGTGTGAGTTTTATCAACATTAATTCTGCTGAAAAGACCAGGCTTTAATGTAGAGCTAGTAAGTAAAGAACTGTGCTAAAGTTTTACTTGCCTTGGACATATGTTTAGTCAGAGTATGGAAACCAGTGAACAAATGGAATATGTAAGTTATGAGCATTCTGCTTGACAGCCTCATTTCTGCTCCACAACCTCAAAATTGCAAGACTGGCTTGAGTCAAGTTCAACAGTTTTACTTAAACTATTCTAGACTAAATAATCCCAAGACTGTTAATAACCACCAAAACTTATAACTCATTCTGTTATTATTTCATATAACACACAAATGTATTATACGTTTAATTTCCAGTTATCATTCTGCATTCTCTATAACTGTTAACAGTTGGTTCTATAATCCTTGTGAATAGAGAAGTCTGCTGATGAGGAATTCTTTCTAAAAAATATAACATTATATTTGCTGAAAACCCGTGCAAATTCTCCTTCTATATCCCTTAAATCATGTGGAAACCATTCATATATAATACAGCATAAATTCTAGGTGTATGGTTCTTTTTTTTTATTCTTTTTCAATTAAAATTTCCACCTTCTCCCCGTTTCCCATTTCCGTCCCCTCCTCCCAAATATTGCCCCCTCCCCCCAGTACCCTCCCCCTATCCTCACTCCTTTTCTCCTCCCCCCACACCATTCCCCCTCCCTCTCCATACTGAAGAGCAGTCCAAATTCTCTGCCCTGCGGGAAGACGAAGGTCTTCTATCTATGTCAAGGAAGGTGAGCGTCTAAACAGGCTAAGCACCCACAAAGCCAGTTCATGTATTAGGATCGAAACCTAGTGCCATTGTCCTTGGCTTCTCATCAGCCTTCATTGTCCGCCATGCTCAGAGAGTCCAGTTTCAACCCATGCTTATTCAGTCCCAGACCAGCTGGCCTTGGTGGGCTCCTAATAAATCAGTTCCACTGTCATAGTGGGTGGGTGCATCCCTCGTGGTCCTGGTTTCCTTGCTCATGTTCTCCCTCCTTCTGCTCCTCATTTGGACCTTAAGAGCTCAGACCGTTGCTCCAAACTGAGACTCTGTCTCTACCTCGATCCATCGCCAGATGAAGGTTCTAAGGTGATATGCAAGATATTCATCAGTATAGGATAGGGTCATTTCAGGTTCCCTCTCCTTAGTTGCCCAAGGTACCAGCTGGGGACATCTCCCTGGACACCTGCTAACCCCTCTAGAGTCAAGTTTCTTGCCAACCCTAAGATGGCACTCTTAGATAGGATATATACTTCACTGCTCTCGTATCCTCCCTTCCTATATCCCAACCATTCTAATCCCCCGAGCTCCTCCCATCCTCCCCTTCTCATGTTTCTCATCCCATTTCCACTTTGACCCTTGCCACCTCACCCACAAGTTCCCAGTTTTTGCCCTGCAGTCTTGTCTACTTCCCCTCTCCAGGCAGATGACTATACGATTTTCTTTGGGTACACTTTCTTATTTAGCTTCTCTAGGATCACAAATTATATGCTCAATGTCCTTTATTTATGGCTAGAAACCGATTATGAGTGAGTAAATCCCATGTTCCTCTTTTGGGGTCTGGGATACCTCACTCAGGATAGTGTTTTCTATTTCCATCCATTTGCACGCAAAATTCGAGAAGTCATTGTTTTTTACCGCTGAGTAGTACTCTAATGTGTATATATTCCACACTTTCTTCATCCGTTCCTCCATTCAAGGGCATCTAGGTTGTTTCCAGGTTTTGGCTATTACAAACAACGCTGCTATGAACATAGTTGAACAGATACTTTTGTCATTTGATGGGGCATCTCTTGGGTATATTCCCAATAGTGGTATTACTGGATCTTGGGGTAGGTTGATCCCAAATATCCTGAGAAATCGCCACACTGATTTCCAAAGTGGTTGCACAAGTTTGCATTCCCACCAGCAATGAATGAGTGTGCCCCTTTCTCCACAACCTCTCCAGCAAAGGCTATCATTGCTGTTTTTGATTTTAGCCATTCTGACAGGTATAAGATGGTATCTCAAAGTTGTTTTAATTTGCATTTCCCTTATCGCTAAGGAGGTTGAGCATGACCTTAAGTGTCTTTTGGCCATTTGAATTTCTTCTGTTGAGAATTCTCTGTTCAGATCAGTGCCCCATTTTTTTATTGGGTTCATTAGAATTTTAAAGTCTAGTTTCTTGAATTCTTTATATATTTTGGAGATCAGACCCTTGTCTGTTGCAGGGTTGGTGAAGATCTTCTCCCAGTCAGTGGGTTGCCTTTTTGTCTTAGTGACAGTGTCCTTTGCTTTACAGAAGCTACTCAGTTTCAGGAGGTCCCATTTATTCAATGTTGTCCTTAATGTCTGTGCTGCTGGGGATAAACGTAGGAAGTGATCTCCTGTACCCATATGTTGTAGAGTACTTCGCACTTTTTCTTCTATCAGGTTCAGTGTGTTCAGACTAATATTGAGGTCTTTAATCCATTTGGACTTGAGTTTTGTGCATGGTGATAGATATGGATCTATTTTCATTCTTCTACACGTTGACAACCAGTTCTGCCAGCACCATTTGTTGAAGATGCTCTCTTTTTTCCATTGAATACATTTAGCTCCTTTATCAAAAATTAGGTGTTCATATGTTTGTGGGTTAAAATCAGGGTCTTCTACTTGGTTCTATTGATCGACTTCTCTGTTTTTATGCCAATACCAAGCTGTTTTCAATACTGAGGCTCTGTAATAGAGTTTGAGGTCAGGGATGGTAATGCCTCAAGAAGATCCTTTATTATATAAGATTGTTTTGGCTATCCTGGGTTTTTTGTTTCTCCATATAAAGTTAATTATTGTCGTCTCAAGATCTGTGAAGAATTTTGATGGAATTTTAATGGGGATTGCATTGAATCTATAAATTGCCCTTGGTAGAATTGCCATTTTTACTATGTTGATCCTCCCAATCCAAGAGCAAGGGAGATCCTTCCATTTTCTGGTATCCTCCTCAATTTCTTTCTTCATAGACTTAAAGTTCTTGTCAAATAGATCCTTTACTTCATTGGTTAGAGTTACCGCAAGATATTTTATCCTATTTGTGGCTATCGTGAAGGGTGATGCTTCTCTGATTTCCATCTCTGCTTCCTTATCCTTTGTGTATAGGAGGGCAACTGATTTTTTGGAATTGATCTTGTATCCTGCAACGCTACTAAAGGTGTTTATCAGCTGAAGGAGTTCTTTGCTGGAGTTTTTGGAGTCGCTTATGTACACTATCATATCGTCTGCAAATAATGAAAGTTTAACTTCTTCCTTTCCAATTTGAATCCCTTTGATCCCCTCATGTTGTCTTATTGCTATGGCTAGAATTTCAGCACTATACTAAAGAGGTATGGAGAGAGTGGACAACCTTGTCGTGTTCCTGATTTTAGTGGAATAGCTTTGAGTTTCTCTCCATTTAATTTGATGATAGCTGACGGCTTGCTATAAATAGCTTTTATTATACTTAGGAACGACTCTTGTATTCCTAATCGCTCTAAGACCTTTATGATAAAGGGATGTTGAATTTTGTCAAATGCTTTTTCCGCATCTAATGAAATGATCATATGGTTTTTTTCTTTCAGATTATTTATGTGATGGATTACATTGATAGATTTTCGTATGTTGAACCAGCCCTGCATCTCTGGGATGAAGCCTACTTGATCATAATGGATAATTTTTCTAATGTGTTCTTGGATTCGGTTTGCCAGTATTTTATTGAGTATTTTTGCGTCGATGTTCATGAGTGAGATTGTCCTGTAGTTCTCTTTCTTGGTTGTGTCTTTGTGTGGTTTTGGTATCAGAGTAACTTCAGCTTCATAAAAAGAATTTGGCAATGACTTCTCTGTTTCAATATTGTGAAATACATTAAGGAGTATAGGTATTAGGTCTTCTTGGAAGTTCTGGTAGAATTCTGCATTGCAGCCGTCTGGACCTGGCCTTTTTTTGGTGGGGAGGTTTTTTATAACAACTTCTAATTCTTCGCGACTAACAGGTCTATTTAGATTGTTCACCTGGTCCTGGTTTAACTTTGGTATATGGTACTTATCTAAAAAAGTGTCCATTTCTTTTACGTTTTCCAATTTTGTGGCATACAGGTTTTTGTAGTAAGATCTAATGATTCTCTGAATTTCCTCTGTGTCTGTGGTTATGTCTCCCTTTTCATTTCTGATTTTGTTAATTTGCGTATTCTCTCTCCGTCGTTTGATTAGTTTGGATAGGGGTTTATCAATCTTATTGATTTTCTCCAAGAACCAGCTTTTTGTTTCATTGACTCTTTGGATTGTTTTCTGTGTTTCTATTTTGTTGATTTCAGCCCTCAATTTGATTATTTCGAGTCTTCTACTTCTCCTAGGTGAGTCTGCTTCTTTTTTTTCTAAAGCTTTCAGGTGGGCTATTAAGTCTCCAATGTGTGCTTTCTCCGTTTTCTTTAAGTGGGCACTTAATGCTATGAACTTTCCTCTTAGCACTGCTTTCATAGTGTCCCATAGGTTTGAGTATGTTCAGTCTTCGTTTTCATTGAATTCAAGAAAGACTTTAATTTCTTTCTTTATTTCTTCCTTGATCCAGGTGTGTTTCAGTAGTTGACTGTCCAGTTTCCATGAGTTCATAGGCTTTCTGGGGCTCGCATTGTTGTTGAATTCTAACTTTAAATCATGGTGATCTGATAAGACACAGGTGGTTACCGATATTTTTTTGTAACTGTGTAAGTTTGCTTTGTTACCGAGTATGTGGTCTATTTTCGAGAAGGTTCCATGAGCTGCAGAGAAGAAGGTATATTCTTTCTTATTTGAGTGGAATGTTCTATAGATGTCTGTTAAGTCCATTTGATTCATTACCTTCCTTAATTTTCTTATTTCTCTGTTAGGTTTCTGTCTGATTGACCTGTCCATTGGTGAGAGAGGATTGTTGAAATCTCCCACTATTAGTGTATGTGGTTTGATGACTGCCTTGAGTTTTAGTAACGTTTCTTTTACATAAGTGGGTGCTTTTATATTAGGGGCATATATATTCAGGATTGAGACTTCATCCTGGTGAATTGTTCCTGTTATGAGTAAAAAATTGTCCCTCTCCATCTCTTTTTATTGATTTTAGTTTGAAGTCAACTTCCTTAGAAATTAGTATGGCCACACCTGCTTGTTTCTTAGGTCCGTTTGCTTGATAAACCTTTTCCCAGCCCTTTACTCCGAGTAGATGTCTGTCTTTGTGGTTGAGGTGTGTTTCTTGTAAGCAGCAGAATGTTGGATCCTGTTTTCGAATCCAATCTCTTAGCCTGTGCCTCTTTATAGGTGAGTTGAGTCTATTGATATTAAGTGATATTCATGACCAGTGGTTGTTAACTCCGGTCATTTTTCCTTTCTCTCTTTCTTTCTTTTGGTAGTAGAGTTTGTGTGTTTCCCTTCTTCAAGTTGTGCTGGTGAAGGGTCATTAGATGTCTGAGTTATTATGGGCATTGTTGGACTCCTTGGTTTGTGATTTTCCTTCTATTACTTTCTGTAGGGCTGGATTTGTGGCTACGTATTGTTTAAATTTGTTTTTATCCTGGAAAATTTTGTTTTCTCCATTTATAGTGAACGAAAGCTTGGCTGGGTACAGTAGTCTCGGCTTGTATCCATGGTCTCTTAGTTTCTGCAGTACATCTATCCAGGACCTTCTGGCTTTCATGGTTTCCATAGAGAAATCAGGTGTGAGTGTGATAGGTTTACCTTTATAGGTAACTTGACCTTTTTCCTTTGCAGCTCTTAATATTCTTTCTTTATTCTGTATGTTTTGTGTTTTGATTATTATATGACGAGGAGATGTTTTTTTTTTTTGATCCAGTTGATTCGGTGTTCTGTATGCTTCTTGGACCTTCAAAGGAATATCTTTCTTAAGGTTGGGAAAGTTTTCTTCTATAATTTTATTAAATATATTTTCTGGACCATTGAGCTGTACTTCTTCTCCTTCTTCTATCCCTATTATTCTTAGGTTTGGTCTTTTTATTGTGTCCCATATTTCCTGAATGTTTTGTGATGAGAATTTGTTGTTTATGCTGTTTTCTTTGATCAGAGAGTTGATTTTCTCTATGGTATCTTCAGTGTCTGAGATTCTTTCTTCTATCTCTTGTAATCTGTTGGTGGTACTTGTCTCTGTAGTTCCTGTTCGTTTATTCAAATTTTCCATCTCCATCCTTCCCTCGGTTTGTGTTTTCTTTATTACTTCCACTTCATTCTTCAAGTCTTGAACTGTTTCCCTTACCTGTTTGATTACTTTTTCTTGTTTCTCTTGGTTTTCTTGGGTATCTTTGAGATATTTATTCATTTCCTCTACCTTTTTGTTTGTAATCTCTAATTGATTATGGCAGTTTTTCACGTCCTGTTTAAGGTCCTCTATTATTTTCATATAATTCACTTTTGAGTCGAATTCTTCTAATTCTTCTGGATTAGGGTGTACACTTCTCATTTCGGGCTTCCTGGATTCTGGTGATGTCACGTTGCTTTTCAAGTTGTTGGGGGAATTCTTGCATTGGCGCCTGCCCATCTTTTCCTTCAAATGGAGCCAGGAGAGGCCTGGTGTCTTGGACCAGCCTTTGCTGTGACTAACTCTCTGGGTGTATCTCCTCAGTGTAGGGGCAGGAACCATTCCCTGCAGATGAACTCCTCAACACCAAAACAGGGATGCCTGGTATTCCAATGACCGGTGGAAAGAAGGCCGAATGCAAGGTGTAGGGCGGGGTCGAGTAGAACACAGGTGACACTGCAGTACAAGCTGGAGGTGCCTGCGCTCCCTTTCGGGGGTTACTGAGGCTTGCCCGCTAGGCAGCCACTCACTGCTCTGGTTGGGAAGCCTTAGTGTAGGGGGGTTTGTGCTCTCTCCGGGACAGTCTGCCCCAGGCTAATACACACTCACCCGTCCAAATGGAACTTCTCAACACCTACATAGGGACTCCTGGTAGCCCCGATGTGCCAGGGGTCACGGGAAATTGGGGGGCAGGCAGAACAGATCCAGGAGAGCACAGCAGACACTGCAACCCCAGCAGCAGGGGCCTGCATTCCCTGGCGGGGACCTTAAGGCCTGCCCTCAATTTAGGCACTCACTGCTCTGGGTTGGGCAGGAAACTGATCTACAGCAAAGGACCTTGCAGACAAGGCAGGCTTGGGGTGGTGGTGGGGGCGTGTGTGTAGGAAAGAAAGCCCTGCAGCAGGAGCTGGGGGAGGGACGTTTGTGCTCTCTACCGGGACAGTCCGCCCCAGGATAGCACACACTCACCCGTCCAGATGGGACTTCTCAGCACCTACAGAGGGACTCCTGGTAGCCCCGATGAGCCAGGGGCCAAGGGAAATGGGGGGCAGGCAGAGCAGATCGAGGAAAGCACAGCAGACACTGCAGCCCCAGCAGCAGGGGCCCGCATTCCCTGGCGGGGACCTTGAGGCCTGCCCTCTAGTCAGGCTCTCACTGCTCTGGGTTGGTAGCCTTAGTGAAAGGGCAGGGAACTGTTCCACAGCAAAAAAAAGTAGGTGTATGGTTCTTTAGGGAATAATACTTGTGAAAAATTCCTTGGTTTGTTTAGACACAATTTTATTTCGCTTTTCTGAATCAATGGATGAGAACAAAGATATTGAGATCTGACCGTATTAAAAATATGTTTGTTCAGTCTGTCCTCCCTGCAAAGCAATGAGTTCTTAAAGGAAACACCAGCATCCTTAAATGAAGTGTCTCCTAAGGCAATCTAAAGCTGTGGAAAATAATTGCTTTGGACAAGTCTTTCCGCGTTTCATGCAGTTAAACTAATCAATCAGATTCAAGTCTTGGAATTACAGGTGCTCATCATATTACCCAAGGCATATCATATGCAGAAAATCAGGCTCAATAAAGAAGTCTGTCTGTGTCTCCTGTCCAGAGATAGTTGAAAAACACATAAGCCTCTAGCCCTATTGTTGACATCAAGTCAGTCTCTTTCCACACTCTGATCACCATCTTGTCCTTCATTTTCTACTGTCTTTCTCTACCTTGGCCACATATGAAATCATTCCTGGTGAAATGTTTCTAGAGGAAAGAACAGAATTCTCAGTCCATTTATTACTTGAGTAAAACCAGACACACCACAGAGTATTGTTTCAAGAATTCTTTCAGGCCAGGCGGTGAAGGCACCGGCAGGCAGGCAAGTCCGGGCGGCGGAGGCACCTGTAGGCAGGGGGGCCCAGGCAACAGAGGCACCAGCGTGCAAGCCAAATGGCTGAGACACCTGCGAGCAGACTCTGTGGATGCCAGATAGTGCAGGCATGAAACACTGAAGCCCGCACTGAGAGCAGATCGCCCCGCTACAATTAAATCAAACATATTAGATAGCATCGATAAGAGGTGACGGGCAGACGCCAAGGCAAGAATTCACCCAACAATCTGAAAAACAACATGAAAACACAAGAACCCAATGATCTTACAACACAAGGACTTGAACACCCTAACACAGGAGAAGAGGAAAAATCGGACTTTATGAAAGCAATAGAGTCCCTTAAACAACATGTAAAAAATGCCTTCATAGAAATGGATGAGAAATATTACAAAAAGTTTGAAGAAATGAGTAAATACGTAAATGATACCCTGGGAAACCAAGAAAAAACGATCAAACAGGTAATGGAAACAGTCCAAGAATTGAAAACTGAAATGGAAGCAAGGAAGAAAACACAAACTGAGGACCAGCTGGATATGGAAAATCTAGGTCAATGAGAGAGACTACAGAAACAAGCATAATCAATAGAATACAAGAGATAGAAGAAAGAATCTCAGATTCTGAAGACAACATAGAGAAAATAAACGGACTGATCAAAGAAAACAGCAAAACCAACAAATTCTCGTCACAAAACATTCAGGAAATATGGGACACAATAAAAAGACCAAACCTAAGAATAATAGGGATAGAAGAAGGAGAAGAGGCACAGCTCAAAGGTCCAGAAAATATTTTTAACAAAATTATGAAAGAAAACTTTCCAAACATAAAGAAAGATAATCCTTTGAATATTCAAGAAGCATACAGAACACCAAACAGAATGGATCAAAAAAAAAGTCCCCTTGCCATATAATAATCAAACCACAAAATATACAGATTAAAGAAAGAATATTAAGAGCTGCAAAGGAAAAAGGCCAAGTAACTTATAAAGGTAAACTGATAAGACTTAAACCTGACTTCTCTATGGAAACCATGAAAGCCAGAAGATCCTGGATAGAGGTACTACAGAAACTAAGAGACCATGGATGCAATCCCAAACTACTATACCCAGCCAAGCTATTGTTCACTATCAATGGAGAAAAAAAGACATTCCAGGATAAGAACAAATTTAAACAATACGTAACCACAAATACAGCCCTACAGAAAGTAATAGAAAGAAAATCACAACCCAAGGAATCCAACATTGCCAACAATGCCTACAATAACTCAGGCATCTAGCGACTCTTCAACAGCACAACTCAGAAGGGAGAAACACAAACTCTTCTACCAAAAGCAATAAGAATAACCAGAGTAAACAACCACTGGTCATTAATATCACTTAATATTAATGGACTCAATTCACCTATAAAAAGGCACAGGCTAAGAGATTGGATACGAAAGCAGGATCCAACATTCTGCTGTTTGCAAGAAACTCATCTCAACCACAAAGACAGGCATCTACTCAGAGTAAAGGGTTGGGAAAAGGTTTTTCAAGCAAATGGTCCTAAGAAAAAAGCAGGTGTGGCCATACTAATTTCTAACAAAACTGACTTCAAACTAAAATCAATCAGAAGAGATCGAGAGGGACACTTTATACTCATAACAGGAACAATTCAGCAGAATGAAGTCTCAATCCTGAATATCTACGCCCCTAATAGAAAAGCACCCACTTATGTAAAAGAAATATTGCTAAAACTCAAGGAAGACATCAAATCACACACACTAGTAGTAGGAGACTTCAACACACCTCTCTCATCGATGGACAGGTCAATCAGACAGAAAACTAATAGAGAATTAAGAGAATTGTTGGAGGTAATGAAGCAAATGGTCTTAACAGACATCTATAGAACACTCTACCCAAATAGGAAAGAATACACCTTATTCTCTGCAGCTCATGGAACCTTCTCGAAATTGACCACATACTCAGAAACAAAGGAAACCTCTACAGATACAAAAAAATATCAGTGTCCACCTCTGTCTTATCAGATCACCATGGATTAAAGTTAGAAGGCACCAACAATGCTACCCCCAGAAAGCCGACAAACTCATGGAAACTGAACAGTCAACTACTGAACCACACCTGGGTCAAGGAAGAAATTAAGAAAGAAATTAAAGTCTTCCTTGAATTTAAAGAAAATAAAGAGACAACATATTAAAACCTATGAAACACGATGAAAGCAGTGCTAAGAGGAAAGTTCATAGCACTAAGTGCCCACTTAAAGAAAACGGAAAAAGCATACATTGGGGACTTAACTGCACACCTGAAAGCTCTAAAAAAAAAAGAAGCAGACTCACCCAGGAGGAGTAGAAGACTGGAAATAATCAAACTGAGGGCAGAAATCAACAAAATAGAAACACAGAAAACAGTCCAAAGAATCAATGAAACAAAAAGTTTTTCTTGGAGAAAATCAACAAGATTGACAAACCCCTATCCAAACTAATCAAACGACAGAGAGAGAACACACAAATAAATAAGATCAGGAATGAAAAGGGGGACATAACCACGGACACAGAGGAAATTCAGAGAATCATTAGATCTTACTACAAAAGCCTGTATGCCACAACACTGGAAAATGCAAAAGAAATGAACACTTTTTTAGATAAGTATCATATACCAAACCTAAACCAAGACCAGGTGAATGATCTAAATAGACCTGTTAGTCGCAAAGAATTAGAAACAGTTATCAAAAATCTCCCTTCCAAAAAAAGCCCAGGACCAGATGGTTTCAATGAGGAATTCTACCAGAACTTCCAAGAAGAGCTAATACCTATACTCCTAAATGTATTTCACAATATAGAAACAGAAGAGTCATTGCCAAATTCCTTTAATGAAGCTACAGTTACCCTGATACCAAAATCACACAAAGACCCAATCAAGAAAGAGAATTACAGGCCTTTATCACTCATGAACATCAACGAAAAAATTCTCAATAAAATACTGGCAAACCGAATCCAAGAACACATTAGAAAAATTATCCATTATGATCAAGTAGGCTTCATCCCAGAGATGCAGGGCTGGTTCAACATACGCAAATCTGTCAATGTAATCCACCACATAAATAAACTGAAAGAAAAAAAACCATATGATCATTTCATTAGATGCTGAAAAAGCATTCGACAAAATTCAACACCCCTTTATGATAAAGGTCTTGGAGAGATTAGGGATACAAGGGTTATACCTAAATATAATAAAAGCTATTTACAACAAGCCAACAGCTAACATTAAATTAAATGCAGAAAAACTCAAAGCCATCCCACTAAAATCAGCAACATGACAAGGATGTCCACTCTCTCCATTCCTCTTCAATATAGTGCTTGAAATTCTAGCAATAGCAATATGACAACATAAGGGGATCCATGGGATATATATTGGAAAGAAAGAAGTTAAGCTTTCATTATTTGTAGATGATATGATAGTATACATAAGTGACCCCAAAAACTCTACCAAAGAACTCCCACAGCTAATAACACCTTTGGTACTGTGGCAGGTTACAAAATCAACTCCAAAAAATCAGTTGCCTTCCTATACACTAAGGATAAGGAAGCAGAGAGGGAAATCAGAGAAGCATCACCTTTCATGATAGCCACAAATAGCAAAAAATATCTTGGGGTAACTCTGACCAAGGAAGTGAAAGATCTATTTGATAAGAACTTTAAGTCTTTGAAGAAAGACATTGAAGAGGACACCAGAAAATGGAAGGATCTCCCTTGCTCTTGGATTGGGAGGATCAACATAGTAAAAATGGCAATTCTACCAAAAGCAATCTATAGATTCAATGCAATCCCCATCAAAATCCCATCAAAATGCTTCACAGATCTGGAGAAGACAATAGTCAACTTTATATGGAAAAACAAAAAACCCAGGATAGACAAAACAATCTTATACAATAAAGGATCGTCTTGCGGCATTACCATCAGTGACTTCAAACTCTATTACAGCAGCTTGGTATTGGCATAAAAACAGAGAAGTCGACCAATGGAATTGAATAGAAGACCCTGACTTTAGCCCACAAACCTATGAATACCTGATTTTCGATAAAGGAGCTAAAAGTATACAATGGAAAAAAGAGAGCATCTTCAACAAATTGTGCTGGCAAAACTGGATGTCAATCTGTAGAAGAATGAAAATAGAACCATATCTATCACCATGCACAAAACTCAAGTCCAAATGGATTAAAGACCTCAATCCTCAATATCAGTCTGAACACACTGAACCTGATAGAAGAGAAAATGGGAAGTACTCTACAACACATGGGCACAGGGGACCACTTCCTATGTATAACCCCAGCAGTACAAACACTAAGAACATCATTGAATAAATGGGACCTCCTGAGACTGAGAAGCTTCTGTAAAGCAAAGGACACTGTCACTAAGACAGAAAGGCAACCCACTGACTGGGAGAAGATCTTTACCAACCCCGCAACTGACAAAGGTCTGATTTCCAAAATATATAAAGAACTCAAGAAACTAGACCGTAAAAGGTTAATCAATCCAATTATAAAATGGGGCACTGAGCTGAACAGAGAATTCTCAACAGAAGTTCAAATGGCCAAAAGACACTTAAGATCATGCTCAACTTCCTTAGCGACCAGGGAAATGCAAATCAAGACAACATTAAGATACCATCTTACGCCTGTCAGAATGGCTAAAATCAAAAACACCAATGATAGCCTCTGCTGGAGAGGTTGTGGAGAAAGGGGTACACTCATCCATTGCTGGTGGGAATGCAAACTTGTGCAACCACTTTGGAAAGCAGTGTGGCGGTTTCTCAGGAAAGTCGGGATAAACCTACCACTGGACCCAGCAATACCACTCTTGGGAATATATCCAAGAGATGCCCTATCATACAACAAAAGTATATGCTCAACTATGTTATAGCAGCACTGTTTGTAATAGCCAGAACCTGGAAACAACCTAGATGCCCTTCAGTGGAAGAATGGATGAAGAAAGTATGGAATATATGCATATTAGAGTACTACTCAGCATTAAAAAACAATGACTTCTTGAATTTTGCATATAAATGGATGGAAATTGAAAACATTATCCTGAGTGAGTTAAGCCAGACCCAAAAAGAGGAACATGGGATGTACTCACTCATATTTGGTTTCTAGCCATAAATAAAGGACATTGAGACTATTATTTGTGATTCTAGAGAAGCTAAATAAGAAGGTGAACTGTTGTAATAACAGCGGCGGAGCTGCATCCCCAGCACCCGACCGCCCACATGGCTAGCTTATGCCCCCAAATAATTACACAGAAACTGTATTCTTTTAAACACTGCCTGACCCATTAGTTCCAGCCTCTTGGCTAGCTCTTACATATTGATCTAGCCCATTTCTAATATTCTGTGTAGCACAACGAGCTGGCTTACAAGGAAAGATCTTAACCTGTGTCTGTCTGGAGTGGGAGAATCATGGCGACTCCTCACTCGGCATCTTTCTCCCAGCATTCTGTTCTGTCTACTCCGCCTACCTAATTTTCTGTCCTATTAAAGGGGCCAAGGCAGTTTCTTTATTACTTAACCAATGAAACAACAGATAGAAAGATGACCCACCTCCATCATTTCCCCTTTTTCTGTTTAAAAAAAAAATGGCTTTCATTTTAACATAGTAAGATTACATATAACAAAATAGTTATCAAGCAAGAATTACAGTTACAATATTTATATCTATTTTATCCTTTATCATAACTAAGGAAAACTATAACTAACCATTCTTCAACTCCATCAAAGACTCCAGAAGGATATAATATTACCTAAGTAAACAAGAAATAAGAAGCTTCAAACTTTAGAAATGACAGAGACATCTCGCTGCCTGGACAGTCACCCAAAGTTCTTTTGTACCATTGGGGCATCCATCTTCGGCCTACAGGCCCATAGTATCCAGCAGACACATTCTCATGAAGCAGGAAATTCCAAAGACAGTTCAGTCACTATCTGCTGTGTCCTGCAGAATGTCTCGCAGACTCTTTCATGAGTCAGGAACCCCGAAAGACCATCTCACCTTCAGGCAAGTTCAGCAGTCCTCTCTCTGCGGGTTCTTTGCATCCAGTTTATGCATCAGTCCAGGCAAGAGCAGTTTCTTGCCCAAATGGCTATCAAACTCCATAAGGAGCCTCTTCGATGCCCATCTTCCTCTTGAAGTAGATTGGTGCTGTCAGGAGCAGATGTGTCTCATTGTCATAAAAAGCCCTAAATTATTAAAACACTTAAATGCCATATTCTGTAGCCTTTGAAAGATATGAAGAATGCCTATCTGAAATATATCTATGCATATCTAGAAAATCTAACTAACGTGACTACAAGCTTTACTATTATCGATGATTATCCATTAACAACCTATATTTACATTACATTTTTAAATGAACTACATAATCACAATACCTTAAGAGCAGAAATACATATACATATAACAAAATTAACCTTAAAATCCATACCAATGCAAATTATTCATATCTATATCATTTCCCCCTTTAAATGTAAAAGAACATTTATAAACCATATTTGGGAACATGGGCGCAGTTTTTCTCTCCAAACTGCTTCCTGCTGAATGGGGGCGCTGTATTCAGATCTTTCATGGTGTAACCTGTGTGTCAGGGTCATCTCAGTCGGCAGTTGAGTGAAGTAATTTTCTGAAGGTGTTCACAGCAACCTTTCAGGAGGGCGTGGTCTATCATACCATATTGGGGTAGACACAATCCACAGAGTCTCATCCTCTGTGAAAACAAAAGAAGACCCTCTCCAAAGCATCATATCCTTAGACCCATATTCTGAAATCATAATACCCTTATATCCATTCTGGTTTAGCTTAGCAGCCCATATAATGAAATGTCTCTCTGTAGTTAGCTCCTTCACAGTAAAAAATTTTAAAGAAAACACAATAATACAAAAAATCCAGACTCTCTGTGAATTCTCCATTTTTACGTGGCTTATTTTTCTTTATTTCTTTTAATCTATAACTATCTGTACTCTGTCTCTTTAAAGACTTTATCCTTTTTTTAAGACATTAACTTTATTCTTTATATATATTTTTTTCTCTCTCTCAAGCCTACGTATATTCATCCAACAGTGTCTGAATCAGTTCTATTGTGAATCTGTAATTTTTTTAGTATCCAGGAGCACTTTGTTTTGTGCTTTTAAATCGCTAAGCGCTTAAGAATCTAAGCTGTGACATTCCTAGGTCAAAAACAGGTACTTCCTGCTTGCCCCGCCCAGTCCAACATGGCGGAGCCGCTCGTGCCTCTGATTCTTGCACATTGCACCAGTAGCATGGTGGAGCTGCTTGTGCCTCTGAGCCGCAGCACAAAATGACTTCCTTTTAGGCACACCGTGAGTCTAGTTGCCATCAAACAAATCATAGCACTTTACTCCAAATGCTCCATTCAAAAGATCTGTCTCCTGCAGGAGCCAGACAGAGATAGTGATGGCGGCACAGCCCAGAAAGCCGGCATTTTAAAACAGCCAGTTTTTTCCTTTTGCAGAGTCAGGACAATTTCTTTGCAGCACGTAACCCAGAAACAGCAAAAAGCTGTCTTAAATTCTCTCTCCCTCTTTTTTAAGCCCTCTCAGGTTTAACGTGGAGCTCATTAGCACGTTGGGTGCCACTCTGTTGTAAAATGAGCGGCAGGGCTGCGTCCCCAGGCACCCGGCCGCCCGCATGGCTTATGCCCCAAAATAATTACACGGAAACTGTATTCTTTTAAACACTGCTTGGCCCATTAGCTCTAGCCTCTTACTGGCTAGCTCTCATATCTAGATTAACCCATTTCTAATAATCTGTGTAGTATCACGAGCTGGCTTACCAGGAAAGATCTTAACCTGTGTCTGTCTGGAGTGGGAGAATCATGGCGACTCCTCACTCGGCATCTTTCTCCCAGCATTCTGTTCTGTCTACTCCGCCTACCTAATTTTCTGTCCTATTAAAGGGGCCAAGGCAGTTTCTTTATTACTTAACCAATGAAACAACAGATAGAAAGATGACCCACCTCCATCAGTGAACCCAAAGAAAAACATTTAAGCATCCTCCTGAATATTAACCTTCATCAGGCGATGAAAGAAGACAGAGACAGAGAAGTTAACAGAAGTTGTTAACTACTTTTGTGGATTAGTCTTGTTAGCAAATGTACCTCAGATGCTTCATATGAACTCTGGGAGAGTCCTATGAAAGAACATGGAGGTTAAAAAGCAAGGACAACCGATGACATCTTAAAATTTTCCAAAGTACTGCCTCTCTCATCTTGGGAATATCACCTACTTCAAGACCAGAAGGAAATCAGCCTAGCATTATTCTTCTAGGAGACACCTTTGTATCAGAAGAATCAGAGTGAGTTATTGTACATGCATGCTGTGCAATGGCACAAAAAAGACTGGAATTTACCATGAGTATCCAGATATTTAGAGTAAAACGTGGGTTGTTTTGTTTTGTTTGACTGTTAATGTACAAAGAGTAATCTCAGAATTTTTTATGTATCTTTCTGTCTCTGTCTCTCTCCCTGTCTCTCTCTGTCTCTCTATCTCTCTCTCTGTCACACACACACACACACAAATATTGTCTTAATTCTTCTTCTACCACATCTTTAGGGCTAGAATTATAGGAATGCACGACCTTGTCCTGTTTTATATGGTACTGGGGTGAAAACCAGGGCTCTATATAAATTAGGCAAGCATTATACTAATATAGCATACCTGGACAGCTTTATAATCCACAGCAAAACAATTCTAAAGAGGCATATATTTTGAGCCTGTTAATTTATTTTAGATTCAAACAGTCTTTTCATTAAAGAATAAATGGTGTAATTTAAAAGTACAGTGTATTTCTATATATGACTTGCTCTAACAATGGCCTGAGATGCTTTTATTTCTGAAAGATCTGTGTTTGGATTAATAATCTGAGATTATTTAGCACAGGGTCATGGTGGTCACCAGAGAATACTTTATTTGACTGTGATATGCATTTTACATGGTATACTAATCAAATGCTAACTCTTGGACTATCTCTATTTCTTTTATTTAAAATTTAATCCTCCACTGACAGATTAGCCAATTTTAAAATTAATCTAACCAATCTCTTGAGCTCGTGACAGTTCCTCAGTAACTGGTAGAAAAACACTATGCCTAGCTAGACAAAGTGGGCAGAACAACATGGGCATACACAACACAAAGCTATAGAAGCTCATGCAAAGAAGGAAACAACCTTAGGTCAGGGCTTTTCTGTCTTCTTAAACTTTAGCCCTGGAAATCTCATGTTTTAGAGACTACTGTAAGACTTTATTATAGAAAGAACTATACATTTACAGAATTGTTTAGTCCATTTTAATTGTAGGATGATGGAGTAAGGTTATTGGTTAATTAATAAAGAAACTGCCTTGGACCTGATAGGACAGAAAATTAGGTAGGCAGAGTAAACAGAACAGAATGCTGGGAAGAAGGGAAGTGAACTCAGACGCCATGTTGCTCCTCTCCAGGGCAGATGCGATGAAGCAAGCTGCCAGGTCAGACATGCTGAATCTTTCCTGGTAAGACTGGTGCTACACAGATTACTAAATATATGTTAGGCAAGATAAGTCACCATCTTATGGTGCTACACACATTAATAGAAATGGGCCAAGCAGTTTTTATATGAATACAGTTTGTATGTTGTTATTTTGGGGCATAAGCTAGCCAGGCGGCGGAGAGCTGGGTGGCAGGAACATAGCCCACAGCTCCCACAACAGAATGGCGCCTAGAAGTGGATAACTACATCCACAAAAAGCCTGAGAAGGTTTGGGAAAGAATAGAGTAAAGCATGTTTTCTTGGTAGCAGCAATTTCTTGGGTCTGCTCTGCTTGCTAGAGGCAAGCAAGCGCTCTCATCTAAAAGAGGCTTCCTGACTCAGCTTTAACTGAAAAAATCCTGCAGCCCTTAAGAGGTCCAGCCACAAAACACTTAAATGGTGTTGATAAAAGCCGACTGAATGCTAGTTTGTTTTCAGCAGTAGCAGGAAAAAAGCTGAGTTGTTTTAAAACGCTGGTTTTCTGGGCCGTCCTGCCAGGGCAAACTCTGACTCTTTGAGGCTGGAGGGCCAGTTACAGAGAGAGGCCTTGAGTGTTGTCTGTGGACATACTGTTGCAGCTTGCTTGCTGTCGGGGACCTTGAAACGCCATAGACTTGTGGCTATAAAAATGGCTACAGCCAGGACCTTAGCCATGAGGCTGGAAAGCTATGGAATGGGCTGGATCCAGCCATCAGAGCCACAGCTTTAGTCCTACTGAGATTGCTTGGTAAGTTAAAGACTCATGTGGTCAGAAAAAGAGAGAGAGATACAGTAAAGAGAGATTCAAAAACAAAAAACAAACAAACAAAAAAAAACCTTTAAATGATTTACAGTGTGTTAAAAATATATGCAGGCTAAAAGTTAAAGTTCTTAAAGTAAAAAAAAAAGTAAGAAAGAGAGTAGTTGGGTGTGGTAGTACACACCTTTAATCCCAACACTTGGGAGGTAGAGGGAGATTGACCTCTGTACCTTCAAGGTGTGGTAGCACACACCTTTAATCCCAATGCCTGGGAGGCAGAGACAGGCAGATCTCTGAGAGTTCAAGGACAGTCTGGTCCACAGAGTTATTCCAGGTCAAAGATATACAGAGAACCTGTCTCAAAAAGCAAAAAGTTAAAAGTAAAAATAAACAAAATAGAGGTTAAAATAAAGCCGCACAAAGATGGAAAATACACAGAGAATATTGATACTGTATGCTATTATGCTCTCTTTGAGTTGTTTGAATGCTGAGGAAGGAGTAACAGCTGCTAAAAGATATTTGTTTATAAATGTTGCTGAACTTATCCAACATAGATATTTTGAAAATACCTTGACTTCAGAATTTGCATCTAAGGATATGATACTTTGGAAAAGAGTTTATTCTTTTGTTTTCACAGAGGATGAGACCCTTTGGATTGCTTCTATCCCAATATGGTACGATGGACCACGTACTCCTGAAGGGTTGCTGTGAACACCTTCAAAAAATTACTTCACTCGACTGCTGACTGAGATGAATCTAGCCCACAGGTTATACCATGAAAGACTTGATTAACAGCACCCCTATACAGCAGGAAGCAGTTTGGAGAGAAATAACTACATCCATATTCCCAGATATTGTTAATAAATGCTCTTTTACAATTAAAGGGGGATATGATATAGATATGAATAATTTGCATTGGTATGGATTTTAAGGTCAATTTTGTTATGTGTATATGTATTTCTGATATTGATTAAGGTATTGTAATTGTATAGTTCATTTAAAAATGTAATGTATAATTAGGAAATATAGGTTAATAGATAACCATCTATAATAGTCAAATTTGTAGTCATGTTAGGTTTTCTACATGTACATAGATATATTTTAGATAGACATTCTTCATATCTTTCAAAGACTACAGAATAGGACATTTAATGTTTTAATAACTTAGGGCTTTTCATGACAATGAGACACATCTGCTCCTGACAGCACCAATCTACTTCAAGAGGAAGATGGGCATCGAAGAAAATCCTTATGGAGTTTGATAGCCATTTGGGCAAGAAACTGTTCTTACCTGGACTATTGCATAAACTGGACACAGAGAACCTGCAGAGAGAGGACTACTGAATTTGCCTAAAGGTGAGATGATCTTTCGGGGTTCTTGATTCATGGAAGAGTCTGCAAGACATTCTGCAGGACACAGCAGTTAGTGACTGAACCTCCTTTGAAATTTCCTGCTTCATGGAAATGTCTCTGGATACTATGGACCTGAAGGCCAAAGATGGATGCCCCAGCAGTACAAAAGAACTTTGGGTGACTGTCAAGGCAGCGAGATGTCTCTGTCACTTCTAGAGTTTTGGAAATTTCTTACTTGTTTACTTAGGTAATATTATATCCTTCTGGAGTCTTTGATGGAGTTGAAAAATAGATAGTTAGTTATAGTTATAGTTTTCCTTAGTTATAATAAAGATAAAATAGATGTAAATATTGTAACTGTAATTCTTGCTTGATAACTATTTTGTTATATGTAATTTTGCTATGTTAAAGTTAAAGCCTTCCTTTTTTTGTTTAAACAGAAAAAGGGGAAATGATGGAGGAAGGTCATTGGTTAATTAATAAAGAAACTGCCTTGGCCCTGATAGGACAGAAAATTAGGTAGGCAGAGTAAACAGAACAGAATGCTGGGAAGAAAGGAAGTGAGCTCAGACACCATGCCGTTCCTCTCCAGGGCAGATGTGATGAAGCAAGCCACCAGGTCAGATATGCTGAATCTTTCCCGGTAAGACTGGTGCTACACAGATTACTAAATATGGGTTAGGCAAGATAAGTCACCACCTCGTGGTGCTACACACATTAATAGAAATGGGCCAAGCAGTGTTTATATGAATACAGTTTGTGTGTTGTTATTTAGGGGCATAAGCTAGCCAAGTGGCCGGGAGCTGGGTGGCAAGAACGCAGCCCTCCAGCTCATTCAACAGTAGGAAAATTATTATTTTTTAAAAATAAGTCAGATTCTGTGTTTGGTTTCTTACACTTTGAACACAGGAAACAGGAACTATAAGTTATACATAAAAAGCAGAAATCCTGGTCTAAATACAGGAAATAAGATTTCCTTAAACACAGGGAATACAATGAATGCTTAAAATTCAGGAGGTCGGAACTACGCCACACACACAGGATGTTTCGTCTACCTGCTCACGAGTGTGACCCATCAAGGCTACATGAGCAGTGTTTACTAGGTTCTCTTGACCAAGTAATCACAAATAGAGACCCTCTTATAATATGGAAAAATGACCAGATAGGCCTGGTTTGGTTACACAGTCCTGCAATCCCAGGACTAAAAACACCAGAGGGGAAGGATCATTGGACAAGGATGCAAAAGGAAATCACATCATGCATCATTTGCTCTTAAAATTGACTGTGGATTGCCATTAATTTGGTCTTAAAATTACATGAATATTATTTTTTTTTGTTAGAATCATGTTTGTTTATTATTATGAACCATGTGTCTCACTTAGGGAGAAAGTGAAGCTTGATATTGAATATAGGAAATGAATGAGGAAGTGAGTAACAAAATCTCTACACTGTGTTAGGTTTGATGATATTTTCTTTTCCCGTTGAAACTGACACAATCACATTGAATGAAAACTATACAGATTTGGGTTCTCTCAGTTTTGAGTTTAGAGGTTCAAGTTAGCCTCACTCAGGTAAAACCCAGGCATTGTCAGGTCTGCTCTGTCCATGCACTCTAGAAGAGAATGTACTTCATTGTTCTTTTTAGTCCCTAGAAGGAATGGCAGTTCTCTGTCTCATGGCTCCTTCCTCTGTCTTAAAAACAAGAATCCAGAATCTTCCATTATCTTCAGGCCTTGATTAAAGCTTTTGTTATCCCATATCCTATAACAACTGACTATTCTTACCTCCCTCTTACACAGTCTCTGATGATGTCATTGGGTAAAAGTGGATCCCAAACCCGGTCCCATATGCCAGGATATTTAATCTCATCAAACCTTCAAAGTTCATCTCATGATGTCAGCCCAGTCATAGGTTTGGGAAGTCACAAATGAGTCTTGTATCTCTATTGGGCCAGGTATATGCTGGTAGTTCTCTTCCTCTGTTATCCTGTGTCTTGTTTCCTTCATGAAGATTCTTTTCCTGGACCTGAGACTCCCATTTTGTCTGCAGCTGGTAATACCCAGATCCTCTTCTTGTCTCTGCCTCTCTCCATGGTCAAATTATAGACATGTATGTGCAGGACTACACCCAGATATTACAAGGGTGCTGGGATCTGACCTGATGTCCTAATGCTTGTGCAGTGAGTACACCTAGCTGTTGAGTCATCTCTCAAAGCCTGTTTTCACCTTTTGGAGAGAAGACATTATGCTGTAAAAGATAGAGTTTTTATAACAAAACTATCATTAAATTAATTAGCTTAAATTAATTTTATCCAACAAACACATTAGAAGTAGAAAACAAAGGCAAGATTCTATTTTGTTTAATTTATTTTTCTCAATATGAATTTTTAATTTTCTTAACAGCAATGCATGCATATATGCACATATACACACTGTAATGAGATAATATTTATAGTCAATTTGATGATATCAAAATCACCTAGACAAAAGGCAATATCTCTAAGGGTTGTCTCTGGGCATGGTTGTGAGAAAGTATCTTTGTTAGATTAATTGAGATGGGCAGAACAGCATTAACTGTGGGTAACACTATCCCATGAAGTGGGACACTATACAGAATAAAACTGAAAGGGCCAGTTGAGCATAAATATTTATCATTCTTTGCTCTTAGTGGATGCAATGTTACCAAATGCCTCAACCTTCTGCTGCTGCAGTTTGCCCAGAAGATGAACTTTAACTTCAAATTGTGAAAAAAAATGAATTCTTCCTCAAGTAGCAAGACATTTTAGACACACACACATATACACACATATACATACATATAGGGCCACATATATACTCACATACAATACATCTACATAATCATATACACACACTCAATACACTCAGACTTATATAGACAATTCCCTCACAAACAGTTAAATAAAAATACATGCCACAGTACACATATGTACACAAATGAGCATACTCAAAGACACATACACACATAGAAATAGACATACTTACAGGGCATGAACAAACACACTCACACAGAGACTAGACACACAGATATATACACATGAATACACAATACACACATAGATACACCCACATATACAAGTTCAGGTTAAATCATCAGATAGAGGAACAACAGTCAAATTGCTGAAGAGGACAATTTGTTATTTCAATGAAAATTGTGAAAAAAATTCTAAGCATCTGCTAATAGAAGAAATCATAACCTTTAGTTCCAAATCAAAGCTTTGGTTCTATTGTAAATCTATTGGCTTAAATAGTTTGGAATCTCATAATTAAACAGATTTTCAATAAATTCTCTTCTGACACAACGAATAACAGAACATGTAAGGGCAGGTTAAATTCAACACACTTCAATTTCTAGATTTTATTAGTTTTACTAGTTTGTAAATTCTTGAAAGATAGGTTTGAATCATGTCACAACACAAAATCTTTTTGTTAAACTTATTAGAAGAAAGTATCATCAAGCTCTATTTGATGATCTCTACAGATCAATTTTCAAAGTTTCCTTAGGTATCTGTGGGACTCTGCCACGAGAAAGCTCACAATAGAGTCCTATATACTCTAATTCCCATCATTGCCTATGAACCTGTCCGTACTTAAATTTGATATGCTTCAGCACACTGTGATTTATTGATAGGAGGAGAAAATTATAATTCTGTAAAATTGTCATTTGTGCTGTATTCCTTCCCATCCGTGATTTTTCATGTGAGACGTCTGGCTATGATAATATAAATGAACACAAATGTTTAAACATGCTTGCCTCAAACTTGTGATCCATCCCTCAGTCCCCCTGACTAACAGCAGAACATCCTTGTGGTCTGTAATTGACAAGGATGTTTGTGTTCTTTCTGGCTGGTGGATCTCCACGGAAGGAGTAGAGGTATAAAAGGTTGCTGGGCAAAATAAAGGTTACTGTTCTTCCATCTGAAATGAAGCCTCCGTGTCTCAATCCTGGCACCCACCACCAGTCTTGGCATCCAGGCTGTGCTAGCTGCAGCACAGACTCATTTGTGTTTTAAGCTAAATTGAAAGCAATGGCTCTTAGAGAGAGAGAGAGAGAGAGAGAGAGAGAGAGAGAGAGAGAGAGAGACTCCAACCTAGGAATCTGTTTACATCTCAGAGGCAGGAAGTATGGGGCATAATCAGAGACTTTGCCAAAATCCATAGCTTTTGACCCATGGGAAATAGATTCAAAGTGAACAAATAAGTTCAAAACAGTTTAAAGTTGCGTGTAAGAGCCAGCATTAGGGTTAGGGTTAGGTTAGGGTTAGGGTTAGAATTAGGGGTTAGGATTAGGGTTAAGGGATAGTTTCATGTAATTTTTGCTTTGTCAAACACAGGTTGCATCATGCTGTAGTCATCCAGAAAGGAGAAAGCCCAAGATAAGTTTATCTTTTTCAACAAAGAACATAAAGGGCACTCAGGAAAGCAAGAACATTGGAAGGAATATTAAAATTACGTAATAATAATAATAATAATAGGGGGATTCTCTAGTAAAACAGATAAATAGAATTATCATGTTTTAACAGAGAGTTTACTTGACTTATATGTCTTATATGCAAAGTTGGTGTCATCCTACAATGGTTGACTTCACACTGCAGATGCTGAGAAATAAGCAAAAATTCTGTTTGTGAGTCTGGATGCCTCAGTAGTACCAGTTTGTTAATAGAGGTCTGAAAAGTTCCTGGATACCTGGGAACTTCAGTTCCTTCAGAACATATAGATGCCTAAAGGAGCTGTGTTTTGATAATAGCAAAAGAATGTAGCAATGGTCTCTTCAGCAGCAATTGTCTACAACCTACCAGCAAAACATAAAGGTAATGAGGAGGAAATTATATTTTTCTTTGGATCACCTTTTATATGGCTGCCACTGGAAAGTGTCAGCCACATTTGGAGTAGTTCTCTTGAACTACTTGAACAAGAGAATTCCTCAAAAAGAAGCTGAGATGCTTATCTCCTGGTTCATTTCAGACACTATGAGATTTACCACAGGTGTAAAAAAAAACCCTGAAACTGGTTTATATACCAATGGCAAGTGGTGTCATATCTTTAGTTATATATGAGTAAGACAGAGTCAAAGATGTATGTCAGTATCCATGGTCTCAGCTATAATGGGAGGTAGATGTTATAAGAAACCATGAATTACATATGAAGATTTGTTATCTGTTAAATATAACAACATAGAATAAAGAAGAAAAAGATTCCACAAGATTGTCTCCCATGCAAAAAATAAAGTAAACACACAGAATAAAAATTAGAAATTAAAGGGAGAGAAAACACAGCAAGCCATTAATTCTAAAGCTGAAAAACATTGATGGATAATGATCTCAAAGAAATATTTGAACAAGATTATAAAAAACTGTTATTTAATATTCTTAAAGTATGTGAAAAGACAGATATAATAATGAGATATTTAAAATAACCAAATGAAAAGGTGATTTAGAAAATGCAATATTTAAGGGATAATATTATTAGATGAGATGAAAAGGAAGGCTGAAGATGAAAACGTGAATTCAAAGTGATGTGGCCAGCACAGTCTGGCTAGCCGAGACTGGCAGGGGGTGCCGGGATTGAGACACGGAGGCTTCTTTCAGGTGGAAGAACAGCAACTTTTATTTTGCCCAGTAACCTTTTATACCTCTATTTCTTCTGTGGAGACCCACCGGCCAGAAAGAACACAAATATCCTTGTCAATTACAGACAAGGAAGTTCTGCTGTCAGTAAGGGGGAGTGAGGGCAGCTGGATCACAACAATTGCACCGATTTTATTTTATAATTCCTTGCCTGTCATGGGGAATAGTCCTCTAATATTACCTGTCTTAGATAGCATCCTGCCCCCAAAGTATTGCCCATCCGTGGCCACCCAGACACATAGCCCTAAACCAAGTATCCCTAGGACTGACAGTGCCAAGGAGCCAAACCAACACTGCAACCATCTAGCATGCACTGACTGGATGATAAAATTAACAAAAGCAGTATTCCAAAGCTCTCTTATATGACTGTTGAGTTCCATAACAGTAGCAGAAGCATGCAATACAGTGTCATGAGTAACTCACATAAAATGAATAACTGTTGAAAAGTCCAAAGATAGTCCACTTGCTCCTGAACCAGAGCCACTTGTTGGTTTAAGGTCAATATGTCCAATTGAATATGTCCATTAAGATTATTTTGAATGTCCAAAGCATTGCTGACTCTTTCAGCCTGCTGGTTGACAGTCTCAGCCATCTGCATAGTCTGTGAGAGAGCAAGTCTGGCAGCAGTAGCTGTGGTAGCAAAGCTCTGCTACGGCCCCAGCAACATTCACTCTGGATCCAAACTGCTGCATGAAGTGGAGCAGAACTCAGGGAAGCAGGCTTGCTGCTCCTGCTCTGGAACCATTGAAGGGTCCCCACTTTAACAATCTTTTAGGGAACTTGGGCATCATCAACCTGTCTGGCTACTTCCTTCTGAGTAAGGGTACTGCATTCTTAGGGGGTATTTTACACCACATAAATTTGCAATGAATCCACGGGTTCTCATCCTCTGTGGAGAAAAAAGCAGAAACTCTTTTCCAAAGCATCAAATCCTTAGGCCTGTATTTTAAAGTCGAAATACCTTTCTTAGCAGTTCCTAGAATCAAATGTCTTTCTCCAGTCCAGAACACAAAAGACAACATAATCAACACAATAACATTTATCACTACACATTTTATCTTTTGAGGCCCTCAATTTACCCTCCTACCTCCTCTTTATTGCTTTTCTACTGGCCAATCTTTCAGAGGGCATCTCTGGGGATGAAAACACACATACTCGTTTTAATCTGACTTGGCTTGTTCCCAATCTGGAACATTTAAATCCCCTCCTGTACAACATCTTTGGCTGTCTTCCTTGTTATTTCCATGCCTTGTTGCTTTAAGAGTTTCAGTTACTTTTTGAGGCCTTTCAATCCACCCTCCTGCCTCTTTATACTTGCTTATCTTTTGGAGGATGTCCCTCAGAGTAATCTCTGGGGATGAAAAATTAGAACACTTTACATTCCCCAATATGCTCCTCAATTTAGCCAGCAGCTGGAGTGACCCATTCACGTATCCCCACTTTCCAGATCTGGGTGGAACCTCCACTTGCTGCAGCCAGCCCAGCCTGGATAGCCAAGACTGGGGGGGGGGTGCCAGGATTGAGACACAGGGAGGCTTCTTTTCTGGTGGAATAACAGCAACCTTATTTTGGCCAGTAAGCTTTTATACCTCTACTCCTTCTGTGGAGACCCACTGGCCAGAAAGAACACAAACATCCTTGTCAATTACAGACCACAAGGAAGTTTCGTTGTCAGTCGGGGAGTGAGGGCAGCTGGATCACAACACAAAGATATGAATAGAAACTTCCAGAACTTAAACAGAAATAAGAAAGGAGCAATGAGGACCAGCATCAACTCTGGAGACTGCTGAGGTGCATACAGGGCTATAACTTGTGTCTTTTTTACTTAAAGTAAAGTACAACTATAATTAAGAATAGTCTGAAAATTAAACAAGACAAATTTTATTTAAATATGTTACTCTTTATAAACCTAAAAGTCTACAATATAGGCCAAGTCAAAATAAACACACAATATCACGCACACACACACATCATAAGAAAGTTGCTGGAAAAGATTTGGAAGGTGATTTCAAAGGAACTAACAATCTATGTTTACAATCAGATATCCTAGTGACTGAGGCGATTTCATCAGAAATCAGGGAAGAACAAGTTCATAAGTACTATAGCATCATTGACAAACTTCAGTGAAAGATAACCTCAGACTGATGTAGGAGTGTCTTCTATCTATCTGTTGCTTTTATTGGTTAACTAATAAAGAAAACTGCTTGGCCTGATATGTCAAAACATAGGTAGGCAGGGAAGACAGAACAGAATTCTGGGAGGAAAAAAAGCAGAATTAGTCATAAGCTATGGAGCCAGCTGCCAGGTCAGACATGCTGAATCTTTCCTGGTAAGCCACTACCTCATGGTGCTACACGGATTATTAGAAATGGGTTAATCAAGATGTGAGAATTAGCTGATAAGAGGCTAGAACTAATGGGCCATACAGTGTTTAAATGAATACACTTTCTTTGTTATTATTCTGGGACTAAGCAAGCCATGCAGGAGATGGGCAAGATGAAAAGCAAGCCTGCTCACCTCATCACTACATCAGACTTTATATTCAAGAACAGTACCTTCAGCAATTAAGTGAGACAGCCCTTGTTCAGTATGCAATAAGTGGAAATTTCAAACTGTTCATTCCAAGATATACTAAAGTAGAAGCACTTCAGCATAGACTCAGACCCAAAGAAAGCATGAGATAGAGGTGAGAAGCATGGTGTCTCTTTACAGGAATGGAAAACCCTAAGACAGGAGTTGATACCAAGGTCTGGAATGTTGCTGTGATGAAAACAGTGAAATTATTTAAGCACTGCTTACTGGGCCATACTAGTAAGAATATAGAAGCCAGAGGTACTAAGCATTACTTAAACTGTTAGGAGACCATTCAGGAGATCAGAGGAGAAGAAAGATAGTATGTTGCCAAGAGATCATTCTTGTGATATTTTGATGAAGAAAGTAGCTGTTGTTTGCCTTTGCCCAAAATCTGCCTGAGGCTGAAGTGAAGAGTTTTAGATTAATTCCCTTAGCAGAAGAAATTCTAAAACAGCTTAGTATAGACTCCATCATCTGGATATTAGTGATAACTCTCATGAAGATTTATAATAAAAAAATGTAAGCTGAAAAGATTAAATTACATAATGTAAAGTTTGAGAAAAAGTGGTCTCCAGAAAGTTGGATGAAGCTAAACCCTGTGTTCAGGGAGATAAACAGATGGACTAAGAAGTTGAATAAAGTGTGTGGTAACCTTAGGGTAAGATTCTACCCAGTTAAGATTCCACTTTGCAAAAAGGAATTAAAGAAAAGTTTAGAGAATGATGTGGTGGGGGTACACCATTAATCCAAGAACTTGGAAGACAGAGGCTGGTGGATCTCTAAGTCTGAGACCAGCTTGGTCTACAGATCAAGTTTCAGGACAGGCAAGCTTAGGCAGTGAAAGGCAGAAAACTTGTAAAGATGTAATTAAATGAGGGGGGCATATTCCAGCCCCAAAAAGTAGTAGAACTTGGCTGCTTCAGTCACATGGTATGACTTTAGTTAATGAGTGAAGAAAGGAGTTTTGGAATAATGATGGGATATGTCCTTCTGTATATATGTTGCTTTTGTTGGTCAATGAATAAAGAACCTGCTTTGCCCTATGGCAAGCAAAATACAGTCATGCTAGAAGGGATATCTCTCTCTCTCTCTCTCTCTATATATATATATATATATAGAGAGAGAGAGAGATAGAGAGAGAGAGACAGAGAGAGACAGAGAGATAGAGACAGAGAGATTGAGACAGAGAGAGAGAGGAGAGGGAGAGGGAGTAGGCAGAGTCAGAGTGATGTCATAAAGCTGCAAAGGAGAAAGATGCCAAAAAACCTTACCAGTATGATAGAGCCTCAAGGTGGTACATAGTTTAATGGGAATGGGTTAATTTAAGATATAAGAGTTAGCCAGGAATATGCCTAAGTTACTGGCCAAGCAGTGTTGTAATTATAATTTCTATGTAATTACTTGGGTCTGAGTGGTCAGGAATAAAAGAGCAGCCTTTGTCCACATAATACAGCTACTGAGGCCAGAGATTAGTTAGAGCTATCCCTGAAGGGAGGCCTAGTAGAAAGCACATTGCCTGAAGCTGTAAAGTTGAAGCCTATATTGCATTGGAGAACCCCAGATATTAGAGATGCCAGAGTCCTTGGAATCCTGCCAAGGAGACCTGCTAACAGGGAATGGAAACAGTCCGAGATAAAGAAGTGAGTTGCAGTCAATAAAGCTGAATAAAATGATCTGAAGAGCATTTTGACATCAAACATGGAGATGCAGTGTTTGGAGTTTGCCCAGATGGTTTTCAGATTTGCTGTGGTCTAGTACTTCCTCACTGTGCTCCCTTCCCCACATTTTGGAATGGTAATATATAACCTGTGCCATTATATGTTGGAAGTATGTGATCTCCTTTTTTTATTTTTATTTTATAGTAGAATACAGTTAAGAGATTTAGGAATCTCGTAAGAGATTTTGAACTTTGAGCTTTTAATCATGGTCATGACTGTGGTAGACTATGGGGACTTTTGAAGTTGGGCTAAATGCATTTTGTATTGTTACATGCTTATGTGGGAGAGGTCTGGGGTCTGTGGAGCTAGTTAACTCTGGTCAGTTTCAGGGACTTCCTGCAGATATTTTGAATTGTTTACCTCATACTTAAGAAGCTTATCTGTGAGATGGAATGCTTCAATATTAGAGGCAACTGTTATACAGCAACATGATAATTTATATTTGTATTTTAGGGTAGAAAACCAAAATACAATAGACAGTGGGTTGAGTTGAGGAGGTAAATAGTATACCACATGATTTTGACAGTTTGGGAAAGGGTGACTCAGAACCCTGTAAGGTTCTATTTTTTGGCATGCAAATAATACTTCAGTATTATTTTTAATAATTCATTTTAACTGCCGCGCAAACACGGCAACTGTCATTCTTCTGAGCAAGGGACATTGGGATTAACACACAACTTCAGGTTCTGCATACAAGCCTTTTATTCCACTTTCTCACACAGTATATATAGCCCTCAGCAGGGGAGGTCAAATCAGCAAAAGGAGGCAGCTCATCTCCATAAATCAATGGCTTAGGGGTAAACATCCTTAGAAACATTGCTGAAAACAACAGATTGTTCCTGTTTTTGTTCCTGTTTTCAACCACCCTCAAGAGTGCAAAACAGAACAAGTGGGGGTGCAAACCCAACAATTAACTAGTCTGTTCCTTTAGAATTTTTTGAGACCAGAAAATGCCACAAAGAACTAGAGCTTTTATTGATCTGAATTCAGTTAAGAAGTAATAGATTCAAAAGGCTATCTTTTTCCTATTATTTTTCCAAATACTGGAGATAAATTTACAGAGTAAAAAATCACCCCACCTTACCTATCAAGGAGAAAAAAAATGAGTGACTTTAGATTCTTGTTTCTCAGAAGTGATCTGGCTAATAAATTACTCTGATTAACTCTTGCAGTTTTTAAACCTTCCCCTAAGCTTCTAGCATTAGAAGTTCATAGCTCCCTTTCCTTGTTGTTCAGTCCTGCCCAGCTATGACAGCTATGAACCAGAACAAAGATGAGTATGGCAAGTTAACCCTAAGGAAACATTAGTGCCACATTTGCAGTAACCAACAGCTTTTTAACTGAACACAAAACCTGCTCAATAATAGGAAAAGTATTGCTGGTACTGGAAACCTAGCAGTTACACAGGACTAATATAGTCATAAATCTTGAAGAAGAATTTATTACTACTCTACTAAACCAGCATAACTGCTAACAATACTCTCAATAATTGTAGTCCTCACTCCTCATTAAAGAAATTTCTCCTTGTGAATAATAGGGATCATCACAGAAACTACAATCAAAATGCAAAGTTATGAAGCCTAGTCCCATTGGATACATCTATAAAATTTTCCCATTCATAAGGCTCAGGGAACTTTTGGAGGGAGCATTAAGACTTTAAGATCTAGAAGATAAGTTGAATTTGCTGTGACTACATCTCCTAGGAATGTCAGAAGTCACATTCATAAATCCTTACAACATGACTTCTTAAACATTAGTTGAACAAAGACACCAACAATAAACTCCAGGGTGGACTGAAGAAAAACCAGGAGGCCTCAACCTTACAGAAAAAACTAAAGGCAACTAAGGTTTGCTGAGAGCAAGAAAAATAGTCTTCCCAGGGAAGAGCAAACAAATTGGTTTTCCAATACCAAATGATATCAGTCCTGAAAACACACATGCAAGTAACATACAGACTGACCAGGTTGTATTTAGGAATATAGATGCACATACATATAAAATATGCACATAATAGTAACAATTAATTAAAAGAGGGGCCTTGAATTTGAAAGAGAGCAAGGAGAGGTTTATGGAAAGGTTTGAACTGAAGAAATGGAAGGGGAAAATGATAAAATTATATTGTAGATCCCAATGTACTTTTTTTAGATTCTTGATTAGGCTAGAATTCAAACCCACTGATAGCTTGTCTATGGTAGGTGTACCCCATCTGTATATATTATGTGTGTATCTATATTATATATATGTATATATATATACATATATATAGTATATAAGACATAGTATAAATATAAACATAATACTCCTTTATCATTATTAATCTGTCACTTACATTGGAGGCTTCTTGCAACTAAAAACATGTAGGTTAAGGAAAAATTACTATGCTTTTCCTATAGAAGACAGTTCAAGCTTTGAAAAAGAGGCAGCATTGCATAATGATAATGAGATTTCAGAAGACAGCGAATGTTTTGTCAAACTATTCAAAGTAAGATTGTGCTGGGAGCTAAAAGCATGCTCACCTCCATTTCTCCTCATTAGTATTTGTGCTTTAATGTCACAGCAATGCTGATTACCAATGACTTTGAGAACAGACCTGGTCAGAACAGGCAGTGGAGTTTGATTGACCACAGGGTGTATGAGGAGTTGTTCTTTGGATTTTGATGACAACTGGAAGTTTTTAGATGGGCAAAGGCACTAAAAATGACATCAGATTTTGGAGTCTTGGAGGCAAAATGCAGAACTGAGATAGTGAACAAGCATAGTTTGGGAACATTGGCTACATCTGTGCCTTTTTAAGATGAGAAGTCTTGACCCAAGCAGTGGTTGCCCACTCCTTTAATTCCAGAACTTGGGAGAAGAGGCAGGCAGACCTCAGTGAGTTCGAGGCCAGCCTGATCTACAAAGCAAATTCCAGGACAGCCAAGACTGTTACACAGAGAAGCCTTACCTCAAACCCTGTTCCCCCCAAAAAATGTCCTGAGGATACCTGAGAAGTAATAAAAGAAACATAACTGCAACATGAAGAATATTCCATACAAATGATCACTATCATTAATTTAACTTTTGATCATAGTCATATCTCTTACTAGATTTGTAAGTTAAGAGATTTCCCTCCATAGCCTGCCTGTCTACAATACTTTTCTACCTCCTGGGAGTATAAGGATAATGAAATCTTTATCTAAGATCATCATGAAAGTGAAATAACATATTAATCATCTAATCCAAACTTTGGAAAATTTCAATGCTTGTATGAACTCTGTTAGTTTGTGTTAGATTTCAAATATAGAAGTATTTTTGTGTTAAAGAGAATATTTTTTAAAAATGCAAATAAAAAGCATTGAAATATGCTTATACCAATATTTTTGTTGCTGTGCAAAAAGATTCTGTGGGTTTTTTTTTTCTGTTCTCTTATGTATTGAGGTTATAGGCACTTAGGGAGATGTGAACAGGGGTAAAGTTGGAACCTCTCTGTAAAAGAAGCCAGCCTAATTTACAAATAAGACTCTCCAATATGCATATTCCAGTTCAGTATAATAGAAGAATTAGTTAAGAAACAATGAATCCTGATTTGATTATTTGGTGTAAATATGCTTTATACGACTTTGATGTTTGGATGATACTCATGAATGAATCACTCACACACTATAAACTGTCTATAATATCTGCAGAAAAAAACCAATGCAGGATTCTTGTGAGTTGTTTTGTGCATGCAAAACAATCATTTTTATTTAGTGAGATCTGTTTGTGGTAAATTTGACTTCATTTCATATTAAAGGAAAGAAAAAATGTCAACACAGGAAGGCAGTTTATAACTTCAGTGATCCAAATCCAATCTGAGCCTGCCTTTATTATAATAAATAAAACACCTGCATTGTAAGATTTTTTCATTAAAATTTATCTCCCATAAGTGCTCTCAAGAAGTATCTTACACTGGTTTTACTACAAATTTTAAATTGTTTAATATTCATTCAAAATCTCCAAGGTATTTCTTTTGATAGCAAAATACTACATGTTTTACAATAAATAAGTTTTCAACATAGCATCATAATTCCCAAATTACTACAAAACAACAATTTTCCTGTATAGCACAAGGATGTATGTGGCTGCTATTTTTATATATTGCAACGTGAAATGGGTTTTAAGACCATATTGAAGGGTTTTTGCTCACTTTATGTCATATTTGTGCTGGGACAAGCCCTAATCTCATTTGTTTAGATACATGAAGCACTGTGTACACAGGTCTGTAGCATTACGCTGTGTTCACATACTATAATGGGTAAATCTCCTGTCTGCACCTCAGTTACTCAATATGAAAGTTTGTCCTACTTTCTGCTCTCCTGGGAAGAAGGTACAGAAGTGAAAGGACTCTTTCCATTGAGTCAAGTATGCCTTCTACACTCTTAGCAATCTTTCCAGTCCTAAAAAACTCGAATGAAATTTATTCTAGGAAGAGGGTGGAGAGCAAGTCTAGTAAAACACAATTCTACTTTAGTGTATTTTTTTCCTCACAGTTGGAACCTCTCCTGTATTATCAGGTTTCACACAACTTTCCTATAGATGATTAAAGCTCCATTTGCATTTTGTCTCCCACCCTAGCAAGGCTTTCGCTATGAATGATGCAGGTTGAAGATGCACTTTCCATTGACGCTTTTGATTAATAAACACGTCTGACTGGGGTATGCATCTCCTGCTGATTTGATAGCATCACATTTGTACTCTCTTATACATAGAGGTCCTTCCTGACCTCTCTCTTCAGTGTCATCATTTAGTGCATCTGTTCTTCTGACTTCTGACATGATGTTAATGATTTAACTTCATGATAATTCTCAGTGTTGATCCCTGAGCCATTTTCTCCTGTATATTAGTACGCATATTCACATAAGTGTGTTCAGATGATGTGCACATAGAAGTCAGAAGTTGATGCCAGTCTGATACCTTATTTGATCATTCTCTACTATATTTACTGAAGCAGGGTATCTCACTCACCCAGAATGTACTGATTCAGCTTGTCCAGCTAGACATCTTACACTCAGGTGCCTCTGCCTCTACCTTATAAGCAATGGAATTCCAGGCATCCCACCTGGCTTTTATGTAGGTGCTAGAGATTTGAACTTCTGCTCTTATAATCCACAACCACTTACCCTCATGGAATGCATTTCTAAAATCATCTTGCATAACTTGACTTGTTTTGACCTTTTAACTTTCTTTTGAGTTCTTAAGGTAGATTAATAGAGATTTTGATATTCACTTCGTTGAATTACTAATACATTTGAAAAACAGTTTTCCTCTTATGAACTATCATACTAATATACATAATACTTTCTTTATGGAAAACTTTTGTTTCCTCTACTTGTATTTTGTAGTTTTCCTCATGAAAATTTTTGTGGACTCAAACAATTCATTGTTGGGATTAAAGGTGTGTGCCACCACACCTTGAATTTACAGAGATCTGCCTGCCTCTGTCTCCCAGGTGTTGGGACTAAAGGTTCTGAGTTAAGAAAAATCAGGTTTGATCAAGGAAGATTCCCCCTCACTGAGAAATCTCTGATAGGAGCAGATGGCCCAGATGACTGAGTTCTATATCCAGAACAGCCTCAAGACTGTACGTTGAGGTGATCAAGCCTCACAGAATATTACAGTCAGGACTTGACCATAATCCTAAATTTTCTTTAGTTCCCCATAAGATTACCAGTGCCCCCACTAAACAGTAAGTAGCCTAGAAAACTATGCCCACATTCCCCCCAAATATGGATTATGATGTTTGTCTTTGTGTAGAGTTGGTTACAAGTTGTTATGAATAATGGTCAGGAAGAAAGCTAAACAAAAGAGATTAGATTCAGAGTTTTTGTTTTGAAAAAAAAGGGGGAGGAATTGCTGTGGGACAATGATCTTGTATTGTTTTATAAAAAAAAAAAAACACTAATTGACGAGTAGCCAGATAGGAAGTAGAGGCAGGGAAAACAGGCAGGTAATAGAGGTGGTGTAACAAGAACAGAAGAATTCTGGGAAGAGGAAAGGGTCAGTCTACAGTTGACACAGAGGAAGCTAAACACAGAGTAAGAAAGATCTCACTGATAAAAGGTACCAAACCACGTGACTAACACAGATAAGAATCATGGGCTAATTTAAGACGTAAGAATTAGTTAATAAGAAAGCCTGAGCAAATAGGCCAACAAGTTTATAAATAATATAGACCTCTTTGTGTTTCTTTGGGATTGAATGATTATAGGAACAGGCAGGACAGAAACTTCTATCAATAATTCTTGCACTGTATGACTCAGAACCCAGCATTGCATTCTTGGAGTTTGCTGTGGTTTGTTATTCTCTTAGCTTTTCAGTCATTAACATTTTTTGTTGTTTCTATTTATTTGTTTTGTTTTGTTTTTTTTGAGAATTATATTATTGGTATTGTCAAGCTTTGCCAACTTTTTTCAAACTGTGTACCCGGGAATGTGGATTTTAATTGAGTAATTGCTTCTATCAGACTGCACTATGGGCATATCTGTAGATCATTTTCTTGATCACTGGTTGAGGTGGTAGGGCCCACTAAGGGTGGTATCATATCTGGATAGGTGGACCTGGGAAGTATAAAACAGGTAATTGAGCAGGACAGAGGGTGCAAGTCAGTAAGCAGAAGTTCGTCATACTCATGCCTCCAGGTTTCTGCCCATACATCTGCCCTGGCTCCCTATGATGATAGCTTTTTGCCTATAATACAAATAAACACTTTCTCCCCAAGTTGCTTTGGGTCATGGCGCTTACCATAGCAACAAAAAGCAAACCTGGCAGGTGCTATTCACATGTTTCAGAAACTGCTGAAATCATTTGACATTTAGCTTGTTGTCAGTTTGCCTCCACCCTAGGATTAAAGTAGATTTTATTATTAGTTATTGTGAGGCCAGGAGTTCAGAACAATACATTTCTCTCTCTCTCTCTCTCTTTTTAACAGAGTTCTCAAGAGGTTGGACATACCATGATACCACAACCACAGAAGGAAATAACAGAGCACAATAGGAAATATACAGAGTATGTCATTCACTCTTGATCACAGACAGAATATCTGAGGTGATCAATTTACACAAAGTTTTTATTTTGGGTTCACACATTGTGGGATTCAAATTTTGGTCATTGAAATCTGTGTCAAGACAGCAATAGCAGGGCAGAATGTCCAAAAGAACAGAGCCAGTTATTCCATACCTGGAACCAAAAGATACAGAAAGAAGTGGAACTCTTCCTTTACCCAAATATTCCCTTTGAAACACTTCCCATGACATATCTTCCCATTAGTCCTTTCATCTGAAATTCTCACTACTTCATAGCAATACCAAAAAAATGAAACCAAGCCTTTATTCGATACACAAGTCTTTAGGAAACTTTGAGATCCCAGTTCTCACATGGATAAATGTAGAACAATGTAAGCACATTTTCTGTGGTCTCTTGGGGAGAAAGCAGGGTGCATAGTTGCAGGGTAGGCTACGTTGACTAATTAACTAAGGTTCATTAACGTTTGTTGAACACCCAGTCTGTTGAGTAAGTAGAGAATATCAGTCATGGCTTTTAGTATAAGAACCTAGCAAAGGAGCAGGTTGGCCCATGCCTCTGAACAGGTAGGTTGACATATAAAAAGTGTGCTGCTAACAAGATTATTACTCTCTCCTGAAAGAACTTACCTGAGGACACATGGTCAATCCATAGACTATAAGGGCCTACCTAGCCAAACCATTAGAAGTACTGAAACCAAGATGAGTTGTTAACACTCCACCTCCTTTCTTTAATACACAGGGCTCAAGAAGCAAGGGGTGTTAGTTATCTCAATATTTAGACTAGAGTTCCATATGTTGTTAAATTCTGAAATTGCATTTTTCACAAAGAAAGACACTGTGCACACTATACATTTCATTAACTACAGGTGGATGCAAAGTGGAAGAAGAATTTTTCAGGTGGCGAGAGGAAGAGAGGGTGACAGAATTCATGCAATGTGAAAGCAACACACACAGCTGTCTGGTGAGAGTAAAATGAGCCAGTCAGCATGGATCAGGAAGCCCAGAGAGGACAGTGAGGGGAGGAAATACTGAGAGTAAACTACAGTAACATGAGTATTAAAATGCCATGATTAAACCCACTACTTTGTATGTGAACTTAACAATTAATTTAGAAAGTGTTAGAAAGTTTTAATAGGGATTGTCTAGATGTTCTTATTTAAATTACTGGCTGCTTAATTCTATTAATTGGTTTGGTATAGTAACAATTCTTTGACACTGATGGTATTTTAATATTCTGTTATCATATAAATATTATAGTGAATCTGCTTATTGCTATATAACTGATAGTGTTTATGTGTAGATAGCAAAATTGACTCAAAGTATAATCCATTAAAATTGAATTATATACTCACAGATTGTCTATCAAGGTTTATACCAATTTATATTCCAAAATACAATTGAAGAAATCAATTTCTTCTACACTCAAATTTGATAAAAATATATTAATATGTTTATGCATGTGTATGAGTGCACTTAATCTCTGAAACACATAAATACACAATACACATTTGAGTCTGTACTGATGTATTTTTCCACGGTGTTTTATTAAATATATTATAATTATATTCAGAATGCTTTAACATTACTTTCCTGACTCTGAAAATGATCTGTCAGTTACTCTAGGCCTTAGCCAAAGTTGGTTGCCCCAACATTGCAAATGAGACTTTGGGTGATTGCCCAGATAGTCTGTTGTCTCTGTCATTTCTTGTACCTTTTGGATGTTACTTGATTGTACTTCCTGTTTACTCAAGTAATATTATTTCCCTTCTCAGGACTTTGATGGGGTTAAAGACTAGGTAGTCATAGTTACTTTCCACTCATGACTTAGTCAAGCCATTTTTAATATAGGAACTTAGATTCCTTGGATAAGATATCTATTGAAACATTTAGCATATGTTTTTTGCTTGATGTTGTTTATTCTGGTTGTAATCCTAATTTTCATATATGTTTTTGCCTCTTCTTTTCCCTGGACAATACTTGATATTTGTTCGTATTTTATATAGCTTTTTATTAGGCTTAGAACTCCCTTATTTAGACAAAAAAGGGAGGTGCTGTGAGAATTTCTTCAGCCAGTAGCCTTTAAGATACCAGCCCACTTTAAGCATGGTCTCATGTACTATAAATACAGATGAAAAGTGTGCATGGGCCTCTTGGCTGCTGGATTTCAGTTCCAGTTCTCTGCTCATGTAGAGAATTGCTGATCACTGCTTTTTCTGTGAGTCTACCCCTAAATAAATAAACCTTTATTTAAACTCTAAAAATAAATAAATAAGACCAAGTATACATTAATAAAAAAGGAGCCCAATAAAAGTCACAAGAAACAGATGTAGACAGGGATACCCACTCTTTTGTACACTCTTGAATCCCACAAAACCACAAAACTGGAAGCTATAATTCACTTACAAAGATCCCTTTTATGAATTCACAGTCTACTTTATGAATTATCCCTTATTTCTTTCACATCCAGGTTGAGATTTATAGACTCTAGTTATATTTATTATTTTTATAGATTTCCATTTTTTTGATTTACACATGGCTTAAATTTAGGAAAAGATTAATGATACTAGCAGGAAGAACATTAAAATCACTATGTCATCTATTTGTATTATTCATAAATAAGGCAGTATGACATCTGATCTGATGGAAACATTTGATCAGATGTAAATTACTCTCTACTGAAATATAATCCCAATCCCTTACTTTCTACACATAAATATTGTTTTTTGCACTGAATACTGTGCTGGTTAGTTTGGATCAACTTGACATAGATGAGGATCATTGTGAGGAGGAAATCTTAGTGGAAAAACTGTTTCCACCAAACTGGCCTATTAGGCATGCCTATGAGTTATTTTATTAATGATTGATATATAAGAGTACAGATTATTGTGGGTTATACCACATGGAGCAGGTAATCTTGGGCTGTATATGAGAGAAAGCTGAGCCAGCTATAGAGAAGCCAGTAAGCAGCATTCCTCATGGCCTCTGCTTCCATTCCTTCCTCAAGTCCCTGTCCTGATTTTCTTTAATGACAGATCATAGGCTGTAAGATGAAATAACCTTTTCCTCATCAAGTTTCAGTTGGTCATGGTGTTTATCATAGCAATAGAAACCAAACAAGAATCAGCATCAAATGTTAGCCAGGGTCATACAATTTTGTAAAACTCCCCATTTGTTGAATGTGACAATTCACTACAGTAATTTAGTTTCTTGAACTGTAATACCTTATTACCCTAGATTCTTGACTGCCTCATCTTAGGAACCCCAGTAATGACACAAGTTGTTTATCTAGCACTTATCTTTCTTCAACTAAGTACTAGATGATTACCCCTGGCAATGGCCAACTATGGACTTGATGTGGGATTTCCCTCTGTATGCTGTGATTACCATTGATAAATAAATGCTTTGGACCTATAGCAAGGCAGAACTTATCTAGGTGGGGAAAACTAAACTGAATGCTGGGAGGAAGAAAGTGGAATCAAAGAGAAGTCATGTAGCCCTGCCAGAGAAAAATGTTTGGGACAGAACTTTATCTAATACACAGATTAGAGGAGATAGGCTAGTTTTAGATATAAGAATTAGTCAGAAATTCATGCTATTGGTCAAACAGTATTGCAAATAATATGGTTTCTATATGATCATTTCAGGCCTGGGTAGCTGGGAACTAACTAGTGACCCACTACAACAAATTGGTGCTGCAACATGGTCGACTATATCCACGTAAAACCTGAGAAAGCTTGGAAAGGAACTCTAAACAACAACAACAACAAAAAAACAAAGTTTAGTTACTTTTCTTTGCTAATGGGCTTTGCTTGCTGGTGGCATGCTGTGGGTCCTGTAAAAGAGGTCCTCCTGATTCAGTGGTAGTAGGAAAAACAAAGCCATGTATTTTTGAAAAGGTGGCTTCCTAGGCCATACTGTCAGCACAAACTCTGGCTCTTTTAGTGCTGCAGCCAGCACAGTCTGGATAGCCAAGACTGGCGGGGGGTGCCAGGATTGAGACACGGAGGCTTCTTTCAGGTGGAAGAACAGCAACCTTTAATTTGCCCAGCAACCTTTTATACCTGTGGAGACTCACTGGCCAGAAAGAACACAAATATCCTTGTCAATTACAGACCACAAGAAAGTTCCACTGTCAGTCAGGGGAAGTGAGGGCAGCTAGATCACAACATATTAGGAGACTGACCATTTAAATGATATTTGTGAGTGCAGTGCTGCAATTCCTTAATGGTTCAACATAGACCCTGCATACTTGGAATTATGGCAGTGTGAGCAGCTTGTAGAGGCAGTGAATATGCCTCCACCATGCTCAATTGGGTGGAGCCAAAAGGCAAAGCAGCCTTGGTACTTGTCATGTCACAGCTTAGGTTTTTAAGAAGTGCTTACCATTCTATGAAGCAGTTCTGGTTAGAAAAGGGTTACAGATATGCAGTAAGGACAGAATTAGACATAAAAACCTCTAAATGAGACACAGTGCATTTTTAAAAAATGTATGTAGGCTAGGGAGAGGGAAGAAAAGAAGTATAGATAGTTATAAAAGGAAATAAATGGTGTAAAAAAATGAAACAAAGTCTTTAAAAAGAGACAAAGTACAGACAGTCATAGATTAAATAAGTAAATATAATGAAATAAATATTAAAATGTAATAGAGTAAAAAATAGTAAGCAATGTAAAGATAGAAAATATACAGAGAGTCTCGATTGTGTATATTATTGTGTTTTCTTTGAATTTTTGACTGTGAAGGAACTAAGTAACTAATGTATATACTTTAAAGGTATCTTGTCATCAAAATTTGGGTCTAAGGATATGTTTCTTTAGAAAAGAGTTTCTTCTTTTGTTTCCACAGAGGATAAGAACCTGTGGAATTCTTCCAGACTAATGTGGTTTGATAGACCAAGACCCCCTGAAAGGTTGCCTTTAACACCCCTCAAAAAATTACTTCACGAAATAAGCAGCAGGAAGCAGCTTAAAGAGAACTATGCTGAAATATTATTTATAAATGTTTGTTTACATTTAAAGGGGGATATGCTATAGAGATTTTCACTGGTATAGATCTTGGTTTATTGGTACAAATTTAAGGTCAACTTTTTTATATGTGTATTTCTGCTCTTGATTAAGATATTGTGCTTGTGAAGCTCATTTAAAAATGTAATGTATAATTAAGAAACATAGGTTTTCTAGACATATAGAGATATATTTCAGTTAGATAGGTACTCTTCAAATCTTTTAAAGGCCTTTAGGATATGGCATTTAATATGTTTTAAGAATACAGGACTTTTAATGGCAATGAGATACATCTGTTCCTTGCAACATCAATTACTTCAAGAGGATAGTGGGCATTGAAGAGGTTTCTTATGGTATCTGTTAGCCATTTGGGCAAGAAACTGTTGTTGCCTGTACTATTGATGAGATGGAGATGAAGGATCCACAGAGAAATGAGTGTTTAACTTGCTTAAAGGTGAGAAAGGGTTTTTGGGGTTCCTGTTTCATGAAAGAGTCTGTCAGACACATTCAAGACACAAAAGAAAGTGACTGACAAACTGCCAATATAGGCAGAACTCTTCGGAATTTTCTCCTTCATGGGAAAGTCTACTATGTACTATTAGCCTATATGGCAAAGATGGATGCCCCAAGATTACAAAAGAACTTTGGGTGAGATGTCTCTGTCATTTCTTGAGTTTCAGAAGTTGCTTACTATGTACTTTTTACTTACTTAGGTAATATTATATCCTTCTGGAGTCTTTGATGGAGTTGAAGAACAGATAGTTATTATTATAGTTTTCCTTAGTTATGAAAAAGATAAAGTAGATACAAATATTATAACTGTAGTTCTTGCTTGATAACTGTTTTGATATATGTAATTGTACTATGTTAAAGTTAAAACCTTTCTTTTTATTTAAACAGAAAAGGGGAGGTGATGTGGGATTTTCCTCTGTATGCTGTGATTACCATTGGTTAATAAAGAAACTGCTTTGGACCTATAACAAGGCAGAATTTAGCTAGGCAGGGAAAACTAAACTGAATGCTGAGAGAAAGAAGGCAGAGTCAAAGAGAAGCCATGTAACCCTGCTGGAGACAGACATTCAGGGCAGAACTTTACCTGGTAAACCACAGCCACGTGGTGATACACAGATTAAATGAGATAGGCTAGTTTAGGATATATCTGTTAGCCAGAAATACACTTAAGCTATTGGCCAAACAGTGATTTAATTAATATAGTTTCTCTGTGTTTATTTCAGGAGTCTGGGTGGCTGGGAAACACACTAGCAACCTCCGACTACATGGACTAAAAAAGAAAAGTTGCCAACCCTTACTTGCTCCCTGCCCTATAACTATCCCAGATGGTGAGGTTGGTTCTTACAGAGAACTCATGAGGTCCACCTTCCCAAATACAGGCCTGCTGTGTCTTAAGTCCATTATCTGACTTTCTTTCACTTACCTATTATTTACTAGGGACACTGAATGAGTCCATAGCATACTATTCTTGCATCTCTTGCTCCCCTTATCCATTCTTATCAATAGAATTAATGATCATTGATATCAGGTAAACTGATTTTGCCATATGCCCTCTAAGATTCCAAAGAATGCCAAAAACCACATTATAGAATAACATTATTAGGTATGTAATCCTTCTTGATCATTTTTCTAATTCTACTTTTGGAAACAAATAAGTGAAACAATATATGCTGGAGGCATAGTTTTCTATCTCTTTGTTCTTAAGTTTGAATCTTTGATTTTATGATTGAAATCAGAGCTGACTGATACTGCTTGTCATGTTCCAGGTGCCTGTGTGAGTATGTATATGGCCTCTCTGCTGTTCAGATTCATGACTCTTGTCATAGTGTGCACATGACATTTCCCACAATAAAGAGCAAGAAAGTATGCCATCCTGTGTTTGGCAAATTACAAAACAACAACAACAACAACAAAAAAAAATCCTGTAGCAATTTTTAAATCTTTTAACGTAACCTTATGTTTATCAGAAATACCATGCTGTCAGAGAGCTCTACATTACATTTTTACTCTGACATTTTGTTCCACTTATCCAGATCTTTATAAATATGCCAGCTAACCAGATGTAATCCTGACACCAAAGCCATATTTCTCTCCTATCAAATTTTTCTATCCTACTCATAGACTCTGTATACCAACACATTTGAAAGTCTAAAAACACACAAGATTTAGCTCTGTGTTTGTCTCCTTCTGCCTGTCCAGACTGATCATAGACTGTGACAATGTTTCCATGGAAAGTTAGTAGATCCAAATTCATATTTTATGTAGTGTACCATAGCTTATTTTCAATGCTAAAATTGCTTTTCCTAAGCAACGTGATTTCAGTAGGATACAAAAAGCAAACACAGACAGACTTTTATTTGAAATTTCAATGGACATAACAATGTGTGGTAAACTTAGTTAACTGTGAAACCAAACCAACAATCTTCAATGCACAAATGCATGGCAAGAGTTGAAAACAAAACAAACAACAACAACAACAAAAAAAACCTTTTTTTTAAAGAAAAAAAATGCAATGCATTCAACTTAGTTTGATTTTCTAGCTGAGTTTAAAAATGTTAGGCAACCAAATACTTCCTTTTTCTTTATGAAATTGTTTTCAGATACTGAATTCCCAGAGCTATTTGCAGCTCAGTTTATGAGACAAGTACTCAGTACCCAAATTGGTTAATTGCGCCCATTATTATTCACCAAATAGAATTAGGCTCTCATACACAAACAAGAAAACACCACAGAGTGCCCTCTCCACTTTCTCCTTCCCTGGGAATGGCGACATTGTGATTTTAAAAAGTGAGAATTAGAATAATCCTTCATTTCCCCATTGCCACCAACACAAAGATTTTCTTTTCCAAAGGTCACAGCTAAAAGAACATTTTGGCTCCATCTCTAGCACCAAGGGATACACTTGAGTGGCTTTTAATAGAGCAGCTTGACTGGGCCAGAATGCATGAGTGTCCTAGCCTATTAAGGTATTCAGACCCACCCAGCCATGAAGGAAATGCTGAGCTGCATTGTTATCATATTAAAAAGACACCCATGGTTTGTTTCATTGAACTTTTTTCTATACTTGATAATTACATCTGTAAATTATTCAGTTGCTTAAATGAGCAAAAGTCAATTTAAGCACATACTTCATGCCTTATTGTTATTTGAATTCATAACTGAATCATAAATTATTGAATTTGATTGATCTTTACTGTGTCTCTAAATCAGAAATGGAGGCTTAGACTCTGCAGGTTTACCAAGAACTACCCTGACCCACATGTCCTTAATTGCCCTGTGCCTCTGTTTTGAAGCTGTGGATCCTGAGAGCTATCTCTGCCCCTCCCTCTTAAAGAAGGCATCTCTTTCTTCCCTTTGTTATAGGAGGTCATGAGCTTCCCTTGTTTCACATCCATAGAATTCATTGTTACCTTCCCACAATTTTCAGTATATGTAATATAAAATTAAATAAGAACATTTTCTATGCAAGGATATTCTAAATCAAGTTCTTATCTATATTTGTACTCCTATTATATTACTTTGGTACTGAACCAAAGTTATTGAAAAAAAGACAAACTCAGACATATTAAGGATTCTACAAGCTCAGTTGACAGATGGCAACACTCTGTTTGTTTGTTTGTTGTGTGTTTGTGTGTGTGTACATGTGTGTGTGTGTGTGTTTTAAGACAACATTATATAGTCCAGGTTAGCCTCTAAACCACAGATCCCTGCCTGTCTCTGCCTCCCACGTGTAGGATTAGTCATGCACTATCATTTCCAGTTTTATTGAAACATGATTGTAAAGAATTCGAGTGCTGCAGATACACAGTTGAATCATCTTGAGCTGTCTCAGCTCCTTTAATTGTGGCATTCATTGTCCACCTCTGTGTCTGACCTAACACATTGTGACAACCAGGTAAAACCTTTAGGGATGTATCACTTTACCAGGCCACTGGCTTATTTCAGCAGAAATCTAAGCACAACAGCAGACAGCTTTGAAATCTATTGCAGAAATTTTCCTAATCTGCTGTATTCTGCCTGCCTAATATTCCTAGCAACACAATGTATTTGAAACTGCCTTGTTGATTCCTTTTTGGTTCTGTGAATATGAAACTTCATATAACCTATTTCTCATGGGAGCTTGTTGTTTCGGGAAACTTGGACCCTGTGTTCCCAGGCCTTTGTCACTTAAATTCAAGAATAAATTATTTCTTACTTCTTTGTAGGTAAGGGTGTCTTTTGAATGAACAATAAACAATAGGTAGAGAAGAAGACAGATGGATGATAGATGAAAGGCAGACATAGATGCAGATATTATAAAGTAGAACATTTATCTTCCCTACAGCAAAAATGATAAAACAATAACAACTTGAGAAAACATTAATTTTAGAATACCTTATACCACTTTCAAAAGCATTTAATCCTCTGTTCATGAAGGAGAGAAAGTGTATAGGATTGTATTACAGACATGGGTCTACAAATAATCCCCACCCCCTCACACACACAGAGCTTTTTGAGTCACTATTCAGTCCAGGCTGGTGTGGAACTCATGGTGATCATGTGCCTAAACTAATGATGAGATTTCAGGCTTAAGCTACCATAGCTATCTGCTTTTATTTTTAAAGAGATTTTAAATATTGACTTTACTATTATATAGTCCTCTTCAGTATACTTCTTCCTCTGTTCATACCTTCCATGCTCAAAGAAACTTCTATTTGCAACTAGATTTGAAGGTACAAACTCCTCTGTCTTATGTTAACAATGTATCTACCCCTGGCATATGGGTTGGATTTGCATGCCTCCATTATCGATGCTGACTGTGACATAGTGCTCATTCTCTGTGGCTGTTGTAACACATGGCCAAGACTTTGGCATCTTAAAACAACACAGATTTATTATTTCCCAGTTCTGAAAGTCAGGAGTGTGGCACGGGACTCACTGACCTGTAACAAGCTGTCAACAGGGATGGGTTCTTTCTGGTGCTCTGGGGGTGAATTGACCTCCTTTCTTATCTGTCTCAGCACTTAATACCTGTCTTATTTGCAGGTTTATGAGATCCTTTCCTCTTCAAAATCAACAGAAACAAGTTACTCTGATCTCTTCTTCCAGTTTTCTTTACTTATTTTTACTTAGATTAGTATTCAATAGTATGTATACACACATGTACGCTCTCAGTCATCACATACAAAGAACAAGGTTTTATCACTTTTATATTTTTCTTTATCTTTTTAATTCAACATGAAACAAATTACATTTTACAATTATTATTTCATGAACATAGTTTTGTTGGTCTGTGGACAGTCAAACTCTCTTTGACTTTTGAAATGCTTCAATCCTAGCATTATCTTTGCAGAATTTTACCTTAAAAGCTACAGAAACTTGATGAATTTCATATCTAGCTATGCATAAATCCAATGTGTTCTCTAACATAGAAAGCAAGTCTGAACTTCTCTTTTTTTCATCCTCTTCTTGCCCATGTAGGTTCTGGTTCTTGTCCTCCTGTCTTCTCCGAAAGTTGGGACAAGCAATAAATACAGTTGGAGAAAAATCCCAGAGGTCAGAGAACTCCTGTGTGTACCTTTGAAGTCCTAGCACTTCACAGTTTAGTGCCCCAGTAGCTGTCTGCCCTTTTTTCACAGAAGGGCTTTGAATCTTATCTGATTTTTATCATTGATCCTGGACTGCATTCATCCTATCTAAGAGTGGATACTGCAGCTGGATTTCATCCAATTATAAATGTATCTATACTAAACATAATGTTTTTAATTTATTTATTGTTTCAAATTTTCCTGTGGTAAAATATATTTTATTATACAAATAGAACTATTAAGCTAGTGTTTAATTTTCATATATTTTACTTTTATAATGTCATTTCTAATAGTATTACTTAACAAGTTAGTTAACACTTAAATTTTCTCTCTTGAATGAGAAAGTAGAGGGGGGCAAGAATAGTCAATATCTTTAAGGTCACACAGCAAGAGCCAATCAGTCTCTAGTTTGAACATTTTCTAAGATCCTCCTCTGGTCCATTGGGCTGAGTCATCAGTGGGTTAACCTTCTAATGGAGTCAAAGCCCTAACAATAAACCACCTATAAACACTGAACACTGATGATTTGAGGACGCACAATTTATGCACAGCAAGACACTCAGTGCAGATGAGTGAGATAACCGGGTGTTCTCTTAACTAACGTCTGATCCACAAACATGAAGACGCGGGCATGGGTTACTTATTCCAGAAGGGGCAGCCTAATTGCTTGATAAAACAATTGAAAAGTATTTTCTCCATGCAAGCAAATGGCCCTGAAGAAATGAGAGTCTACCTCTCAACACTCCCATGTTTGAGAGGCAAATCTGGACTTTAAGTCTAAGTAGTCTGGGAGGAGGCACTCAGAACACCTCCATGTATGTTGTTAGACCAAACTAAATATGAAGCATGCTTGGGAAGCACCACTAAAGGCCCCTCAAGAGCCAGGATTGTCTTAGTCTTTCTTCTATTGCTGTGAAAACACACCATGAATGTGGTATAAGAAAGAAGGATTTAACTGGGGTTTGTTTACAGTTTCTGATGTTTAATTCATTGATGGGATACAGCGACTTTCAGACATACATGGTAGCTGGTCCTGGTTTGGGCTTCTGGGACCCCAGAGTCCACCCCCAGGGACATACTTCCTCCAATAGGAGGAATACAAATCCTCAAATTCTGCTTGTTGCATGATTGCATTTGCATAAGATTCCTGAGATGATGAAACTTATACTAACAGCACATTAGTGGCTGCATGGGTTAAGTAGTAAGTAGCAAAGGGCATAGCATAGAGGAGGCTTTACAGGGAGGAGGTTCTGAAAGTAGGAAATAGACACATTTTGTTCTTCCCTGTATGTGATATTTGTTTTATAAACCAAGAATAGTACATATGATCTGTACATTTGTTACAGCTTCTGTATCTACATACAATTACCTCAAAATGGAAGACATTAAACATTAAAAACATTACTAAACAGTTATGAATAAATTCTAATAGAAGTACAAACAAAGAATCCATGACAAACAAAAGACAATTATTTCTCCTCTGGTAACCCACAGGAATGGAAAATATCCAAAGCATAAGTTATTTTGAAAGCTAAGACAACCACTACTCAAGCCCAAGCCTAGCTTCTTTTCCTTATCAGATTAAAGTTTATGTAATCCTTGAAGATGCTGTGACAGTGGGGATTTAGAACCAATGCGAAGAATCAGAGATTGTTCTGTTCACCTCACACATCAACCTAACATCACTGTTTGCCCAGAAGAGTATATCCACAAAGCGGTTAAGAAGAAAGAACAAATAGAAAAATAACAGAGGACGAAGATGAGCATAAGGAGGAAGAGGAGGGGGAGCACGTGGAAGAGGAGAGAATGGGGCAAATGAGAAACGAGGGAAAGAAGAAGATGGGGGAGAGGAAAAATGAAGAAAAGGAGGAGGAATAAGAGGAGGCGACAGTAGAAGGAGGAGAAAAATTATGAGGACTGTGGAGAAGTAGAGAAAGAGAAAAAAATGGAGAAAGAGATATAGGAGGAGAGGGAAACAATGACGGGCTTTTTAGGCCAAGTTACACAATTGATTGGCACTGAGAAACTGGACACATGCAGAATGTGGGGTCAAGGAGAGAATCAGTTAGCAGCAATAGCTGAAACCTTATATCATCATACTGAGTAATTCACACTAAGATGGTGCCCTTTTTGTCTTTCAAGGTTAGTGGAATCAGGCTAAAAATAACTGGGTGCCAAACATCCGCTTATTTCTGAAGTGTCATTCATCACAGAGAAAGTCCTTCCACATCTCCTTCACCTTCCCGACGGTCTTCTCAGACCCGCTGCCGCAGTGTCACCGAGTAACACATCACCGTGACACGTGCTCCCGAGCTATTTTCCTGACAGATCTCTCAGGCTGTGTAGCCCAATTGTGCAGTTACAGCAGGTGATACTTCGGGTTCAGGCTTTGCAAGAACAGCGATGCATGTTATTGGGCTGCCCTTTAACTGACTCATATCCCTCATGTCAACCCCAACTACTGCTTAAGATCCTTCTAACTCTTCTCACATTCTGAATGGTACACATTTCTTTTGCATATGAAAAGGAGGCTTTCATTGAGTAAGGAATCATTCTTCAACATTGCATGTTTCAAATATGAAGAAAATGTTGAAAATCTACCAGGTAGATATTATTTGAAATCAGAAGGAGCTGCACAAAGTCAGCGCTTTTCACATTTAGTAGACAGATCTTCCCAGGGCCAGCCAGAGGAGGAAGAAACATCTGTTAACTTTCTCCAACAGGTGCTTGTTTTCAGGCATTTTATTCTTTTCAAAGTAGCTTTAACCATAAAAGTATTCACAACCACAACACAATTTTTATACTTGGAACATTATTAATCATTTCAGATATAGCTAGGTGATATATTGAATAATAGCACATTAAATTTCTATAGCTTGTTTTTAGTAGGTGTCAGTTATTAATTAAAAATAAAACAATAAAACTAAGAGGATAGTTTAACATCTAACAGAGCTTGCTACTCAATCATGAGAAACACATCCCAGCACTTATTTTGTACATCATATAAATTCCTGTTACAGGGTGTTTACTTGAAACCATTGTGATAGTCCCTGCTGGCACTGGCCTGAAATCTTTGACATTGTAAGCCAAAACAAATCTTTTACCTTTAAGTGTGTTTTTCTTGAATATTCTGTCTCACTGGCAATGAGTTAAGGTAGGCCCCTAGCTAGTCTGCCTTCCTTAGACTTTTCAATGTTTTCTTATATTTGCTTTATGAAGGACATTCATGTTTTGCTTGCTTTTTATGGCAGAAATAGTGAAATGAATGTTCTAGTTATGTTTTCGGAATCACTGGACAGTGTTTTAAGATCTGTATACGATCTCCCTGAATCGAAGATGTTGCATATTCTGTGGCTTGCAATTTTCTCATCTTGCCCCTTAGAGTCCATTGGCAAAGGTCACCTCTCCAGTCACATCTTTACCATTAGGTAGCATTTAAGGGATGAGAAAAGACTCCACCTGCAACTGAGTGTAGTCTTGCCCTTGTTTGACGTAAGTAAAGGGAAGGATATGAAGAGGACTATAGCAAATGTTTTCTAAAAGAACTGAAAAATAATCATAAAAATAGCCCAATAAAACTGAAAGTTACTTCATGTTTCCTTGTGGGTTTAGGAGAGTTGTGACTAAAGATGAGAAGCCAACAGCAATGAGAACATGGTGAAGAATATGGTTAAAACCCGTTGCCTGGGTTGTGTATTGTTGAGATCCTTTCCCCAAATCCTCCCTCCAGCAGCCCTTGTTCCTACTTATCTTTAGTGTTCCTTGTTTCATCCTGCCGTGTACCAATAAATTTGGTCTCTATTTTTTGTCACTAAATAAATAATTCAATAGTTTAGACTTTCTGGGGACATATATTTTTGACATACCACCTTGCTATACAGCCCAGGCTAGTCTCAAACTTGTAATCTTTCTCCTTTCCATCTCCTGAGTTCTGGGATGACAGCTCTGTACCACTAAGCATAACACATTTCAGCTGTGGAAAATATATCATAGCATCTTTCATGTTCACCTTGGCTTATAGTTTCCTTTCTCTTAGAGCTGCTTCTGACTCTTGCTTTAATTGGCAATGGAACAATAGCAGAGTAATAGAATACCAACAGAATATTTTAGGACCTGCCATTTCCTGAGCCCAATCCCAGTGAAAATTCACACAATAGTTTCTGTATCTGTAACTGGGAGTGGCTGACAGACAACTCTCCATTAGAAGTGGGAGAAGATTGATGTGTATGGATTTATTGGTAAGTACACGTATGCATTTCCCACTTTAAATATTGCAGAATGACAACCTTGAAATATTTACTTAGAGCTTACTTTAGAGCTATGAAATATTTGCATAGCAGGGCCTCTGACTCATTTCAAAGAACTGCACCAAGTATGTTCTAGAGGACCTCTTGGCATTTAGAATTTTTTTTTGTTATTTCCTTCATTTAGAGGCAAGTGTCAAAGGTGACTATTGAAAATCTCAGTAGGAACACTCACTTCTGCAAACCAAATGGCTCAGGATCCTGAAAGTCTCTTCACAGGTAAGGCTTTGGAAAAAGAATAGATGTCAAGATCCTAGAAGCTGCTGCTGCAAAAAATCACAGCTCTCACCTCAAAGGAGAAAAGAAGCAAGAAGTGTTTTTTGTTTTAATGTTTTTTCTTGTTTTTGTTTGTTTTGTTGTATGTTTTTGTCTTGTTTTTGTTTTGTTTTCTTTTGTTTGAACCAATATTAGTGATGATACCCTGAAAACAGAGATTCACATTTCACCAAATTCCGTATTCTAACATACTACCACTCTGATGAGGTTTTATAGGACCAGAGCAAAGGAGTCATAAACAAGGTCACCTTTCAAATGCTTCAGTGGAGGCATTAGATAGGTGGGATAAAGCAAAGTATGAAAATCTCTGCTACAGGTCTCAGGAGTGACCTAATCTCATCCTTAAACTTCTGCTTGAAAAGAGCAAGGTGTTACTTTGTACATTCTGAAAGATTTATCTAATGTCCAGGAGGATGTTTTCTCATATATACCAACACAATAAATAGCTACTCTGGAGGCTAAAAACAACACAGGATAGTTTGGCTCTGTGCTTGCAATGTTCCAAACTCCCCACAGTCATTGTGGCTGCAAACCTGTAATCCTTGCAGAAAGCACAGTAGAAGGGACAAATTCTTTAATAATTTTTGTTCCCAAATTCTAGATAACATCATAATGTCCTTTAATGTTAACACAGAAAGTTAACGGATGAAAGGGACCCTTGAAATCATTTTCAAATGTTATTCCTGTGGGATTTGTTTTTGTTTGTTTGTTTGTTTTATTCTGCAGTTTCCTCCCACTTCCCAGTGCTCACATTCTCACTGTTATCAAAGCAAGTAATGGTGACATCATCATTGCCTTGGGGGCATCCAGAAAGTCCTGGAAACACGTACATACAACCAATGCTACATGAAATCACTAGGTTGTGCAACAATAAAGATTTGTAAAGAGATTATGAGTTTTGGAGGAGAAAAAAGATGGGGAGAAGTTGAAGCAGTAGACATGACAGGGAGTTTGTACACAGTGCTTATGTTTGAAGATCACAAAGCACAAAAAATATTTTTAAAAGATGAAAAGAACAAAGGACATGTCATTTCTGGCATGGTATACCTCCTAGAATCCTGAATACATGAGTTCTTTTTGTTGGGTTTCCTTTTGAGAATGACTTATACTAAAATTTCTACTAAGACTGGCAAAATGTTTGGAAAAGAAGTAGAAAAAAAATATCCTCACCTGAGAATAGAGGGGAGGGAAATCTGATTATGTTCCTTAACTGATTATTTTTTCATTTCTCCTTTGGTGTAGGAGGTCTTTGTATTTGTGTTGATGTCAATGGTTGAATAAAGAAAACTACCTTGGTCTAGTTGATAGGGCGGAACTCAGGTAGGTGGGGAAGACAGAACTGAATGCTGGGAGGAGAAGGCAGAGTCAGAGATTGCTCCCCATGAAACTGCCAGGTCAGACATGCTGAATCTTTCCCAGAAAGCCACGGCCTTGTGGTGACATACAGATTATTAGAAATGGGTTGAATCAAGATGTGAGAGTTAACCAATAAGAGACTAGAGCTAATGGGCCAGGCAGCAATTTAATTGATACAGATCTCCTTGTGGTTATTTCGGGTGTTAAGCTAGCTGGGCGGTGGGATGAGGCCTGCCGCTTTTCCTTACAACACTCCTTCCACAGTTCTCCCAGATACTCCTCAAACCCAACTTCATGTTCTTTCTCTGTTTTAAACAAAAAGAAAACTCAAACCAAAGCAAGCAAGCAAAGAAACAAACAAACAAAAAATAAAATACCCATGTACAAACATCAAGCTCGATTTGTACTGGCCTACTACCCCTGAGCATGGGGCCTACCCTGGAGTGTGGTTGATATACCCAATATCACTCATTAGAGAAAACTAGTTTTCCCTCTCCCAGTAGGCATCTATTGTAAGGAGCTTCTTGGTTAGCAATGGGACTTTGCATCAACTTCCTTTCTCCATGGTAGGAGTTTGTCTGGCATGAATGTGTGCATGCTGTCATAGCCTCTGAGATTTTTTATGTGCTTCATGCCTGTTCTGTTGGGAAAATCCTGTTTCTTTTGAGTTGTCTAGAATTTGTGAATCTGGCCACCCTTTTCCCTTCTCTTCAGCACAGAAACCTGAGCCTTGAGAGAAGAGGACCTGTCATTGTTAAAGTCAGGAACTTTAGATAGGTCATGATCCCTAGGGGAAAACCTAGACTACTATTCTGCTAAAGCAATCTAGTGATAGAATAACTCCTAATGACTTATTGCTATACCAATATATCACCGCATCACTCAGTCCTCATAAGAAAAGTTTCTTACAGTAGATGACAATGAAACATAGAGATTCACAACTGTGCAATGTTTTTAATATTTCAATTTTGTGAAATATGTGCAAACCTGTGGTCAAATGATAACTCAGAGTAAGGACTTATTCTCCTTTTCCATCATTTGGGTTCTAGGAATGAAACATAGCCCATTAGGCTTGGCAACAAGCTCCTTTACCTATTATGCCAACTAACCAGTCACCTATCATTAACTCTCATCATCATATATAAAATAGATTTTCCTCTGTTAGATTACCATAGCCCATAACACAGAGATAACTATGTTAAAAATCAGTAAATACCATAGTGCTGGGTTTTGTCTGTAATCCTTCTGTCTATAATCCTGGTACCCAGGAGACTGGGGTGGAAATATCAGGCATCCAAGGCCATCCTTGGCTACATAGTCAGTTTGAGGTTAGGCTGGGCTGTAGGAAAGCCTTTCTAAAAGCAACCATTAATGGACAACTGCAACTCTGTGCTCTTACGTTAAATGACTGAATTCTCCCTACTCCTCTGACCCCTGTGACCTACAAACAGCAGTGATAAAAAGATGTATGAAGCAGTTCCCACATGGAAACTCTAAGGCTCTTAAAGAGGCTATATAACTTGATCATAGTCACACCAGGGAAACTATGAAGCCATGTTCTAAACTCAGATCTAAGCACAAAATCTATTTTGTGAGCCACATCTCTGTACTTTTGCTCCCTAAGTGCAGTAAAACCCAACCTTATTGTGTTCATATTTGCAACAGTTTTACATGGAGCTACTTAGTAGTTCGAATGTTCCACTATTTCTTCTTAATTTCTACCATTTTGCAAAAATAATCTAATTTTCTTTTTTAAAAACATAAAAGAAGCAAAAGCAAAGCAATCTATAACTATCTCATGTATTGATCTTGCATAAGTGTTGGGGTCCAAACCCAACATATATTATCTCTCTGGACTGGTGTGGAGGCAAAGGAAATCTTGAGACACAGTTTACACAGCAATATCGGAAGGGAGTCTCGGGGTACATTTAAATCCTAAAGATCACCCGTTTTTATTCTCAAAACAGCTTTTATATCCAAAAGTAAACTGAGGGGTTCACAGCAATCAGGGGACTAAAGTCAAGTCTGCAGCTGTGGCTCCTCTGTCACTAGCTTGAATTAACGTTCTTCCCAGGATCTCTGTATTTACAAAGAAGGCAGCAGAACAACATTAGCATATCCTGACCCAGGACAGCCAGTTTGTAAGTGCTATGTGACCACTTCAGGTGCAAAAGCCAACAAGAAGACCAAGTCCCATATGTAAAAGCAAAGAGCCTTTATTTTAGTCAAGTTTGCAAACTCAGTCTCTCTACATGTCCAACATATTGGAATATACAGAGTCCAGAGTTCAGTTACAATTGGGTTTTTATAGTAGTAAAAGTGGGGGTGGGGGTTTTTTGAGGTTTAGAATCCTTGATTTGCTGACATTTGTCTAGGGGTGTCCTGGTGGGTGTGTGCTGGCAGATGGTCCTATTTACAGCAATTCGAATGTTAGCCATTTCCTTTGGATGATCTGTTTTTGGGTAGTGCTAGGTAATCTCAGTTTGTGGTTCTTTCTGCAACCAGGTATTGCCTCAGGGTAAACTACTGAGACTCAGGCCTCTTATTAAATTTATCGAGGGCTGAGTTCTACTCTGGCAGGTGATAATGGTTGGAAGTAAAGAACTTCCTTTGGGTGACCTGCCCATACTTAGCTTATCATGGCTGGCCCTCACATTCCCGCATTCACAAGCACTGATGACAGGACCCAATCTTGAGTCCTGCTTGCCTTTGGTTTTAAGGAGGCAGGGAACTACTTAAGTTAATAAATCTATTAATTGACAACTTTGGACCTAGTATATTAACACGCACTATAGGTAGTTATCTTGTCCCCATGCCAGGGAGTTTTCCTTTGTTTCAGCCTTTTAACCTATTTTGGGAAGGGGGCATGGGACAACGTGTTCCTTTCTGTAACTGCTTCAAGCTGACAATGGGGCATTGTTATCCAGGCCCAAGCAGGTTGAAAGGCTGGCCAAAGGGAGGAGCATTTAGGCAATTGGGCACTCATCAGACTTTATTGAAGGAACAGGGAGTGTTCACATCAGTTGGACTGGTCCACATCACCTTTCAGGAAGTCCAGGGCTCTCCACCATTCAGAGCAGGTTGTAGTCAGCAACTGATACTTAGATGTGTCTGCCAGCCAAGTGGAAGCTTATTGAGATAAGTTTAAACTAGGAACAGTTTAAACTTTACTTACTTAAAGAAAAAGACATATTGTAGAAAAAGAACAGATAACAGGTATCTGCAAACAGAAGGTATAGACTAATAACTTTGAGTCCTAACGAAAACTACAGATTTGTTACAAGCATATATATTTTTCTGCTGTCCAGAGAACCATGTATTATTTGGACAGTGATGTCTTTGGCCCAATGGGAAACACCTTTATGTTTATATTTAAATGGCAACTAGAATAAATCTAAAATCTTGAGCTTGTGACATACACAGCAAGTAGTCATTGCTCTATCAGCTTATTAGTTTTTAATGAGCTAACAAGCTGGCTGTAGCTTTGTGTGAGGATCTGGATGTCTTTTGTTGTTAAGCTGACATTATAAATGTCCTAGCCATCAATACTATCAGAGATCTCAGAAGGATAAATAAAGTATATCTGAGTACAGACCAAACAATTTTTAAATCTATTAAAAATGACAGGGACCAGAGTCCATATACCGTTAGTCTAGGCAAAAGTGGTGCAATCAATTCTCCAAAGTTCTGCTGTCTGTTCACAGACTGGACTGGGTCCTGGCAGCCAGTGTTGCACTGGGGGGCATCTTGCCCACTGGTCAGCATCATTGTAATCTAGGTGGAGACCTCATGGTATCTCATAATCTTCTTTGGAGACCCTGGGTTACTGCTAGGATCTTGGAGTCTCTGTCTAATATGATAGGCTTTTTTTTTTTTTTTTTGAGACAGGGTTTCTCTGTAGCTTTGGTGCCTGTCCCGGAACTAGCTCTTGTAAACCAGGCTGGCCTCGAACTCCCAGAGATCCACCTGCCTCTGCCTCCCAAGTGCTGGGATTAAAGGCGTGCGCCACCACCGCCCGGCTTATGATAGGCTTTTTAAATTATCATTTTAAATGCCATATTCTTCAAATCTCTGAACTATGAGGTTGCCTAGGTATGTCTGATTAGACAAACTTTGTTTTTTTATTACTTGTTTTAAGTAATAAGCCTTATTTAGTTTCCTGTCTATGTTTTTAAAGTCAAACTTAAAACAGATGACTGGCTAACTTTCATTTCCTAATAATCTATAAGTTAGCAGCTTTTACAAAACTAGAACTCCATACTCTGTAATTATTTTAAATTAAAGCTAAAAAGGAAACTGAATTAGTTATTCCGAGGATAAACACAGAACAAGTTTATGCCTAGCTGTTAATGCTGTCTCTTACAAAGGCAAGGAACAGGCCCCAGGGGGAAATGGGAACAGGAGGGAGTCTAAGAGCTAGCATTGCCCTAGGGTAAACTGAGACACTCTATAGAACCCATCTTGGCAGGTGTGTATAAGTTGACCTGGGAAAGCTGCCCTTGGCTTTTTATTTTTCCCTCTTCACAAGTACCAATGACAGGACTCGATCATGGGTCCTGTCTGTCTAGGGCGTCAAATCTGTTGATAAGAAGAAGCAGGATTTTTAGGGGCCTGTTAGAGCTGGAATCAAGGTTGTTGACCAAGGAGACCAATTGAACAAGCTTTCATCCAGCTTCCCTGTGAGTGTTTTGGTCTCTATCATTAACAAGGTCACTGAGTTTCTATTCACCCCTGAGTAACTGACATAGAAACATTCTTTCCCCAGATGAGGAGGTCTAAATCTCTTAGTATCAATACAAAAATTTATGACTCAGTTTATTCAAATAGCTTAAACCCAACAACGTTACCAAAGACAAGGAGGCTACAACTGCAGTTTTGCCTATATTGTGATCTCAGTTTAAACATCTGACATGCAGGTGGTCCTAGACTGTCCCTGTTCAACAACCTCCAAAAGATGAAGATTGATAGGCTTGGACACTGTTCTAAGCCCTCTATCAAACTGCTTAGGTCATTGTTTTCTGCATCCCAAGATAAGAACAATTTTGTCTTTGGTTAGTCTTTGGTGCTACGGTTTTGACCCTAATTTTTAGTCTTTTAACGATATAAAACATTTTATAGCGCAGATGTTTCACAGTCTTAAAAAATTAATTTTTAAGTGTTTTTTTTGCAATATCAAGAATATCAACAATAAAGTACATTTTAGAAAGGGACATGAGTCATTATGAAAAAATTTATCCCAATCTAAACTATTTTGGAGATTTGTTAGGCCACTCCATGTGATAAAGATGGTGGTGAAATCATGTGACATTTATTATTTTTTAACTCTAACAAAATGACAATCCAAAATTTAAAATGGAATTTGTAGTAGGAGGCAAGGGCTGCGTCCTGCCTGGCTGGTTTAACCCCCGAAATACCACACAGAAATTGTATTAATTAAATTACTCCCTGGCCCATTATATCTAGCCTCTTCTTGCCTAACTCTCACATCTTGATTTAACCCATTTCTAATAATCTGTATTTCACCACAAGGTCGTGGCTTACCAGGAAAGATTCAGTATTTCTGACCTGGCAGCTGGCTCCATGGCAGTTCTCCATCTGCCCTTCTTCCCTACATCCAGTTCTGTCTACTCTGACTATCTAACTTCCCTATCAAAAGGCTAAGGCAGTCTCTTTATTCAACCAATGAAAGCAATACAAATACAGAAGGACCTCTTATACCATTTCCTCTTTTTCTGTTAAAACAAAAGAGACAGCTTTAACATAATAAAATTACATATAACAGAACAGTAATCAAGCAAGAATTATAGTTACAATATTTATATCTATTTTATATTTTATGATAACTAAAGAAAACTATAACTATCCATTCTTCAACTCCATCAAAGACTCCAGAAGGATATAATATTATCTAAGTAAGCAAGAAGTAAGCAACTTCCAAAACTCTAGAAATGACAGAGACATCTCACTGCCTGGACAGTCACCCAAAGTTCTTCTGTACCATTAAGGCATCCATCTTCAGCCTACAGGCCCATAGTATCAAGCAGACTTTTCCATGAAGCAGGACATTTTAAAGACAGTTCAGTCATTTCCTTTTGTGTCCTGCAGAATGTCTCGCAGATTCTTTCATGAAGCAGGAACCCCAAAAGACCATCTCACCTTTAGGCAAGTTCAGCAGTCTTCTCTCTGAGGGTTTTTTTGTGTTTAGTTTATGCAACAGTCCAGGCAAGAGCAGTTTCTTGCACAAATGGCTAACCAACTCCATAAGGAGCCTCTTTGATGTCCATCTTCCTCTAGAAGTTGATTTGTGCTGCCAGGAGCGGACGTGTCTCATTGTCATGAAAAAACATAAGTTATTAAAACATTAAATGCCATATTCTGTAGACTTTGAAAGATATGAAGAATGCCTAACTGAAATATATCTATGCACATCTAGAAAATCTAGCTAATATGACTACAAACTTGACTATTATAAATGATTATCCGTTAACAACCTATACTTCCCAATTATACATTACATCTTTTATTTATTTTTTATTCTTTTTTAATTAATATTTCCACCTGCTCCCCGTTTCCCATTTCCCTGCCCTCCTCCCAAATATTGCCCCCTCCCCCCACTCCCCTCCCCCCATCCCCACTCCTCTTCTCCAACCCCCACACCATTCCCCCTCCCTCTCGATACTGAAGAGTAGTCCAAATTCCCTGCCCTACAGGAAGACCAAGGTCCTCCCACTTCCATCCAGGCCCAGGAAGGTGAGCATCCAAACAGGCTAAGCTCCCACAAAGCCAGTTCATGTATTAGGATCGAAACCTAGTGCCATTGTCCTTGGCTTCTCATCA